>NC_069140.1:37508952-38108952 GCF_943734755.1 Anopheles moucheti | reverse complement strand
ACGGGGGATGTATAAATATATTTCCTACCTTCTTCTGGCCCTTACGGATGATACCGGATGGCATAGCGCTATCCCGGACAACGGGCTGGTTGTTTTTGTGCCTGTTTAGAACGAGGGCAATAGGGCTAGAACACATTAATCAATGGATGACTCACAGTGGGTGGGAAATTGTTTTCCAAGCTTCTGCACAAGAGCAAACCATTTAGGCAGTGCCGCGGTGAATGCGGAAAAACTCAAGTTGAAGTACTGCTGGGCACTATAAATCATACGCGAAATCACGTTTCACGTTGCGAAGGTTATGGAAATTAATTATTCGCCGTATCGGAATGGGAAACTGGGGAGGTTTAGACTGAAGAAGAAAAATATGCTCGCTTAAGACTTATCATAAAATGTAAATGATTGAAAATGAGCATTCTAACCTTGTGGTGTACTGAGCTAGGTTATTGCTGGCAAAGGTTAATGAAAGCGTCAGAAGAGTTCATTAAGTCATTTGAAGTGGATTTAAAATTTGTTTCGCCACTAAAAAAAATTTGTACAATTTGCTACCCCATTCGATCATATCGAAATGAATTTTGATCCGTTTAATGTTCTAGCAAACATTGGAAAAATTGCCAAAAATAGAGTACAAAGCAAACTTCAGAGATATAAACCAAATATTGCAAACATTGCAATTATTACTTACCGATTTGATATTTTAAAAATCAATTGTGCTATTCAAAAACAATATAGCTTTCCTAATAGCTCTTACGTATATATAATTCCCTATTAAGCGAACATTTTGTTCAGCATTTCCATTATTCATGAACTTCAGCCTATTACAATGTAATCGGTTTTGAAAGATGCTTTAATGTAAATTGCACAGTTTTTGCGTATTAATTAAGAAGCATAGTTTGACAGTAAAAATTTACATTTAATTTGTTTTTGTTCCGGTTGGTATTATCGGTTGCTGAAACTCAAGACATGTATACTTAAAACTAGCTATGATTTATTTTTTTGCTTTTAAGTAATTTTAAAGGATTGCATTTCTTATTATTTATTTTAAAAAAATGCATGATATGCTGCTTATGATGCAAAGTATAGTTTTATTAATTTGATTTGAGTTGAATTTGAAACGAATATAACTAAAAACAGTCTAAAGACACAGTGATCATCTAAACACTGTCACTAACGGTGGAGGCAGTCATCTAAAGACACAATGGTATTGTGGAATACAGCGATTTGCGTTTCTTAAATTTATACTCAAATTTGATCGCTACACGATTTATCATTTTGAGCGACAAAAAAACTAATAAAATAACGCTGAGCTGTCAAATTCTAAAACCGGCGTACATAAAACAAAGCGTATTCCGAGGACTACCTGTACAACTTTATTAAAATCTAAATTAAATGTTGAGTCCCTGATTTCAAACAGGACTTTTCCCTCAAGTGAAGACAAAAACATCTTCTTTCTTTAACATCACCACTGTCTCGCGTTTTTAAAATACGTTCCTGCCAGCTCATCAAGTGGCAGTGCGAGCCATAAATCTGTCAGTCAGTCAGCAAACCACTGCGAAGTATCACTTAATGTCACAGATACAGACCGTTTGTCTTCTTGCGTTCGGAAATGAATACGGGCAGGCAAGAATAAAAATGAATACAAAAACAAAGGCCAGAATCCCAGCAAAGAAAATACACAGGGAGCGTAAAGCACATCATTCGTCTAATCCAGTACCGCCACCACCGCGACACCGGTGAAGATCACGTCAAATATTAGCACAGGATACATTTCATTTTTCATCCTGCCTGCCGACACAGACAGCGAGTGATGCGGGCATAAAACGCACCAGCACCGGAAAGAGGGAAGCACGCCGGCTGCCTTACATTTGTTATGCAAATGTGTACATTATGCTTATCCTGGCGTTTTTCTCGCCTGCCGCTTACTACCCAAAAGCCCAACCCGTGTAGCGCACCAGAATCCGATTCCCGGCCCGGATGAAGAACCCATTGTCTTTCTGCTCAACTCTTTCAAACCACGAAACAAGGCTCCAGGTCGCGATTCTTGCACGCCTGGCTGGAAGAATGGTGCCGACCGTGCCACGCAGCGCTGGCGAGATGCGAGCGAAAGCGAGTAAATCATGTCCTTACGAAATAAATTGAATAATTCACTCAGGAAGGATCACACTTACCGCCTCCTACCGTGGGATTGTTTGAGGCGGAGAAGGAAGGGCGTACGATATGGCGAATGGACTGGTGAGCGTTCATGATGATGATGATGATGATGATGATGATGATGGGGCTGATGAGCAGTAGCTTTTAGTGTGTGCAGTACACGCCGCGAAACTACCCTCTATGCGTGGACATATGTTTGGTAGGACCCATCCTTTCGGTAGCGGAACAATGGAATTACAAAAACCACACACGACACCTTACCGCGTTGTGTGTGTGTGTGTTTGTTTTGTGACGCGTGATGGAATGGAAAAGAGTTTCATCAAGATTCGTGGCATGTGTGTGGCCTGTACATGATGTGGAGATTGGATATTTGCATTCTAGGAGGTGTAGGAAATGAAACAGAGGAATGCATTTTTACTTTCATAAGGCGGTGTAGGCCTTGTAATAAAAGTGACTACGTTGTTAAAATTGGTGCATATAGTTGATTTATGTCACCGTAATTTAATCAATATTGAAAAAAAAAACACTTTCTTCTGAGGTCCATCCAGGGGTGTAAAAATCTTTTAATATTTCTATTCGTTCTTTTATTAGGGAAATTAATAATTTACAACTTAGTGATGCTATATATGTTTTTATTAAATAACACCCACATCATGCAGTAGAAAAAAAAAACACCACAATAATTTGAAAACTAGCTTTTAGCAACAAGCAACTTTGATAACATGGTCGAATGCATAAAATAACAATATTTTTTATCTTACTTTCTATCGTTTGATATTACACTTGATCAATTCTTTCTACTGCTTGCGGATTAAACATGTCCTTTGATTTTATGTAATATTTCCCAGCTATACCAAATGCTTAATGAAATTGAGTTTATTAATAAATTAGTTTGTTTGTTTTCATTTCTATTGCAATAAGAAAGAAATGAGATTTCAAATATGCATCCATCCTTCACGCACAAAAAATCTTAATTCAAGGTTGTGTAGATTGATTTAACTTTAGAAAAAAATTGAATTTATATATTTGTAACTTCTGTTAAGAAGCAATTTTGGTTTAGAAGTGTGAAGTTCGATACAAATCTAATGAATTCTCTTCAACTATGTGACTAGCTTCAGATATGTCCCGCCTGGAATTCTTTGCATTGTACTAAACTGTACTGATCTGAGTTGGTAGGCCAGTTATTTATCATAATGGCATAAATTGCAAAGAATTCTAAAATTATGGTAACAAGTGGTTCAAAGTAATAACACACAACACCACTTTTGTAACGCTCACATCCTTTTTAGTACTCCAACATACAAAATCTTAAACCTGAACTCTATCGGTCTTCAGGTTCAAAATTTGCGTCAGCCGTCCGCTTGAATTTCCACTCGATTGAAAATTCACTGAAGCTGCTAAAGCATCGCGTGGCCAGTGTGCGAGAGAAAAGCAAAAGAAACCGTACGCAACACTACGCACTCCGGTTCGTTTTATGAATGTAGAGCGTGCAGCATCAGAAAACCCCGGGCTGACATTAAAAACCGACAGCACCGAAGAATGCGAGCGGAGTGCGCGAAAGGTGTTGCTAAAATATTGCATTTTCTAGTCCTGCACCATTCTGCGCACATAAAACCGGGCAACATACGGATGATGCTTCCCACACACGGAAACATGGTGGGGCACGGAAACCAGGGGAAACCGTGGGCAGTGGGGGGTCACATTAAGGATAAAATGTTTGCCTCGAAAATTTGTGCACGTGATTGTGTGTGTGTGTGTGTATGCGTTCTGTACAGCCAAAGTGACAATATAGGTAGCAAAAGAAGCACTAGGTAAAAGACCAGCTAGGAAGAGATTGTAGCGACAAGCAAAGGAAGAAAATGGACAGGAAAAAAGGGAAACTCGTGCAAAGGACATGCTTTGCACAGGTGGTTCGTTTTAGATGGCTGGAGGAAAAAAGGGCCACCAGTCTTACAGAAAGGGATGTGAAAGTACGGATGAAACTGGCAGCAGAAAAATGCCATGCGGAGTAGGTGGCAACATAAAAGACAGGAACCAAGTCATAAGCCACCAGAGTGCCAGAGCCAGCAACAGAAGCAACTCAACAGCTATGGCGAAACACTGAAAACAATGAAATCCTTTTTCCCGCTCGTGAGCATTATGTCTCACGTTTCGTGGCCCCCGTGCCACTACCAACGCGTTTATGGGAAAATGTTCTGGATCATCATGCACCTTTCGCAGCACCAAACGCGTGCACGAACCGTGAGCAGGACGGTGCTAATGCTTTAGCTGCACACTTTTGCTGCTTTCATACGGACGGTTGTATGTGTGTTTGTACGATTCGCATGAGTGCCTTCTTGCGTTAACGAAAGAAAATGGAATTAACAGACACACACACACACACATGCACAACAACGAAAAAGAAGCATCCTTTCTATGCTCTTTCGAAGTTCCGACGCACACGGGATGGAGGTTTACAGTGGGGAGTCGCTTTTATCATTGTTTTACCACGGCATTTGCCCCCTATGTAGCGATACCCGTTCGCTGCTGGTGGTGGTACTGGTAAACGATGCGAAGGAACGGCGGGTTTGTACACTCGCGCACGAAACGGCGCCCAAACCAAGACGACGACATTTAATCTTATTTTCCCACGACATTAAGCATAAATTATGCGAATATTTTTCCTCTCCCTCGACTCCTCTCGTTCCTTTCACCGTTACATAAATAGCACATCATTTTTGCATTCTTCCAGCCGGCATCCATTTTGTTCCGCTGTGTACGGTGCACTTTACAACGGGGTCTCCATGCATGCATAGTGCGTTCGGTACTAAATGTTCGTCAAAGTGACACTTATTAGTAGTTTTCTTTTGAATGAACCATTTTGCCCTTTTGCACCGCGGGTTGCTATAGACCGCCCACCCACCCGTGGGACGTGTGACAGTTTAATGTTGTATTTATGTTTCCGGTCCCGGTTAACGGGTGGTGTGTTTCCAGGCATTGCCTAGCCGTTGACATATTACACGGGAGACACAGACGCATACATACACGATTCGCTCATTGGGGAGGTGCACGAAAAAGTATCCATTCCGGCAAAGACGTTCCCTGCTGTAAACAGCACCATGCACACAGGGAGATGTTGGAAGATATTTATTTTGCGCTGGCAACATGCATTACGATGTGCACATTCCACGTGTCCGTTTTTGCTTCCCGCGTGGGTGAGTGATAATGTTTCGAAGCGGATACTACAGAAGTGGAGAAAAATGTGCAATAGTTGTCGTTTCGGTGAGATACGGCTGAGTACATTGCAACATTGCACCCCAGAAGAAACAAATTCTTTAATGGAAAAGTAATTTTTAATCATCTCAACTGTGCTAGGATTGTTTCATTTCGAGCAAATGACTCTGAAAATATTTTCGAAATTAAATGCAATTAGATAGTTTGTTTGTTCAGTTATTTACATTTGAAATTTAATTTGGTAACATTCTCAAAATCAAATAGGTGGTTTGATTCTAAACAGGACACGATGAAACAAGGCCACGTTTACGATTACAAAATCTCATCCTACCCGTTAGTCATAGCAAGGCCTTTGTGACAAGTAATCTGACACGTGTTAACATAAGTGTAGTAAGTCAGCAATGGCAAGCATAGCCTAGTTGGTTCTCACGTCTCTAAACTTGATTCATTGTAATTCTAAATTAAAATTTGACAGATTTATTATAGACGGATAATCCACGTGAAAAGTTCTTAAGGATTGTTCTAACAGTTTAAACAATTTGATAGCTCGTTAAAGAATTTCAGTTGTCTAAGAATGCGCACTTATAGATGATAAAAAAAGTTTAAGTCTTTTTACCCCACATTATATCATTGCTTCAATGTTCAAGCATGAGTCATATCTGTGTAGAATGGCCATAACCATCATACTATAATGTATTTTGTTAAGTATTGATAAAAAATATAAAACAACAAAAACATAACATTGAACTGACCTAATTATTATGTGATAGAGACGTTGGTCTTTATGCGACAAAACCGGTACCACATTCTATCTACTCCTATTAATGTCCTAACAAAACCAAAAACCATGCAAGCCAAAAACAAAGCAGAGAGTCACAATTTTCACATTAATCATATCTATCGTTCGTTCGTTCCAATTAATTTTATACTATGCAGATGTCACAGCAGATGTCTGCACACAACCATAATGAAAGATTAATTAACTGTGTTAGTCAGCAGTCCTTACTCCTGAAACTCCAAAAATTTTCATAAGTATCAGCTACCCTGATCTCGTTCCACCTGGTGCACCTGCACTGCAAATGACACAGTGTGCAACATTTGCTTTGTGCAAAGGAGAAGTGCTTAAAGCTTAAGTATGTGCATAGTTTCATCCCTCTGCATCTCACAGTACCATGCATCAAATTATGATGGCAATGATAATCTCATTATTGCCACTCCATTTAGCTTCAGTGCTACATTCGTGTTTGACGAAGCAGTCGTTCGGATGGGAGTGACGAAAGTTTCGATTGCCCTTCAGCGACAATGGAGCGAACTCTAACTAACGAAGAATACAAGGTTGCTTTTGTGGTGCAAGAGAAGAGCTTGAACATTTACTGAAGCTAGTGCGTTAAGTGGAAGAATGTCGTGTTCAAATTTTCAACCAGTCTTGCCTTAAACAGTGTTAAGAACCAGTTCGCTTCCATCGCAAGAACTGTGCACCGCGAGATGTTATTCACCTTGGCTGGGGTGAAACATCTTCTGCAGTAGATAACAAATCTCAAGCTAAGCAAGGTTG
This sequence comes from Anopheles moucheti, assembly GCF_943734755.1. NCBI lineage: Eukaryota > Metazoa > Arthropoda > Insecta > Diptera > Culicidae > Anopheles > Anopheles moucheti. The sequence continues at coordinate 38,102,036 of NC_069140.1, read as the reverse complement.
CTTCTGGAGCGCGGTGAACATATCTGAACGGATTCGAGTAGTCTTAAGAGCGGATAATCCTTCTTTAACTAACGTGATAACTGTAGACAGAAATCAATGCAACAACACACGTTGGAAGTGCTTGGGAAGTTCGCCAAGCTGTACGCTTACAATCAATTTGTTGATTAATTAATTATCCCCTATTGGAGTCTGGGATAATGTGCCGTTAGTTCTGCAGAAGTACGAGTATGTACTTCAAACCATCAACCGGTAACGTGTAAGTAGGATTTGTAGCCTCCCTGCCGCGGACGACCGCCTCTCGCATCAACCCACTGGATCCCTGCAACGGAAGCAGCTATTCTCGTACCTACCTCGTATTAGTTCGCGACTCTGGGGCTTCCTCAGCAGCATGTACTCGCCGTCCTCTCGCTTCCAGGTGACGCGGGGCGTTGGATGTCCGACGGCTTTGCAGACGATCGTGGCATCTTCACCCTCCTGCACGGCAATGTCCGCTGATGATTCCTCGTTGATAATGTCCGGCGGAACTGTTGAATGCGAGTGAATGAAGAGGATAAGAGTGAAAACAAAGAAAACAGTACTGGCTTATGCAGAAGATAAAGTCAAGTAAACGGAATCGTACAGTGTGAGAATCTTAGCTTAAAGGAAAACACACGTGAGCGGTAGGTAAGGTTTTCTTCCACGTAAAGATGTACGTGTGTCTGATCCTGTCTGGCGTTGTTGCTGGTGCTGAACTAATCCAAGAAATCTTTCGTGCACATCTTCAATGGCCGGATTAAGCTTCATCGTTTGCACCGCAAACTCTTAAAGCCCTGAGCTGTGCTCGAGTTTCATCAATATTCAATTTCAAGCGATTCACCTCGTTCGGCTACTTTGGAGTGCGAAGTGGTGGCACCACCCTGCCAAGAAGCAGGTGGCAACCGGGCATCACCGGGAGATGACTACGGTAAGCTTGGGGAATAATTCGAGTACGGCTGTACACCTGAAGCGTAACTTTGAAGCCTACAGCACAGACCTACCAGGCAGCGATGGAAAGCGAGAGTAATTCGATATTGAACATTGAATATTATATTCACATTTAATGATGTTTAACTCGACATTGGAGAGCATGGAACAGACCGACCCTAACTAGGCTACCTGGCGGGAGCGGGGTGCATAGGTTTGAGTCGCAAGCAGTGTCATGTTGTTGCACTAATGGGAAGGAAATGCATTGACAGGTGCATTGTGGTACGTGCAGGATGTACTTGCCCGTTGGAATCGAGCTCTGCATGCATGGTATTTAAGCAAAAGGCACATGTCGGTATTGTTTCTCGGATTAAAATCGACCCAATACGGAGGATTGGGATGGTTTTAACCTGAATGCTTGTTCATTAAAATTCAATGAAAGATCATTGTTGCTGGAGATTAACATTCTTGAGAATGCTTCAGAACCTTCATCTCCTTTCTTCGAACCATCATTCACATAGGCTTTATTATGGCTTCTACATGAAGCAAATGCTAGTCGATTGTTGTTGCACATGGCCCTAGATGAAATTGGGCGAAGGTAATGATTAAGAGCTCCTAGTTCCAAGTTGGAGTACATTGGTTTGGGGAATTCCTTACATTGTAAACATGTCTGCATATCGTAAGCATATCGGGTTTCCTTTATTTGGTTAAATATAGTACACAACTCATTAACTGCAGATAGTTACTTGTGAATCGTGTACACAAAAGCGTAAACTTTTATTAGCGTAGCAGAAAGAAGATAAATTGAACCTGTGCACCAACATCTACTTTTATAGTGTATAGTGTAATCCAAAACATGTAATTACTCTAGAAGGAAAGCACTTGTTAAATTTAATGGCAAGGATTATACAATGGAACTAATCGTGTATCAAAGCCTATAGCGTTTGCTATAAGTAACCAATCATTCCACTGTAGTTTAACGATGATTTTATATTTAGTATAATTGCTTTAGTACATTATTATGCATAACCCAAAATGTATCTCTGCAAACACTGTACTGCCCACACTGGCGGCTGTAATTAAAATATTCACCCGAGCTAATGAACTGGCAACAGGACCATCTTATTACACAGTTCCGTTCCATACGGCAAAAAGGGTATCTAAAGTGAATCTTTGCTAGCGAATTAAGTAGGGAAGATGGAAAAAAATACAAAACGAAACCAGATCCCCTGCCGGTAGTGGCCTGTCTATTGCGGAAGCCAAAACCTAATCATGCTCTTATCGAGCTTCTGCTGCACTATCTGGCAGTGGATGAACTTCAGCCCAAGCGCGGATTGCAATCGCTCAACCTTTTTCCATCCTGGTTTGTGGTGTGTGTGTGTTTTTTTTTTATATTCGGTTCCAGTTTCCATTTTACCCGCTGGTTTCGAGCCATCCGGCAAGCATGAAAAAGGTTTTTCTTTTCACTCGCGCGCCCGGTCAGTGGACGGACGGACGATCACCAAACCCCTTCTGGTACGATACGTACTTTCGCGCCCATGGATGGACCTTCTGACTTCGTCTGATTACGTCCCTGGCGGGTGAATACGAGTCGCCTTTTTTTTCGTTTTGAGAACAAAACAACGTTACAGCGTGGGGTACTCTCAAAGGAGGGATGGCACAAGGTGAAGAAAATTGTTTGCCCCTTTAGCGAGCTTTAGCTCGGACAGACCATGGAAGAGAGCAATCAGCAGCAGCCGAAACGGAACCGCACGGAAATGGGGTGCAACAAAGCAACAGCGACAGGGAGGCAAAAAGGATAATTACTCCTGGTGCAAGCCCCGGGAAAGTAATTACACCTCGAAAATCGGTGCACGCTTAGCAAACGGATGAGTATGTGTAAGTGTGGAAAACGAAAGATACCCAACCGAACCGATGTAACCGGTGGTTCGGAAGCTAGGCAACTACCCACCAGAGATATGGCAGCAATGTGCCAATGAACGCTCGGTGAAGGGCAATAGCTAAGGGGATGAAAAATAAAAAATACCTAGGCCTGAACAAGACTGATACTGGCGCGAAATCGGATGGATACGGTTGCAAAACGAACCAACCGGTTGCGAAGAAAGCAAATGAGCGAGAAGCAAAAGAATTCCACAGTAATACAGGCGACGACCTCTTGCAAGTAACCGACGAGGAAATGGTGTTGTTACGTTACGGGAAAAGTAATTTCATGATTCCGAACCCGGGTGGAAACCACCTTTTCGTGCCCTATTTGTCCTGGTACCCTGGTGGCGCAGAAGGACAGCGTGTGAAGGGAAGTGAAGTCGTAACGTCGCGATTGGACGTTAGACAAAGAGGTGTGAGTGCCGCTTCCGGTTCCTTTCATTGTCGTTAATGAAAAGATTCCTACTGCTGCTGTTTCTGTTGCTACTATTACCACTGCTGGAACCGGCTATTACATCGTTCCCTCACACCAAATCTTTGGGGGGCTTTCCACCGGTGGTTTCTAAAGGGTGTGGAAAATGGATGATTCGAGTTCGGCAAAATGGTAAAACACCGAATGGATGCCGCATGGTTCCAACCGAACCTGCCGAAGCTGCAAGCATAACGACAATGTGGCTGCTTTGAATGGTTTCGGACGGGTAGACGTAAATGAATGAAGGCAGCCGAAAGGGAAAAAGGCGGAACACTCCGCAAAGAGGCGAATGAATCCTTTTTACACTTCCCACTCTTCCCTGAAAATGAAAATAAAAATCCCTTCCCAAGAAGAATTACAAAAAGCACAAAGGATACCAGAGAACAACGCCAGGGAAGAAAGATTTTTTCGTGTTTTGTTTTGGGTTTTTTATGGTGTTTCACCTTACGATTTGCGTGCTCCGGTAACGCTTCCCCATTTCGGCTGTCGGAATCACATCCGACAGATCTTTTGGGTGCCGATTTTCGGATCATTTGCCGCGGTGGCAAAGGCACGGTACACGATTTCCTTCCGTTATCTTTCGCATGCACCAGCCAAACGGTAGGGCACAGCTTCTCTCCCATCTGGCCGTACCTTCAATTGGCAATGATGAGAAGGTATTTCGAAGAAGAATACCACTCTAAATGTTCAGCTAAGAATGGTTTCCGAAAACAAGCAGATACGTCCGTGGAACAGCTACCACTCATTGACATTGGAATGCTGCGCTGAATGTTTGGAAATTATGTTGCCGCTTTGCATTTCCCATCATCTAGCAGCTCATTGGGCAAAACATGCCTTCTTTTGATCATTTCGCAGCTTTCAGATCAAGAGTGCGAGAAGAACCACGCAACTGAAGTAAAAACATTCGTCAAGGTATTACTGTGTTGTGTTGCGAGACAGGCGATGGGTCTGATGATGCTGTCCGTTTCTGTGGTACGGTAGCAGTGAGTGCATGACTATCTATCACACAACCATTACTGCTGGTTGGCGTGCCATTCGCCGCGTTCTATCGCATGCCACCTGAGTTCCCTCTCGTTCCCGCTTAATCGCTTTTCTTTTCTTTTTTGGAAGCAAATAAGTTATGCAAATATTTGTCGAACGATCCCTGAGTTGTCACGGGTGGCTTATTTGTGCCCTTGCGTCCTGCCCTATGGAGGCTGGGGAATGTTCGTGAGTGGTATTTTAGGAACGACATGACAACTGAAGGTATTTGAAAGTAAATGCCTTAACTATCGAGCGGTTGAAAAATTTCATTTAGATTGTCATGAACTTATTTTTAGTATCGGTTGTACGAGACGATCTTTCTTCATTAGCATCGAGGAGATTCGTTATGAAGGACATGTAAAAAAATGTATGCGTTTTGTTTATGCGGGCTGAAAGGATCAGTTACAGCATAAATATTTTTAAATTGTTGCTAATCATGGAGAAGTCAGCTTCGAATTTGTATAAGAGGAAATAAAACATCAACTTTGATGTGCTACGCTATTTAAAAAAATAGATACAATTGAGAGTTTTAGGGAGTTAATTGAGAATTGAGAGTTAATTTAATTAAAAAACCAGAGTTAAACTAATATAATTTCTGGGCCCTTTAGTATGCATACACAGACTATGACAAGAAAGTTTACAAAGCTGCTCTTTAAGATCATTTAAATCTGTCCTAACTTATCGGATATGAACTGGTTGCCATTTTTTAATGACCACAATTGTGGAAAAGTGTTGCACACAATCGTTATAGATCGCTACCAGTGACAATTTATCTCAAAGATCCCATCTTTTTTAGTCATAACATTTTTGGTTACAATTTGTCAAAGACTGCAAATAAAGAAAAGTTGTTGTAAGGTTCTAAAAGCAGAGCATTTAATTTAAAACAGAAAAAATTAAATAAAGTATACCATGACGGCTTTAAAAATGCATTTCCGCAGCTATTCATCATACAAATAAATAATACAAAATCATATAAAATTATTTTGTCAATTGGATGTATATGTTATTTCTTTTTATACGAGCAATACTATCCAAACTCTTTTTGTTTCTTTAAATATGGCCAGGCCATACTGCTAAACAAAAAGCTGTTAATGAAGAATAAATTGCCTCCATTACCGACTGGACAGAAATGATCTTTCGTCGAATAGATGTTTTCTTCATTATCGGATCGGGTGGTAGGAACGCGTCTGATATAATTGCAACTGTTCTAAAAAAACGAAAAAAAAATCTATCCCTATTGAAATCCAAACCAAACCTCAGCAGCAGCAGGAATCATTTCAACAACTTAATTATTCCGCCCTTTTTAACCGTAACCCCGTCCTTGGAGCTTCCAGCCACCTTTATCGCTCCGTGCACCATCGAAACCTGACACTCTGTGGTCGGGGCCCAAATGTGATTAGTTTTCAGGCCCTGGGATAATCTTTTCCCAATAAAGTCATCCGACACCGGGAGTCTCGAGTCCCTGCGGACGGGTCTGTTTAATTATTCCGTCCAATGCTTTCATGCGCTGTGTTTTCCTTCCCCTTTTCCGGGGAGCCTTGAAATGCAATTTCTTCAATTGGATCGGTTGGGTTAAAAGATGCAGAGCAAAGCGAAAATTCCCTAGCACGAGCTTTTTTCCATTTCTACCAAACCCAGCATGCACATAAAAAGCCCTTACGGTATGGACGATTATTGGAACGTTGCAAAGATGCTGCTGCGGGAGTTGCTTATTTAGACTCGAAAGCAAGAAGTGCATTCAAAATAGAATTCAATTGCTGCTCGTACGATTCAAATGGCACCAAACCTCAAAACGTACTGTGGAACCGCTTGCGATGCTGTGGAACAAAAAAATTATCCTTTTCTACGCTACACCATTTTCTTCCCAATGTCCCCAAATGGAGTCACTAACACACTGATCTGTATGGCGCTCATCTCTGTCATATCTTCACCGCGTGGGATATTGTTTTGCTCCCAAATGGACGGAACCGACGATGAAAAACTGGAGCAAACCGATGATAAAAAGGCAAACATGACGAAGAAACAAAAACAAAAAGCATTAATGCAAACTTGAGTGCCGGAAACCTTCGAGAGAAAAAGCACTCAGAATGCATCTATGCGCTAGTCTCGATAGGAAACAGAAAAAAACATCTTCGTACATTAAATTTCTTCGAACCTTTTTCAATTACTAACCATATATGCAGCGTAGATTCGTAAAAACGCTACACGACGTACGAAAAAGCAAATACCGTTTGAGATGAGATATTTATCAGTAAATTATCTATTGAAACTATATAGCACAAATAAATTTTGCTTGATTGACTGATATTCCAATTACTTTAAAAATATGTGTAAGCGATCCATTTTTAATATACCATACTCAATCAATATCAAAATGCATCAGCTATGTTATGCAATATATGATTTTCAATATATAATGAATGTAAATTCATTACATATTTAATAATTGTTTGTATGAATACATTAAAAATACTATGTCTGATTTATAATCTTACCGATTTCAACCCAGGATTGATATGTGATGAAGCTTTGAATGGAAAAACAAAATTATACCAACAGCGAAATCCGAAAATTGTTTCGTTTCTAATTATCGTTTCTAATATTCGTGTCCAATTATTGCAACGATTGTTAAAAGCACGAACTGATTCTTCTCAAATGATGCAGAATTCATTTGAAATGGATCATTAAAAACATTAACTCTTCAACCTGTTATATAATATAGCAAGTACTAAGAAGTCCAGGAGTCCATCTTATACATGCGTTGAAAATAGCAATCTTGTAACTGTTTAGCATGTATAAAAAATAACCATAAATTAGTATCATTTTAGGAACAAGGTAGTGAAGTTGGTAAAAAGATGTATCAACTCAATGTCCAGTATCGATATTCTTCTATAGACAGCGGCATTGCTATTACTAAACATCAACCGATCACTTCCCCCACTGTCCGAGACCACTGATTTAACATTCAAGGCAACAGTTGGCTCTTTCTTACGACATGCAAGCTCGATCCTAAAATACAGCAAATCATTCCTTCATTATCTAATTACCGCACATTCTTTTAAATATTCATGTAAATGTTGACCTAGCGCACAATTAAATAAAGTAACCAACAAGTATCTCACTGATACGCAAAGGGTCGAATAAAACATACGAAATGCGGAGGAAAAAAAACACCCAAATTACAAATAAACCCACCTTCGCTCCGGAGAGAATGCTAATTAAATGAAAATGGAGGAGATAATTCAGTGATTTTTGTCGATGTAGGTGTTTCGGTTCTTATTTCCTGCCCCTTTCACACCAGCCCGAAATCACCAGAAGACAAATGCGAAAAGCAAACCGAAAAGAATTTCCCACACAAAACCTCATCGGCATGGGTAAACTTTTCGCCAGCTCACGCAAAACCACAACCGTCCCGAAAATATTAGCCCACCGACGGGTAGTGTCGGTAGTTGCCTGAAAGCAAATTCTTACGCCATAGTTTACTGGTGGCACCATTCGTGCAAGAGCCAATCATGCCCGGGTCTGCGCCCGGGTGTGACTGTATCAGTATCCGACGTCATGCCCGAGCACCCCGGGTGGCAAATGAGATGAGCAAAGGATTTTCCAACTTCTTAGCTTCGAACCGAACCGAACAAGACGAGAACTCGGATTTGTTGGTGGCAACACGTGGAATGTGGCACGTTACCCGGTTTTCGCTTCGCATGGTAAGCTCGACTTTTGCTTCTCGATAATTAAGTTGTCCTTTCTCGGTGTCGATACGTCCGTAACGGGAAGGTTGCATTCATCGAAATCGCAAATCATAAGAAACGGGAAAGACAAAAAATGCTCATTCCCCTGCACGTAGTTGGTTCGTGTTGCGGCAGGTGATTGCGGAACGGCATAATGAAGTGACTGGCACAACTTTGCCCATACTGCGGGACAAACTAGAATGTATAAAAAAAGGAAAACACACACACACATACAGCAAATATCCGATCAGTGGCGGGTTACTGCAGCATTGTGCTGTGCTCTTTACTATAAGCAAGCACTAATGCTCCCTTGCGGTTCGCTTTCACGCTTGTTTCTTCTGGCGCGGTGACCGTTTGCGGTTAGTTAGGGCTTTGAATAATTCATTAGCAACATTGTCCTTGCTCACGGGGGTCGCTGAAAAGGAAGCAACTGAAGCACATTGACTTTTGGAAGAATTACTTTATTAATACTCTATTTGTTTCTGCGTTTGGTTTGTGTGGGTCAAAGAATGTGCGACCAGTCATAAAAGGTCTAATGAAGCTTTACTCTTACGCAAATTATTCTCTTGAACAGCAATTAGTGGGCCTTAAGGGAGGTTATGGTTGAAGTGAATTTGATTAGCTCGTTAATAGAACGTCCGCATGAAGCGATGTTTCTTGCAATAGTATTCATTTTATAAGGAATAACTAACCGTCTAAAGTAGTTTAAAAATCCATCAATAAACAATGTCTTCATTTGCTGTTATGATTATGCTGTTAGAATGTAATCTTATTTGGATTTGATTCTTATTGACATAATTTCTCTGAAACATACTGCGGCGCCTAGACAGCGTCCGATTGTAAACACGATTCTTTACCATCCCTGCGATATTGGAACACATTCAGGAAATTCCTGCCGGCTTAATCACAACACGACCCTGAAAATTCCAAAGCATACTACCGGTGTTGGACAATTTCCAAAATATATTGCATTGCTTCAGGCGAACGAAGGGATCATTGTAGGAAATAATGCAGCTTTACTATTTCTTTATGTCGCAAACAGCACCTCTTAATATCACTATTTCTTACCTCCTAATTCAAACATCTCTTACCATCTTCTGCCAGACAATCGTTTAAATGTCATCATTCGCCAAGAATAGCTTCCATATCAATCGGAAAATCCCGACAGCCCCGACCCCGACGTCCTATTGAACACCAGCACCGAATGGAACCAAATCTTATAACAAGTATTTCTCATATTGTACTGATTCGTAGGATAAAATGCCATACTTTTCGTTCGTGCCACCATCCTTCGATAATGCAATCGAGCAAGTTAGCAGCAAGCTTCAAACCACATGCTACATGTGCTGCCTGCACGGTACATGGGTACAATTCTTGACGCACGGATCTCAGCTGGGATCTGTCATCTGGTGGATAAATTCCTGCACAAAGCCACCGTAGTCGATCGAGACAACTTTTCCAATACACACTGCTTGCGTGCGCGCGCTAGCGTAGGTGGGTGAGCAAAGAAATTGCTCGAGAAATGGTAGCTATGAAACTAAATCGAATCGTATCACCATCCTCTCTTATTCCGACGAAAAAAAAAAATACCGCTCCGTTATTTGATTTTGTGAGCGAAAGTCCTGTTGGGGGCCTTCTACGAGAAATAAACGGTTCATTTTCGATCCGTTCAAAACTCTCGAAGGATCGTGAAATTGTGCATGTATTGTGGGGGTGCATTATTTCCGCTCGTACGTCACGTTCCACCATCCACAGGGCCTCCGGGATGGGTAGTGAAGTGTCACCAGGCCCAGTCTGCCCGCCTGCAAAAGGGACACCGAACGAGCACGCCGAAAGTTGTATCCCAAAATTCCAATCATATATTCAATATTGATTTTGCTATTCGCAAATTTTCAGCTTCAACAAAAGGAGGTATGGAACGTTTGCGTTCGGCTGGCCCGTATTAACCGTTAAATGGGTCGGCGTCACCCGCCTTCATTATCGGGTCACGTAGTGAAATCGAATCCTTAACTTGTCGCTCTTGGGAGAAGGAAAAATTGTGGCATGGTGTATGTTCTATCGGGAAAGGGTTATGCGTTTCCAATGCTTCGCTCCAGGGATGATCAACCCTGGTAAATAGACGGTCTCATCAACCGTGAAAGAAGCTTGTTTGTATAGCGTTGTATGATGCAGCGGCGGATCAAAGGGTAGGCGGAGTAGGCGGTCGCCTGGGGCCTCGTCGTGTTGGGGGCCCCAAACAACTTGTGCAGATTGTGCGATTTTTGGAAATTTAACAGCAGAGTTAATTTATAGCACAAAATCTAATTAAAAAGGTAGAAAATTGATCGAAAATATCCTTGGTATCTTTGAATTTTATATATCCTTGGTTATATAAAACATTTGTTTCTATTTGATTAGGTATATCGGCCCGGTTACACGGCTACACAAGAGAAGTATGCAGTTTATTCAAACTCCTTTTTCTTTATCGGCACGACATCTTCAGGATGCTTAAGCCTACCATTACTTGTTTTTTTTTTACTTTATTTACCCGTAGGATAGTCACCGGAAATAATAAGCAGCGTGGAATAAATTTGCCCATCACTATTGCATTGCATACTATCAAACCCGTGAGAGCGATCGCTAATGTAAGATCGATAAAACGGAAAGCATCCTTCATCTAGCTCAAACTTTCCGTCGGCTGGTACGAAATTCCATTCAAAACCAGCTGATTTCAGCTTCCCGATACCACGAAACCATCCACGGAAGAGGTAACACCTTGTACATCAATTTTGCTCAAAAACCGCCGAAAGGTATACAATATTTAAAACTAACTTTCCCGTTGGTCGAGTAAAATTTTGCAGCAATTTTGCTCAAAAATCGCCGAAAGTTATGCAATGTTTAAACACTAACTTTCGCGTTGGTCATGAAAATTTTCTTGGAAAACTACCAGTTTTCGAATGTATAGTACCAGGAGAGCATCCACGGAAGAGGTAGCTCCTGGTATTGCGCCGGAAGGTATGCAATCAACTTGCAATGCAATACGCCGTAAGGTATGCAATGTTTAAACACTAACTTTTCATACAAACCAGCTGTTTTCAGATTTCCGATACCAGGAGAGCATGTTTTTCAAGAGGTAACACCTGGTACCAGCAGAGCAAGATGGCGCCCAATAATTCATGAAATGTTTCATAAAATATTTCATGAAATATTTCATGAAAATTTCATGAAAAAATCATGAAATATTTCATGAAATATTCCATGAAACATTTCATGAAATATTTCATGAAAAAATTCATGAATGAAATTTTTATGACTGAAATTTTTATGAATGAAATTTTTATGAATGAAATTTTATGAATGAAATTTTCATGAATGAAATTTTCATGAATGAAATTTTCATGAATGAAATTTTTATTCATAAAAATTTCATACATAAAAATTTCATTCATTAAAAAATTTCATTCATAAAAATTTCATTCTTAAAAATTTCATTCATAAAAATTTCATTCATAAAAATTTCATTCACAAAAATTTCATTCATCAAAATTTCAGTCATAAAAATTTCATTCATGAAATATTTCATTCATTAAAAAATTTCATTCATAAAAATTTCATTCATAAAAATTTCATTCATAAAAAATTTCATTCATGAAAATTTCATTCATGAAAATTTCATTCATGAAAATTTCATTCATGAAAATTTCATTCATTAAAATTTCATTCATAAAATTTTCATTCATTAAAATTTCATTCATAAAAATTTCATTCATTAAATATTTCATTCATGAAATATTTCATGAAATGTTTCATGAAATATTTCATGAAATATTTCATCAAATTTTCATGAAATATTTCATGAAATATTTCATGAAACATTTCATGAAATATTTCATGAAACATTTCATGAATTGTTGGGCGCCATCTTGCTCTGCTGGTACCAGGTGTTACCTCTTGAAAAACATGCTCTCCTGGTATAGGAAATCTGAAAACAGCTGGTCGGTATGGAAAGTTAGTGTTTAAACATTGCATACCTTTAGGCGGGCAAAATTACCAGGTGCTACCTCTTCCGTGCATGCTCTCCTGGTACTATACATTCGAAAACTGGTAGTTTTCGAAGAAATGTTTCACGACCAACGGGAAAAATAGTGTTTAAATATTGCATACCTTTCGGCGGTTTTCGAAGAAATTTTTCACGACCAACGGGAAAGTTAGTGTTTAAACATTGCATACCTTTAGGCGGTTCTCGAGCAAAATTACTGTACAAGGTGCTACCTCTTCCGTGGATGCTTTCCTGGTATCGGGAATCTGAAAACAGCGGGTTTTGTATGGAATTTCGTACCAGCCCATGGAAAGTTTGAGCGAAATGAAGGATGCTCTCCGTTTCATCCATTTTTCTTAAACTAGTGAACACTCTCACGGGTTTGATAGTACGCAATGCAATATTGATGGGCAAATTTATTCCACGCTGCAGGTTATTTCACCTGCAGCGCAAATTTATTCCACCTCTTGAAAAACATGCTCTCCTGGTATCGAAAATCTGAAAACAATTGTGTGCGCGGCAACGGTATAGTGGTTTTCACAGTTGACCAGCTGATTTGGTCATTGGTCAAATTAGTCAGCATTTTGTCAACTCTCGTAGCCCTGCACCTAATGGATCAAAGAATGCTATAAAACATGATCAGTTGTTGAAAAAGTTCAGTAAGTAGAAGCTCACCACAGGAATCAACCGTTAATTTTTATTCATCGCCTAAAACATCGACGTGAGCGAATGATCATGGAGGTAGTCTTTCAACACAAAAACTTGACCTAGCATTTTAGTTTTCAAATGCTAAAAGCTATGCAAATTTAACCGACTGTGCATAACACAAATTATTATTATTATATAAAATTTGCGTTGTTTGTTTAATGGGATACACAATGTTAAACAATCCACTAAATAATAAACAAACAAAAAAATCGAAATTCACAACTTAGTAACTCGCTCATTCTGTATTGCAAAATGTATGACAGGTGATTACCCCTCACAATGCGTCAGAGAATGAGCGATCTCCCGCCAGGATATGCAATATGCGGCATATTCACGTGGAGTATTTTGATTGAATGATTTTTTCTCTGCATTCGGCTCCATCTGGGTATCATCCTCATTGATGACGGCACCACTATCTGTGTTAGTCCCCGTGCTCGATTGTTTCGGCTGTCAACCTCGACGACGCATCTTAAACATACCATGAGTACAACCGGCTTCACCCCGTGGAAACAGGATCGGGTACTGTAGTGGACGCATGATCTGGTTGGTCTCATACACTGGCCTTAAGGATCCTGTAGCACGATGTTGCAGCACAATCTCCCGTGTATATTCCGTGCTACCGGCGATGTCGTCACAAACACACATGACCCATCTCACCTGCAGTCGGTGTGTTGTTTCGGAACTGGTCAATACCTGGTTTACGTGAAAGGAGGCAAAGGCGCAGTTCATCGCGAACAGAAATGCGTTCATACGTATGACTGATTAGGGGCAGCCCAGCGGCGGATCAAACGGCAATAGGCCCCTTCTTACTGCGCTTTTCGCCTTGTCTCATTTCAAGTCCCCTCAATGTCCCCCTTCCCTCCCGCATCGTTTTAAAAATTAGAGGCCCCAACTATATTTCCGCCCTGGGCCTCCAAGGGGATTGATCCTCCACTGGTATGACGTATATTTTTGCATCGGATAACCGAGCAACGCCGTCCATTTTGAAAATTATGTTTGAATTTTCCGGTACTGAATGATACAAAAGTTCAAGTTAAAATATTCATTCAATTATTCATGAAATGAAAATCACATCAGAGAATACAAAGAATTGAAGAGAAAGCCTTTGATTGGGATAAAATACGAAGCGATAAAATGCTGTCACTTTCACATATTGAAAAATATAAATGTCACATTTTTATTAGCCCTTTAAACACCGTTCGAAACCCTGTCAAAATGGACAGATCGGAAAACTCCTGCCCGGGCAAAGTTTTACCGGGTGTACATACTCCCACTTTACTGCTGCTTTTACCCCGTATCCGTCCGACCCACCCCAAACACCGGAAGACCTTCGTTTCGAATGGTTCCATCAATCGAACTTTTCGCGTTCGATCCACGGGTTCAGTTCTGATAATACAATTTTAATTAAAAACATAGTTCCTACCGCACCTTCGCATAACTCCCCATGATTCTCGCTCCATACCCACCAACGGATGCACTAGGGGTTTGAAAAACTTTTGTGCAAAACACACATGTACACACGCTAACGAACGCACTCACAAAAACGTAAAGGATGCTTCAAACCAACCCGCACACAATGGTGTACGGTCAATATTTAATTTAATTTTGTGCTTCACACAGCTCCACGTGCTACGCATGAAACGCATCGGTAGACATACGCGTGCTGGTGGGATGGGCGAGGAAAAATGCGCGAAATAGGCACACAGCGCAATGCTCTTGAAATACCCGGTAAAGCTGTTGTGCACCGATCCCCGCGAGGCGAGTTCACGAGGAAGGGGTTTCTTCTATTTTTCCCACGCTCTATATTTACCACTAAGCGCGAAAATGATGCGGCCACAGTCAAATGGAACCCTCTTCTACAGCTCCTACTCAATCGACCTACGACAGCTAGAAACGCCTTTGTCGGGTATATCCATACTCACCTTGCACGTCGATGCAACCGATCTGTTTCTTCATCGGACTGGCGTTGATCTGACACATGTAGCAACCTCGGTCGGATTCACGCAACTGTCGGATACGCAATCGCCACGTACGAAAATCTTCGTGTACGACGCTGATGCGGGAGTTGTGCGTCACGACACGGCCCTGGAGCGCTAGCACCGTTTGATCGGAAGCCCGCAACCAACCGACCTTGTACCGGCCGAGGTTCTTGACCGAACAGGTCAGGATCGCTTCGCGGCCGGTTGGGGACGATATGTTCTGGATGGTGCCCTCGAACTCTGGCTCGAGGTCGACTGGTAGTTGCTGTGGCTGGTTTAAATCTATGAACGAATAAGCAAACAGTTTCCATATTTAAGTTTTTTTCAATAGCATTATGTTTTTACTAGCATTTTATATTGTGTTATTTCACGCAATCCATGAAGATTTATTTAAATTTGTTTGAAAACCTTATGTTGATAAAACTAGCTTTCAAAATAAACGTTGTTGAATAAAGTATTGTTGTATTGTTGGATTTAATGATTGTAGTAAAATTTCCCGCTATAGACGAACCAATTATCTTGTATCTCACATATTAGCTCATCCGAAAATAACACTAAAGTTTTATAAATAGTTATAAATAAGATTTTGTAAAATTTTGTTAAAATGTTCTGTATATGATTGATTTATGCATTAAGCCTGGCCTTTCTACTGATGATAAAAAAAACTGATTTATGCAACATTGCGACAAATTTAACAACACGTTTTCCTAAAGAGGGGATTTGACGTTGTTTTCCAAATCATTTTCCACAGGGCAAAGTTGAGTTGAATCATTCAGGACTCTTTGGTAGCATCGCAGAAGACGTTGTTCTTGTAGCATCGCAGTAACCCTGTAATGCTTATTTTAGGTGATGTTTTAGTTGAAAACCCCAATCCGATATCGAATCAATAACTTGTTCCTAGTCATTTAGTTCTTATCCTTTTTTAGTCATAAATATATAATAAATATATATTTCCTTGAGCATTTGGATTAATATTTCAAATATTTTTCCACTGATCCTGATTCCGAATTGCTATACTTTCAAAAAAATCCATTATATTGCTTTTCATTTTTTAATGCAAACATAACCCGATGTGAGGGTATGGTTTTATTTGTTCGAAAGCGAAATAACCTACGCTAATTGAAGCCATAGCCAAACTTTATCCCTACCGGTCTGAAGGTTTATCCGTTCAACGGAAAAAAGGGTTTTGATTGCAAAGTTGGGATTTTATCTACAAATCCTTTGGTTCAAGCATTTGGTCCATTCACAACCACCTACCGCAACCCAACCCAACACCATAATGTAATAGAATGCCTGACGTCGGAACAGGCTTGACCGGGCACCGGAAAATACCGTAACATTCGTTTAACATATTCATATGAAAGTTTTCACCACCCCATTTCGGTTTTTCCTACCGAGCGCCGGTTTCCCAGCTACACCGCGCTAAACCCTGCCCGTCCGATGACCTCTCCGGTGCATGGACAGGACCTAAATGCTTTCAGATTTATCTCTGGCTTTATCGTTCCGTTACTTCCGGTGGCCGAAGTTGATGAATAATTTTAAAACACAAAACCACCGAGTACGGCTTCCGGTGGCTGGCCTGGGAAAAGCCGGGTACCGACGGAGAAAGATATACTTTTTGACTGAACTGGGGTTTTGTTCCTGAGACAAAATCGGTGAAAATGAAAAAAAAACAAGTAGACAAAAAAATAGCGATGCATTAAAAAGCATGAAACCCGACAGAATGTGGAGGGAACCAAATCAAATCAACAGTGGACTGTAACTGGGAAAAAAACATGAAACAAGCGAACACTCCATCCGGTCGGTTGGGTTAGTGGTTATCACAAAAATAGGGCAAAGGTTTTATCGAATTCTCAAATTCAGTTCCGAGAATTTTCTGTCAAATTCGCCCCTTCTCTTTGTTCTGTTTAAATTCCACTTTCAGGATGGGTCCAATTTCTTCGTAGCCTAAGGGAAGTAAAAAACGGTGCAGCCACTAGGCTTAAGATAGATAAAATCACTACACACAAAAATCGTTAGGGTGCAGATTACGGGTAGATGGGGAAAAATTAGTAGCTTTCAATTGCTTACCACAACAGCTGCAAGGTCAAAGCCACCTATGCCCAGCAAAAAAAAATTATCGATTAAAATAGAGAAGCCTTTAACTGTAAATAAATCCTCGCAATATGAAATCTCATTTAACAAAATAGATACTAAATTTATTCATGTACATATTCAGAATTCGGGTTATGATTTTTTTTCAAAAGGATATGATATATATTCAATATGAATGTTAAATTTTTACTAATAAAATGTTTTTTTCGAAGCTTTCTTTTCGAAGGTCTAACTTCAGCAGACCTGCTTAAATCCTGAGATCTACTTTCTTTCTATATCGTCCTCTCTTCTTGGTGTAACGTCCTACTAGGCCATGCATTCTACCATTTCTGCCATTCTGCCAGGGTCTCCCATTTTCGGCTTGCTAGACTTCCATCATGCCACCTACCATCATGCCATCGAACCACCCTACTTCTCATCTACTTCACCAATGGCTTTAAAAAAAACTTTGAATAAATTTAACAGATTTGAGTCAAGTTCAGCATTGTGTGATACTTCGTTACTGCTCGTCAAACCCCTTAAATAGTACAATATAATACTAAAATTTGTTGAATCTTTAATTAACAAATTGTGCCTTTTCAAATTTCAAAAGAACCATTATGCACATTAGCAAATACAAATCACTCAACTGTTGTGTAGATTCTGTTGCACTCATGGTTACACGATGTCAAATGAAGGGTACGAATGGTTTATTCGGAAAAATGTTTACCGATTACGGGACGATTCAAGTACTTCAGCCAGTTCTAAACGGTCTGGGTACGCTGAGAAAATAACTCGTACGGCACACGACTTTCCATGCCTTCGATCGTATCGATCTGGTTGACTTCGCCGTAGACTTGGCCCCAACTGCACTTTTTGGTGGATGGAAACGAATATTTCCCGCAGCTCAACCTTATGCCACAATCAAGTGCCGCAAGGTTTGTAGGCTAGATATTGATACGATTTTTCTAACCCTCTTACAGTTGTAACGTTTTTTTATGCAAGAAATAATTTTTTATGGTGGTCATCTGTGTAAACAATATAGATGTAAGTAATTCAAAATAGATACAATAATATTATTTTAATATATTGTTTATCAAATTAATTTTGTCACAACATCACAACAATCTGAACAACGGTGTCCGCTTGTCTTCGGTAATAAACAAAAGGAATGAAATATCAACAATTAGTCACATTATCTGAACAAGAAATTACATCTTACGACAAGCCATTAATTTCATGAACAAGCATTCACGAAAGCTAATTTAAGCTTTACCCATTTGAGTTACACTTTTGTGTACAAAACGTGTTGCATTCTTTGCTTCCAAATGTACCCAAACAACAATGGTACTGATGCTCCATTTCACTGCAACAATAGTGTCAGTTGTTAGGTACAATATTCCCCTAGTTCTCTGTCCACTTCGGAAAGCTGGCAGAACTTTGTAAATGTTTTCCGTGTTGCCAGAACTCACCCCCAAGTTACCGTGGTCCGGTTACTGTGGAACTCGTACTGACACTGCCGTGTACCGTGTTGGTGTTTCATCTCCATAAAGCTAATGAATTAATTGGAGAATAAACATGAATGAAATGTTTCTCTCGCTTCGTTCAGTAAAAGCAGTGGCACACCGAGGCGTCCACCACTACCAACCGTCCACTTACAACAGCTGGATATGCTTTCCATGTAGTACACTTTTCGGTACTTAATGGAAAGCACCGGCAACGGTTCCGGTTCGCCCCAACATGCAGCTACCCGGGGTGATGCATTATATGGTAGACGGGAGCGATCCGGTATGTGTTTGCGAAAGTTTACCATCCACAAACAAAACCTCACTGCCATGTCTGGTCAGTGCTGGAAATAAAATGCAACCAACTTGCAAGCGGCTCAGACAGGATGGACTCTCGTTGGAAACGATGTAATCTTTCTATAATTTGACAACTTCTTACTCTGGACAGAAGTTTGTCGCTTGGCACCGGCCTGAATGAACATCACAGCGAACGTGTTATTTGTAGTGGGTGAGAACGTTCCTTCCGAAAACTAAAATCGTAGTCTTGCACCCAGTTTGGCCAGAAAACCCCAGATATGAGCCACTGTTCCTGGGACGAGCTCGTTAAAATGTAAGTGCCAGTGGCATTCGTTAGGGACTGCAATGTTGGAGAGCTTTTTAATTGATTAAGTGATTCTTTTCGAGAGTTGCCAAACGAAACATTGCTTCCACTAAGAATGAATAAAAATAACGATTGCATGTGCAAATCGGCACAAAAACATTGCAGCTTCAACTCCATTCATGCGACAATTTTCAATATTATTGATGAATTGTTTAGGGTGTGTTACGTTCTCAAAGGTTCAACAACAATGCAACAAAATAATCTGAACTGTTTAGTAGGAAATACATGTTATATTAATTTTAATAAAATGCTTAATGGATAACATAAGATTATTTTTGCAAAAAAGTATCTTTTTTCATAAAAAAGACACTTGCCAATTAATAGTAAATAGTGTTAGCGTAAAGCTTGACGTAAATTCTTTAACATAATCGCTTTCTAGAAATTATACATTGTTTTACAATACTTCTAATAATAAATTTAAAATAAAAAAAAATACTGATATGCTAAACATTTTTAATAAAAAAAAGTCGGTTCACATTGGACAATAGCTTTTTCGAATTGGGATGAGTTTACTCTTTAGGAATGAACTTTGTCTTTTATTTGTTTATTGATTGATTGATTGACCTGCTGCGACATACCGAAGAGACAAACAAAACTGGTCCTAATAACTGGTCCTAATTTAACATTACTACAACCATTTAAATTATATTCATTCAATATAATTCAATTATATTAATAATATTCCTTAATCATTTTGGCCAAATTCGAATTTCCACACCAGACTGTGTAATTGTGGATTGCAATATGAAATTTGACTTCATCTTTTCATTTTATGGGAATTACGTATCCTTATGGTTCTTCTCTATGGCTTCGAATCTATCTCAGAGTAAAAAACCTTCAAGTGTTTTTATGGCACTCCAGACATGCCAAGATCATTGAAAGACCTCCGTTTCAAGGTAAACCTTCCATTGCATTAAAGATTCTGACAAGAACATTTTTAAAAACTTCTAGATTTCTAAGTTTGTCTGGCCCATCACAATCGACTTCAAGTTAAATCGAAAGTCCTATCAGCTTGAAATGATGATTTCGTGAAATAAAAGTATATTTTGATGCCATTTCAAAAAAGATTTTTGCTCTTCCATCTACGGAAGATTAACAGAACGTTTCTAGGCCTTTACAGTGCTTACAAATAAAAGTCTTTCAATTTTAAAACGTAATATCAACTAAAAAAAATTAATCCCTCAAGCTGATACAGAACGAAAAATGCGTCTTTACTACACAACAGCTTCAAACCTTTTTTGCAAGAATTTAAATTAAAACCTCTACCAGGATACGACTTCATTCGTACTCCCCCTGCCATCCAACTCCAATACAACAAACGAAATCATCACCCACGTTGAGTGGAAAACTTACCTTGCAGTGCCGGTGAAAGCGACCCATCCAGCCGGTGAACTATCAGCAACAGCAGCACGAGCACAATTTGCATGCAAACCGTCTCCATTGTCGGCGAGCGGCGTAAAAGCATCGAATCGACTTTTGCTCTGACACGTTCAATTCTGCCTGTAAAAACCGATTTCACATTCAGCGCACAGCGGCTGTGTGGCCCACGACGACGGGAAGCGGTGTTGGAGTTTTTATTTCTCCCCCTATCGTCCGCCAAACAACAAGACCACCGACCCCGACTACTGTACCGCACAGCGGAACGGCTTCTATTTAGAGAGACCGGCGCGCTTGAGTCGCCAAGAAAAGCTGTTTGCACCGTACCGCCACTTTGTCGGAAATCGGAAGCCCGGAAAATGGGGTTACACTTTAAACGATCGCGTCACGTTCACGAATCCTCCACTATGTTACGGATGGAAAGGAAAAGTAAGACGACAGCACCACGACCACCAGACCGCGGGATGCTTCCGGTGCCATCCCGATAGATGCTACCACTTCCTTTCCGGTTGCCGTAGGTAGATTTGAATAAAATAAACAACACTTTTCACTCACGGTGATTTTTCACCTTGTTCCCTCCATTAGACCCGTCGGTGGATGGTTGCTGGCGAAGAGCACACATTTTTCCCACCGGCGCTCATACAAGCGCACCCACACACGTTAAACTAATCCCCCCCGGGAAAAGCACCAGAGAAAACCAAAAATACAGCACAAAATGGAACCTTTCACATGCACCAAATTTTCACCGGAATTTAAAAAAGGACACCCCCACAACACACGCGTACAACCACACACATACACACACTTCAATTTCCGGCACCTGTAACGCACGGGTCACGACTTTTGCCGTTGCACAATCGAAGATTTCTTTCCCTTTATTTTGCTTTGCAGACGGTTTGCCGTTTTGCCTTCCTCAAAACGGCGGTGCGGAAGTTTTTAAGAACGATCACGTTTTATCACCGGTCTACCACACCCGCACAAACACAAATCGAACGTTTGCATACATTTGCGCTGCTTTCACAAACGCCTGCTACTGTGGGAGAAAGTAAAAATCAGAACCACATCCGCTAATCCTTTGGCATTACGCGAAAAATCACTTTTCACCGTACAATGGAGATGGAGCGAACGTGCATGGATGATTCTACCGTTCGGCTTTCAGTTTATGGTGCTACTGAACACGGAAATGTGAAGTGGATTCCATCGTATTTTCTTTTCGAAGCAAGACAACATACTAAGCTGGTCAGATGCTAACAGTGTGGAAAACAGTCGCATCGATGTGCACCGATTGACTGGTATCAAAGTACAAACCTGTGTTCAACAACGATCATTAGCCATAGCATTCGGGCACGGGTAACTTCTTTCACCGGTCGAGATTAGTGTGAAATACGCAATTTGCCAAGCTTTTGTGCGCAACGTGTTTTGATCAATCTAAACCGTTCATATTGTTTTAAGCCAACATTTACTCAACCAGAGGCACTAGCTGTTGCTTGGATGTTTGTGCCAATATCTGGAACACATTAACGGATTGTAAGGGTAATGCCCATTTTTCAAAAAAATAATTTTCAATTGCTTCACCTTTTGAGTAAAAAATTTATTATTGTTATTTATTATTTATTAACCCATTATACTAATATCATGGAAAGCTTTAATTTATCAAGCGAAAGCGTCCTGTCTATTTTAAGTGGTTTCATATAGTCATTCAAATTTGCCTTTTGAGACTTCATTTATGAACGTTGGTCGCTTTTGTTTAATTCGAAAAGTTAAGGAAGAATGAAAACGTAAAGCAGTGCATCCAATTTTCAAAGATATTGTACTATTGCTTCTATTTGTTTTTGTTTTTTTGTAATAATTGTACGGCTGCTTTGATTAAGCGTCAGACACATTTGATCAAGCGTCATTTGAATTTTTAAAACATCCTTTTGGTTTTTTTCCTTGAACATATTGTAGGTCTTGTATCAATGATGTGCATATTTTGCAAAGTTAGCAATAGAGAATTGTAACCTAATAAGTTTGTATAAAAAATACCAAAAACAACATACAAATAGTTGCAAATAGTTATTTGTTAGAACACGAGTCACTAGTCTGATTAAAATTATAAAGCTGCGAGTACAAGTTATAAAGCATACACCAACATGTTTCTAAACCAGCCCTAGAATTAATTGCGATTACAAAAACTTTTCGCATTTTAACCAGGTAACAAGCATCATATTTAAATTCCTTAATTCAATTGCTGCTTGATGCATATTTCACAAAACGTTATAATCATAACGAGAATGTATGCAATTATTCTACCGATATACATTAAATTCTTAGCAAAATTCATTCAAATATTTATCTAGCATTGTCTCTACCCAGCATTTTATCGTTCATTCCACCACTGTTCGTTGATGCCTAACGTATGGTGCGGAATATTAAAACAATATCAGCTGCCTCACGTTACAGCCACAATCATAATTATGCGAACTCGAACGACGTAACGTTATGCTAAACAGATCCACCGACTATAAACCGACACGCACACACACTGACACACCGGTCGGGCTGGCATCGTTGAACACCCTTAATAGGATTATTACATTATCTCCCGAGAAAGGTCGAACCAATGTTCGTCTAAATTTACCATCATCACCATCAACTAGCATCGTAACGCGCCTTGCTCTCATCACCGTTCCAATGGGTTTCGAGGCTTCTGGTTCCATCCGGTCTCGATGACTTCTCATTAAGAGCCAAACTGTAACACTTTTCGCGGACGGACGAGTACGAGAGCATCAAAGAACATACTTGCCCGTGCCAGTGTCGCATGCATTGAAGAACCCGACCGGTTTCACCGTTTCCCAGAACATCCTCTGGTTCGAAGCTACAATCTTAATCCTTTGCCCAACGACCAACTACCGCGTGACTCGTCGTGCGTACGAGCCCATTCACCGTCTCGTTACATTTCATTTTACAACTCTGGCAACTCCACCCGCCCAACGTCGCCTGTGCGAGAGATCGATCGAGAAGGTTTAATTAACACTAAACGGTTTTAATTACATTCCATTGCCTTGCAGAAATGCGCCCGGATCGTGATGGGCGTGATGTGCTTCTTTCAACGACCAATCGTTTAAAATACCAACGGAGGTGGCCCATCCCATCAAGCCAACCGGTCCGTGCCGCAAGCACCGAACGAACCGCCAAGAACCAGTCCGACTAAGCCGTCAAAAGTTTGTCAAAGTTACTGCAGCTACTGATACCGAAACAGTCTGCCAGTGAAAGCGTTACCTTTACGGCATCCCGTCACCTGAAGCACTCGTTCGGTAGTTGTCCTGAACATGGTTGCTTTCGGTCCATTTCCCGCACGATCAAGTAGTGACGTCGAAGTTCAATTGAAGATTTAACTTTTCCGAAGGCGTTCTTCGCTAAAGTTAAGCGCTCTTCTGTACTCTAAATCGATCCGGATCGTGGGCGAACGAAACGGTAGCATGTCATTAGCAGACAAATAGCAAACAAACATTCATTGGGAAATGTCAACAGGTCAGTCACCAAACAGGGAAGGCTGTGTTTATTCACTTGGCACAGAAGCGACGAACCTGCTCTACGTCTCGGCATTGCCTGTGCGATTACTTTCCGTTAATTTTCTTTTCAAAAAAGTTCCAATACTACAGCCGTCCATACAGGTATTGAAGATCTAGTCCATTCTATACACCGAGTGAAAACTTTCCGGAAATTGTTCCTTGCACTTGGAAATCGTTTTTAGTCAATCGATTCCAAATATACCTTGCCCACAAAGTCTTGCCGCTCCAGGGAGAATGTCGTACTGAAGTACAACCGGACCGGATGTATCCTTTTGTGGGAGGGAATGAATTTCGTCCGAGTGCCTTTCCCTAACTGATTCATTTCCGATTTCCCATCTCGGCTCCGGATCGGGTGCCCGGAGGCACACTTCACAATTTCCAACAATTCTGTAGCATAAAGATCCTTCCACTGCTCCGTCTTCTAAAGCGTCACTCGGGGCTTCAAGTTCTGTTACCCCGAGGGTGGAAAGTGAATGAAAGTTGCTTCTTTTCATTTTTTTTTCTTGTTTGTTTCCATCCAAGTTCCGAGTCCGAGGCAGAAACCATCAAATTGCAACCGTTAAAAAAGAGAAACGGCATGATAAAAGAAACCCTTCACTGGACTGAAAACCAACCACCCAAACTTCTCCCCGGAAGCCATACACTCCGAATGAAGAAACGAACCGTTTTTGTTTATGTTTATTTTTTATTTCACTGAACATTCACTTCTTTTGGATTGAAAAAATCCCCAGAAGGATAGAATGGAGTGTCCGCTTGGGGAAAAAACACACCCGATTGCATCTCGATTCAGAGCTCATTTACTGCAGCTCGGTGCAGTATGGGTCGCATTGCTGCAACAAATTTTTGCTGGGCACCGTACAACCTGGTGCATCGTGTGGACAAAAATGAAGAGACATACATACACACACACACTTAAATGGCGGCCACTCTTAGTTTTTGCAATCTGTTTTTCCTGGCGCAGTTTTTACGCCACTTTGGTTTGGTTGATTTTATTTATGCCCCCTCCATTCGGAACCCGGACTCGATGCCACATTTACGAACGAGTGTCGAAATGTGCTCCGATTGCATCCACTCGTACTATTCGTATCGAGTGCAATAAAATAGGCAGCGGAATAAATGCGAAAGAAAAAAAAAGGAAAACGAATGCCCCCATTCACAAACACAGATCCCAAATGTAATGCCACGAATGCCATGTTCATGATAGAATGTAATAACTTTCTGCCAGGTTTCAGCTACCACTTCGGGCAAGGACTCGTTATAGCTTTCCCGGCATACTCGTCAACCCCGCGAGCCCTGAGTGCATTCGACAGTGCTTGAGGTGGTGCATGTAAGCACCACGTGCGAGAGCCGGTGACTTTAATCCATTTGTCAGCGAACGGAGGCGTTAACCAGTCAGGTCTTAAGGTGTGTACTCAAGGGGTCGCCCTGGCAGAGGGATGTTTTATGAAGGGTGGTTTTGTTTTCCTGCCGAGGTAAGTAGCAATCGAAAGCAGCAGCTGATGCATCGGTTGGAAACGGTTTTTGAAGAGTTTGATTTACCGCTTCCGAGGGCAATTATATAAGCGGTCTAATTAAAGTAGATTACAGTTGAACTTTTATGCGAATGAGTGCATTGGGACCATGTGCAACATGAATCAACAATTATAATGCATTACTCAGTGGAATGAATGGAAAGCGAGTTAAAGGCTTTCAATTTAATGGAGGAATTTTTTAAACCTAATAGGAACAATTTTTGTTTCATGTAAGTAAGTATTATCAGTAAACGATATTGTGAAAAACATTTAGAAAATTAGCATGTGCATCAGCCAAAACATTATTCTTTTTTATCGGTACACATAAAGAACCTCAAGAGATCTAAGCCCTGCTATTTCTGACTTTTATTGTATGGTCCGAATGAGATTTTGGATCCGGTATTGTCCTGCGAAGACCGTCGCCGTTAACATTTCACCACTGGGGGCGGTCCAGTGGCTTAAACATCACCATGAATTAATTTTAAATCCCAGCGGGACAGAATATTTTATAGCGAAACAAATGCTCCCAATAAACAGTTTAAAGCCGTACCGGATTTGTTTCTGCTCAATATTTCCCACTTGTTCCATTTTCTGCGGTGGGCCATTAAAACGTTGCCCCATCAATGTGTCAGATCGTGCCCCCCACAAAAGGCTCAATTGTGTGATCGATATTTTGACACATCTGTGACCGAACGATTGTAGCTGTACACGATTGTCGCAACGATTGTGTCAAATCATGCGTGTCCATTCGGACAACCGTCGTCTAGTGGACGTACGATTCGACGTTTGCGTCCATGTGGTGCATGTACGCGTTTCGGTATGTTTGAACAATTGGGTTGCAATTGTGACCGAATTGGGTGTGGAAGTCAGTTTTGGTCACTCATGCCGTGGCGGTTGTATGGTTTGACCTGCCATCCTTCCATCCATCATCGGTCAAGGGACATTTTTTTACGGTTAGTCTAGCAAAGGTCAGCAAATGGAAAAGAGACGTAACGGTTGAGTTGACTCTGTTTCAAAACGAGGTATATAATGCACAGCAATCCTTAAACGATACCAACTGCTTTAAATAACTGAAAAATGATATATTTGTTATAGTTTATCATATTTACTTAAAAAGAATACTTTCTATTGAAATTAAATGCTTCACATATAAAAAAAAACTACAACAACACTAAGCGATTAGAATTTTAAAAACTTTAAATTCAGATCGAGCAGTACCTTCCCATGCACCTTTTTTAATCTTAAAACCAACATTATACTACGATTCCCTCCAATGTGATAAACTGTTGGGATCTAACCATTCTACTATTACTGATACAAGAGTCTTTAAGTGTTTTTTGTGAAGTACGTACAAAAAATACCCAAATACTTTTAATATTTTTTAATTTTAATGTTCCAAAATTCAAAAGTGTTCCTGTTTACTTGTGTTTATTATTTATCTCTCAGTTTCCTTCTCAACAGCAGGCAGAATCGTCTAAGGCAATGAAAATGAAATAGACCAATATCTTTATGTGAGTCTGAAAGCATCACCTGATCATGACCAAAGAAAACCTAACCCCTTCGCAGTGAACACTCAAACGCATGTACGCGATACAGCTTCATTCGTGTACAAGTGATACGGTGTTTTACCCACTACTTCCTTCCCTGCTCTGAAACATCCATCAAGCAGCATACAGCATGCAATGATGTTGTCCCACAACGCTTCGATCAAACACATTGCAAGGCATTCCGAAGGAAGGTGGCTGCAACGAAATGCAACGCATTCCCGGACACATTTTGTCCGGAAGACCACCCACGTACCCATCCGCGAAGGAAGCAGGGGTCAAATGCGATAAATTTTCATGCCCGCGTCGGTCATAGTTCCGTCGTGTGTGGGATGCCAATCTGGTGATATCGGTCAACGTATAACGCTCAATTCGTGGTACAAACACTACTGACCATGTTGAATGGTGCTAGAAATTGCATTTCGGTGTCTGGTGTTGTTCGCACACTCGAAAGTTGGTGGTATTGTGTTTCAGCTCCATCCCGACTGACCATTCTTTGATCTGTCACTTTGAACTCCAGTAGCCGATAGAAAGATCGATGCTAAGCACAGACAAACGGTTAATACACACAAAAACACACCGGGTCATCGAAATGGAATGGTTCAACATGCTAACACAGTATGCTGTTGTTGCAGGATTGGGTGAACGACATAAATTTCATTCCCGAAATAATCGCCGATCGAAGGTTTCGAAAATTGATGGCCAGCGTTCAGGACCATCCTATTATCAAGGTTCAGCAAATATCTACTCACACGAAGACACACACACAGCCATGCCACGAGATGATGGCCTTCAAAAATTAATTCACTTCCACCTGCGGCTGTTGTTTTTCTTCCGTTTTCCCAATCCTTCCCCTTAGTTTTCAGACCACACTTGTACAGCCGAGCATCATTTCCGAAATAAATTTATGTTTGTGATAACCACCGCCAGAGGACACCACCTGCTACTGTGCCGCCACCGAAAATAGGATCCAAACACTGGAGCCAAAATCCAAAGACACTCGGGAAATGGGAAGAGAGATAGCAATCGGTTCCGGGAGCACTTCCGGGAAAGATGGCGCACATGTTAAGGGTTTTTGCGCGGTGGTTAGGAAAACCCGGGCCAGTCCTCGCAGCGCTTGGGTGCTGCGAGTATCGACATCGAGGTCGGTTGCTTGCGAAATGCCTACCAAACTGCGCCGGATGTAGACAACCAAAGGATGAACACGAACACGACGACAACGTTGCTTTGTTTGGTTGTTGTCCCATATTGGAAACCCCAATGCTGCAGCTGCTGCACGATTTCGCTTCCGGTTCACACTGGGGCACACGGGCTTTCGGTCGGCGTGGGAACCATAAATCTGTCAGATTACAAAGCACAACCCGAAGCGAAAGCGGTACGGCACACTAGCCACGGTACACGGGAGAACTCTCGTGTGATGGCAAACGAAGCTTCTGTGGAGGGAAAACTTTGCCGACCACTAACGAGAGAACGATCGTCGCCGTGTTCTTTACTTGCCATTTTCCCGATAGGTGATCAATTTTCTCGCCTTGCACGCTTCCAAAACTCATACCCTGAACCGGCTTTTGCGGGTATTCTTGTGCCCGCTGTGAACATTGGGGTAAGAAAGGATCCCATTTTCCACACCGGCATGGTACCGTGGGACGGCACAAACAGTGCTCGAACGCCAAGAAAACGTGTCAAAGCGTCCTTTTGGCACACGAACCCATCCCACCCACCGGCCACTGTGGGTGACAATCTTTTAACAACCTCATAACTTGATTTTATGAGCTCGAACCGAATCTTGCATAGAAACCCTGGACCACAGCGGGAAAACCATGGGGTGTATTTTTGCCCAGGACACTAACACATTCACTATTGGTATTCAAACTGTGCAGCACATTCTCCAGCATCCACATAGTGCGCGCACACATTCATACCCACCCAGAGCCCTTAACTGGGTTCGAAAGCATCACTAGAGGGGCATGTAAAATAAAATACCTGAGTGGGCTCATCCGTGTGTTATATGGGCCCGGACTAAGCACCGCAACCGCAACCACTGCGGGCATTTGAGGGCTCCATTTATGTCGCTGTTTTATCACCTTCTTCCACATGCGAATGTCCACACCGAAAAGGAAATTCGTGTTAATTTTCATCCTCCTTCAACCCACCCTTCATGAACGTACGTTTATAACCCGTCGTTTGTACACGGGGTCCAAAATTTGGCCGAATGGTTTTGTTTGAACACATTTTTGCTCTGTGCACCTATGGTTTGACCTAGTTTACTATTCTGATGAAACAATGTGCCTGCTTACATTATATGCTAAATTGACATTGGACAATCGGGTTCATAAACTACCAGCTCAAGTGCCTATCGCAAGTTATTACCCATCGACCTGCAGGCTATTTTCGTGCGTCTAAATGTGTACACTTACCATCAAGGTGTCATCAATCGCAACCTTTTATTTGCCCACTGTGTGTGGTTGTTTTTTCCCAAAAACCATTGTCTATTTTCGGAAACAAATTTTCCCCATCCGAAATGACAGAAACACGTCACCCACCTACAACGCTCAGCTGAAGTGAACCTTAACACGGTCTATCACTTGTCGCTTCATGCACCAAAAACCTTTTGGTCACCTTCAACACATTTGCACAAAGAGAAAAACATAAATATTAAAAAAAAATCATTCACAAAAAAGGTACATCCTTTCCCTTGGTGCAACACATAATTAGCATATCGATGGTTTGTGATCACAGCCACTATCAGCAATTCACAGGTTTATCGTCAAGCTCGTTTCTATTACTTTTTATGCGCACATTTGCCCGCTCTTTTCGCTTTGGTGTTTTGGGAAAAAGTGTACAACAAAAAAATGGAAAACGATCCAACGGATGGTGTGTGAAGTAGAATCGAACGTCAATTATGTTGTACCGGAGTTTTCCAACTCCGCCCGATTACCTTCTGCGAACAGTGTGCGGGTGTGTGTGTGCGTTTATATAACGTCAGAGCTTACTTCACACACAGCCAAGCAATTATCCTTTCTTCCTTTTAGCGACTTTGTGTCTGAGTGTTGCAAATGGAGCACCCGTTTCGCACAACCTCAACCACTAGACACACTAGGCAAATATTTAGGGCAGCAGTAACTGTCTGTGGCTGTCGTGCCACAACAAAAAACTCGCACCCACACACACACAGGAAACATGAATCCAAAACACGATTGATGTGAATGAGCCTTTGATTAGAGGTGTCAGTTCTTTTCCATTCATTTTTATTACAATTTCCTCTCTCCGAGGACTTATTTCCTAGAGCCCTTTTATGTTGGGCTTTGTGGGTGACAGACAGAGAGTGAGAGAGAGAGGGAGAGAGAAAACGAATGGAATAAAAAAATCCCTTCGTGTTGCCAAATGAAATTGGTGAGATCGGTGGGCTTTCGGCGGTTCAGGGAACCTAAAATTGCCCCCAAACGATAGCTACATCCTCACGCTTTTGTCCGTTGTGCTGCGCATCCTTGTTGTGTTTTTGGTATTTGTTTGTACGTGTGTATCGGTATCTCTATCCATCCCGACTGCTTTGGGTTCGAGGAAAAACCGAAAATTGGCTGTGTCACCTCGCAGCGCAACACAACATCACACACATTGTTGATCTGTCTCTCCATAACACAGCCGCCCGTACTGCCCGCGGTTATTTGAAATGTATGAGTATGTTGAACACTTTTGACAATGTTAACATCTGTGCGTTGATTTTTTTTTGTTTTGTGAATTTGAATTTAACTCTCTGTTCGTCTCCGATGGGACACATTTGCGGGGCTAGACGAGCGTGGTTTTATGTACAATTGATAACTTATCTCACTGGCAAATGCTTCAAAGTGCACATATCGTGGGAACTGAAGAGCAGCACAACAACATCACCCATTTTACCGCCACGAACGCCACAAAACCGCAAAACAAACAGTGTACCATTTGAGTATTATCTTTCGTTTCGTGCACTACACCGGATATTTGCGGTGGTGATATGGAGTAAAACTGTTTCCATTTTCAAAAACAATCCTGTTTTGTGCAATAGAATTCGAATCGCTGTCCTTTGGTAATACCATTGCATACTTTTAGGCGCGTTGCACTCCTGTTGCTTCGTTGGGCTTAGTAGGTTTTTTATGCTTTTTCGTTTGTATTAGTTTCGGTTTTCCTAACCTACTTTATATCCATGCACATTAAACCTTGGCAGGCAACAATTCGCATAAATCCTTTGCTTTCCTTCTGCACACTACACACTGTCTCATTTGTCACACTCACACACACATAGACCTTACCCAGGCACACGTTTCACTTGCCGCAAGATGAATGGGCGGACGGTTTACAACTTTAGCAGCGCTGTTATTTCTTTCAAGTTTCAACTCGGACACGGATCACATAATCAACCGGTCAACCTATCCACTCGTCCCTTCCTCCCTTATGGTATTGAAACTTCAGTAGGAGAGAAAAATGAATGTTTCCATTTGTGACATTCCCCTGCACACAAACACACAACTTTTGGAAGCCTTCGGACAATATCTCACGCCACGGTCTCGGTTTCAACCTACCCACCACAGATGGATGGAGAGTTTCGCACATAAATTTGAAGATCCAAAGTTTTATTCACACCACCTTTTCATGTTTCTTTGTACCGTCGCCAGCGTAACCACATAATTCCGTTCGTTCGTTTTATTTGCTTGCGCTAGGGTTTTTTGTTTTGTTTTTGTTTTCACAATGTTTTCATTGCTTCCTTCAAACGCAACCACCCTATTCCGTTGCGATTGAACCTTTTCTCAACGTACTCACTGGCCAGCTCGAGAAGCAGGTGGCATTGACACGTTTGCTTTTGAGATTGCCGGCAATCGTAGACGGTGTATCCTTTAGTGCGTGTCCTTCGGGCTCGATGCCAAACCGTACACTGAACCGAAAACTGCATGCCAGCTCCGAAACACCTGGCCGATTCGTGAACACGCGTGTGTGTATGTGTGTATGTAGGGGGGGAAAGGCTCCATCTTCGCTCCGAGCATCCAACGGTGGAAAATGCAACTGTTCTCCGGCTCGATACGTTGGCTGATGTCCTGGAAAATGTTTGTTCTCTCACTGTGTCAGCAATTCCCCTCATTTTCGAACTACACGACAGCAAGCTTTTTAGCCGAAGTGAAGCTTTTGCTCTCGTGTTGTGTCGTTCCCGAAGACTTTCGAATTCTCGTACGGTTACTTGAGGAAAAGGCAAGTCTATGCCGCCATGTACCCTTCAAGCGTTTGGGGCAGTGTTGTACCGGCCAACATTGAGTGAAGTCACCGCTCAGACGGCTTTGCTTTTTTGTATCGCAGCTTGCAAAACAAGACCATTACAGCCATCGTCGTTTTGCGTGGACAAAAACGGAAAGCAGCTTCAAGAGACAGGATGCGTTTACTGAGGCCGTGTGTCTAAGCCAGACTGTGAGAGAAACGCACGCCGTCCACGGCATCCCATATTACAGGAAATGATTGATTTCATGCATCCGCATCCACAATCAAGGAGGCGGTCTGCTTGTCTCGGGCTGGGAAAGTTTTCTCCTCCACTTCTGACACAAGGCAAAAACACCCATGGTGACCGTGGTGACCGTTGCTGCGTTAGAGAAAGGGAGTGTTTTCCATTCCTTTTTCGTTCGTTTATGTTTACTTTTCCACTGATGAAATTCATCTCGGCAAGGGTAAATAACCCGTTTTTTTGTGGCTTTCACTCTGGCGGGTTCAAGCGAACCGAAGCAAATAGGAGGAAACGTTCCAAGGATTCACTTTATTCTGCACGGATTTTGTGTGCTTTCTTACCCTGCTCGATTTTCCCCAACCGAAGGTGTTTGGGGTCGGGCCAATAGAAAACAAATTTTCGGATAATGATGATACTTTCCGGGATGATCGCGTCGAATAATAAACAGGAAGGAAACGCTTCGATGTTTCGTGTCCGTTATTCATGGTGGCTTGGAATTGATGGGCGTCAAGTGTGCAACAAAAAGCGAGACAGCGGTTTAACAGTGGAAAAGTTTCAGCGATTATAAGCGATATGCAACAGCTGGACCGATTGCTGTTGGGTTTACTCATTTTCCGGAATACATCATTTATTTGTGATTTAATCATCTTGGCAGTAACATTCGATCGTTTACAAATGTAATTAGCCGTTGTCCTTTCCATTGCAGCATGATTCGCAGAAATTGTTTTTTTTTGTCGTACATTTTCAAATAAAAATGGATTGTTGGACATATTTTCTTGCTCTCTGGTGGAAATCCAACATGAGAACTCAGGGACTAATCATTGATAGATAAATATTTGAATCGGATGAATGAGCTTGTTTGTACATTATCTCTGTCGCGGTACAGGAGATCATTCGAAAATCATTAGAAAATAGGATTTTTGATTACTTCTTGGCATTTAAATGTTTTTGCATTAAGAAGATAAAAACTCTCACTGCAAATTGCTTAAATCACCTTATATTATAACTTATATCTTACTGCTTATATCCCCTGAATTATACGATGATCTTACTGTTGAACATTGAATTTGCTCACAACAATGCTCGCTATCTGCTGAGTAAAACCGCTTGATCACGATCGCTTTAGAAGATTTTACTATTGGCAAAGATTTCAAGACAGTTGTTTATGAAATATTCCTAGAACGTCGAAGAAAAATCTGCTTAATCAGTAAGTAAACATATTTTTTTAATAGAATAATATCATAACATCTTTGTAGAATTCATCATCACCATATCATCAATCTCATAAGCGGCATTTAATTTCTTCAACAATCTTTACGGATCTTGCGTACAATTGTCTTATTTTTCCATTATCCTTGTGTATTGTCACCCAATACACTTCGCCCACTAATTTCAAACAACTAAAGACCATAATTACCGCTTTGTATGCAATTCAGCTCCCTCAGTCTTCGTTCAGGGCTTCGTTTTGCTTGCTCAACCTATTTCCCGATCCAAAAGAACCCGGAAACGTATCATCGCATACAAACATTTCGTGCCACAGCAGCTCCTGCAGGGTATTAGCCATTTCTCAATTTCCTGTACTAATTCCATGCGCCTTCGTGTCACACCGTGTTGGTAGTTTGTTTCGTTCGGCCTACCCACCAACGGGACAGCTTAATGTAACTCAACCGGGTAAGGGATTAGCCAACTGTTGGGTCTGGGTGTCGCACCACCCTCTCGCCCAACCGAGACGCTGTTGTTTCGTTTGATTCACCAAACCAACGGTGCCATAACTTTTTTCTACGGGATTATCGAGAGTCGAGCGAAAGTACTCCGGGAAAGCTGGGCCACAGTGTCCTTTGACACTCGGCTGGCAGGAGAAGATGGAATGTAACAAATGCTTCAATAAATCCCAAGTCCTGAGGTGAAGCCTTACATTCCCGTGCGGGTGCGAGTGGCTGAATTGTCCCTAACGGATGCCTTGGCTCCTCAGCTCCTCTCTCAGATGGGAGTCCGTTGTCCAAGAGTGGGTGTGTGTGTGTGTGTTTGTGCAACCAAAGCGTTGCCGATCGTTCAAAACTAACGAAATGAATGACCGGTAACTTTTCTCGCAGTACGCCAATGATCCTGTCCATCACGTCAGATGACGGATGGGTCTCGGTGGAATGGGACGCGAAAGGACACAAAAACGAAGCGGTCAGTAAGCGGATTAGAACTTTTCTGCAATGCAGAACCGTAGAGGGGTAAACAAAAACAATTTAATTTCATTACGAGTATCCTAGCATGGTCGACAAAGCGCACAAAATAAGTAACAGACACGAACTGGCAACACGGATGCAGGGATTGAGCTGTAAATGATGTCACAGGATTTGTGGATCTTTGCAATTTCAACCGTTTCGTTTGAGTTTTGTTTTCAGTAAGTAGCTGATGTATTTCATTCCCGTGACGAAAAGATGCAACCTGAGGAATCGTATTATAATCATTCAATTTTTAGCAACATGCATCATACTTTCAGTAACAGTAAAAAATAAATTCATTTTAAACATTGTGTTTTGTTAACAAATTGTATTTGTGAAATGTACAAAAATTGTATCTAATAGTTCCTCTGCTTCAAAAAACATTGTATGCATTTAACTCGTTTACTCTATCCAGTAGATCATCTTCAACAAGTCCCACAAAAATCATCTTCCAGAGTTTCAAGTCCTCTACCACCCAGCCATTCTTGATTGATTGTAATGAGCGCAATATCTACCAATTCGCAAAAAAAACTTACAGAAAGCGCATAGATTGTAAGCTTATTCTTTGAAAATGCTGGCTTTCCGTTGTCGTCGTACAGGAAATGCAGCCAATAGGGAACACAGACACTTAAGCTTCGTCACAGCTTCATTTGGGCTAACTAAGGAAGCCCTGCAAACTACCTGTCTGGGGAAAAAAGGTGATTCGGAAAACAGGACTCACAACAGACGGTACCATCGGGAAGCTGTTGTTTGTCGTTTCAAAGGGGCGAAACGGTCGAGCAATCCCCGTGCAAGATGCTTGGAACTGTCCCATCCGACGCGGAAGCTGATGAAATGCGCTGTCACCGTGGACATTCGCAGTGGAAGGTTCAGGTATCATACTGGCTGGTACGTAATCGGGACGATGCTCGAACCGTTCGCAACCCGCACAGCCTCTCCACTCGATTCATCCGTCATCCTGCCGTGAGCAAACAAGCAAACAGTCAAAACGAGCTCTGATTGCCAGTTCAGCTGTTTGTTCCTACCGTAGGACACGGACGTGGGCGTGGAAATTTGATCCCGTGCGGGACAAGCGGGACCGTGACTACGTGACGTCGAATGCGGTAATAAAGTTAGGAATAATTGTGTTTCCTCGGCCAAAGTACTTACTGTCGTACAGCGGCCCGGTTCTTGAAGCCTTTTGTCCGGTAAGATCTGGCCCTTCCTGCGCGTACCGTGTCCGGTTTGACAGGGTAAACAAAGCATTTAAATGGAACCGTTGACGGCGTCGCTCTACTGCGTCCCCTGCGTTGAAGCACATACCAGAAGGTTCTGAACTATTGAAGGCCGATGATGGAAGAAGAGTGGATGGCCTCAACGGAAGAAGGTGCAAATTAGTGGACCCAACTGTTCGGTAGGTGGCGCGGCATTTGGTTTCCTTATTTCAATTCCATCTTGCCTATGGCCTTGATCAAAACGGGCTTCTTAACGGACGGCAGGGAAATTTCAATAAGCTGCCGCATCACAATTTCCTGTCCGGTAATGCACTTAACACCACCCGGATGGTGACTCTCTGCCGACGATGAAGGTTTGCCAGGAACTCGACGATAATTGATTGGTTGGTGGGAAAATTGAGACTGTCCGACGTGCGAACTGAGTGGATGTGCATACCTTTAACCTTCGGTTCGACATAATTGTCGGAGGGGATTAATGCTTGATCGTTGGTCGTAAACGCAACAAATACGTGCTCCGACGAAAAATTGCTACAAAAATGATCCTTGAACTTGTTGACTATTAGCTAATTAAGCTTAAAGCATAGTGATTGCTTCCAAATGACGAAAATTTTATTTTATTGTATGTTAAACTTAACTCCGAAGAATTTTGATGGATGTTCGGCATGATACACTTCTTTGCTAATACTTTTTTATTGAAATAGAAAAACACGATATGAATTTAAAGAAAAAACTTGAAAATTTAAAAAATGTAAAGAAAATTGTTAACGATACATAATTCAAACGAAATACTTTACAGCTCATCAGAACATTGCTTAGGGCTCTGTTTGTACAATTCTAATTGTTATAAAATTTTGAAACTTTTATTTGTCATTTAACGATTCTAACTTCCAAAAACTACTCATAAAAAGATTTTTTCGCCAAAATGTGTACCAGTCATGCATGAATGAAATAACACATTACCTTTTTTATCGACTTCAGCGAGAGAGAAAAAAAGGATACACATAATTTATTAAAGCATAAAAATGAAAAACGATTTTCGTACAGCCCTTAGTACAGTCCGGTTCGGTCACATATTACCGACCTCATTCTACTACAAAAAACACAAACAGAACGGTACACGTATATCTGAATCACATTCAATGGTGTACAACGGCCAACCAATCGGGCCCATAAAACACCGAGCCAACCCCCGGGTAATCTGTGTGACCGTGCCCGAATATCTTTCATCACACTTGAAGCTGCAATACACTTCTCCGAAGAAAACTGCGTGTCAGGGGCAGGAAACGACTTACTTCTGGTCAACTTCACACGCAACGCCCGGTTCTCGGTAAGGACACCTAGGCACAAGAGTGCTCGGGTGATGTGCGATGGTTGAACCGGCCCATACCTCACCTGGGCGGTGAGGCGATACTCACCTACACCCGTTATGCTACAACCACATCCAATAATGTTAGTTTTGGTCCGCTGGAAACGGATATTCTACCGTATCGCCATGTAGCGGTAAGGAATTGGCGTCCCAGCCAATCGATGTCCTTTGCACAACCTCCGGCTCCGGGGATCATTTTTCATCGAACAAAAGGTTCACAAAAACATTGAACCACCACTGTCACCTGTCACCCTTCCGGGCAAACGGTGGCAAACGGAAGCGCTCGTACACACGCACAAACACTCACAATCACACGTCCCTTGTAATGTCTCAGTTTTTGTTTCTAGCCACTCTCTTGTGAGGCGATACCGTACCGTACCGTAGGTGTGTACCATGAAAAACGGGCCCGAAGAGCCCGGAAATCAACAAGACAAATGGTTCGGGTGGCGGCTTACAATCTTCACAAGAACCTGCGACACCACTATCACGATGGCGTTGGCGGATTGGGCGGATGGTTTCCCGCTTTCGTCCTTGCCGCGACAAGATCATGGGCTCCAAGGCTGGAGGCGTATTTCGCGACTTTGTCGCAGTATTTGTCGACTCGGTGTGAGATTAACAGTGCCTTCCCACAGTCCTTCCTCCCTCATGCCAAACTCCACCCTTTCGCAAATGGTGTGCAATAAACAAGATTACGATAATGTTGATGCTGCTTCGGTGCCGGAACCAACGAAACGAGTTGCCATGAAAACCAGCGTACCAATCGCACCACACCCACTGGCGCTGGTATGATGAAAGGTGAACAAGGGAATTGAGCTGGGGCTTGGAAAATTGAATTCACCTGCTCGCTTCTCCGCCTGACCTGTGGCCCTTGGTCCCGGTTGAATGTTACGTCCATTTCGTGCCGAGAGAAGTGACTTTGTTCCGGGAAAATTCGGACGCATTGCGCCAAGATTTCTTCGCCTCTGGAATGGCGTCTTCCATTCATCACCGTTGCTCACCTTCTCTTGGTGGTGATGATGAAAAATTAGACCAGATTTGGCGTGTTTTGTTGCTTAAGAAGTAAGAAGAATTTGTTCAAGAAACAATGTAGCTAGAGTATTATCACTTGCACGGGGAATTGAACAGAAACAATTTTCGTTTTGATTTTTTAACATACCTCATTGCGTTCCGTTCTCCTGAATGTAATTGCGGACAAAGCATGAACAGGGTATTTGAGTAGACTGTTGAAATATCTTAAATAATAACTTGTAATATCATGATGAGAAGAAATATGCAAATTTCACTGATTTTACCTCAGCAATCTCCACGATCCTATTTAATATCCACAATTATGAGCGTTTTAAAATCAACTCCGATTTTATGATACCTTCGCGTTATGAATGCCTTCGCGTAAATTTTCTTCTGCGCTCAAAGTAACCTCGTCAAACATCAACCCCTAGAGGGTTGTAATCATACTTCTCATTGATCGACTTCCAATTTTTCTACCCAAAACCCCCTTTTGTGTCTATTACGTTCAACTTACCGATATGTCAGCTTTATTTCACCATAAAATTGCACAACTCACCCATTATACCACTCCATTGATTTGAACCATCATCAACAATATACAGAGAAAAAATCATTCTCATTCTCCGCAAACCACTTAAATTTTGATTGCACATCATTTAACGAACCAAACCACCAAACACGCTGGTAAACGGGCGCAACAATTTGCCGAAAGGAAAACCCCCAAAAACTATTGAACCATTCATAGCTGATCGTTAAAATATTGCCGATAAAGCAACAATCTTCTAGCGCGGTCAGATCGTTAAATTTAAAGACTGTTCAATCGGCTAACCCCGTCGGAATGGTCAGAAGTTTATCAGTACTCGGCCGAAACCGGTCAACGGTATGCCGGTTCGAGATGGATGCTTTGTTTATGAATCAGTTTAACATCCAGGGTTCAATGTTTTGCCCTTCCTATTTTGGGCGGGATCAATGGTTTTTTTTTTTTGCTTTGTACTGTGCAATAGCAGAGTTATAGGCCGTGCCCAAAAAAGTGCTCAATTCGGCTAAAGGAATTCCCAAACCTAGACGTCAAGCAGGCTCGAAAGTTCATTTTTTACCCCGCTTCGGTTGCTCCGGTTCACGGTGATCGGTATTACACACCACCATCCTAAGCTTGGTTGCCGATGGTGTGAGGATTTTCCTTCGAAAAACCACCACTGCTAAAGAAAGGAAACCGCCAGCATCCACTTTACCCCGGTACGCTTAGGAAGGTGGTAATCTCCCAAAGGAAAACATTTGCAATCGGAGGAAAGGGTCAGGTGTGTTGTAAAATAAAACAAGATCCTTTTACTCCCTTTATACTCCCACCAACCTGCCTATTTCAAGCCTGTACCGTATTCGAGCTTTGCTCGTATTACCTTAATAAATCCAATCGAAAGCGTATTTGTACACGGCTAAACCGGTTGCCGTTGTTTTCCACGTTCGCTCTGCGATAATCTCGCTTATAACTGGGCCGGGCTTTTCTTCGTGGGAACCTACCCAGCGGCTGCACGGGAGTCACAACAATCTTGCACTTTGTTAACAATCGATAAAACCGATAACCGTTCAGTTATTGCCCGCCTTAGTCGCCCCCATTACCGGTAACGATTTGTGGAAAATGATTTCTTGAGTTTCGCTGCTGTTCCGCTTGTCTCTTAACCTACCAACCGAACGATTTCAGTCAAACGCTTCGTGTACCCAAACTGATCCGAGCACGAGCTGATGATAGTGTTTGCTGCGAATGGAAATAAAAACGAAATGAAATGGCTATCCCTGTTAGCCAGCACCAGTTTACTCCAATACCTTTTCTTTCCTTCGTTACAGTTTATGATGTTTCATATTGTCCCGATATCGATAGGTTTGCCTGCTGGTACAATACACTTTACCGGATTGCGCTTGTTTGTATCGATAGCTATCGAAGATGTTATTTCATATAATATCATATTTTTCAGTTCGTTTTTGACACTTGCTATGTTTATTTTTATTGCTCGGAAATCGATTGCCAGTGGCGCGCTACCGTGCAACGTGAGAAGGTTTTTATTTGATATTGTTCGATGTGAATTTTGCTGTACAGCTATGATTTTATGACTATTTTGAGCTATGACTGCAATATATACGATTTAAAATAGTGGGAAAATAAGGATAGATTATTGTTTATACTTCAAATTAGCTGCACATCATGCTTTAATTTAATTTAGAATTTTTAGGTGCTTTTATTACTCTATTTATTTATAGCTTTCTTAACAAATTATGTACTTTAGGTTGAATGATAACATTAGCGTCTGATACAAGACCTTTGTCCATTTCTAATGAAACCCTTATAGCCATGTTCATGAATACGATGCTTTGAGGGGATTTTTGACCCGCTATGTGTAGAAGAACAATGGAGGAGCCGTTAATGTGACGAGATCTTTGAGCTGTACGATGATCTCTAGTCACTTTGGAGACTCGCTAGAATCGAATCATTGGGGTTAATTCCAATGGTCATGTCATGAGACGTGGTAGGCTCAATTTG
Organism: Anopheles moucheti; assembly: GCF_943734755.1. Lineage (NCBI taxonomy): Eukaryota > Metazoa > Arthropoda > Insecta > Diptera > Culicidae > Anopheles > Anopheles moucheti. The sequence goes on along the minus strand of NC_069140.1, from coordinate 38,061,223 downwards.
AGATGGAGCTATGGCGTTGATACGTTGGCCAGAAAGACCGAGATAATGGGTTGACAGGCGACGGCACTCGACCGTGAGTGGCTGAGAAAACTCCTACAGTAGGTCAAATTGTAGAGCCGGATTCGTAAGTAAGAACAAAAATTGTTGAGTTAAGTACCAGTACCAGCGATACCGGTACACAATAAACACTGTCTAATGATTGAATGATCTAATTTACTAGGCGAATTTTATATTATTATTTCGAACAGATCCTAGTATCGCTTTGGTATTGTTACAGAATTGAAAAGTTATAGTATTGCTTTTATTATTAATATTTCTTTACATCAAATTATTAATTTTGATCAGGACCATATGATGCTTACAAATTGTGCAATCAAACGAAATATCCATTAAGACAAACATTATGGAATTCGTTCAAGACATAGTCACGGAACGGTAACCAAAATGCCACCCAATCCGTTACGTTTGATAAAACGCTTCCCGTCAATTTCGCTAATCCTTGACACATCAATCGACCATTGCAATCTATTCAAATCTACTTGACCGGTTGCCAGCGATCCGTACCATCTGACGTTTGTAAGCTCCCGACGAATGGGTAACGCCTTGCACTAGTCAATCATCAGTCCCGGCGTCCGTCCTCGATCCTACCTTTTGTTTCGGGTCCGGAAATGGATCAAATAAAATGGATGAACAGCTCTTATCACAATCGCTCGCGACAGAAATCGCAAACCAAAATGCTTTTAATTAAGATTGATAGCATGCCAAACGCATGAAGCTGACCTCGGTAAAGTCGAACGGTTTTCCTTCCAACCGCTGTCCAGCAGGCAAAGCTCCTGCCGCACTATGCCCTCGGCAAGTATAAGCAAAACAAGGGTTTTGCAAAAGCAAACGACATCGAGACTGCGTACGGGTCGCTGGCCGTGTACTAAACCAACATGTACCAACACTACGCTCGGCACGTGCTCCAACCAACTCTCCGCAGGTTTGCCTAAATTCCAGTATCTTCTGGATCATTAAGTATGTTTCTTGTCGGTTAGCTCGGTTTGTCGGTGGCGTCGGCTTGATTGACTGCCAGTGTCATGGGGTAATTTATGGGGATACCGTACTGCGCCGGTTCGGATGACGTCGTCAACCTCATCAACCATCAACACCCTCGCACTAGGGTGGGGTAAAACAACCGACCAGGTTTCCAACCGATTGATCGATTTCCACAACTTCCAGAAGGTCACACAAACCAAAAAGGGTGGACACGGACGAAGCTGAAGCAGATCATGGCGTCTACACATCCTATTACAATTCCCACAGAGAATGAAGCTAGCGACGATTTAACAACAGACGAATGCGCTCATCCACCGCAAAACAATGACTCGAAGCGAATGAAAGACTATTAGTCGAATGGGAATGGAAGGCGTAAACATTAAACTTTCATTTCCCAACAACGATGACAGCACAGCACACTGCCACGATGACAGACAACGCAAGGCAACTAAGAGTCTATTGACATTTTGGTCGACACTCGTTCCATTACAACCAGGGCAGGTGAGCAACAGACCGCAGCTACCAAATCAGGAATAAAAAGTTGATTTAGTATGAAAAAAAACGTAAAAACGAGCTTTGTTCTAATCGGCACCGTTTGCCATCGTGGAAGTAAAGGCACCAAATCCAAAGTATTTATCCTACATAATGTGGTTGATTATTTTCATCATCGCTCAGCATGTTTTTAAAAGCTTCATCCTTATCGCCTTCCCGGTATGTTAATCCATTAGGACACGACGGCTATTTAATGGACTCAAGCTTTTGATAATCGGGCTGAGTGTTTCCGCTTTTGTGCAGCGTTTATGGTTCCGCTCTCCTCAGGGGACTAATGCTTTCGCCCTTTTTCTAGAATGGTTTTACGAGACGACAACGCTAACTTTCACTGAAATCGGTTAGTGGTTTCTTTTTAGGACCGAAAAATTCACACCAACAGGTCTTGCAAAACTAATGTCACCACAACCGCTGTGCTTACGCAATTCGTCCAATACCGCAAGCAAACGTTGTCGCTTTTGAACAAAATAATTAATGAACCGTCTAAAGATGCCTTTCTCGTAAACCCTTATAAAACTAAAAACCTCTTTGCCGGATATTACTTCAGGGCGGCAGAAAATATCACCTTCCCTTTGGGGTTAGTTGGTCTGACAGAAACAGACTGCTGTTTTGAATGAACCAACACCAACACAGGCGAGACGCTTTCCCTCCGGGAGCCTACAACAAAGTGGAATTTAATTCTTAAAAAAGGAGTAAACGCGCCAACGTGGATCAGATTGTGGGTTTTGTTGATTTTTCAATGAGTCCCAAGATTATTTGGCGGCTAGCGGTTGTCGTCTGCAGATGAAGAACTCCCTGGGGGATCATTTTCGCGGCAACTTCGCTTACTTACCGTAGCTTGACATCTTTTTCGATTTCTTTCTTTTGCTTTATTGAACAGTTTTTTTTCTATCTAGCTTTAAGAAAATCGTTTTTCTATACTAGTATCTTTGCATCTTAAAACTTAGTTAAAAAAAGGCTTTTTATCGATATAAGCTTTAAGGAATGAACTTGTATTATGCGATTAAATTTTAGAATTAATTTAATTTAACATTTAGATTAAATGAAAACATAGCAAAACGTTTGCATAATGCATTCAAGTAGACACTTTAATTGCAACAGTTGCTAATCATAAAGAAAGGATCAAATCAACCAGAACATCACTGAATTGGACCTATTCAATGAAATATTCTGCAATGAGCAATAAGAAAATCTAATAAAAAGGTTGCTTAAAAACACCCTTCACTGTTAAAAATTTATACACATTAATCCACACGTTAAAGTCAATAAAATAAAACGTTGCTACGTAATCCACAATATCTTTTCGACAAGCCTTGTAGATAGACTAACCAATACCATTTCCCTAATTGACTTTGTTTCCTGATACATTCTTGCATTGAAAACTCACGCATTCAAAACATTCCTCACCGACACCACTTCTCACGATCACACAAAACACCGAAATTTGGCAACCACCTGGCGAAGGTGGATTTATTTCCGCTGTTCATCCTATTTGATAAATTATCTCCTTGCGTCGATTACGTTTTTTCACACTCAACAAACAAAAAAAAGAATGTTCCTAGTGAGTCCGAAGCCATGGCACGCGCAGGGTGACGAGAGATACAGAAGGCTTTCCAAAGCAAACGGTGAACAACAATGTTGCAATAGCGACCGTTACTATGGTGCGCTGGGGAAAAATTTAAATTCCAACCACACAGTGGATTTCTTATGCCTTCAACACGTGCCTTGCATGAAAAGTGCGCGCAGAGCGGCGACGCATCACGTTACCCCAAAATGAAAAACTTTCGAACGTAACAAATCGACACGCGAAGGGTACAAAAAAAACATGGGAAACTCCATCCTAAAGGTGGTAAGAGGTGGTTTATTTCACCCTGTGCAGTATTACGCTCGCATCCCCTAGATTTATGTCCCACGGGGACAACGGGGTAGCTGCCTCGAAAGGGCGGCAAATAATTTACTTCCCGCGCCACCACGTCGAGTGTGGAAGAATTGTGATTCCGGATGGAAACCGTCGATCGGTTACATCCTGGAAGATATTTTTCGTTTCTTCCAGCAAGACGGTTCGATCGGTTTGGTTTATATTGTTTCTTTCCGATTGGTAGGTGTTAATTTTTTTTAAGCAAGAAAAATGAACCGTTCACCGGCAGTGAAGCAAGGATACGGCTCGACGGTTTCTATTTGTATGCTGGAAATGAAACCAACCAAAATATACGAGCGCATATTGTATTGCGAGCCACTGCCAGTGATTAAGTTTATGTTTAAAAAGATTCATTTGTTTTACCCATAAATTCCCATTTCTTTTCTGCTAGTGTATTTATAAATATTATCATACATTTTTTGGTAAAGTTTTATGTGCTTGACTAAATTGTTCAATAATTCATTACAAAATTTAAATAGTTAGCCGTTTAACGAACCGTTTTTAAAATATAAATATGTGATCAGGAAAAATATCCATGAATCAAAATTTTCAAAGTATTTTTTTTTCAGTTAAATAAGGCATTTAAGGCAGTTTGCTTCATATAATACAAAACCCATTAAATATTCATTCATAACTGTCCCATCAGCGCAACAATTTAAAAAAAAATAAATTACAAAAAATGTTAATATCTATAATTTAAAGAAAAAAAAACTGATGTTCTGCTGAAATAGCTATAAATTCTAAGCTCAACGAGTGGTAGATTTTATACTGAATACTTCATGCTTGACTTTGCGACAAATTTTTGTACAAAAACGAAATTTTCTTACGAAAACGCTACTTTTATATGTTGGAAAAAGTTTTCCTTTTGTAAACGAAACTTTACATAAAAACACTTTTATCTAAGTAGTTGAACGTTGAACGTAATTAGAAGGTTAAAAATATTGCTTGACATCTATGTTCTTTAGCGGTAGCGGCTTTCACACGACACGATCAATAGCAGATATCACTAACAGTCTAGAAGTTTGAAAGCTCCACGAATTCACCCTAAGGCCTAGACTTCATGTGGTTGTAAAATAAAAAGTAATAGAATGTTATGAAGTACCCTAAAAAAATCAATGATTTTTTAAATTGCATATTGCGGAAGTACTTTCTACTATAACATGCTCAACCAACCTAAAGTTGATTCAACAGTTAGCCACGACACACAAATCACGCACTTTATACTTATAGCTTTAACACCGAGGCTAAAGATTGGTTTTACGTTCTATGAAAACTAAACAAAATTTCTTTTATTATACTTAATCGCACCTCTGTTTGCTGCTAAAGCTTCCACAAAGAGGTTCACTTTTCAAGCGCAAAGGCGCATTTGGAAGAGTAATGAAAGCGCAAACGGTCAAAAATGATGAAGAAAAAACCGATTATACCATTCACCCGTTAAGTGCTTCTTCAATCGAAATTCAAATGGTAACACTTTTCGAATGTGAAGAAAAAATTTTCTTGCCTTTTGGAAAGCCCTCTGCATTTCAGCCAACTAGTAGGACTGCCCTCCAGTAAAGCATCTTTACGACACTATTCAATCCATTCATTTCTATTCACCCACAGAAATCCAGACTTCACCACGCCATTCGTACGAAAGATCCCCAGTCCATGGATAGTCGATGATCGGAAAATCCGACACTGGAACGAATCTTTTACAATAAATTTCCGCCTCGGTTTATCTTATCTGAAAGGACGGATTTTATCCTGTGTGTGCGCCCTTTGCATCCTTCACTCTGTAGCCGGTTCTATAACGGTAGCATACCGTCACTCCAGTAGTTGTTCTGTGCTTTCATAGCATTGCGAATGATATTCATTCGCAGGTGGAAAATTGAATTCCACTTCAATGTAAGACGGCTGAAATGGGAAATTAGAAATAGAAAAGGAAATCCCACGAGCTCGTAACTGACCGGAGAAAAAGAATGTACCATTTTTCCCTTACTCAGCACCAATGGGAAGATTGGGACTCGTAACATTGCACCTGCCTTACCGATCTCTTTTCCCAGCTCTCGCTAGCGTGCGATAAGATATGACGCGTGCAAATAGTGCTACCCTTTCGGGGACTGAAAGACCTTTAACCTCGGGCACCCAGACCGGACAGTGCACCGTCTGGTACCGGCAACCCGCACGCACAACTTCCGGACACGGGCAGGCTGTCACCGGGACCGAGTCTCGTTGCAATGTCTGACGTTGCTGAATTTTTCCAACGCAGAAAGCAGCACAGTGCTACCGGGAAGCTTCCGGCTTACATGCAACCGTACGCCTGACCCGGGGAAGACGACACGTGGTAAATCCACACTGGACAGCTCGCAAGCACCGGTTGTGTCACAGTAGAAGGCCGCTAGAAATGTAATAGTAACTTGAACGGAAAAGTGTACTTCCACCGTAACGGTTGGGCGAGTTTTCGTCGATGCAACGTTTCATCGCACCTTTTTCGCATTGCAACTTATGTCACTGGAGTTTTTACCTTCTTCTTTAATACGGCGAAACGTGTTTCCACCACTGACAGCATACAAAGTGTCAGCAAATGTGCAAGATGATCTTTGGTTGCAATTCTTACGGTACGAAGCGGTATGTTCTTACGGCAAAAATGGAACGGCAACGCTGTACGCTTCTTGATGTTTGCTTTGTGCCATTCGTACCATTTATCGTGCATGTGGCGCATTCCATCTTCGGTGCAAACGTGAATCACCGGATTAGGTCTAGCTGTGGACGGATAGACAAAACCACAGCTCAAAGTAGACGGTAAAGCATCTCTGAGAGCCATTATAAATTTCATACGGATCGGATTTTATGGAGTGGAATGATTCGTGAAGTGGACATGGAATCTAGAACCGAATGGAACTTTGACACAAACACACACACGAACATACACCTCATTTTAAAGCGGATTTAATACTTATTTTAGATCCAATGATATCAAAGGGAATCTTAATTGAAGCACACGACAATCAGCTGAGCTAACCTTATACTGAGAAATGCACTCTCCCAAAATGTCTAGCTAGAACCTAGCAAAATTGTTTTATGTGAACCCTAAGATTCTTGTTAGCAAAAGAAAGCAAACCAGTTTGAATGGCTACACAAATTTAAGTGTCTTTTGTGCTTAGAAACCTAGTGAAACTTAGAAACATAGAAATTTTAGCATCTTTTTAGCATAGAAACCACACTGTTACCCAGTCCCTGCTTATCAATTCGGATCGGAAATATATTTTGAAAAATTCTTTGCAACTGAATATCAGATATTTAGCCATGTTTAATAATACATTGCAGGCAAATGAACAGCTATATTCAAAGTTATTATTTATGTTTCTTTAGTATGCACCTCTTTTAAGTTTTGGTTGGTTTATTTAAAAAAAAATCATCTGTATTTATGCTACGACACTTGGGAAAATAAATGAAATATTCAAGATTGCAGTACGATTGATATGCATGAGAATGCATTATGATTCTTCTACTTGGTATAACGACCTACTTGGTCTTGACTTCCATTTATGGCTTCCTAGATGTTTGTAGTCAAATAGACAGTGCTTGCTACAGGAGAACGATCCAAGTGGAATTTTTTCTCTGTTCTGCCGTGTAGGATCGACGTCGCTACTCAAAACGCCATCGGCCCACATTTACTTCATAATTAGACTAGATGAAATTATAATTCAACTCATAGAAATCATTAATTAATAATAATAGAGTTATTATTGTCTCAACTATGTTATCAGCGTATGCAGCAGGTTTGATAAATGTCACATTTTATCAATAACAATAGATGTGATTTTTAAACTTTTAAAGTTTGATTGAAATTCTCGTTGAACAAAAAAATCAAACATTGTGACCTATACACTATTTTTCGTCAATTATTAAATATAACTTCTAAAATACTCAAATTTTCTCACTTGCTGCTAGCATAAATAGTTATATGGCGGTCAATCTACAACTATAAATTCCAATTTACCACATTTACACAACGGTCAGACTAAACGCTGTTAAAAAAAAAAACAACATAGATCCATTCAATTTTCAGCGGATGGAAGAAGACAGAACGCTTCACATCTCGTTCCCTCTCGTTTGGCTACATTTACATCGTCCGAACACCTAAAACGCACAAGGTGGTCCGTTTTATTTGCCCATTCCACCCAGAACTCTGTTTACATCTTTTCTCAGTAGTGATCGTGCTAGATCGTCACGTTCCTTCTTGCAATGGATATTTTTTACGTTTCGTTTTCCGGAGGAATACAAACAAAAGTCTACATCGAACCGTCATTGACAGCCGGTGACTGGACGCGTGGTGCTTATTGGTTTTGTAAAATGTTTCTCTTGCATCCTTTTCATTCCCTTTTTTATGTTCCAAAGGATACTAAACAGATTTAAAACAAAGCAACAAAACAGGTACAGAAAGCTTAATGAACATTAAATTACCTTTCGCAAGATTCATCCAGACCATGGCAAACATATAATTCAAACACATTTCAGGCTACTCAGCTAAAGCTTAAGGTAGACCAGTTTTACTGTAGCTCTTAAGTGCCCGTTACAAGACAATCCTTTTGGTGCCTTGCAGTTGTGTAAAGCTGTATCACAAACTTTTTGATGCTCACATTCACTTTCAACTTTAAGGGAGATGACCCTTGTCGTAAAGTAAAAGCGATTTAATGACGAGAGCATTCGGGCTTAATGGTAACCTAAGGAATGACTATTCCTGTTAATTTTTTATCATTCAGACGAGAACAGATTTATGAAAATAGAGCAAGGCCTTTAAGTTATTTTTTCCTCGAAAATAAGTCATATAACATCGTGTTATCTAAATTATTTTTCGAATTCTTAAGAACTTTATTTAACTTATAATAAGGAAATAAGTAATAAGGTATTATTTTTTCTCATAACGGAATCAAATTCTTTACACACCTATGTTAGTTTAGTTTAGTTGTTTTAGAAAAAGTTTATACAGAAATTAATGAATTTATATCGAGCAATATAAAATTTAAAATATACAAAACTACAATATTACATGCCATTTTTGACTTTTTTTAAAGTATTAGTAATGCTCAAAAACGCTCGTGTACAATGCAATTTGTAATATAAAACATAGAACTGTGCTTTTATTATGTATAGATAGTCCTAATATTAAGAAAAGTATTTTCAATTGCATAATTTATTCAAAGATCATCTTTACAAGTTTTAATTATTGTTTACAAAACTTCGAACAAAATACGATTACTTCTTCCCATACGTACTTACTTTATCATATCAATAGCTTTCGCAACATTTCAACAAACGCTTTCGATCGATACATTTTGCAAAAAAGTACTACTAATTCATTCATGTTGCTCTACACACGAAGAAACGAATCAAATAAAAGCAATTACCTTCTTCATCGCGGCCACAAAAAATATCTTTCAACCGTATTCATTCGCTACATAATTGATTTGTTTCCCGCGTAACACAGGTCGGACCACACGGCTCTGTTGGAGGTTCAATGGTTACGCTCTTATTTATGAGATTCTTACCATTTGCCAAATCCGAGACCAGCAGCATATCTTTCCATCCTCCGTCTTTATGGAACCTTTTTATTTCTACGACCGCGAACACCGAAGCTAACTGATACCAAAACTCCAAACCAATCATCGACGATCGGTACCGCCTCGCCAATGCTACATGATGGATTGAACGCTGAGGATGGACGAGAAAGAAAAAAAAACCCCACAACACACCCGGATGCAGATCCCATTGAAAAGGCGAACAAATATATTGGCGAGAAAAAAGGAAAGCAAACGCCCTTACTACTCCAAACCATCCAGACGGCGCAGACGGCGATACGGAGGGAAATTTGATTACATTGCGCACTGTTTGCACACGTGAGCGATTTTGCACCGGATCGAGTTTCATTCGAACTGGCCCGTTCAGAGTGGTAGCTGAAGTGGATGAAAAATGGCCGAGAATGAACGGAAAAGTCAGACAAGGGAAAAGTTTATTTTATTAGCTTTACTTCCGCCCCTTCCTAGCCACACCGCAACTACTGACACTTACACACGCGCCCACCGTGACCGATTCCGATCGGGTGCGTTTATCTTCTCCTGAGATAGGATGATTGATAGTGAGATTATTAATTCAAGCGTGTTATGCCTATAGAGCAGGAGAAGAGTTCGTAGTGGTTAGAAGGTGCACGGAAGCAGGCGAAATAGAAATGTAAATATCAGATAGTATGTACAGTAGCTTCTAGCTACTAATTACATTCACGCTAAGATTAAAAACATTTTAATTAAATTTATTTAATTTTCCACTATCACGGCATTTGCGACAAATTCTATCATGTAATTTGTTAACTAAATTGCATTCCTTTGAAAAATTTGTGTTTTTTTCCTTCATGCGTTTATGCAATTCATGGATTACTTGGATCAAATGTAAAAACTTTATATTTTAAACATTTTAATTGCTCATAAATTCACAACATATCATTTGTTGTACAAAGTGCCTAATTGGTGATGTGATGATCTTTTCGATTTTGGATCAAATATTATTAATCAATTTATTCACGATCATAAATTGGAATATAACTTGTCTTAAACTTTTTGTACGAAAAGCACATTCGGTTAAAACACTAACCAAATATGAGTATTATATATTTATATTTAGGTGACAGATAAACTCTTTGTTGGTTCGTTAGTTTTTCAGTAAGCCAATTGTTTATGTTCCATGTTTTGCTCAACACACCCAGACGTTTCAAAACCGACGTAACCTTGAATATCATTAAATGAGAAAACAATACAATCTGTTTTCCTCTTTGGAACGCGATTATTCGTAATTGATTGTTTTCTTGTGTGTTTTAGATCCAACAGGGTTAAGCAATGTTCCGAAAAGCTAAGCAATGTGAAAGACAGCTCTATGATTAATGCCATTCTCTCCACACGTTAATAATGTATCGGACGTTGTCACCACGTGGTATACGGCACTGACACGACCGATTTAATAGGTGAGATTACGTTCGTTCAATGCTATTGACAGCCTATTTGACACTTATGCAGAAGGATAATTAATGAGTAAATGACATGTTGGTCGTTGAACTAGAAGTAAAAACAAATGTTTTCAAAAAATAACTTTAACATCACAAAATTTAGATTTATTATACTGCAAGAATGAAAAAAAATAATGATACCAGATGCAGCAATAAAAGATGGTAACTAAAATCGGTTAATACTAACCTTTTTTCTTCGCCACAAAAAGAAACTAAATAATTGTTTCAAACATGCTGACCCAAGCAACCGCAAAAGAGCGTGATTATGAGGAAAGTGAATTCTTTTACAACAATCACGTTCTATATTGGTCCACCGCTGTTTTTATTTCTCTTCCTAAACGATCCCCTTCTTCAAGCTATATTAGTGCACAATTATTACAACAGCCATTGGCTACACGTTTGTCGTCCAAAATGTTCGCAACTTTGTAACAGAACAATTTACAACGCGTTCTTATTTGTCAGCAATATTTCGAAACTCCTGCGCTAGCAGCACACGATAGCTGCACTGTGACAGATTCTAAGGCGTTGTCGTTTAAGGGTAACGAATGGCAGGAAGAAACATGCAGAAAAAAACGAGCGACAGAGAGAATAAATCTGCCGGATGACAATTACTCTTGAAATGGGATGCAATTTATGCACCAGACCGTATCAAATCGTGCAAAACCTTTAGCGACTAGTGAGGGTGTTGTTATCGTTCACCGAGCACCGGAAGAACCTGCCTGCAACAAGGCACTAGCATGAAATCTTTTGTACTGCTCCGGAACGTCGTTCTCAGCAACGAATTTTCTTCCGACGGCTCAGATCCATCACATCGGAATGTTCATTATCGCTAGCTGTCTGGAGAAGAAAACAGTTGTAACGCAAGTCAGTGTTGCAAAATGATAAGCATGATAAGCCGTGATAGACGAATAAAACGGATTTTTTAATAAAGTAACACCCATAAAAGGTGTATCTGTAAAGGTGATGCAATTCTTATGCAATACTTAAAATATAGTTATTGTTCAATTTTTAAAACATCATAAAAGACATAGAGAGACTCTAATCATCCTTATTCTTCGCTTATAGCTGGTTTCACTCTGTCGATTATGTTATTTATTATCAATTCGTCAATGGAATTCTAACTGTCCTGTGTACTTTTTAACAATATTCTTCGATCTCATCAACTACCTGTCGGAAATTGTAATAAAATTGGACTTAAATAGTTCAACGTCTATTACTGTTGTCATCAAGCAAAGGCAAATACGTTGAAGTGAGAACTGGAAACATATGGTCTGTTTCCCTTACTCACTAATAGTTCCATGCCACACTGCAGCGTATCATATTTTCCGCTTAAACTCCAACGCACTCGAACAATTCATTAATGCTACTTGTTGTTTTAATATGAAAACCCTTAAGCCTCTTTTCTTCTTCGGGCTCCATTCCCGGAGACCGCTTCACCAGATGCTTGGCTGTTGACAAACCTGCTCCATTGTTGCACTGCAAGGGTGGTTCGTTTGCCTTCCGGAAATGCATCCCGCTGGCCAGGAGAGCGTACGTCCAAACACCGGAAGGAAACCCTCGCAGCATCTCACTAATGGACAACGACAACGGCATTGCCTGCCAGTTGCTTCGTGCTGCTTCGTGCAAGCATGTGTCCATGTGTGCATGTGATTTCGGGTGCATGTGCTGGTGCGATGGATGGGCATTAGGTTCTCGAACCTAGCAAGACTTTCGAGTACTACTTGATTGTCGGGAGTTGCTCTACGAGACGATGCTGGAAAGTTGAGAAGTCACCGAAGTGCCTTCTAATTCCCTTGTCGATTCAAGCAGTTTTCCCTAAGGATGTTTCCATCCTGGGAGGAACACCATCTCACAACTTCTCTCAGATTCCAACACACACGAACGCAGAACGGTACCGGCTTTCGCCCGGCCACCGGTAACATCTGCCATCGTTCTGGTCCTGGTTGACCGAGTGCTGTCTGCTCTATCCTGGCATATTTATTTACCCTGCCGAAGGAACTCAAGCGTCAGTTTGGCCAAACCCGAGATGGGCTTGCTGACTTCAACACTTTATCCCTCGGGCAAGCCCGGCTAACGCCATCCAATAGCTCCAATGTTGGATCGAGCGACGAAGTGGAAAGTGTAGCAAAAATATTGACAACCCTTACGAAAAGCCGCACAGCAACATACTGCTGTGGGCTACAGCGTTCGAAGCCACATTACGTTTTGCTGATTTATGCAAACACATTTCATCGTTTGGTTTGTGTTGTGTCCGTGTGTCAACGACAGTGAAGCGTTGCATCCTCTGCACATTCCGTTGGGCCTCGGTGATGGAAGGGTTTAGCTCATCTGTACAGAGATTCAGTAAAAGCGAAGGAACCGGGTGATAGTACTGGTGTGAGGATGTCTGTGACATTTTTCACATCGATGAAGGCAAAGATGGAAGAAAATAATAAGAATAATAGTACGTTCGAGTATTCTTCAAATGATATTGTACGACTTAACGACGCGTATCTCGAACATCACGGATCATCCGTTGTGATGAATGCGTCGCTCTACCCATGATACGACTTTTAAGCAATATTTGCATTCCTGTATGGCATATTTATGATACGCCATGAAAATAACCACAATGCTTCTATTTCATACCAACATCCTTTCAGTAAGGGTAAAGCACTATAAACCTTGATTGCAAATCTTTGTTATGTAGTTTATTAATATCTACGATCTTCTCCGTTTTTTTCGATTTTCTGCTGTGTGTGTTTACGATACACACGCAGACTGGAAACGATAGTGGTTGAATTATTTAAAAATTTAAAGTTAGTTTCATTATTTTACATTTATGTTTTTATTATTATCATGCCGTATATAAAACCTAACTAGGCTCAAAATGCTCTGTTTTGAGATTTATCGATTAGCTGACCGAAACTTTTATTTACAAAATCATCTACCCCTCTTTTAATAGCTTACTTTGGCTTTCCAATTTATATGAGAGGCTGACAACATATAGGCATCCAAACGTCAAAACAGACATAGAAAAAGTAATGGAAGGTATGATCGATCCCATAGCTGGAAAATTATTTCTGTGTTTGATAGAATAAATCGGATAAAGATTGGTAATAATCCGCACCTCCAAAAATTGTCTCGTCTTTAAGCATGCTAGGTCGTCCTTTGAATTCTATTCATTTTCGTTATGCCAAACTATAAACATTACACACCCTTCAACGATAGTAAACAAAGTCTTAAACGACTGTCAACAAGTGCCATAGGCTAATTAGCCTTCATGCTTAGGCCGTGCCATTCATCACCTCTAATCATTCTGACACCAAAATGTCGTCAATATTTTAACATTCTAATTAAAGTCAACCGTGTCTTTAACCTTTTATCTCTGCTTCCGTGTTTGCCCTGATTAGGCTGCTGGAAGAATAAATTTATTTCGTTTGTCCTTCCATCCACGGCTGGAAGAAGCTCAAGCTTAAACAAATAAAAAAAAATACATCTCTATTTTATCCAACACCTTCTCATCCCGTGCCTTTCTAAACCCTGCCAAACATCAATCATCATGAAGCAATTCTCTTCGCCACACCATCGAACGAAGCCATCACAAATCACTAACCATCCAGAGCGTCAGTCTGCTTCGCTAAGTGCCGATTATGAGTTCGCACGCTTGGCTGATCCACTCCGGTGCGTTCAGGCGTTATTTTACTCTCCTTAATTTCCCTCGCCCATTCCTAACGCTCATCGAAGGGAAAAGTTAAATAAACCATCCAATGCAGATTGTTCGTTCGAACTTTACCGTTGCGTGTTTCCTACTCACAGCGTAAAATGCCAACGACGAATCACAAACTGAGAAATCGAGGGGAATGATTGGTTTCCTGTCCGGACCGACCTACAGTTGGCTTTTCAATGCTTTGCAACCTATTGCCACAGTCACCAGTGCTTCCCGCGCTGTTTCTTTCACTCTCTACTCTCAAACTTTGTTTCAACTTTGACCTATCGATCGACTCCCGATATGGCGCGCTGTTACGGGATCGCAGGTCCTTAGCGACTTGGGCCACGGATTGGGTGAAAGAAATATTCAATTATGCCCAGAATGACTGATTTGCATTCGCTCCGCTGTCGGATATTGTTACCCATGGTAGCGTGACAGTATGCTTCCGCATTCATTGTCGCGTTCGCAGCTCGGAGCCAAGGTGGTTCAGTCATATTTCTGCCTTTTTTCGCTTTTGATATTGCCTTTGCGACGGTGCTTTTTTTCCTTCCTGCGCTATAAGTGCAAAGAGCAAGTCGGCTTTGAATAAGGAAGTGGCCTCGGTTTTGTAATTTGTTTCCGACACTGAAGATATTGCCAAGTGTCATCATGCACTTGTTGAAGTGATTGATATTCACAACATGCCACACTGGACATCAGCGATGATTGTTGTTGAGAACAAAAAAAAATGGGACCAATAATTGAATCATCGAAAACAGCATCGTTATTACATTCCTGCATAAAACATGCAGATGTCACTGAGAATGCAGATTCGATATGGAGAATAGAGGTTAGCGAAAAAATAAAAAATAAAAATATAAAAATAAACAAACGTAAAGAAAAAATAAAATAAAAGTACAACAAATTTATATGTTTTACAGTGACGAAATTGTAGACTGGAATATTTTTCGAATGTTCGCTTTATTCGTTATGGATGACGTTGATTATTAAAGTTAAAAATTTATTAAAATTTTATAAACATATATAAACACATTTATAAACTTTTCCTTATTGAAGGTATGAAAAATCAGCTACATCTTAAATATAATACTTCATCGATACTTCATACCAAAAGGTTCATCGATTACATCATCTTCCCATCAAACGGGAAAAGGAGGTGTCAGCTTCAAGCGTTACATTTCGCAAATAAACATTTACGTCAATGTGCGACATCATCTTTCTTACTCTCACATATCTTTGCGATTTTTCGCCGGTCTTGAAAGTTATCCACCATGACCGCAAAGTTCACGTCTGCCGGGGAACACCAAACCCTAAACCCAAACCGCAAGCCTCCAGAGCGAAACAAACACCGAAGCGCGTGGGGTGCTATTTTCTTTCCTTCAACGAGTGTGAGTGCGTTTCACGAGTGCTTGATTCGGTTCGATTCAATTGCCGGCAAAACGCCTCCGGTTTACGTCCTATGTGTCACACTTTACCACGTACACACATTCGCCCACGTGTTGCTTGTGCCCAAAGCAACTGGGCGCCTCCATCGGGCCACGTGTACCATGTTTGTCGTTTCGTCGTCGTTCAATCGGTTTGCTACGCACAACGGATACAGTGCACCACTTGGCAAAAGGGTATCGTTTTCTTCTTGCTGTTGTTCCACGGTTTGGAGAACTGTTGCTTCTCCTGGCTCTTGGGACTTCCGTATGAGGTGGAAAAGCGGATTTTTCTTTGATCGCATTTCAGCGCTCGAAACAATCCGCTTCTGTTCGAAGGCGTTCCCGGTGCGGAGTGATTTTTGGTTTGTTTTTCACTGTGTTAAGCTTGCATTTTGCGAATGCTGTACCAGACAGCTTCTAATCCCAACAAAACCACAATCGACTGTTGAGCCGTCGTTACATTTTGCAGTCAAGAAAGCAGTTGATTGTAAGCGCAGTGACATTTTGCGGTTTGTGAATGTCTCTGAAAGCTGAAACAGTTGAGGGTAATGTGATTTGATATCGGAACGAAGCAACGAACGAATTTAATTTATTTAATGAACAAACAACAATATTTTCCAACATGAACGAACAAAAATAATAATTATTTATAGCTATAAGATAAAAAACAAAAAACTGTTCGTGGACCTCAACGAACAATAAATAGATAAGCACAAATAACAATTAGCTTTAAATAAATTCCCCTTTGCACAAGTGCATAACACATTCCGATAAAACACTCAATAAGCTCATTGTAGAAAATTGTTTATTTCTACCTCATGCAAGTGAGTGACGTTCGTCGAAAACGATATCATATCCCAAATCGCTCCAGTCCAAATAATTTTTTGCAGCTTCATATTTTATTCATGTGGAAATGGTAAAAACAACAACATTAACTATCACAGCACATGTTAGCACATTTCAATGTGCGTGTATCGAAAGCATCTCAAACAAACACGCTGCCTTGGTAGGTATCGAAAGCGGTTAAGCTCGTTCCGAATGGCCGCGACGATAACCCGCCTTTCCACAATTAGCACACCTTAATCTTCATAATCGCTCTCCGGATGACGATATAACGGATGTTTTGTGTAATGTTCACTTGTCGGCCTACCCGTGTCGAGTGGCCATAACCTCACACCACGTCAAATCAACCGAAAATGGTCGTTTACAATTCGGCTTTTCTTCTCAGGCACGACTGCAAAGCAAGCACATTAAACCGGGGCCACTTTTCCAACATACCACTACGGCTCGGCTGTTACATTCACACTACGCTCAACTCGACACGGTTGTATTGGTTGGTGTAGTTGTGAGACGTGGTGTGTTATGCAAATCATCACATGCAAATCGTAGATCGGCATTCAGAAAGACCATTCGGGAACGGTAAATACTAAATTTATCTTCTTTTGCATTGTGAACAATCAAAAAAACCTATCTCAGAAGAAAGTGTTTGATAATGATTATGATATAAAACACAATTAAATTTATAAGAAATATTTTCATTTTGTAATGATTTCTCTCTACTTATTTTCTTTTTCATTTGTCTTTGGCCTATTGTCGTTTATTTATTTTGTTAATTTGACATAAAAACCAATCTAGCTCAATCTGTGCAATGTGGAACCATAGCGTAGTTAATGCCAGAATATTCTTCAATAATGAAAGTAGGTGACAACATGCACAGAAATGCAAACAAATTATTTGAAAAAATTACATTACTATTATTTACCATAAATAAATAAGAAACACTACTTGCTAAAATGAAATGTTGTATTTATTTTATGGCAATGTTACAGACTTAACAAACTTTCAAGCAAATTATTTCTTTACCAAATACGAATGTGAATATGCCAAAGAAGATGATAATAGAATTGAAATGCAACTATATGTTTGTGGTATTCAGTGGTTCAGCTTAATAGTTTTAATGAAATGAAAATTGAATAAAACAAACTAATCGAACTAACCATTCTGACTATGTTTTTATCATTACGCCGAATTAAACATAAGTAACATCTTTCTAATTCAATACATAATCACTTTCACTCTCAACCGTTACTCCCATTCAACTCAGGTAAGGAAAAGCACTGTAGTGGCATTTAAAAACCTCGCACCATCTTCATATCTTTCCGGTGCTAGATATACTGGAAGCTGTTACGCCTCATCTACCGCTTGCCCGCAAATGGATGCATTTTATGATGTGCGAACTTTCACAATCACTTTACCCTCCGAGCCGACCCGGTTTAATGGTGGCGGTATTGGCGTTGGCAAAAACTTTGACTTCCACCATAACTGCTGCGCGCCGGTCCGTACCAGATCGTTGTTGCCCATGCATCCGGAGGGCTAGCTTTTGGCCTAAAAATGCAAGCTCGTAAAATCACGCCCGTTGCCGGTATGTCGACGGCTGGTTTAATGGTACCACGCTTGCAGTGAGCATCAACGTCCTCCGGCGGTGTTTGGGTGAAGATGAAACCAAAGTCACTCCGTTGACCGTTTATTGCTGAGTTTAATGGTGCACTTTTACTCATGACGGCCGTGACGGTGATTGGATTGAGCGTATGTGAAGATTTTTGGCATAGCTTCAACACGCTGGGTGAAGGTTTTCCGATAAATTGGATTCATTTTGGTTAACTTGAAAAACATCACCAGACGTGATAGGAAATGAAACACATGATTATTTTTAATAAGAGATCATCTTAACGCCTTTATTTATTGAAGGCATTTTTGTGATACACACGCTAAGTTCTATTCACATAAAATGCAATCATACATACAAAACATACAAAAATTTCCTAAAATAGAAAGCTGCTTTCATCAGTACATCACGCATAATCCACCAAATCAGTTACAATTTCGTCGAAACGTAAAAGCGTACACTTCCATTGCCCATTCCATTCCATTGACCTCATCATTGAACTGTATTGTGCAAATTATTTCTAAATCAAATAGATGATATCACTGAATTGCAATCTTTTTCCTGCATTTGCCATTCCAAATAAACGAAATGTACTGCAAATAAAAACCACTGCAACAGATGTGCCTTTTCCAAGTCTTCCAACCGATACTGGGATGCTACTGCAGCTAAAACCTTTACGCCATGTTTCCGATCGGTGGCTTATGGTTAAACCAAACGACCATAATATCAAAAATACACGAAAAAAACATTAAGTTCCTTTGCTAGTTTCTTCCACAGTACAGGTACATAACAGGCAAGGAAAAGATCCACCGGCATCCAAAACTTTCCAGCTTAGCAAAAGGTCGAAACACGACCTCGAGCCAAAGTTCGGTGCAACCACCGGTACGTAAAATAAATTTTATTCCAGATGCAGTTTATTGAGTGTTTTATGGGTGCAAACTTTTGAACAACGGGTAGCAGTTTTCAGGCCGACCAGATTAAGCAAGCTGCTTTGCGGAGAACCGACTTGCACTTTCGGGTTCGGCTTCTTCGATACAGCCGCTACAGTTTTTTTTTCGTTGCAGCATAAAACGATGATCTGCCGGAAGCTAGATGCATGGGCAACATCAGGCCTAATCCAAAACACGCCCGAAGAGTGGAGTACCATTTGTTCCGGGCCGGTATTCCGAAAGCTTATGCAGGCTTCCCGAGCAAGCTTGCATTCCGCACGTTCTGTCGAACTCATGTTCGAGTCCACCCCTTGCCACGAGTGAAATTTTACCCGGCACGAAAGAGTTTGCTACCGTCACTTTTTTCGCATTCCCGTACAGAAGGAAACTATCCCAACGTCGAAGCTCCTGCAAACGAATGCTGTGCACAGACGGGATGGGAAGAAACTGCAACTTTTCCCTTAGGGAGCGCAGATTGCAAAATTTCGATGTTCCACGTGTGCTGAGAAACGATGTTCTCCGGAGCCATATTACTGTCGTGCTGCAGCGCCGTAGCATCCTGCTAATGGTACTAGGTCGGAACGCTTTGTCTGATTAGCATTCGTTAGTGCAGCACGTTAGTGGGTATTGGGCTAGGGGGAAGGGAGTGCAAGGGATTTGTGAAACGCGCACCCAAGTCAACAGTCACATCTTTACCAGCTTTGCACCAGCTGCGGTCGATGTAGTTCGCTCAGGCCCTGAGAATCCGGCACGAAGCCGGGGCGTCGTTGGAAGCCGTAAAACGTCAGGGCATGATTGCAGTGCGAACATCAAACGGCAAATCAGCGGATTATAATTCACTAGACTTGCTACTACTTACGAATTCCAAGACTAATTCCAAGAAGAACCTTTTCCCAGTAACTGTGCAAAACTCGTCTATTTTAATATTTCAACAAAACAGTATGAAAATTAAAACTTAGTTAAAAAAGATGAAAAAATTGAAATTATAAAACCATCCTCTAAAACGCTCAATGATGCAATGATGTGATGCAGCCACACTGCAGAGATTGGAACATTTTAAGACAAAAAATGCTGTTGAAACAACACGAAAAATTCCCAAACATTGCTCTAGTTTACGGATCTATATTTTTTTTTTCTATTTTGCTTGAAAAATTCGAATCCTTTTTCGCCGCAAACTGTGCTTGCTTGTTTGTATATGCAGCAAAAAGTCATAAAACGAAATGAGAAACATGTGAAATCTTGAAGCAACAAAGAGCCATCTCATGCAAAGGCAATAAAAGTGGACCGAGGTTGTACTGCGGTAGTGTATTTTTTTCTTTTTGTAAGAACTAGAAAATGATTTTGCATCTTTAAAAACACATGTAACTATTTCTGAAACTGATTTCAAAGAGTGTTGATCTGGAATATGTCACAAATTAATAATTCTACAAAAAAGACGGGTGATCGAATGATGGGTGTCCACAATCTTAGCTGGTCACATTTAATGCCGTATATATGTTTAATGTTGAGTAGGAATTAAGCGCTACTTCCATGGCGATCAAGGATGTGCATGAATTTTAACTGCAGATTTTGACTACTTTTGTACTAAATGCAAATCAAATTTTCTTCAAAATAGCTACTCAGAACTGAAACTGCATTAAAGCTTCTCAAACCTTCTTCCATTTCACGTTTACACATGCTGTATGCTGTCGCAACGCATTGTTCTGGTGGAAAAACATCGTGTACCAACAAGCGGCACATCTGGAATTTACATTGATTTTTAAACCACCATTGCGTCCCATCCCACAACAATCCATTAATAAACCCCCAACCCAGGCCCTTGCCTACACCAACAGAAACCGTTGCTGCGGTTGTGGCTGGAAACGTTGCACCGATTCGACGAGCGCATTAGCATTCGCTGCGCCGCGATCACGGCAATGTTTTATGTGCGTACAATCTGATATTGCCCCATAAAAAACGGGCACACGATTTCGACTTGGGCATAATTAAACTTCCGCTCCCGTCCATCGATCCCTCGCCGGAATGGCGTGCATTTGCAAGATGTCACCCCCGGCAAACAACAAACATTTCTCAAGACGACCAGAACGAAGCCGGAACGAAGAAATGGAACCGGTTTGTTTTCCCCAAGAGCAAGCACACGGAGCAAGCACGAATGCAAGAAAAAAGTGTAATAAAAAGAAAACTAATTCCTTTTCTTCTAACAAACCGCACACCGGCTGCGTACGTTCGTTGTTTTGACCGAACTGGTATACAACATCCAACTCCATGCATCACCACCAACACCACCGAGTCGAAACCGGAAAACAGCTGACTGGGGAGATGGTATAAAAAAAATCTTCAGTGCTGCAAAAAGGCAAAATCATGCATTTTGCATTATTCCAATGCAAACACACGCGCCTCGGTGGAAAACCTCCGCGTAAAAGCGTAAAAGCCGCCGTAAATGGCAGCCGGAAGAAATAAATCAAACACTACGGGGTGCGCGCCCGTGCTGGGTGCGTACGACACACAGCCACAGCCGGTGTGGAATGCTACAGGGGACGGATTTTATATTGCGCTTTTCCTCCACCTCCAAGTAAGTGCTTTATGCACATACTCGGTTCAAACACATACAGGCGAAGAAAATAAAAACGAAATACTTACCACCGCGGTTCCGCAAACCGGAACAGGGGTTTGTGTTGTTTCCTTTTTTTTATTCCTCTCGCTCACTGCTAGCGACGAATTGTAAATAGGAATTTTACGATTTGCATCCGGGGAATGCCTCGATGGTATGGGAATGTTTTCTCACCACTGGAAGATCCACGGAAAATAAATCGAACGAAGCACCCGGGCCAGCGTACGAGCTGCCAAGATGATGTAGCAGTTTAAGTGTAAGAAAATGGAACGCAAGCACGAAGCAAGAAGCGTACCAAGCACTGGCAGCAGTGTCAGCAGTGCTACATCCGTTACCGTAGATCGAATAAAGCAAGTACTGGAAAGTCATGGCAACATTCGTTTTTTTTTCCTGCTTCCAGCAGCTCAACATTTGGCCAAACATAAAACATCAAAATTGTTCACCTGCAAGAAAAGCGGTATGAATTGTTGTTTTTTTCTTTGTCGCTTGATTTCTCACAACGTTGCCGATTTACTGAGCTTTGAATATTGGAGCTATTTGATATGAAGGATATACAGGCATTGATATTGGCGAATTCTGGCATTAATTGCAGTACACAGTTTTGCCCCCGAAGATAATTAAGATGAAAGGAAGGAAAAGCGTTATCTAAGGAAATGCAATATGGTTTAAGGAATGTAAATTTGAGCGAACAAATTATATAAAAAGGTTATTCTTATTTTTTTTTAATCCTGTAGTCCTTTTAATCATTGATCTTGTACGCACCTTTTTTGCATTCGAACATTTTACATTTTCAGCATTTGTTTACTTTATTTTCCCTAAGCTGTATATTAAACCCGCTCTGTAATGAGGTAGGATCCGATTGAGGATGGATTGGCAGACAAAGGCGCTGAACGATTTAGAGGACTCATGCAGCAGGCCAATACCGCGAAGCGGTTGTAGCGCCAGATAAGTAAAGTAAGCAAATAAGTTTATTAAACCCAGCATTTGTGATATAGTTTCTTGGTTGACCTGTTTGTTTGATCAGATTTTGGTAGAAATTTATATTCATTTTTTCATGTATTACTCTGAGCTTCATATTTTTTTTTTCTCTGATTGTATTCCGGTTTCCCTCCAAATGCGATTTTATTTTGAGGTCAACTGCACAATAACTAAACGTGGAACAATCAGTTAAGCAACGATGAGCATCCTTTCGCAAAATGCACAAATTCGACTGGCAACGGAGACAAATTGGCATTTCAGTAAATCATGATTAAAATTATCGCTCAATTTGCTTCAATTACGCAAACGCTCGAACAGAATCGTGTTCGGTCGTTTCCTCACACGCTCCTATTTTTTTACGGAATATACTCAACACAGACACACAAACACAGTTTGCACACAACTACTACGGCTGGGGAAAACCTCGCAACTGCCGGCAGCAATGAAGAACACTCGGAATGCATCGAATGTGCCCGGCTGATTCGCTTTCGTATTCTTCCTTCTATTCCCATTCTCAGAAAAAGCAGCATGTCCGCAGCCTTGTACGAACAAGGAATGTGAGAAACCGGGTAGCCGATAACGGTCACAATTCATACCGAACTGCTGGATCAGCCTTTTTTGCGCTCCATTCGTTGGATCGTTTTGGGTCCAGAATGGTGGTGTCATCGCTGGTCAATACCGTTGCCAAACAAGCTCAACAGCAATCCACTACCGAACGATAATCGCAATCTCAGACCCAGGGAAAGGAATGCTACGAGGTTTTTTTTAATGACCCACTGCAACGACTGCAAACGAACGTTAAATCGGATGAATGGATGCCGACGGTGCGCCGATTGGTACGAATCGCTGTGCGATATCTGTACGTACGCGTACCGAGCCGGTCTCAGCTGTCTTCGAAACGAGCGCGTTCGATTCGGCTGGCCACATTTGTAATGATGATAAATTCGATCCTGATCCTGGAATCATTAATAACCGTAATCGTTCCATTTCTTTGTACATTCGAACAAGTGCCGGAAGCGTAGAAATGTTGCAACAACTAGCATACCATTGCTTTTACTTCCTGGTGGTTCACAGGACGAACACGAGCGTCCAAATTCATTTCATTTAAAAAAAAAATGTTGTCTTCATTCCGATATTTGAAATGCAATTTGAAACTATGCACTCAGAAACGAAGTAATTGTAGCTATGCTTTAAATTTTAAAAATATACTGATTTCTTATAACCTCTCTATGTTATGTAGCAAATCAATCAATTAGATAAATATTTATTGTTTACTGATAACATACAAAAGGTTTATACATTTCAAATAAATCAGCATACAAATATATAGACAAAAAAACTATTTAATAAATGCATTGTTTCGTTGCAATAGTCTTGAAACAAATTAATAAAAACATAGTACATCTGCTACAACATTGTAACACTGCACACGATCTTATACGTTGTTTTATTAACAACAAAATCACTGTAGTCTTTTTGAACATTGCAGTCAATGCTCAAGTCTTTCTAATATTCTGCTTTCTAATATTTTTAAACCCAATTTATCCTCCTAGTATGTGCAAACCAATGGCAATGGTAAATGAATCGATCATTCGACAGAACATTAGATTTCTCAAATTATAGAGTTTGATGCTAAATTATGTACTGCCAAAATTATTTGCTCGTAGCACTCAAACATATACATATTCCAAATCCGTAACCTAACAGTTTGTTCGCTTTTTCCTACTGCAACCTTAATGCACTTTCGGGTTGGTCGGAAAGCGCATTTATCATCCATAATCTTGATTTATACCCATCCGGATGAAATGTTGATGCGTAACTCAATGCCAGGCACGATCTTTCGCCTTTATGGGCTGTATTAGTATCTAACAAAATTAGCATATTTATTTGAATAAATCATTTCTCACTTAAACTTAAAGATTCTTTGATGAACATCTTTTTTCTCACATATTTCTTAAATTCAATTCACTTTTCCCGGTTATATGATTTCCGTTCAAAACTCGTTGTTGAGTTCCAATTTTCGTCACATAGAGGCGGAAGAATGACGAAGATATTTTCCCCAAATAGATGTACAGTAACAGACAATACGCCAAATGTCGTCATCATGGAAAAGCAAATAAAGTAAAAAGTGCTCTAGCAATGTTATGTGATTACCACAAATCAAGATTGAAAGAAGCATAGGACTGAATGTTTCGATCGGAACAATTCACTTTAAACTATTTCCTGTTCATACAATTGAACAAACTAGATTTTGAGCTCAAAGGTATGCATACTGAACGAGAGGAATGCAATCGACCTAATATACCATTTTTGTGAGGTTTGTTTTTTGATGTAAAAAAGAGTTTTTTAGATTTGCATCTTCAGATGTATTCAAATAAATAACAGTAAGTTTATCATAATTTGTACATATTTTAAAAAACCACTTCGCATTATTTCTAGAGTTAGAAAAACATATGTGTCATGTGATTTGAACTAAATTGTAGAAAAAAAAAACAATTATTTTAAATGGATGAATATAGCACTACATTTAATACTGTATTTTTATTGTTAAGTTTTTAAGTACTAATTGATATCTTTCATGTTTCATTTGATAAAATAATCTATTAAAGTTATTAGAACGAAGGGATAGTAGGAACGTAAAGTAGATTTTGTGTTTTATTGGTGTTTTCCGGTGCATCATGCGACAGTTTTTATACGATGATTTTTGTTCTTATTTTCTGATTACTGTTGGTGTTCTGCTACTTTCTGATAAATCTTTGGAACCTTATTTCCTGACTATTGAAAGGTTCCCAACGCAGCTGTTTCTGTATAATGTGGATCAGTAGCAAAGAACGTCCACGCTTTCGAGAACATTTCATTGACTCAAATTCCACAAATTCTCAAGGTCATAACTACGAAAAAAACACTGTGTGATAAGCTTTGTTATAATGTTTTTAAATTAAAACTAGATCACATCTGACAGTAAAGGTAGTCCACACTTTCCAGATATGTTTTCACATCCAATGCGGCAACTTTAGGACTGTCAACTAAGAATGGTTCCAGTGGGACCTCGGCCATCTCAGTAAATAGTGCCAATAACGCAGTGAAATCTAATATCTCGATCAGATGTTGAGCTCCTAAACAAAGATCAAACACATTATAATTCTTAACTCCTACGCAAATGGATAAATCAAGAATGGCATACCTTCTCCCAAGTTCTGATTCCACGTGTAGAAAAAGCGATCCGTACATTTGAGCCGCTTGAACTCAAGGCAGGTAGATTGCGACACTAGTTTTGGCAAGTTCGATCCAGAATAAGCACGCTGATCCATGTTGGCAAACAGCACATCGATGTCTCCGGGATACTCATAATGCTGTGCAAAAAACTCTATCAACTGCACGAAACGAAAAACAAAACCGAAATTAGTAAAAACATAATCATCCGTTGTCCTTCTCGTCCCGCATCTCACGACCTCACACTCACCTCCGGACTAAACATGTCACTCAGGTCCTCGAATGTACCGTAGCACTTGCTTTCCTCCCCGGCAACTTGTTCGATGAAGTGTTTGTAGGTCACCAACGGACACAATCCCGAATCACGATTACGTGCCAAATCAATACAGGGCAGACAGCTACCACGCTTTCCATCAACGGTATAGAATTTGTTTACAATCTACAGCGAAAAATCGTCCCAGATTATACATATTGTATTGTTTCTATTTTACCTCCAAATCTCAATATCTTACCGCATCGGCCAGTCGATCAGTCTTGATAGGTGTTTCCAACGCTCCTGCTAACGTTGCTGTGCAATCGAACGACTCGTGATTGCGGAAGTACTCGTTGAACGGTCGCCATTGTGACTTTCCTTCATGCTTATACATTACCTCATCCGTAATCCATACGTGCGGGAATCTACCGGGCCCATTCTTGTACGTCTGGGAAACAGTGCTCTCCGCGTATGGATTATATTCACAATCTAAACCACACAAATTGTACAGTTCCTCTCCAAACAGAAGCGGCAACAACTGTCCGTAAATGATCTTTTGATAAACACCAATCGTAAGCGCCCTGCAGCGTTCCTGTACCGAACCCTGTGACTTTGGACAGGATCGAATACGATCCACACAATAGTTATGCAATTTACCGAATAAACCGATTATGGCTGCAAACTGCACGGTGGTAGGTGCCGACTGAGAAACTGGGTCCGTGGCTCCACAGTGGTACAGTGGCAACTTTCCTTCTTCATCATAGTCCGGAGTGTCACCGTACAAGCTGGATAGATCCAGGTAGCTACTCTGCATGTTACGCTCGGCCACATGTTTGATTTCACACCGATCGTTTGCCTTTTCTTGCGGACTAAAATTAAGACAGCTTATACCGGACTCTCCACAGTACAGATCATCCAGCGGCATGCGTAAAGGATTCGACAGCATAGACACGAAAGCGCTTCGATCCCGTCCATCCGCACGACAGCCGCGAAAACCTTGGGTCGGGCATTGCGCACGCTTGTTCGTTCGGCCAATCATATCCGAACTGATCGTTTCCATCCAGAACACCATGAACATGTTTAGTGAAGAAGACGTGGTGGGACCGTACTTGTCCAGGAAGTCGGCCAGCTCGGAAACCACCTTTCGATTTTGTGGTAACGGTGCACCTGATTTGCTGCGTGCCGGTTTCGACACGAGATCGCTATAACACGGTGCGATCGGATGCTTCAGTGCATTTCCACGCCTTCCCCAGGTGGGATGCTGTAGATTATTACAACTTCCATCGTAACTGCGATATCTGAAAGTTGGCAATAACTATGTAAAGGCAACAGAACGCATAGAAATCTATCACACACTTACGGATCGTCCGGATCGCAGGTAATTTGCTCGGCGCCATTACAACAGGAGAGCGTTACATTTGTGTAACATTTACCATCGAGCAGATTTCTCAACTGACACTTGGTCAATTTTTTTGCCAGTGTCTTCAAAAACTTGTCCGTCGTAAGCGTCCGTCGCACGTCCAGATCTTCATTTGGTTTGATTGGCAACGTTTGGAAGAGTCCAAAGTCGAATTCACTGTCCCCAATGCGGTAGCAACTGTTTTGTGCTTTCTCTTCGTTGCTTAGCAACTCGGCGACCGCCTTGATGAAAGCTTCTTTTTCGTATTCTCCAAACAGCTCCTGATCAGGACAGCTGGAAGTTAAGGTCGTGGGAAGTAGGAAGCATTATTGTATATCTATTGCTAGAGAGATAAACACCCTGATTTACCTTTGATCATCGTGACACATTGGATCATATCCACATTGTTTGTCATACCCGCCATAATACTTTGGGACTTCAGATAAGTAGTATTTATCTATCATAAAACGCAAAGTAAATAGTTCATTCAATACAAATCGAATATGTTTTGTTACTATATTATGTTTTTTTTTTTTTTTATTTATTCATAGACGGCCAGGCCGTATTGCAACTACTATATTATGTTATTAACAATTAAAATAGGCAGATGAAGTTAAGAGTAGTATGTACCGAATCGTGTCAGTGATCGTTCATTAAAGTTTATGAGTCGCGTAACTCCACTGCACAGTGATGCGTGTTATATACCAACCCAATAATTTAATTTTAAATTACACATTCGTTAACAACAAGATAAAAATATAATGTACTCTTTAAACCCATTTTCAATGTGTTTACATTCTTATTTCAGATCTGTAGATCGCATTCCAGCAGGTCTAAATTTTTCCCATTTTATAATTTTGTATTCGCCTTCCAAGTCCACATGAGTTCAACAGTCACTTTTTTCTCTTTCTGTTACACCATGTCACGTAAAAACAGTCATACTACGATAAAGCACGTCCGGCGCTTGAAGTTGAGCTGAGCGCTTGTTTACAAACAATCAATGCACTAAACACAACACCTGTACAGCACATCGTTTCTGTTCTGGGCTCTCAGACATATGTTAACAGTTCTTTTTTTTCCATTCTCAATGTCACTATTCGTTGTTTTTTTACGAAATTTACACCTTGCTTACTTTGTCAACTGGTTTATTTGCAATAATTATGAACAATAGAATCATACCGAATGGGTCTGCTGAAGATAATTGTACACACAGAAGCAGACACGGCACTAACACCAGCACTGTTGCATGCATTGGAAACCATCTCCCAAGCATGAATGCCATCATTAGGAAAATCTTTGCTGCAAGGCGCTAGAGTACACAAATGACACTTCTAACAACGGAAATCACTACTGTGCCACCAGCACAACTGCTGGTGCAACCTTTACTGAATGGCGCGTACCAGTACAGGTGGTTTTATAAGATTCCGCCCGCTGTGGGGTTTTGTTTAATTGTTTTGCTTTACCGATGGTTGGTTGTTTACGTTTTTGGCGCTTCACGTTGTGTCTTGTTGGTGACACGCGTGCTTGCCAGCCAAATCATACCCATAATGTTTTGGTTAACATACAACAAGCTGCTTTTTCACCCCATACTCATGGCCTCTTGAAAATTGTTTGAGTTTTTTTACTGTTTGCTGTTTGTTGAACAGTTATTAAATACCACGTAAAATGTAATGCACAATGCAAGGGTTACTTCTTTCGAACAAGACAAGAACTGATTCTTTGAATGAATGTTTTATCGTTTTACTTTTATTATGTCGTTAACAGCCTAGTACTAGTAAAAGCAAACTCTAGAGATGACAGAAAAGATAGTCCAAAGTTTGCAAGTAATTTCTAACGTCGCTCGAAGCTACTCTAGAACTACCGACGAAGAAAGGATCTAAAGGAACAGAACTCATCTGCGTAAACAGTGCCAATAATGATGTAAAATCGAAAACGTTGACAAGATGACGAGTTCCTAAAAAGTATAACGAATAAGCAAGATACAGTGAGAAATCGAAACAGTGTACAAGATTAGTCAGCACGCTGGCTTACCTTCACCGAGGTACGGATTCCACGTGTAGAAGAACCGATCCGTGCATTTGAGCCGCTTAAACTCAAGACAGGTGGCTTGGGCTACAATTTTGGGGAGAAAACCACCGGACAGGAGTCTGCGATCCAGCATTCCAAATAGCAAATCAATATCTGACGGGTGTTCATAGCGCTTGGAGAAATATTCGATAACCTACAAAAATGTAATAAATGTCACACTGTGAATCGAATGATCTTCCAAGCACATCACAGAGACTCACATCATCTCTAAATATATCGCTCAGGTCCTCGAACGCATCGTAACACTTGGTTTCGTCTCCAAATAGCTGATCAAGATAGTGTTTGTAGGTCACCAACGGACACATCCCAGAGTCACGGTTACGTGACAGATCGATGCATGGCAGACAGGTTCCGCGTGTTCCATCGACGGTATAAAACTTGTCCACATTCTAGCAATAGAAATCTATCAACAACTGTTCCATCCCCACGCGGTTTGCTTCCCCGACACTTACCGCTCTGGATAAGTTTCCTATGTGAATTGGAGATTCCAGGACCCCGTCTAGTACACCGCTACAATCAAACTGTTCGTGATCATGGAAGAACGTGTTAAATGGCAACGATTGCGTCTGCCCTTGTGGGCTGTACAACATGCTCTCCGGTATCCATATGTGCTGGAATCGTCCCAGCCCATTCCTATACGCCATGGAAACGACCGTCTCATCGTGCGGATTATACTCGCAATTGAAATCACACTGCTTGTAAAACTCATCACCAAACAATACCGGCAGTAGCTGCTCCGTCACAATCTTCTGATACACGGCTATTGTAAACGCACGGCACCGTTCCTGTACCGGACCCGGACTCTGCAAGCACGTACTAGCACGATCCACACAGTAGTTATGCAGCTGGCCAAACAGACCAGCAATCGCAATAAAATGCACCGAAACGGGTTCCGAGTTGACGACTGGCTTGGTGGCACCACACAACTCCAGAATCAATCTGCCAAACACATCATAATTGGCCGTATCGCCCAGCAAGCTCGACAAGTCGAGAAAAGGGGTCTCAAGATTTCGTTCGGCTACGTGCTTCAACTCGCACCGGTCGTTTGCCTTTTCTTGCGGGCTTAAGTTGAGACAGCGCACTCCAAGCTTCCCATCGTAAGAATCATCGGGCTGCACCAGCAGTGGGTTGGACAGTGGCGTGGTAAAAGGACTGCGATCGGATCCGTCCGCAAGACAACCGCGAAAACCTTTTGTAGCTCGTTTGGTTCGCTTGTTCGCTCGGCCGATCATGTCAGAATTAATGAACTCACTAAAAAACACGGAAAACATGTTCAGACGGGAGGTGACTTTAATTTCCCGCTTTCTCAGTGCATCGG
Organism: Anopheles moucheti; assembly: GCF_943734755.1. NCBI lineage: Eukaryota > Metazoa > Arthropoda > Insecta > Diptera > Culicidae > Anopheles > Anopheles moucheti. Next base: position 38,030,332 of record NC_069140.1, on the reverse strand, counting down.
CCAGCCCGGAGATGAGATTTCGGTTTTGTGGTAACGATGCACCTGATTTGCTGCGAGCCGGCTGCGCGACCAAATCGCTAAAACACGGCGCAATGGGATGCTTCAGTGCATTTCCACGCTTTCCCCAGGTGGGATGGCGTAGATTGTTGCAAGTCCCATCGTAGCTACGATATCTATTTTGAGAATAGTGAACAAACAGCGTTATTAACCAACAATTAATCAGCACTTGCTTCACTTACGGATAAGCAGGATCGCATTGTACTCCCTCACTGCCTGTACAGCAGGGAAGCGTTACGTTTGAGTAACACTTGCCATCTAGCAGGTTTTTTAGCTGACAGCAGCTGTACCGTTTGGCTAATGCTTCCAGTACCTTCTGTGTGGTGAGAGTTCGCGTTACACCCAACTGCTCGTTTGGATGGATAGGCTTCGTCTGATGAAACCCATGATCAAACTCAGATTCATCGATCAGAAAGCGAGGATCGTTTGAAGCTGCTTCGTTGTTGAGCAGCTCATGTATCGCTTTCTCGAGGGCTTCCTTCTCTAAGCTTCCCAGCTCCTGTAGTGATGGACAGCTACGAAACAAGCGACCGGTTAGGCTATCAAAATTAAACTTATTTTATTCACTTCAAAAAGGAACCTTTTATCATCGAAACACTTAAGTTGTAAACCACACTGCTTGTTGTACGCATCGTATGTCACCGGGTTCCCATTTAGCTGGTAGTTGACTGCAAGAACAAGTGCATAATGCATAATGGGAATCTGTTCTCATGTTCTACGTTCAATTATTGCACATATTTTCCATACCAAATGAAGCTTCCACAATATGTAACACTGCAAGGATTCCACACAGAATCGACAAGCCTTTCGTCCGTTGGGAACAACCGAGGTACACCTGCACCATCTTCGATCTCAGCGAACCTTACCTTCTGCAATTGTACACCTCACTGGGTCCACCGTGTTGCAATAGAACGCGTGGGCTCGTGGTAGAGCTAATTTATATACGGCCCTCAGGAAAAGCTATCACTCTGTGGGCGTGTGCATGGTATCATTCCGTACCCCGACCTACAGCCATTCTCATTTCATTCTCGCATTATCGGTAGCAAAAAGATACTATTTAACTGAAACCATTCCTTGGAATGAAGCGACGATTCGTAACAAAAATAAACGCCATGTACCGGCGCCCGATTGTAGCTGTTGTTTTGTCGTTTCATGTTTCCGGTATGGGCTGGGCTGAGGTGGTGTTAAAGAAGCGAAACACAAGTGCATGAACAAGTGCAGCAAAGAAAAAAAAATCTGCCAAGACGTGCGCATTCTTTAGTTTTGTTTCTTTATTTGTGGTTTTTACTGGTAAAGTCTAACATTTATCCTTCACGAGAACTGAACTGTTAAGGCTAACATAACAATGCCGTATATAAGCAGCTACAAAGGAAGACATTTAATATTCATTCATTTAACCGATTTTAGGACTATTAGACAATTGGGGTGGCCCGGTAGCATGACGGTGGCGGCGCCGGTCCAAAACTCCATCTGGACCAATCCCCCGTAGCAAGGATTGACTCTTGGGCTACGTGGTAAAATTAAGTCTAGCGAGCCATAAATAAAAGGCATGACCTAGTAGGTCGTTACGCCAAATAGAGAGAGAGAGAGAAATAAATAATATAAATTAGCTAATTAAATTACGCAATCGAACAAACTCTAAGCACTTATCTTCTGACTTATGAGAAATATGGTTAGTGTTAGCATCATGCATGTAGATATCTTTGCTATGAAGTCGCAGAAATCAATTAAGGTATCATGTCCCTGCATCATTATTTCCCTGCACTCGCTGTTTTCACCAATGGAGCTGCTAGTGGGAAACCCTCAGCCTTTTTTTTTTGCTTTTTATCAAAAATATATCAACTGTAACTAAAATCCATATCGCTTAAACGCAACACCACTAAAATGAAATATTCGAAAGCACTAGTTCAAGGTTCGTATGGTACTTTGATCAAACAATCAAAATACAAAACAGTAGAGTCATTATATAGCAATAAGTTAAAAAACTACTCCGTAGTGCTTCGTGAAACCACAAATCGTAAATGATTAGGCATGAACTGCACACATCTCATTAGTGTCATTTACAAGGCCAGAAACACACATGCAAATTGTAATTAAATATTCATATAATTTCAACAAACACACCTAACTTTAACCATTCCTTTGAAAAACAATCGGGACATAACGTCGGGAAGATAGGTATTATCGTGAGAAGTTTATGATGCTCACTGCTTACTGCCCAGCCATCTGTCAGGTTACATCTTCCGACGCTGTTTGCGAGAAGTTTCCCAAGATTCGCTCCCATAAGTATGGCCGCTAGCAGTGCAGTTGTGTTTTGTGTTGCACGTGAAACTTTTTCCATAAATACAACCACTTGCTAATATTTATTGTTCACCGTTGGGTGACTCGCCTTTCCACCGCCACAGTGTCACCTTGCGCCTTGGGTTCGTTCGTTTGTGTGGAAAGTTGATGCGCACTGCGAACGTTTTTTCGCATGTTTCGTACAGTTTGTACGAACAGAACATCCGCCCTTCTTGTTTGCAAAGCTTGCGAAAAACGTGATAGCGAAGGGACAAATACTTCTTTTTTTCTGAGCTGTTACTGTTGCGACATAGGTTCCATCGCGGATTATTGTTCATGATTATGGGTATTTTCACAAGACGATACATTAGAGAATTTGTTTTATTAAATTTGTATTTTTTACACTTAAAACAATTTTTGTCCAATGATTTAATGTCTCAGCGTGCGGTAAAAATAAAACATTTGTTACATAATCTAATTCACGACCGTCTCATATCATACAAAATCAGTTTAGCTATTTATGTCTAGTTCCATAACATATTCTACGCTCATTTTCTTTTTCTCTTAAATAGAAAGTTATGTGAATCGTCTTCGGTTTTATATTAAACGATTGAATAATTAAACTTTGAATTATAGATAAATGGTAAAGCAAACATCATTTGAATGCCATTTCCGACGCTCGACCGTCTGTATGATGGTATTATCCTTTCCACAAAGAATTTAAAGACGAGCTCAATTTATCGTTACTCCTGTAGTTAATCTCTCCCTTTACCCCAACGGACACCGAAACCAGACTTCCATCTGCCAAACATCAACACTCAATCTCAACCACTAACGACATTCATGACCAAACAATACTTCCTTCAGACAACGACATTCCGACTCCCCCGGGGGACATGACGTTGTAAATTAAATGTGTGCATTTCGGTCATATCGCACGCACCTATCCCATCACACCCTCGTTTCATCACACCGCTCCGGCTCTACAAGTCGCTTTCTACAATGCAAACTCCCTCATACACACAATTCATCGAATCCTACCGGTATTCGCATCCCTCCCCGGGTCGAACAGTGTTGAACCGGGATGAAGGAATGTCATTGTTCGACGCAGGGAATGGAATTTATCACACACTGACACCACACACGGCACAGCATGACATAATTGCAACCCTCACGCATTATCTTACCCAACCAATGCCCGGCTGCGTTCGCTCATCGGCTGGCCGCAAATCAAAGCCAACGATCGGCTGCCGATTGGAGAATGACAGGCCGGCTTCTTTCAGCACGCAGCTTCAGCCTGAACAAAACGCACCGTAATTGCATTCCTGCCATACCCGTATCCGGACGCATCCGAACATTTCTGGGTATCGTGTGCCGTTTGAAATTAATGCGTTCTCAAGCCTACAGAATAGGAATGCTACCCTTGAAACGGATTACAGGCAACTTTGGTAGGCCGCTTTCGGGCACGGCTACTGCATCTCCTCGTTTGCATCTTGAAGGGTGGAAGAGTTTTGGACCATTCCGTTCTCACTCGTCCAATGCCCGTGTGTAAAGATTTTCAGTAATTACACAATCCTCGGTACGATTGTATCGCCCCAGTGCGCATTGTTTGACGGTGGTGCTTGTGGTGCTGTTCAATGTACAACACTATTACGGCACTCTTCCGTTCGGATGCTCTCGTCAACACGCTGTAACTGTGCGTTTCATGTTGGATCATTTGGGGCTTTAGAATTCCCTGCGGTATACACAGCGTGCGGGAGTTGGATGAAAGGATGAATGTAACAATTCATTTGTGGCTGCATCCATCCCAATGCCAGCGCTATGAGCCGATGTGTGTTTGTGTGCGGGTGTTAGGTGGTTGTGTTGTCAGTGGTGATTATACAAAATTATGTGTCGCCTCTAGGTTAGTCCATCCGTTTGGTGCAGGACATAAATCTACCATTTTGCAAACATTCAAACTCCGATTCCGTTGTTGTGAATCTGCGCCACATCTCTACTCCATAATTTCACCGACAACAACATCATCATCGCGTCATCAACAACGCCCGGAGCGTGATAGAGATGGTTGTGTGCATCTTTCACATCGTGTGCTCAACTGACAACACAGCGCCCTACTCATCGCGTACGCCAACGAAAGGTCTTCCAATCGTCCCGAGAGCTCACAAGTTGACGACATTTTATGAATATGTAGTGCGAGTTTAACATTCATTAACATATTTGTAAAGCGGCGATCGATGCAGCTGCACAACCGGGTTGCACGCGCTGAATGCATACACCGTACATCGTTTAGCATAGCGCCGCACGCGTACATGTTTATACTAGAACCGGTTTTGCGGTGCCGGTGCAACCACAAATTTATACGAATTTTCGGTGGCCCAGTAAATAATCCGACCTGCAGTGTGCAATTGCGGTGCATTTGTTTGCCGTACACCGTGTAGCAGCGTTGGCGCGGGCTTTTTCACATGCTTTAAAATAGCGTGCATTGAAAAATAGCGAAGTGTAAGTTGGAATAGAATATTTGAAGTGATTTTAAAAACCATTGAAAATTTAGTTTGAATATCCCCGAATGAGCAGGCAAATTTCGTCGATAAATAAAAATAAGAATTAAGAGGATTAATGTGCATTTCCGGGAAAAACAAATTTACGCTTTTCGCACTCATCAGACTGTTATTTTAGAAACTATGCATCCACAATACTTTACTGTAAATTTTGTTTGCCCAGTTTGTAAAATAATTGGAAATATCAGTGTTATTTAGTACATTACGGACAGCCTTTCAATTACGATCAACCTAAGCTGCGTTAATTTCGACCTATTCGAGCTACACGACTATAATTAACAACATTCACTCGGAGCTTTAGAAGTCGTTTGACTGTTGTCAAGTACTTTTCACACATCTGCTCTGACATTTATTTATGACAGTTTAAACAAATATCCCAGTCCCGTCCGAAAAAGTCCCAATGCCGATCAAAAATAGTATAATTACATAGAGAGATGTTGTTACTGGAAAGCATAAAAATTACCAGCTTATCCGATAACAGCCAGATTTTTTAACAAATAATACAACAGTTACTATTAGATTGACTAAACGAAACATATGGCCCCATATGTGTGACCGCAAAGCAGTTGTAGCGCCGAATAAGTAAGTAAGTAATCAAACCAACAGCAATCAATTACTGCCTTCAAGTTCTTTGCATTCACAACAAAACTGTATTTTAGTACTCCGATGGAAGTAAAATAATCTTTTAACTTTCTCAGCAAAACAACAAATTATTTTCACGAAAGAACCGTTTACTTATCGACATTATCGACTCACGAAGGAGCTATATTTTCCTATCGTTTCCATTTAGCACCTAAAGCTGTCCCTCGGGTTCCTCATTATTGAACGGCAAACCCCGTTAAATTGACTATCTAGCTTCCATCCAACTCCAATCCACCATCACCTGGTCCCGTAGATTAAGCGTTTTCATTTTCATTGTCGACCTCTGGTAATGATCCATTAAATACATTCATTCAATCGCAGCAGTCCCGTTCGAGCCATTTCTTACCAACCCAATGACCGCATCATCTCGGCGCAAATTAATCCATAATAACAAATCGCATCGACAACTAAGTACCACCGTCAGCAATGGTACCTGCCTAATGTTTCACTTCCTGATACTTTCTCTTCCTGACCTCAACGGCGAACGGCCATTTGTACTTGCTACTCCCGGAAGCAATCTAAAAGTCACACTAAATTTTATGAAAATCATCAACGTCTTCCAGCGCCGTTTGGCGAAAACAGCTCCATTCCAAGGGAATGTCCCTTCCAGTGAAACACACTCAGAAAACAACCGAGCGGGAGTTACAAAAATCCCTACCAGAACAACACGCACACAAAAAATCCTTCCTTCGGCAAGGTGCTAATCTTGAATGAAATATTAATGAGATAGTTTCGGGCAAAGTATTCGGAATGGTAAAACCGTTTTCATCCTTGGGCACGCCCGCGCCAGTAATCAGCATGAACATTGTCTATCCACCGTGGCAGTATCATTCGGCCAAAATTATCGAGCTTGTTTTCGCTCGATGCTTCCCTGCTATGCTATCCTGTTACACGGCTAGGGTATTTTTTGCTCGTCTTGCTCTCCGGTGCTCGACATTAGGGTTGTGTTTGATGGAGACGGGAAATTAGGCTCCAGTCGAATGGCTCTCGAACTGCTGGAGCCCAGCATCATGAAGTATAACGCGCCTGACCAGTTTTTTTCCCATGTAAGTCTCTTCGGGCGCACATTGCCACACGTAGAGGTAAATTGTTTTTGGTTTTCCATGAGCTTTCAGTTGGGATATTTCATTACTTTTGGGGTGTAAATATGAAATAAGGAAACTGAAATATCAATTTATTTTATAACAAAGCTCATTGTAAAGCTTCCTCCGTACCGAAAACGTAATTCATTTAAATCAATTTCCACCGCTGCTTCAAACGCACACGTCAAAGATCGTTTGAAGTGCTTGAAAATAAATTGAAATTCACTCTTCAGATATAAAATATTAACACAACCATCAAAAGCAGCGAGTCAAGCGTCTTCCTCTCCAGCAACAGTCAACCGAACGGAAGTGATTGAACGTGAAACGAAACTAAACCCTTTGCCGAGCGAAAGTTTGTGAAATAAAAATTAAAACTTTCGTAATCAACATCCCTTGCCGTGGGTTGCCACATTTAAAACTCTGCCTCGGTTGGCTCGTAAACTCTGCTCCCATAATCATTCCGAAAACTGGCAGCGATCGCCGGCAGAAAGTTAGATGAGTCTCTGACACTGACAATGCCGCAGTAATCACTCGGAATCTGATTGCCCTCGGCGAACCTGAGGTGGAGATGTGCCCGGACCGGGAGTGTACCGGTGTGTCAACCTGCAAGTGTCAACCGACGCCTCAAGTCGGACTACTTTTGTAATCAAATGACAATTGTAAAATTTTCTCGTTCGCTTCAGGCAGCTGGGTAGGTGCCAAAGCCAAGACGTGACAACCGGACCGAAGGGCGTTAACGTGGCTGATGAATAATTTTCGTGCAACTGGAAATAGTGCCAGTGAGGCAAGAGAGTGCGTGGGTTACGAGTTGATAAGTTTGTGCACTACGTTGATTCACTGTGGTGCTTGAGGGTAAGTTTTGGGAAGTTTGGCAATTCGGATTCGAATGATGAAACGATTTCAATAGCGATTGTATAGATGACATTTTAAAAACATCGATAGTTCATCGAAAACATCGATCCAAAGATTTGCATAAACACATTAAAACACAAACAATACACTCGTACAAATAAATTTTATGACTTATTATGTTATTGCTAGTAATATAATAAAATAGTCAAAAAATAAAGATGATATTCAACCTTCACATTTATGTTGCTTATTATTGTGTTCTCAATAAACTTGTTCCATAGCTAATCTTATCAACTTATTAACTTGACAAAAATTATATATTTTTATAAATTATTTATAAATTAGAGTAAAATACAGTTTTCCGCTGTCAACCAGACTCAAGCGATTTCAACTTATGATTTGATTCTGTTATGGTGATTTCAGTCAAACGCGCTACGCTTTTCGTTTGATTCTGTTAATTCGATTGTCCTTCGAATTTATTCACATATTCTTGAGCTCATTAAAATTACACATATACTTGATGTAAACAGCACATATTCCATTATTACGTTTTGTTCACTTTAAGCTCCACTTCACTTTATAAGCAAACACCCATTTGCAATTGTCTGTTTCATTTTTCTACTTTAGTATCGATGTACCGATTAACCGCAATAAGCCGGGATCACTAAAAGACTAAACACCTTTTCGCATCGCTGGTAGAGAACAGTTTTGGCACAAATCAAATGCCACTTAATGTAACGCATCAATCAAACGCTGACCTTTATCAAGCCCAGAATCGAGTAAGGTGACCCTCGGCACGAATACCTGTTTCGCTTCGTTACGCTCCAGGACGTTACAACAACCAGGACGGTTGTTGTGTTTCTAACGAACACGAAACACCGTGGTACATGGGATAGGGATGAGAAAAGACAAAAACCACCAAATGTGATACTTTCACTTCCTGGAAGGATCACAATCGTTCGACTAAATGTCACCATCCTGCTTGACGTCTATGAGTTGAGGTTAAATTGAGAACGAAACTAAATATGGATATTCTACCCAGAGTGAAGCGTGCGGAAAAGGTCGCGGTTTGTCTGTTCGATAGCGTACGGAAACGGAGCGTACTGTCGTGGGGGTTTGGTAAGCTGGCTCAAGCAATCGCAAATTCTATGGCTGAAGTGTTCAGTTAATACTTTCAATGCTTAATACGCATCCCATCGAGCGTTCCTAAACGGTATGTTCAAAATTCTTAACTACCCAAAACGTTTAACAAGTATTAACTGGATAAACAGAATTAGATGGCTTCATTTTGTTTTATTGTTTATGTATGCTTACATTTTCATTGGCAGAAAGAACTATTTCTCAAAAATATAAAAGCTATTCACAATTCCCTATATACTTTGTAAAATCCATTTGTTTATCCATGGATCTTACGTTGCTCATGCTCATGCTGCGAAATTTAAGTTACATTTCTTAGAATTCAATGTCTCAGATTCATTAATTATCCCAGAACTCTGAGGTGAAAGGTGCTGCCCAGCTCAAAGTCTATATAAAAATAATAAACAACAGCACATCTCGGAACTCGTAACCAACTGTTCAAATTCTCAAAATACCAAACCTCATCTCAGTGATGTCAAAAAATCAGCGTTTGATAAATATTTCATTGCAACCTTATTTATCCTAGCCAATACAACATAATTATTACAACAACGAGACAAGTGAGATTTAAATTGCGCTTACTGATTTTTTTTTCTTGATAATATTTCTGCAGTAGTACTAGTCTCAATAAACCTTATGTTGAACATGAATTTCGTACATGAATCAAATATTATCTTATGCGATAAAAAAACAGAACAAAAACATAAGACCATAGCCACTTATTATTCTGTTACGCCGTTTCCAATCTCAGATAAACCGTATTATAGTTTGAAAAAAGCAATGTAAAAAGGATAATATATAAAAAATCCCCTTTCTTCCCCAGATAAATCATTTCGTGTACACTCCTTTAAAAGCTTACAACATGCAGCTGACAGAATGTGCACGAAAACCACATCCTCACCGGAATAAACCGAAATCGAGAATGCCAAATAACTGACCGGAAATGAGAATTTTGTGCATCGATCCAAGCGCATCATTCGGCCACTCAAATGCCTGTGGATGTGTCAACTGTTTCGTTTCTAGAACATCAGTTTATGGTTTCACACCCTTTCACTAACAGTTTCGCACAACGATGACCTGCATATGCCCGATAAGCTGGCATATGCCGTACGAACTCATTACTATACTTCTGTTCTGCAGACAGATTTGTGTGTGGAAAAACATGGAATTTTGGTTGTACCCTCTATGGTACGGACTGGCATTAACAGTTGAGAGAAAAAATGCTATTTCAAACAGGCGAGCTGAGGCTGAATAACATGAAACGTCATTTACAGCGTTCCATAACTCTGTGTGATTACATCACTGTACATATATACAATAAAAAGGTAGAATGGTTTTGCCTAAAAGTACGAACACTTTAATTATGCCACCAATATTTGTACAATAATTTCGATTACACAAAAACACTAATGATGTCGAGTACACTGTCTATGGACTACTTAGCTGAAATTATACTTTCTATATGAAAAATCTTTCGATCGTGTGGATTGCTGCTTAATTTTAATTGCTCTCATAGCTGTACTGAATTGAAAAAATGTTATCATTTCAAATATTAATGCAAACAATCCTAGATACGTTTTACAATTTCACATTAGCCCAATTCAAAAATACCCATACGAGCATCGTTTATTTTGTGCCTTCTGTAGTATTTTTAGATTCATCACTTTCATCGCTCTTGTAAACATTCACGAAAGATTAACCAATACTAAATGCTATTTTAAGAGAGCAAAAATAAAAAACCCACACTGTCCAAGACAAAATAGACACAGCACGCTTACATGCCTCAATGGTGCTAATTTCCATTCAACCCATGTCAATGTAATGCACTTGAACGTTTTTCACACCGTCACACATCTGTCGGATGAACCAACCATTTTTTTTTTTCATTCATGTAGCCATTTTTCCCTCACATTCTCTGTTACCCTTATTCTATATTGTATGCGCAACACATCAAACAAATTACAACGACTAGACGTCAAGCTTGATGGTTGCCCCTTTTTTCAAGAGTACATATTTTTTCTTGCCGGGTACCCTCTTACCCGATCGTACTCCTTTTCCATAAGCATTACTGTACGGGTCGTTTGTTTAGGCTCATCTACGTCATAAATCATGCCAGGATATCGTTCAGCATTGCTGACAGCCCCGAACGACCGGTTCGTTCAACAGCGTACAAACACACACAAACACACATTTGGGGCCAAGAAAGCGAAAGAATCGGTGCTGCCAATGCATGAGGTGTTGATGTTGATGATGAAGGATCGGCCAGACCTGGGTACCTGAGTAGCTTAAGAAAAGCTGCAATGAAGCTTCTGCAACCGTGACCATTGTTGGTAAAAGTAAAACAAAGGTAATATCCTTAACTTTTAATACTATTGGTTTCTATTTTTCTCGAACAGTAATACACAATTGTAAATTGTTGAAACAGGATAACGCAAATGTGTTTTATCTCTCAAATATCACCTAAGGCCATTTTACACATTATTCTCAGGGCTTATATATTACTAAGCAAACTATATATTACTACTTATAGGAACGATTTTTATAAAGCATTGCGCTAAATGAAGAGATGAAATGAAGAGAGCATGCGAAATCCACTCGTAAATCATCAAAAATAATCGGAAACCGTAAAACTATAAGGGATTTCTATGTGTCACCAAATAGCACGAGCTTTTAGCCTTAAAAGAGCTTCTGAAATCTACACTTTCCACAAATGTCGCTACAAAATGAAAAAGAAATCAGCCAATAGCTCATGTTCAAACTCTTGTTCAGCTCTTGTTTGGTTAAGAAACAAAAATGAGTTCAACGAAACAAGAGGCAATGCAAACATACTTAATTTGCTAAATTGTTTTCTATTCTAAGCGCTGAAAATTTCTAATAAATCAAAAGTGTGCGAGAGATTGTGGGTGTATATGTGAATAAATCCTCTTTCGTTTGGAACTTTAAAATCGCTGTATGAAAATATTGATGAACCTACAACAACACAACATGCGACCACTGACGAGCATATCTGCCGAGCAAGGTTATAAAAAAAAGAGTGTAAAAAAAGGTAAAAGGTAAAAACAAAAAAAAAAAAAAGGTTATTATAAATTTACATTAAATTACATATTACGCCATACCATTCGCAAATATCATATACAATGAATATAACTTGAAAATACGGCATTGCTGTCATAATATTAATTGAATAAATAAATAATAATATTATTAAAAATTAAATAAATAAAAAATATAACTTACTTTATGTCACAACCAAAAATAATGTCCAGAATTAGCTAGCAAATTGTTGTATTAAGAGTATATTTTGACACACTCTGTTTTAATCTTTTGTTAGAGAAAGATGATTTTAGAACTAAAATCTAACGTGAAGCTAAAGCGTCATACCGAAGTACACCCGAAACCGAACTTGAATGATGGAATAAAGTGACAAAAACTTTAATAGAAGGTACCGTTCAATTATGTTACTCTCGCTACGTGATTTATGTCCTCAGCAGAACTTCTTGGATCGTGCTGCTCCGTGCTTCCATAACCATACCCATTTGGTTGGTACGTAGAAAAATGTGTTCCTCTGCCCCGCGTGAAAACAACACAAACTCAACCAGTCAGTCCTCATGATGAATGAGGCAAGGCAAGGCAGGAAACGGCTTGTTGAAGAAAATTAACGGCAGCTTGGTAAAGTTTTCAACGAAAGCAGTGGAAGACGATTGCAATTATTGATTAGTACCTCCACAGTTAGTAACTTCCCGAACTGCACGGCTGTAGCAAAAAGCGGGTAAAAACGACAGAAGGGAAAAGAAAATGTCGTTGCATTATTGATTTCTTAGCGTTGTCAAAGTTATTCATGCTGGTGCATGCATGCGACATTTTGCTCCAATTTCTTCTGTCCATTCACTTCGATTTGGTTGAAATCCATTGTAATCAATATTAGACATGGCAAGTTGAAGGCAGTTTCTCGAATGAAAAACACTCCAACTGTAGAATGTGCAGTTAAGCAAGTGATTGGTATTATGTGTCTTTACTTAATTAAATTTGAAAATCTGGGCAATGTCACTTGGTAACAATGTGATATATTTGACAGTAGTTTTCCATTATATATCATTAATGCCAATTACATTACGCTCGAAGGTAGAATAAGTTTCAAAGTAATTAACACTTAACAATATTTAGTGTAATAGCTTTAACCATTTGAAACAACTTGGCCAGGCCGTTCTCTGCGAATTCAAATAGTCAACAAAACAGCCAACGTTAGCCATTCAATAGCTATACCTCCGGAACCACCCTTTATATTAAACTTGTTGCAATGAAATGGTAGAATGAGTATAAATCAAACAATTCCAGCTAGAAGAAAATAAACCAAGGCAAAAAGAAAACAAAACCAACCCCACACAAATTGAATTCTGAAATAAATCATCCCGTAAGGAACCCAGTGCTGCTGACACCGTATAAAAAGTAAATCCAAAAGAAAGGCATACTTAAGCTCTTGTTTTTAAAAGGAGGAAACCTGTACCGTTACCTTCCCAGCAAACCGTCCCCAACCCATCGTCATCGATGTAGATTGATTGATTTTCCGCGTCCACCCGTCTGCCCGGATCAAGGGTAAATACGAGCTTGCATAAACCGGGGATAAAAAGTTACGCATACCACAGCCTACGGACTCACACCACACAGCGGGAATGGCGTAAACAAAATAAATTTTCCAATCGTTCCCACTTAATGGGCGGTCATCATTTTACGGTCGGCCGTGAGTGTCGACTAACCATAAACGAAGTACCCGGAAGCGATTTGGTCGGTGGATGGTCCCAGGGATCCGGACGGCCAAGTATCGTTAAACGATTAGGCTATCGAACGCTTTTAAGCGTTGCCTTCTTTCAGTGGGAAGGGAAAAAAAGGTTTCTGCCGATGAGAAGTTGGTAACCCGATGGCGAATGAGGTGAAAGCAGTCGTTGAGTGGGGTGATCGTATCAAATATAAACGGAACCATATAAATTGAGGTAAATAGTCACCTTCTTCACAACATTCACACAGCGATACAATTAGAACAATACAACTAATTGGTGTGATTGATGACATAATTTTACAGTGTGCACAACTATCTGTTATAGAATTGCATCCATGACTAAGTTAATGTACATTCTTAAACCTTCAAATCGACACACCGTTTTTATATCAATTAATATATTAACGTAGACGTAGACATCAATGGTTTATGAGCCTTCTACCAAGCGGATGCTTACCAAAGCATTGAGCAGGCGGTGGAAAATTTCGGGTTGGGCATTTGCAAGCCAAAGTCCAACGGCCCTGGTACACTATTTAGAACTTATATAGTTCCAGTGCTCACATACGCCGAAGTATGTGTGTTAGGATACTGTGACGACGAACTCAATGTCGTACAGCGGATTAGACTCGCCTGACTCCAGTGCAACAGATCGAAGCCTCAGTAACGATCACATATTCGATAAAGAACCTTACCCATGACTTAAAAAGATTGTTGTTAAGAAAACCTTGTAGTCACTGCCATTTTATTCAACCCCAAACATTTCTGATAAAGTTTCGTTGGCTAGAGCTGCAACCCACAGTGGTCACTAAGCTAATAAACCAGACACACTCATAGACTGGACTGAAACGTCCCCCGGTCACTAATGTCCCTTATTAGTGCCATTAGTGCAGCCCGTTTCTGTGCAACAAAATATTGAACGCCCGAAACACTACCATACTGCTACGTTATGATCAAGTTGCGAGCTAGTCGCACTCAAAAAAACCGAGCACATTAGTATCAGCATGAAGAACGAGCTTACTGACATTCACGGATCATTAATCTTCCGGTGAAGCCCCACCGCAAAGGGGAAAAACATTTAATTTCATAAAATATGAGTGCATTAAACGCACACACCATAAAACACACAACACACCATCCATGCAAGAAAAGCGCCAAACCTCTAAAACATGATACTCGTTCCCGTTTTTTCTCCGTTCTTTGGCCGATGACAGACCACCATTTGGTTGCGCCGTCGACGATGTACGTCGACTCAAAACAATGCCATATTTCCCCGATCGTGTCTCGTCCCGGTACAATGTGCAAGAGAAACGACCACTTCACCACGGTGACATATTTATGGCTCTCAAATAAAGCAATAGAAATTATGAGTTTACTTCAATTGAGCATCCGATTTTGGCCAGGAGTGAGCTTTCTTTCACGAATTGTTTACCTCCTGCACACGCTTTCCCTGCCCTGCCCTACCACGTATGAACGATCCAGTACATGGGCAAACACTTCGACAAATGGCAAACGCGCTTAAATTCATAGCATTCAAACCGACCGAGGCAAACGCATCGGAAAGTCAACCATAGCCACACGGACCGACATCCTTACAAACAATGCTACGAAAACGCTCAAAGCCCCTTCAAAATCCACGAACCGAAGGGAGGCTAAAATTCCTCCGATGGTAAAATGTATTCACCATTATCATGCAATTCATTACGCGTAGAAGACCCTCTTTAGCAAATGATCACCGGCAAGGTTGTCATGATGTAGGTGTATGTGTACGTGTGTTTGTGAAATTTGTTTTCGCTTCAAGGCACACGATACACCACCATTTCTCAAAGCGTACACGACGTTTTCCGCTGGAGGTTTTTGGTCTGTTTCTTAGCATGTTTGCCTCCAGTTTTTTTTCTGTTTTTGTTTTGCGCCTCTAGCCTCTATATCTTTGCATGTTGCAAACGCTTCTGTTTTCTTGTTGTGTGGTGCGCGAATGATGTGGTAACAAAAAAAAACATTTACTATGCATGAAACAATAACCGTAAACATGACACGGCCAGGCCAACATATTGTTTTCCTCCTTGCGTTGGGTCCCGTACCCCGATGGTAGGGCGTTGAGGTCTCTCATACCAATTCTTTTCGCTTGCATCCCCTGTTTGTGGCACGAACCCGTGTTCATAAATTTGAACTTTCGATTAAATATTACCGAAAGCCTCGCGGGCTGAACTACGTGCAAGTTGGCGAAGTTGGGGCCACGCAATCGGTACTGGCGGTTAAACATTGCTGCTTTTTTGTTAACAAGTATTTTAACTGCTTCAAACGATTAGGAAATAGCATCTGCAATGTTGTTCGAAAACATGTGTTGTGAAAAGCAAAAAGGATCATTTTCCGTAACGCAATACACTATTAACGCCTTTTCAGGTGTTAGTTTTAATAAATTGTAAATTGTGACACAGTAAATTTGTTGGAATATGCAATGCTTCGAATATATTGTATGAAAAGAAAATGGTTTAATGCTCAACATAATCTGGGAATTTCATCCTACCCCCTAAAAAGATTTCACAAGGTAGATTCTTTAATCATTTCTATCAGAGCTAGGCTGAGAGAGTTTATCATGTAACACATAGAGCTCTTCATTCGAATGGTTCTGTGTTGATTATATCACCTGCAATTGCGTTTTGTGGCCAAGTGGCATTGTATCACCAGTATTTGCAATCACGACGTTAGGCTAGCGTCCGCTAGAGTTCGCCTTTTTAGAAAAGGATAACGATAGGAAGTAAATGAAAAAGGAGAGGACATAGAAGCTAATCAATAGGGCCGAAAATTAACGGAACAGGGAACAGGGAAGATCGCAGCGAGAGATAGATTCTATTATTATTCCGACCGCCGAGGCGAACAGTACTAGTGTCTAAGTGCTCTCAAATAAAATTGGTAAAGCTAAACCCAACAGTTCATCCATTGTCCTTCGCAAATTTCAAGCCACAAATCCTTCTGACCCTCAAACCCTCTCCATCGTGACTAAGAAATGATCGTTTGTACGTTTTGCATCAAGTCCATACCTTTAAGGCAGATATAGGACAGTATAACACATATAGGCAGAAATAGGATTATACAAAATAATTATTGTTACTTCAGTTATTCGCATTTGAAAAAAGCTGGTAAGCCTTCAGTACCCTATAAATGCTTATGGTTCTCAGCTTATCAGTGATTTTCGCATGAATTCAAAGGTACGATCTCCTGCCTTTGCCTTTGCCTTGTCCTTTGCCTTTGCCTTGTCCTTTGCTTGGCCCAAATAGACAAACGTCATTTCCGTTGTCATTAACAATGAGATTTTTCTGATTTTTTCTGACATACCTTAGCAGTTACCTGAATCTAAACTATACCTATAGATATCGTATTTTTCGATCATAATTGGATTTCATTATCTCTTTAACCATGGTAAATCTTTACCCATGAATTAAATTACCATTTATTACTATATCCAGCTCCCGAGGTATTTATTAAAAAAATCAACGAAAATAATGTTAATGCTATTCAGCTTCATTCAAGAATCAAACAACTTCAATTGCTTTTCCACGATGCATCACAGCATAATTTACACAATTTATGAGAACAACGGCACAGAATAAGTTCACAATACACTGTGCCTGCAACTGTGGCGCAACTGCTACGACGCAAGAGTTTTCATCTTTTATTACAAACTCAACTATTGGCAGTGGTTGGAGAGATGCTTGGTCCATACTACTTTACACTTATGAGTGCTGAGCATAGTTTTATAAGCGGATCAGAAGTATGTTTCATGTATTTCATTATACCCTTTGCTAGCCTTCAACATGCCATCACAGTGAATCTTTTCTTTTTAATTTTGGAAAAATTTCTTTTAGGCACTACACCACTGATACGAAAGTTCGATTGATGCGCTTTATCAAATGTTTTCCTTTTCATATTGATTTTTTTACAAACGCTACAATAAGTCTCTTAAAACTCTTATAACATTTTCTTGACGTCATTTAAGCATAAGGCTGTGTGTTGGAAATTTCATGAAATTTGATTAAAAGTATTTGCACCCGTTTATTACGTAATTGATTTTCATTTTTAATTTCACGAGGGAAATGGCGAAAAATAAGCTTCCTTCCAACGGCAATGAGGTTTGGAACGACATTTCATAATTTTACATTTGCCCATTAAAATTCAATACCACCGTAGGAAATTATGTTTTAATTTAATGTTCGAAGAATATCACACCAACCAACACTATCGTACCCTTGAGTCATTTTTTCGCCGTTTGTCTGTACCCACGAGGCAAACTTATTTGTAATCACTTGATGTTAAACAACGATCTATTATGCAATGCTACTTATGCTCTCGCTTATATTATTTACTTATAAAATGAAACTTTACAGGTTTTAGTATTTTTAAAGCGAATATTGGAATTCGTATGCTACAAACCAACAAAACAGTGTATATTTACGCCATTATTCCTTGCCATTTAATTTAGATGTTAATGCCAACCCTGAATAACATCAAGCTGATTTCGTCGACAGTACACGTCGAAAAACCGTACGACATAATTATGGTATTCGCTGAATACGTTGCAGAATCTTTAAACGGTGATTCCGAATGTCATTGCCACATTCCTACCCGTTTGTCGATCGTACTATCACCACCCCGGAATGGGAACCGTGATTGAAAACGAAACTCTTAATTGCTTTTCAATGTACAATCCCCAAAACGTCCGGTCGATGGTACAACTTGCCCGTTGCCATACCGAACCGGATCATCTGCCGGAGGGGTACAAGAGCAAATAGAAAAGCTTCAATCCTCAACCTCAATTTTGACTCGGAGTTCCCGCACATGGAATCCCCCAACAGCCTCCGACAAGGAGACGATTGTTCGTATTCGTACTGTGAGCCGGTATTGGAAATGAAGGCGACGCATACGCGGCATTTCCATTGGACAGCAAATAGCACCTTCGGAGGGAGGGATAAACCGGTGTACAAAACAAAAGGTAAAACAAAAAAAAGCCAATTTCCCACTCATCCTCCCTTTGGTCGCTGCCAGTTTCTGAACCTGAACGGATAGATGGATTTTCACTAAATTGAATGTGAGTGTGTCGGTGAAAGGTGGCCGAGAAAGTTCCCCACGATAAGGCCTCTGTAGTAAAAAAAAAAAGCTCCTCTTGCCAGAGAAGTAGAAGGATGCTTCCTGACAGACCCTCCCGACGTTCCCTACCACCATTGGATGAACAAAGTCCGAGCCGGTGAACCGGCAAATGAGATCGCGGAATGCAAATCGAATGTCACAAAAAGTTGGCCCCACAAAACCGAACCGCAAATGAAAACCGTTCGTGAAAACAACGAAACTTCTCGATTGATTTTTACGTTCCGATCTGTTCCACCGTTGAGCGTTGATTTCCGGTGTGACTTTGCTGTTCCATTTACTTTATACTCGTCGCGTTTTTTTTTTGCAACGGGCACTGTTCAAAGCCCTGGCTAGAATAAAAAGTATGATTGTTTGGAATATCTACACAAATACAACAACACAAACAACATAAAGGTCATAAGCTGACAGTGTGAAAAGTGTGCTTTTATATTCAAAGTGATGCGCTGGAATTGAATTTCTGTAATCTGATCTCATTTGAAAAGACTATGTTAATCGCTTTTTATGTTAAGCAATAATGTGTTTTTATACCAAACAATAACTCCTGTCAGTCAACGAGCTGAAGACAAGTTTTTTTCAAAACATACAGACAGAATTAGTGCATACTTTCATTTAATCTTTTCTATTTTCCTTCACTACAATGAATGCATGTGTCGTATTCTCCTGGAAATTTCAATAAACTTCAATATAGACCCATCTATCAAAAATGAATTACCTTTTTAAGAAGTTTTATTCGCCAGTGTAATAAACTTACAATAATACATTATTAAGCTCCTAATGTATGCCACAAATTTATTGATCTTTTGTCTCTTTTGCTCCCTTGGAAAAGTTCCGATGAGCGTTTAAAATTATATATTTTGGAAAATGGATGAATGAAAACAAACTTAATTGATAAAAAAACAGAATCTCATATTCTCATATTGAGTAAAAAAAATCATCCTATAGGAACACATTTACCGCAATGGTTTTGAAAAGCAGAAGGTTTTGCTGAGCGAGCTACAACGCGGCCCACCAGTGTTGAACTAAATCCTCGTCAAATCCGTTAAGCTCTTGACAGGTAATCAAACAGAACGGGGGAAGAAACTGTTCAAAAGTAAGCGAGAAGTAAGCCGGTGTTGATTCTGTTACCGAGCAAGAACCGTTCGAAATGCTATAGATAAGATTTATTTTCGCTCAAGGACAACGAAACACTGTGGGAACGTGTACAGTAGATCCTTTATTCTTTTTTAAATAGTACGTTTCATCCTCTGTCACATTATGTATTACTAAAACTGCAACAGATGAATCATTTCCAGGAGCATTAAGGGTGTGTTTTGCAGCGGCAATCTCTCTCTGCACTAGCATCATTTTGAGTCAGAATAATATACACGAAAGAAATCAGCTACCATTGTGCAAACTTATAAGCAAGAGATTCTACACAGGCTGATCACAGTACAGGGAGTAATTCCATCGAAGCACTTTTTTAAAGGGAAAAATAATATCGATTGGTAAATGTTTCCCATCGCTACACAACTGATTCGTTGCCAATCATAGTTCGTGTTCTGTATCTCATGCTACCTGCGGAGTAATGAAACCTTTGGCAGTTTCCACTTCATTTGTAGTTTTCAATTTCGGCTGTACGTTTGAATTGGGAATTGCCATTGTACAGCTGCTCTTTATTAAGTTCGGAGGATTTATGAGATACGTCGATGAATGAATGGTTGCTGCAGGGTTTCGCGTTTCTTCCGAACGAGTTTTAAGCATAATTGAGTGGTATCTACGTGATAACCTATGTTTAATGATCATATTGTGCTACTAAATGTAAAATAAGGGAGATTCAGTCGTCTCCTTCATAGAACCATCTCCCAGCAACACATTTGTGGTTTCAAATTATTCGTCCGGTAATAATTCATTCCCGTATTCTCCTTACTGATTACTAAAATGCATTACCGCGTACTGAAAAAATACGTGTACCATCAATTTATACCGCAATAAATCTTCCAACTCTTATCTAACATCACTTCGCCACCTGTTTGCTCGTTTGCTAAACCACGAAACCATATCGTTCTACATTTTCCAACATGCAGAAGAAAAAAAAAGGAACTAAACCCCAAACCCATAACATGACACGCAGAAGAGGACTGTTGTGGAAGAACTTGCTTGAAGAATTAATGTCCTGCTTCCGGTTCAATTAGGTGTCGCTGGTACAAAATAAAAAAAAAACACACACACACCAACACACTCGCACGCTCCATTCACACCTGGTAAGTGGTTCGGCGGGAAGCGACAAACGACAAATTAATACACACCATAACCGTCCGTCATAATCACCGTGGCGCGCCTGGGAGGGGTGAGGTGACGACCATCGCTTGGCCCTCAGTTGTTGGCCAAGACAAATGGTAAAAGTTCACAATTTATGAACTATTCGCACACACAAATTACAATTTAAGTCACAAAGACGATGCGGTGGCAACAAACAAAACAAAGAATGGGGAAGAAAACATGTCCGAGGCCGGTTTCACCCTTGAGTGTGGACGGCTAAAAGGGAACATAGAAAGTCTATCTTCCTAACGAACACGAAACCTGGAGCGATACGTGGGACGTGGGTCACTTTAGTACGACACATTTTTGCTTCATTAGGATTTATCAACACACACGCGTACACGAACCCCACGTGTACCCATGTGTCTGGCAGTCTTGTACGTAATCTAATAGCTTATCGATAAGCTACTCCGACTGTCATCCTTCGATAGCTCAAACCAATCTTCACCGCCGTTGCTCACCGACAAGAGGATTAAATCCCGAACCGTGGCCCCACATGTGTAGGTGTGTGTGTTTTTTTCCAGGGAGCGCCGGGAGCGTCCCCAAAGCGATCGAAAAATAAGATGAAAGGATCAACTTGAGTAAACAATCGCGTTGAGATCGGCGTTGGGGAGACAAAGAACCGGTACCGATGACGGCAGCAGAAAAGGGCTACCCAAGGTCTACACCAGGGCAGAGACAGTAAATGGTTCGAACGTGTGGCACGAGTTGGCAGCATCTGTCAGCCATTACGCGACTCCGGCTTCGGTCAACATGGTTCAATTTCTCGTAGCCCTTCGCTCTTCGCTCAACTTTGTTGGATAGTAAACTAGCTATCGTTACAGTGCCATCACGCCAACGTGAAGCCACCGTAGATGGTTCCGTTCGTAGCCGGTTGTCGCTGCCTGGAAGTTGCGAACCACCGTTACGAGAACCTGAGCACTCGGGGACAATATAATGTCACATAATATTTTATTTGTATCGGCAAAAGAAATCAACTCCACTTGAACCCGGGGCCAGCTCTTTTGCAACTGTTGACGACGACTACGGATGCCAGCGTTTGCCGGCGATTCGACGCTGTCGCAAAGTTCTGTTTCAAACTGCTCTTAACTCCACCAGTGCCGTTCTCGTGCTGGCGGTGCTGGCTGTCACGTTCTAAATTTTATTGCTTTATGATTTCACCCCCAGCCTTCCCGACGCTGCCGCTCGCTCACAAGCGTTCGCTTCCATCGCCTGCGGCAATAGAATTGTCCTCTGGGGAGCTGGCAGCTGGAACAGAGGCAAACCGTCAGCGCTCATCTTCCGTGTCAGTTGTGCCGAATGAGGAACGTTCCGCCTGCACATGGAACGAACTCCAACCTTCAAGACGTATACCCTGCTGCCACATACCTGCCAACCATGCCGACACCGCCATCCGCGCAAAAGATTCGAAAACACGCGAGTGCCACCGGTGTATCCTTTTCAATTACATTATCTAGCTTTCATCTACTTAACGGAGTTATAAATCACTTGAGGGACTGCTGGGCCCATCCGCACAACCAAAACTCCCCCTCCCGGTTTGGAAGCCGGAATTGAAGAAGACATTCCATGTCACTGGTTCCCGTTTCCGGTACGTTCCTCACCTCAAAGGGAAAGTTTTGTGCAGCCTCGGAACGGGATTTCCAAATTGCAAACTTCCAGCTGGGTTGCTAATCGTGGCCTACCCTCGGGGCATCACTGGTTTTGTTCGGGTGCAGAAAAGGATACACACCCGCGTTGGGAAGCGTTCTGTTACATTCGATCAGCAGCAGCAGCAGCAGTAGGAACACACCCGTTCGGCATCGAAACAAAGTTTCATTGCCAGGGTTGTGGGGTTTTGATATAAGCATCGATCGATCGGTTATTCAATAAGCAATCAGGTTCAAGTTTCTGTATTTTAATTTTTAAAAAGCGAATCGAAAGATTTTTCCACTTAAAACATCGTTGACCAAGTGAAAACAACCAGCGCTTAAAACGTCATAATTGTTACTGGGCCAAAAATAACAGCACAGTTAAGCATTGTAAAGGACTCATTTGGGGGAAGATGGTGTAATATTTTGATTTTCTTAGTACATTTTATTTTATTTCTTTTTTTTTCATTCATTTCATTTAGGTTAGAATAATCGAATTGTGAATTTCTATGTGAAACATGTCTTTAAACAGGATGGGATGTTTTTGCATTTTTGTACCTCTATGTTTTCCATCTTTTCTATTATTATTGTACGCATTGCTCATTATACAGCAGATGCTTTAAAACTAACTATTCTAATCGTTGAACACTTGGGTAACTTGTACATCATAGAATCTGTTTTTTTTTTCACGAAATATACTTAGACTTGCAAGGTTTTCGAATTCAGTTGGACCCATTTATTGATTCTTTAGCTGGAATCTATCAAGGTACAAGGGGACATTTTACAAGTTAATAATATCTTTGTACAAAGCTTTATGTATCATAAAATCATGCCACTCTAGAAAGTTTTCCATAACCATAACATAACCGATTTATATCGAGAACTACCTCTTTAAATTTTATTGCAAATTTAATAGAATGTATAAGTGATTGGAATTTGTAATAATTTTAAAGTTTACTAAACCCTTAAAGACTTCAAATCTTAACGATTGTATAAGAAAATGCATCACAAATAAAACTTTCCTTTTAAAGTTTATTTCACATCGCATTTTTTTCTCTCATTCGTAATCATGGCACATATTAATTTATACTGTATTTTAAATTGTGTTTTTTTTTTATTTTAGAATTAATTTATAGCTATGATTAAGATATTTGTGTGAAAGGAATTACAATGATGCTGTCAACTCCTTCTCTGGGAAAAAAGTGTGTCCAGTGGAAAAGCTTATTGAAAGAAGATTTTCTCTGCTGAAAACAAAAGCACCTATATTTGTAATCCAAACGAACTACAAAACGAAATAGAAATCTCTTGTTTCCTTTTCATTAGCAAAAATACATTTCTCTCGACATAAAGCTGTCACTCAACCGGGAGGCAGATTTCGTACCACCGTCGTTCACCGTCACCGCTAAAGACCACTTGATTTATGGTGAAAACGGTTCAAGGCAAAGTCTTCTTCCATTCGCTTCCATTGCCGTTCCATACGTTCCGTCACGGAAAACAGAAGCGATAGTGTGTTGGCGAGTGTCACGCTTTGTCGCGACCGTTTTTCATTAACCAACCGGTTCGTAGGGAGGAACATATCTATTGCACATGCAACGTACAAATCTGCTACGAACGACGATGGTCGCTTCCACTCCACGTGCACAATCCTCGCTTCAGTTTGCGATGAATGTGTACAGTAGGGGTTTAAGCGCTAATGAACGTCATACCAGTTGTTTTTTCCATCACCTTTATTGTAGGTTTTTTCTTCATTTGTGGATCCCAATGATTGTGAATACGTCTTTTGCGTCACTCCGTTCAATTTGAAAGCTCTTGTTGCCGATTCGGTCCGTGTTGCAGTACGAGATTTTTCGATTAATCGATCGCACAAACGTCGGATGTAAAACTCCCCGAAGGCAAATGTTCGATTACTGTTCATCCATTCCTATGCAGCGAAATAGATTTTCAGAGCTGGTTTTTTTCCACATTCACACTTCATTCCATCCTCAGCTATGGTTTTCTCATGCGCCGCAAATCTAAGCGTCAATGAGCAAATGAGCTTTGGGGGTTTATTTTTTATTTTTAAGCTTTTCCTCACCACTCCCACGGCATACCTTCTAACTCTGCCAGTTGCATTCGAACTGCATTAGTTGCAGAAATACCCGCAAGCAGTTCATGTGTAAAGTTTCCCATTCGTGGAAAAGCACACAAGCCCTTGAAACACAGTGCAGCAGTGAGAGAACCAAACGGTATGCAAAATAGTCAGAGCAGGAATGGAGCACAAAAGAAAACACCGCCGGGAGCCAAATCAAGGATTAGTCAGCTATTGAAAAGAATGATTGGTCGACGGAAGAAAAGAAGGAAGGAAGAAAAACCTAACAGCGTTTCGAAAACAGCGCCCGAGGAATGGTTTCGATGTGCCACCTCGATCGTTGGGATTTCGGATTCATTCGGAAAGAAGGAAACTCTCCGTACGGTAGACAGTGTATTACAATGTCGATTGATAGCAACAGATTGCTGGCGAATGAAAAACGGAAGAAAAAAATCCGAACGAAAGATAAGACCAAGCGAAGAGGCCAAAAGCGCACCGCAACCCTTTTCTACCATCCGACCCATTCAGCGCGAATGGAATGGTGGAATGGTTTGAATAAATATTCTCCCTATTTATTTTAGCTTAAGCATAACGGAGAGGGCCACTCGTCCACTTAGCATATTGCACGTGAGTGTTGCACGGAGGGGGTTTTTTTTGTTTGAGTGGCCACAGAAAGATAGAGCAATAATCCCACTGCTGACATGCTGACGTTTCAGGACAAATTTGAAACAATACCGTAAGGGATGGTGAATCTCGCCCCTATTGTGAATGAACAAACATAATGCACAACAGTATCGAACGGGCCAAGATTGATGCCTTTGATTGGATGATAAGCTTTCTTTGTCTGGATTTGATCTGCATTTTCTTTCAACATCGCAACAGTCAAAGTCAATACACTTTTCCACTGGGAATTACGAACTCGATGGTGGGCTTAATGTGGCATGAAGCTATAAGGATTGGAAGCTCAGAAGGAAGAGACCTTAATGAATAAATAACACACCATAGCATTGTACAAGTTTCTGCTTAGTTGGCAATTTTCGTGAAACCTGACGAGTCATATCGAAGATAAAATGGCAGGTGAACGAGTAGCTCTAATCAAACGATCATATGTACACATTTATCATTTATTGTTTACGATACTAGAATTGAAGCAATTTGGCAGCTATGTGTCTAGATACGTCATAAGATTTGTATATTCAAATTTATATTCAACAGGTGAAATGAACTACGGTTGAAGTTCAATTGATGCAGAACGATCCTTTTCTAGATTTTTTTCCTGATGAACTAAAAGGTGTGTATGTGTACTCGGCATCCACCCCACTTCCCGAATATTGTTAAAAATGAATTTGATTCAGGATTATAATTTGTAAAATGACACATTCGCCAAGTGGAAATGCTTTACAAGTGTTAGAGTTAAGAAAACTTTGCAGAAAATCTATTCAAACATGTGTAAACCTTTGAACAGGCGACTACATATACCTCTGCATAATCCAGTTCAACTCGAAAACAAATCCAGAAATGTTTCCAATTTTACCATCAGATTAGTTTATTTTTATTTAACATTGCAACTATTATTTTTCGGAAAAATCAGATATTATGATTATATGTTATACAAGAAACCACTGTTTGCTGCATCATTTGATATGATACTAATTAGTTTCTAATATTTTCTATAACACCTTCAATTAGTCATTTCACGTTTAATTACCAAATAGTGCACATCAATCTAGACCACAACATTGATTATGATACGCACATCAGTTTCGGCTTTAACTCGATGACGAACGTACCGCTTGCATCGTTCAATTGCAACGCACTGAACGGTAATCGATTATTCGCTCAACAGAATTGATATTACATCTGGTTACATTTTTAAACCCTTCGGCTGTCCATTGATTCACGTTTTGGGCTGATTGTTTAATCATTACCACCATACCATGAAGCACATCCGAAATTACACCGGTACAGTGCAAAACAGTAACCCGAGTACCAGCTGCCAAACGCATCCAAGTTTTCCTGGCACGGGATAATATATCGACCATCGGAAGCTGCCCCGCTTGACGCTGTAATTAGGTTCAATAAAACCGTACGTCTAAGCCGCTAATTACGGCAGACATTTTACGAGCAATTAACCTTTTTTACCACCAAACAACCGAACCCCGCTGCGGATCTCCAACCACTCCATCCTACACGATAGCGGGCAAGGAGCTTTACACAACAGAGCAAAGGAAAGGAAGGGCAAGCGGAAACGGTGGGCCGATTGCTGATTCCAGATTTTGCCTCCATAGCGGGAAGGCACAGGGCAATAAACGATAAAGCAAAACTCTCTTGCCAAATGCTCGAATCGTTAATCAATGACATGTGTGGGATGTGTGGGTTGGTTTCGTGTGGGCCGGAAGGGTACAGGCGAACCGGTGGATGTGTGGCATGGAGAGCATACCTGGCGCTCCTCGAAAACTGGTGACTGGTGTGCAGCATCGCTGTTGTGGTTCATAAATCATTACTCCTAGTGGTGGCTCTTCAATGTGGCCTTTACAGCCAAACTCGAACGGTACAGTAAGTTTCAACATTTCTGCCGGGATACTACCGTCAGTAGCAAATATAATTTAATAATAGTGCAGTTGGTTCATCAGTAATGTTTGAATAGAAGGATATAAACACCATAGAAGTACCATAACACTGATTAAAAAAAACATGATTCGTCATATTTATCTAAACTTAAATCATTTACAGGATATTCGATGTTAAAGTGGTATAGTGCTTGCAAAACTTTCCGAAATGGTGAATGGATTCATCGTGCGCGCTTTGTACAGAAACATTTACGTATAGGACAAAATACTACAAGTGTGGAAGATTTCACCTCCACCAGTTCATCTAGAAAAAAAACATAAACAAAGCCAATATTGCTACATGAACTCGATACTTCTGCATATGCTGGTCAAATATTTCTAACTTCGGAAAGTCAACGAAAAAAAAAAGTCAACTGTAGTTGTATAAAACTATACAATAAATTTTATAAACAGTATAACGCTACAGTTCCCACATGACGAACTGCAAACTATGTGTGAAATGTTAAAAAATTGCGTGACGCACTGTATCCGGGATATATCGGGCATTCCGTTGTTTGATGGTTCCCACAAATTCGCCTTTTCCCGTCATGTGCCAATGCGTAAAAACAATAGCCACGCTATATTCTGTCAGAGCATTACAACCTCTTATTTTTGGGTGTTGCATTTCCGTGCAAAATGTTCACCGAACGAACGGGGATATTAGGATGGAAGCTTTTATTGGTCGTGTTTAAAAAAGTTTAACAATAAAACACCGGTACCTTAGTTCCGCGTTTCTCATTCTGCTGTAATTGGGTGCAAAGGAGTGTAAGAACCCAACAAGAACAGGGTCATATTGGTAAGGTTATACGGCACACAAGCATAATTCGTAAACCCACACATTAAGACTGCTAGCTCCATCCGGAAGGATAACAATAAAAAGGCATGCTGTAGGTTCGTAAGATTAAATCCGATTTGTGAGAGTTGAAGTTTTGGAAATCATCTTCAACGTTGCATTACGTTACCTATGTTTTGATTGTTAGCATGTCGAAGTGTTTTTTTCTCTGATTTTTTTGTCAACACACTTTCTTTCAGAGTCGATCATAAATGCTGCTAATATCTTGCCATCTAACACTCGATGCTTCATGCATATGCTACATCGTACGTTGAATCACGATCTACTGCTACCCTTTCTCACTTTTCTTTTAAATAAACCACAACTCCACAGCCTGAAGTTGAGAGTGAATTATTGGCTCGATTATCCTGTTGGCCTTCGAACCACTAGGTCTTCCATACGTGGCGTTGCACTCGGTGGTTTTTTGCATAATAAACTGCTTGCCGTTCAAAAAATATCTCTCAAGAGTGGTGCCGAAAGGCAGGCAGTTGGTCAAAAATTTATGGTTTCTTTATTTGGAATCTTGTGAGTATGTTCTTTTTTTTTAAATATTGGTTTTCTACTGTAGAACAAAAGCCGTGAAAGCAATGTCGAAATGACCGAAAGGAACAAAAACTTGGAAGAATAATGATCATACCTTGAACATTAAGGTCATGCGAATGATTTAGAACAGCAGTGGAAGTACAACAATGGGAAAGAATTTTTTCCCCTCCTATTTATTTATCACCGAAAAATAAAAATTGTTTTTCAATACGAAGTTAATCTACGCCTTTATCACCTAAACGTGAATTAAAAATCTTAAAAGTTTAGAAATAAAAAGAATAAGATATGAAAAGATATGAAAATTACTGCATCAATACAATCTTCGAACCATGTTAAGAGCTGAATCGTTTCGTTTTATAATAAAAAAAACTTCTTCGTCGTCTTAGTCCATTACATCCTTGGAAGTCTATGTCCGCTAATTCTGGTTTCCTTGACCTTTATGTACCCGTGTGATGGTCCTTCCTGAGCACAATATCGAAAATGAAATAGTTTTCAAAAAGGAATCGGTCCCACAAAAATGATTCAAGAAAGTACGCAACCCCCAGCGGCATGAAACGATGTTGAGTTGCTTGTAACGTATCAAAACGTTATCCTTTTCGACACATCAAATTTGTTTTGATCCGTTCGATAATGGATTGTTGGTTTTTCTTAACATTCACTTTGATGGAAAAGTAGGAGAAACATTATTTGTACCCGCTAATTTGCTAATCGCAACATATAAGGATTTGGGTACGCTATTTAAGGATGCGGTTTTCAAATTCATTTTGCTTTATTAACCTTTTTCATTATGTTCTATTCAGCTGGAAGAGCTTTTCGTCGAAGAAAATTATTTTTCAAGGAAGGATCAAAGTTGGTCAGCTACTTTTCAATCTTACTGACTCGATACTCAGGAGGGTTTGCGTTCTTCATTTTTTAGATTTCGTTTTAGATAATCAAATATCAATTGGCTATTGCGTATAGTCAATACTCGGAAATGATTTGCAAAATATTTGCATGTTTTATGTTATCCTTAAAGTTGTGAGTTGACTCTAATATCTTTTAAGGTAAGAGAAAGATGATAAATATACTAACTAGATAATAATGTTGCTAGCGTAATTAAAAACAATTCCAATTTCCCCTATGACCAATTGTAGCAGCGTTATGACTGTGTTTGTCGGAAACGAATTCCTTCCTGAGACAGCTTAGAATTTTGACCCTACAGAAATTTGCAATTGTGTTGAAATCAATTCAAAACACAAACCAAAACAGAAACTTCCGACACAAATAATGCTCAAATCGTTTCACTCAGCCAAGGGTGGACCTTGTTGGTGTGTGTAGTTTGAAAACAAAAACAAAAAAGCTAAAAGAAGAAGTTTAAATCGCAACACTCCAGGAGGAAAAAAAATGGGTGACATTTTATTCTCTTCCACTAGAACCATCTCCAGTCCATCTGTCGTCACTCGACCGGATCGTGCCGAGAATGTGATATTCGTACGAAACGTTTTGCAAAGCAAAACAAAGCAGCACCAAACGGGCGTGTTGTTTGGTGTTGTTGTGCCGAGATTTCGGGCATTGGCCAGCTGGCGGGACGATATAGTTGTTTAATTTTGAAACGGTCACAAAACAAAAGTTTCTCCTACGGTCGGATGTGATTGAGTGGCTTAAAAGATAAATGGTCAGCTGTGAAAGTTTGCAGTCGCAGTCCCGGTGGAGTTGATGCGCCACAGACCACTGCAGATCGGAAGGGCCGTAGATGGAGCATAGTTTTGTTTTGTTTATGTTAATTAAGGCCATCATGTCTTTCTCTTCTCTTTTCTCTCTTCTTTCTTTCTCTCTCGACCATGTAAGGGAATTAGAGTGAGTGGACACTAAAGTATAACAATGAATTTTTAAACGATGTCTTTGTTTTGTGGGGTATTAGTTATGAATTGAATAAAGAAGTTTAAAAATAATAAAATTTAATTTAGAAAAACGAAAGCCTTCCTATAAAGAGTCTCTAACAAAATAAATAATTGCAATACAACGAAACGCTTATTTCAAACATCTCTTAAACAAATTGCTTAATTTTATGCAACAAAACTGTTACTATTTAATATTACTCGACTCACCACGTTGTCCATTTGTTTAAATCGTTCAAATGATACAAAAAAAAAACAATTAGCAAAAGTAAAAGCTTCCATTTGCTACAAATGTTTTTTTTTCTCTTATTTTGTTGTACATCCCATTGTACATGTTTCCCGCTGTTCATAAACGATTTTCGTTTAACACTTTGCCTCCATCGGAAGGTGAACCACGATCGGTTTGAATACAAAAAAAAGAGTAAAATAAAAACCGGTCGTATAGGAAAGTAAAACCGGGCGTCGATAATAAATTACGGCAATTTATTTTGGCGAACATATGTGCCATCGCTGTTATTGTTTAAGCTATTGTTTGCTCACAAATACGCATCCGCCAGTTCTGCCGCATACGGTACGGGGTAAATCGTAGAAAAACAACAATCACGTTTGTTTATGTCTTGTATGTTTTTATTGCGGTACATTATATTTTTTTTTTACATATAGTTATTGGTTTAAAGTATCCTGCCAATATTAAAAAAGATAATAAAGTAAAGCTAAAATAACACAAGAAAGACATCAAGGTGTCATGTGTGGAAACAGATTGGTTTCATAACGAAGATAGACCCGTGTTCGTGAAGAGTGTCACTTGAAAAGTGCAACCATCGACCAGTCGTTACTCCTTCAGCATATTCTAAACACCATATCTTTCAGGTGAAGACATCTAACCATTTTTCAAGCGGATGTGAAGTTGGTTCTTTTTATTTTAGTTTTGTACTTTGTCATACTTTGTCCATCGCCATGGGTTATGTCACCATTGGTGTCGGTAGACACTGCATCGAACTGAAAGAGTTCATCTGAATCTGTTACAATGTAACGATGTTCCACGAACAACGGCTCTTTGATCATTGGTTTCACACTTGAACGTTTGCTACAAACGTTCGTAGAAAATGGTGATTGAACGCTGTTGCTATTGAGCATCGCATGAGTGAACAGGCAGCGATGCGCACTACTGTGCAGTAGAAAAAGGCCACAATGGCATAAATCATTGGTTGTATCAATTTATAGATTGCATCAGAGTAAACTAAACGAGTTGAACAATCTGTGTTAAGAAACTTCGATAAAAAAATCATACATCTGAGGGAAGCGATACGCATAAACAACTTTCGCAAAACCCTCAATATAATAGTCAATGAAATATGCTGCACGGTTTTATGCCAATTCAGGGATCAATCATATTTTTTAAGAAATATCAAGCCTAAAGCATTTTATATTGGTGAGTATCTTCTGATATGTTTTAAACTAAAACATATCTTCAAAAATTCTACAGCATTATATTGCTATCGAAGCGGATACAAACAAATTGGTACATGCAGCGCCCATCAAATGAATTGGATATCCAAATTCGAAACATTCCGCTTGATCTACGCTAACGTAATTAGAAAGCGTTCGAAGATAACTTCCATTAGACAGCAAGAACTCCTGCTGCCGAAAGTGAAGCATCTACTTCGTAACCTAAACTAGTGGCACAAAAAACACAACGCTAAACACACTAGACGATAAGAGCTCATCGATAGCCACGTAAAGCATCATCGTGGGTTGGTTTGACAAGCCCTCTAACGAGTTGGCTGGTAAGCGAATGGCTGTGCCTCTTTCGGTTGAAGTGATCACGTACAGCGAAAAACGGTTGCGCTTAGGAAGACTCACTGCTAAGTATGTAAATTGCCCCATTTGCTCATTAAATGGATCACCTCGTGATGCGTACCCTTTGGTGCTTCCGCACCGTTTTGCGGTTTGTCCTCGTTCGGTCGAGAGTCTTGTCTGCTTCGGATGTATGTTTCACCATTTCATTAGAAGCCTTTTTTATATATTTTCGCTCCTCAAGATGCATGGCGCCGGAGCAAAAAGTTATACTGACATAATGGAAATGTCACCGGTGTCTTTGCCTCGAGAAAGAGAAGCGGCCTAGAAGTGTCGTTCAGATCCTTTCACTTCAATTTGGTGCACACACAACGAACGTGCGAAGCACTCTTTAGTGTTCTTCTGGGAAGCCTACGCGAACCTTTCTTATGTTTTTTGTGAATGAACACTTTAACCGATGCTTCAGGGTTGTACAAAATACGAATTTCCTGCGATTTAAGGCGTAATAGTTTTATATCTAGAGCCAGTATACGTCTTAATATTGATTGTAACTAACAATTCTGTATTACCAACAGGAAATAGACAAAATTTAACGAATAGAACTATACATGAATTTAAACCACCAGCTCTATCATCGTTCCATTTCAACCAGTATGTGAGAATTGAATTATCCTTGTACTATTTTGGTGCCATTTGTCGCACACAAAGCAACCGGCCACTGGAAGGGACGGATAAATCCTACCTGCATTACAAGTTTTCTTTCCATAACGTAAAGAAGAACCAGAAATGTGTGTTGGTATGAAAATATATCGTGATCATAAAAAAAACCAAACACCACCGAAAAAAAAACATTCCGTTCCGTTTTATCAAAGCCAACGAACGTGAAGATGCAGCCGGGAAAGGTACACAAAAAAGGACCAAATGAAATATCCCGAATCTGGGCGATCTTGCAGACAAAGCTCACCAATCCTCGAGCCACCAGATCTGCCCGATGATATATCGCTCGAAATGACTGCCGAGCACGAGATCGAGCAGTGGAGAGACATAGCAAATTCCAGTACGTTCATCCTAGTAGATGCAACCGTTCATATGGGTGGACCGAAAGCAAGGAAGGCCATTTTGTCGACGGGATTTAAATGTTTTATCAGAATAAATTCGAGCCATGGATCATTTACATAATAATGAACGCTCGAAGGGATGCCGATTCGCCATTCGCTAGTACAGCCTAGAAGACCCGTACCCCCAAAATGAACCATTCGAAAAGGTTCGAGCATGGAGCATGGGTGTGTTTCAGCGAAGGAATTTAGAAGGGATATGTTTGCCTGGTTCCAATCTGTCCTCGACTAGGGTTTGGTCTACAAATGGGGAAAGGACAGTCGGCAAATCTGTAAAGTAGTAGATTGCAGTAAAGGTATTCAGGAAAAAGGGATAGGGCCTAGTTAGCTTAAAATTAGGCACCGTAATCTCGAATGGTCAGTTACTGGGATAGGCGAAACATTTTTCAAGCAAACCGATGATAATTGATTAGCCTGAAAGCTTCAGACAGATTGAATTATTAATGCTCGTGAAAGAAATGCTACAACACTTTTCAGTCTGTATCTGAGCTTTTACCATATTCGTATAAAACTAAGTTTATATGCCATAAAAAATTAAATCAGCTTCAAATAAATACAGATTAATAAAAATAAATTAAATTAAATTGAATTACATAAAATTAATGGTTAATTAAAATTAATGAAATAAAATAAAATAAATACAGATTAAATAAATAATACAAAGATTTACTCAAACAGTACATTACAATAAAACCGAATATACGAAGGGTTAGGAGGAAATCTATGTTAGGCAAAGTTGGTCACTATTCGCCAGATTCATTTTTTTTATCGGCACAACAACTTGAAGAGGTCTTAGCCAGTCATTTCAGGCTTTCTTTGACTTTATTTACTCGTAGCAGGATGGCCGGTCCTTCGTACGGATGATTAATCCGAATGAGATCTTGGACCGCTCTTGTCGTGTGAAAACCGGCGCCGCTACCAATACACCACCGAGCGGTTCCTCCACAGAGTCAGAGCTAAGTGATTAAAAGACTGTCACGAAAACTAATTCACCCTTCTGACGTGTGAAACATGCTTGTATCGTAATAAATTGCATTGGTTGTACATTGCGTTATGGCAGTACCTAAGTAGCACCGTATGTAATTCCTTTGGCTGGGTGTAATAAGCTGCTGGGATTGCATTCATTGTCACAAAAGGTCAAACACTATAGGGGCACATTAAAGTAATTAATAATATTTTTGTTAGTCTCATGTTACATATTGAAGATCTGAAATCCTACGAACTTATATTTAAGTATAATTAGATATTTTAACTCTAACTGCTGAGTCAGCAACGGAACACAGTGTTGCTGTTACTGTTGCCTTTGTAACAAGAAGACCTGTGATTTTAGGTACCGACGTTTGTAATACTTTAAATGTACTTTATTGCACCTTGTTGCAGCAAAACCTTTGTGGCCGTCATTGCGGGATAATTTTAATTTTATATTTTTTTTTATTTTAATAATGGCCGCGAATCAGGCTCTCTTCGTAGAATTCATCAACCTACAGCAATGTAGCTATATGCCAATGTCAGAATATCTGTGTGTGATGCTTGTACATCATACTTCTATCACGTGTAAATATAATTCAAAATCTGTTTAAAATTTAAATCCTAATTCACGGTTCAATAGGTCAGTTTCCTATGTCAAAAAACAACTGACAAAAGGATGTAAATAAGGACAAATGTTCAGTCTTCATTAACAAAATGTGTCTTCACTAACAAACCTTCTGGTGCGTATAAAATGCCTTACTACTTAAATTATTATTTAACTATTTCTCCTTGAAAGCATAAAATAAACATTTGAAAATATGTGAATAGTTGCGACTAATTTTTAATATTAAAAGAAAATTATACAGCACAAGAAAGAAAAATGGAACGTAGAATCTGAAGCAACGTTTATTTTTAAAACAAAAGGAATCTTTAGTCGCACAAACAACTCGAAAGATCCAATACCGAAAACCGAATTTGATTGTCAAACTCTTCCAATATGTCCGCTGGCAAGCCGTCCTCCATTTCTTTTGGTAGCACTCTTCGGGGAAATACTTCGTGCACCGTGTGCGTGTATTTTCAAGACTTTTTTTTTACTACTTCACCTGAAGATGGCTGATTTCCATAACGTTACGGTTTCATATGTGCCATTTTCCAGCGAGCACGTTGTCGAGCAGCGAGCTTTCCCAATTCTAGGAATTGTTTCAAAGAAAAGGAAGGCAAACAAAATAACGCCGTTGGACAATGGAAGAAAACGATGTGCTTTCACCACTTTCCTGCCATAGTTTACTGTCTTATCCAATCGAACTTTTTCGCTTCACCAAAACTGCATGTATGTATGTTTGGAAAAGGTTTGTTTGCTTTCAAAAGTTGAAAACACACAACAGTTTCACGCAAGACCTGTCGGGTTGTCTCATAGGAGAAAAAAAAATCTCCTATCAACTGATCACAATATGCCTGGTAAACAAACCGTGAGTGGCAATATCGAATGAGTCAAATGTTGGAGAGGTAAAAAAACAAAAGGAGCCGAAACTACTGCTCACACCGACCGGGTGAGATGACTTCTACCAAAACGTCCATTGGCTTCAATATAACGACACTTCCGTCGAGATTTGATT
Source organism: Anopheles moucheti (assembly GCF_943734755.1). NCBI lineage: Eukaryota > Metazoa > Arthropoda > Insecta > Diptera > Culicidae > Anopheles > Anopheles moucheti. Next base: position 37,994,456 of record NC_069140.1, on the reverse strand, counting down.
TCAATTCAAACTTTAAATAAGAAAAGTTCCTTCCCCCCTGGCACGATGGCCGAGCCCCGGCGGACAGTGTTAGCTTTCGGGAGGGTTTCCTTCCGAAATTGGATTTGCATCTGCTAAGAAGCCGTTTTGCCACAAACAAGGGAACCCGATTCAAGTAGGCTCGCCAGGTGCCTCCCGGGTTGTGGAGCAGGGGGTCCATTTTTTCCATTGAACTGCCTCGCGCGTAGTGAATATAGTGTTTTGGTGGTTGTTTTGGGAATATGTTCACTAGCAAACAAGCAAACCGACAACACGAACCAGGGAACGGATGCACGAACACAGTGGACAGTGCAATTTCTATCCTGCCTTTCGGTACGTTGGTCCAAGAAGTTTTGATTGGTCTTCAAAATTTAGTTATTCGAAACGTTTCAAAGAGCCACAGCGGAATGGAAATTTCAAGCGGGACGCATTAGAAACTCAGCACCATCGAAGAGGATGGAGAAAACTTCATCTCAGAATTCAATCAACCGGTTGCTGATGAGCGAGGATCTCGGGCCTCATCGACTCCAGGCCAACACAATGGGAAACTAATGCAATTTTCTTTAATCTTGTTCGGGTGGCAAAAGTGCTTCGATCGTTTTTCGCTGTACCGTCAAGTAGCTGCCAGTCGCAGGTCAAACGGGCACTGCAAAACTTGTACAAATAAAGTTGAATAAGGCGGCCGTTGTTTTTTTTTCTGAGGAAGGGAAATAAAATGTGTAATAAAATTTACATAAATCGGTTTACTGCAAGACCGTTTATGTACAGCGGAGCTTGTGTTTATGAGTGTTTTTTTTTGTCCCACTACAGCAACATTCAAATGGATCATTGATGTCGTGAGGGCCACGTTCTGTGTGCTCTCGCTATTGTTTTAAACAGCTTGTGGCTAGCGGTAGATGTTTGATTTGTGAAACACCGCACTTTGTGATGAAAATACAGAAAATGTTAATTGTAAAATGCAATCTTTAACCTCCAGTAGCTTTCTGGTAATAAAATAATCTAAAATAAATATTGGTTTTAGTTGCGCCAAAACCCAATTCGCAAAATACTGAAATTTCAAAAGAAATTGGATGTATGTGGATGAGATTTTTTAATTTAGCCTGTCCTTTTGGGATGATTGGGACGCACTCTCAAAGTTGTACTCAATAGAAATCGCAAAGCTTAAATAGAACTAATCTAGTATTCATATTAAAGGTTTGATCTATGATTTAGTTACTTGCACTCATTGTTCCTATGTAGTTCATAACGAATATAACGAACAATTATTGTAGCGCTGTTTCGCAATCATTTTCCTATTAATTGAACTTATTCATCTAGATCAGGGTTAAAATGGTATATACAAGAGGCGTAAAATATACCGGATTTTATCCATGTGCACGGAGCAGAGTTAGCCTGAAAGATATATTTCTTTATCGACTGTTTGAGGAAGTTTTAAGAAAATTAATTAAAATAATAATATACATGAACACACTGTAAGTAAAATGAGGAATAAAAACATTCCATCCTACGCTCGAAAACAAGTCAATTTTTTTTTTTATTTTAGGTATCGAATTAACCAAACTTACCGGATCGTATACCAAACACTTCATCAAAGTTACCATTACAACCATCCAACGCACGCCTTTGCGCGCAAGATCAAGGTGAACGGCTACATATTCATTACATCAAATAAAATGGAAACACTTTAAACTGGATCCCTTCGCCAAACCATCCACACTCCAGCTGCAGAGATCGCTGATTCTGTTAAAGGTCAGCCCTTGACTCTGTTCCAAGCACTTCGATCGTAAAGCGCAATTTACCGATCGGTACGCGACCTGGCCGGTACGATACGAAGGAAATAATTTAAATGCCATGAAATATGGTTACCGATTACCATGAGCACCGTTCCACCATTGAGAAACAAAATTTGATTTATTCTAATCGATTTTCGTGTAACCGTGAGCGGGAGTTTACCTTTCGCATACTCCCACTCTCCGCTCCGTCCTTTTTCCTTCTTCTTTTTCGGCTATTTTCCATTTTCCCCCAAGAAATAGTCTCGGTTACGGTCTGGTGCTTGCGCTTACCGGCGGCCCTGGTACAACCAATTTCGCCGTAGATGATCAAAGAAATTGCTTATGAATAATTAATACTTTCCAGCCGCACGCTATTTCGAACGGCAGGTTTCGTCCTTCCGGCATTCCACTTGCGACTCGTTCGAATGCAATGGGAATTGGGTTTTTTTTGCTCAAATACGTAAAAATGCAACACGAAACACACCCTGCACCAAATGGGGGTTCGTACCTGAATTTTATCGTCTACTCCCATTTTTTTTTCGTTACGCTCGCAAATATTGTACCACTCGTAAGAAGTGTTCCACCAGATTCAATTACATTTCCCTGTGCGCACTGTAACCGGGAGCGCTTAAACCTGCGAGAAGAATTGGAAACCCTGCTCCCACTCAATATGGCGTGTGTATGGCTCGTGAAGGAAAGCGTGAGTTAAATTTTATTCGTGATCACCAACCTTTTAATGGGCGCCATTCCGTTCCGGCCATGCCGTTGCTCGCTTGCCTGGATGAATATGGGTTACGCGCTCCTTCATAATGTGTTCTTTCACCTACCCTGCCCATCCGTGGTGGGAAAGGGGGGGGGGGGGGGGAGGGGTTCGGGGCATTTTAATTTAACACAGAACATCACAAGCTGTCAAAAATTTATTTCACTCATTAAAACGCATCACCTTCCAATGGGCTAAAGGGCTCATTTGTTTGTTTCGATCCGATGCTGCTGACGCACGATGTGGCCATTCTTTCCTCCGTTTGTAAGTGTGCGTGTTTGTGTGCGTGTGTATGCATACTTTCCCCCATTTTCTATCACCATTTCAGACACCCAAGCAAATGTCATTTTATTAAGCATTAAAAGCACATCCAACCTGTAGCTCCCGGGCAATTGGATGAAACGACCGGCATGAGTAAAAAAAAAGGCAACAAATGATCTTACGGTATTTCCCTTTCGTCCGCTCGATGACATCATGTTTTCCGACGGAATTGAATTTAATAGAAAATTGATCGTAAAAAGTTCACTTTAATAAACCCATAAAGACACCTGAATTATGGCGCACGACGGGCGGGCAAAGTGGTGCCACGGAAAATGGGTGAGCTTTCCCGACTTGTACCAGGTAAAAGTAAAAACATTTACAGAAGACGATGCTCGAGCGGATGAAACGGAAGGGTAGATGGTGCTAAAAAAGTGAAACCAACTCTACAGCATCGTTAGCAACTGTGGAGCAGCTTCCCAGGCGTGGGTTTTCGGCGGTGCCACTCGCCTTGGTTTTCCCACGTCGTAAACTTCCCATGCCAAAACTTTCACGTGGTCGTGTGCGTTGCGGAGAATGAAGAAAAAACTCCCGTTCGGCTATGGAACGAGTTGTTGTTTGTCGCCCAGCCAGACGGTTGTTTTTAGGCTCGGTTGTGGCTAACCATCACCCAGCACGGTAAATCCTTTCCGCAGCGTGGTGGTAGTGCTTTATTCCAGGAAATTTCCAGCCGCCCTGTTAGATTGAATAAAGAAACATCTTAAGGAAAATGGCGACCAAAACGACACCATTGTTAGACCAAGCATTACAGCACGAAAACGTAACTCAACGAATTTCGGTTCCAAAGGTGATTCGGTGACGCGTTAGGAAATCTCACCCAGAAACGAGCGCAAACATGAAGGAAACCCTCCGAAACCTTTGTAAACCGTCTTTTGCAACGCAAAAGGTATGCGGACAGTAAAGCAGCTAGCGTAAAGTAATTTAATGGCGAATGAAAGTTACATTTTATGGGATTTCCATTAACACCATAACGTAAACATGTAAAATGCTTTAATTTGAAACCGCTGCCTCCGCGGCATTATTGGTGGAAGTAGGCAAGACGAGTACAGGAAACATTGAAATGACAAGAGAAAACAAGAGGATAAAACATGTAGAAAACCCTACCCACCGCCACCGAGCCTTTGGATGGGGCCACAATTTATTTGTTTGTTGCGGTGCGTTGTTTAGTTGAATAATTCCATTTCGAATGCAACGTCACACGCACCGACGCAGGCACTCCATTTTTTAAAGTGAGTTTTCTGTGCCGCACTTTTAAAGTTGCCCGCTCACGGCAGCAATGGAATGGTGGCCTCCCGATGGAATGGTGTCGGACGGTGTTGGTAGTGGTTTGAATTTAATATGCGTTGAATTAATTTACGGCGTAGGTCGCCGTGGATGAGGCACATTACAACAGTGGAAGCAGAAGAGCAAACGGTACGGCGATGGAAGAAGCCTCGGGAGGAATTGAAGGATGAAATGGAATTAGTTGGAATTTATTTGCGTTTCGTTTTCGACTGTGACTGTGTGGTTGACAGTTCGTATTTTTCCCTTTTTTAACGCAAGAAATTATAATTCTTTAATTTCGCTCTCTACTACTGCAAACGACATCGACTTGTATCGTTTTATAATAATTAACGATTTCATTCATTGCCGGGTAAAACTCAACAAAACAGCGCGGTATATTATAATTCCTTTAAAGGTAAACAAGATATACGTTAACCAATATAATAAATAAGGTTGTAGATTTGAGGCGTAGTTTAGTAAAAATGTTTGCATACCCATTAATATGGGTATTTTGTATGTCAAACATTAACACAATCGCGAAAAAAATATGTTGATTGCAATTAATTTTAAATACTTTAACTTAATTTAATTCCAATAATCTTTGCAATTTGTCTTTTTTATTCTTTTGGTACTTGCTTCTCGAATGGCACTTTTTATATGCCTTTGTTTTTATTTTCATTCTACTCAATTTTTCCATAAAATAAATTAAAAATAAATGCCAAGATCACATCACTATAAAAACAATAAAAATAGATAGGTCATAATTGAATACTGATGAAAAGCACTAAAGATGCTCTCCTATGAAGATTTGGCGTTATTTATTTTACTACATAACAGATATTGCTGTTCTAATAGTTCATTTTACAATTTCTTTTGGGGGAAAAAAGATTACACATTAAAATAAAACAACTTTGTGAATTAATCATGGCTTGAACTTTTAGAATTATGTACGTTTCAAGCATATAAAACACTTGCACACCGCAAAATTAACAAAATGAAAAATCATTTCCAGCATAAGCTTAAAATTGTTTGTTAGCTGAAGCAGAAGAGTCTCAAACAGACGACAATCGGGCATGACAGAATAACGCCATAGTACTTTTGACGAGTCGTTATCGACGCCTAACATCGAACCCGCAGCTTGCCTCCTTTTTACGCACCCGAGCAAGGCTATAAAATGGCGAAATCAGAAAACACCAACAAAAAAACCACCATTCTTCATCGGAATGACTATCGTACGAAATGGCTTGCCATCGCTTATCGGACTACCTTCGATCACTGGTACGAAGCCTGTACGGCATTAAAGGACACGCCACTGGACAAAAGCTCACAAACACCATCTTCCCTACCTTCTCATATGCCGTCCATTCGTATGGCCTATGCGAACAGGCCCGTACCGCTCCGAAAGAGGCGCTTGATTTATGAACAGCTTAATTCATTGCAGCGTGAAACTGACATCGATTAGCGTTTCCGCGAAAAACGGGTGTGCACGTCTGCCCGGGCGCTACTGCAACCTTATCCTGCTTTCCCGAAATACACTCTACACCTTCAATAGGCAGTCACTGATGTCATCTGGTGGAATCGGTGTAGCAATATTTCCTGTATTCGAAGCGTAGCACAAAGGATTCACAAAAAAAAACAAATAATACAACGAACATCACCATAGCGGCCTGGAAGCGTTCGGGTGGAAAATAATGCATGTATTACGTGCGAAAAAGTGCTTTATAGACTTGTACGACAACGCTATTGCTGGTACGGATCGTCATCATATTTAACAGTACAGCGTGAAGGGTGGTGCATCGTACAGCGAGTGCCAATCTTCCTGATTGTTCGAGTGCGATAGTTTCCTGTTATTCACTTGCATACAGTTACTAAATGAATTATTTCTTGTAGAAAGGTACCAAAAAACAAGTTGCCTTAGGCGATAGCGTGATGTACAAAAATTACTTCAAACTGTACTATAATATCACCAGCTTCAAAACTCCAAAGACCTTAACACAGCGAAAAGCACATGAAATTTATTCATTGCCCTTGGCTACGTTTAGCTCTTACTGTCATACTCCTTTCCGGAGATGAACAATACCTCTCTAGACGGCGATACCATTGCTGAAGGGTTTCGTTTGCATACCGTACAATGCGCAGCCGAATGAAGGACATCTACACATGCTGGAACGGCATTGAAATTCCACGCAAAACAATAGATCATGAAATGCACAGCTAGCATCACAAATATGGGTAAGTGAAATGTTTGACGAGCGTACACACTGAACAGATGCCACAGAAGGACAATAACACAACAGAGGACAGGACCAAACAAAAGAGATTCTGCCGAAAGGGTATTCGTCTTTTCGGCACGTTTGTACTAAGAATGGCAGTGAAGTGATAACATAAGTTGTAACCCGTGATTAAAGTCGAATTTTGCTTATTGGATTTCGGCTTGAGATCTAGAATATTTTAAAATATGTTGTTTGTCTTGTTAAATGCAATTAGCGCATGCATAATTATGCTTTCCTTTTTTCAAAAATTCAACAAAAGAGCTTTAATATACTTTGCATGCTATCTTACCGCATCGTCCATAGGTCCATAGTGAAGGTCGTGTATCGTGTATCGTGGCTCATTTCTACTGAAATTTCAATGGTTGGATTCCTAACGATATGTGCTAATAAATAAAATACACTTGTTGTATCAGAAACCAAATTTCCAAGAAATTCCGCCTAGCGCACGGCTTACTGTAGCAAGCACAACATTTTGCTACCAGAGCGTAAGATGCTTCCCGAGAGTGATCCGTTCGCACCCGAAAAACAGGGTATAAAAGGGGATCCTGCGCTGGTTTTAATCAGTTATTAGTGAACGCGCAAGGACTAAGGACAGTTCCATCCGCTCTCGCAAACTCACCACGTTAGCTCTCGCAGCTTCAACAAGTCGGCTCTCGCAGCCTCACCAAGTCGGCTCTCGCAGCCTCAACACGTCGGCTCTCGCAGCCTCACCACGTTGGCTCTCGCAGCCTCACTACGTTCGGCTCTCGCAGCCTCAACACGTCGGCTCTCGCAGCCTCACCACGTTAGCTCTCGCAGCTTCAACACGTTGGCTCTCGCAGCCTCACCACGTTGGCTCTCGCAGCCTCAGCACGACGGCTCTCACAGCCTCATCATCCGGCTTTAGGCCCATCGAGGAAGACCTGGCCTTCGAGCCCATCGAGGAAGACCGTGTCTTTAGGCCTATCGAAAAGGCCTGGCTTTAGGCCCATCGAGGAAGACCTGGCCTTCGAGCCCATCGAGGAAGACCTTGGCTTCTAGCCCAACGAGGAAGACCTGGCCTTCGAGCCCTTCGAGGAAGTCCTGGCTTTCGAGCCAACACGAAGACTGTTCATTGTTAAAAGATAATAAAACACAACGTAGGGTAAAAGTGAACAGAACAACACTAGTAAGTATGCCAATTGAGCTTCTACGTATCGCGTACGAGTAACTCTATCTCCAAGTCGAAGAATGTTACCTACGATGAATTTCAAGTAATCGATTTAATTGTCGAACGATTTGCTGAGCAATGCGGTTTCGTCACTAATGTTTATCTCATATTTATTAGTATAGATTTCTTAGAGCATTTTATTTTCATCATCAACCCTATGTATACTCCTAATATTTTTCTTGAACCTAGTCTTCAATTATAACACATTTATTTTGCGATAAAAATGAGACTAATCGTCTAAGCTTTGAGCTACTCTGTAAAACAAACCAGAATCTAGCTAAACGGATCTTCATCTCATCGTATCGTAATTCACTTCGCCACCAGCTATAATTCTAGGCACTACTATCATACTTTTCTAGCAATGGAAAAGCCAAGCTGTTGTGCACCGTTACATACGCGATTACAATTCATAAACTTCACTCAACGTAGCCCCCAGCGCTGATACATTCGACCCGGGAAAGCTTACCTGCCCAAAACTGTCGCTGGCACGTTACTTTCCCAGCTGAACCTACCGAGGTTTACATTCGACTATTCGTAACTCTAGGTCCTACCTTTCTCTTCGGGTCCCGGTGTCCTTTCCCGCTAGAAGTGCCCGAGGATAATTAGGTACACACGCTCTGTCGCATTAAAGTGCGTCCATGTACCACCATACGCAACCCGGCAACCTGTGCGTGAACCGTGTATGACAAAGAGTGAGGGAGAAAAGCGACGTGAGGGGAAATGAACTTGCTTAACGGAAAGATTTAATAAGCTTCGTGTGCCGGGGGCGAAATCGGGACCAAATTAATAACATAACATTTCTCTCACTCGCTCTCTCTTTCTCTGCTCGGCTTTGACTACAGTCGATCGAAAGCCAAGGGAAGCCCAGTGGAGCGATAATTAACCCGAGCTGGACGTGGAAAGGGAGCAGACTGGGCAAAAGATCCTCTGGCCATGATGGAACGTTACCGGAAAACTCCGACCAAAATCGCAGCAGAACATATCCGCACACGGTGCTTTGATACGGTTTGACGTCTCCCGGGACTCCTAAAGTTTCGGGCCGGGGAATTCACGCCTTACAAACCCAACACAGATTATACCAGATGTCTTACGAAAACAACGAAGAACGGCTTTCCGACGAGTTACAGCCAGATTTTCCATCTACATGGCAAGAAAACACGGACGGAAAGCGAACACATGCTCGATTAACAAAACCCACTACATGATGTTACAGTCGTGTTTTCTCGCACCCTTGTCGCGTAAGGTTTCCTTCTTCGACCGCTTCACGACCTTTCAAACGTTTGTTTTAAATACTCTCACAACGGTCACCAGCTTCAATCTACGGTAAACGGTTCCAATCGTATAACAAAATGACCACACAAAGAACCGTTTGCTGTACGCGTGTTACCCGAATAGGTTCCATTCATCAACCATCATCTTCATCATCCACAGCAAACGGTCACTTGACACCCATCCGATCTTTCTTTTTTGCTCTGCTTTTGTCTATTTTGAACATCCCAGACAGTTTTTCTTCCCCTTGGGTGCAACCTCCCAGACAGTTTTTCTTCCCCTTGGGTACGGTCTCTGCAACGAACCAGGAAGCTCTGCTCCTTTTACAGTGACGTGACTTACAACCGGGTAGTCTACGCTGTCATCATAGTTGACCCTGCGGGCTGTTTACTTTTTGCAAGGATGTAATCGGAAGCGGACACTGTTTTGGTTCGTAGACGTTGGTTCTTAATTCAGCTAGTGCATAAAATATAAAAAATGTCCCAATGTCATTACGGCGAATGAGAAGAAGCTTTATTAATGTTCAACTGCTAAGCCATCAAGCTGTCCAGCCGTTTATAATCGACATGTCTGACTCTCCATCTTTAGTGTTTCACTATTTTTGATTAACTTTAACAACTATATTCTGTACTATTTAAAACCCCCAGTGGCAAGCTGAGTTTTCGCGCATATTGCTTCGAAACATTTTTAAAGATACAATTTGCGAAAACCCTACCCTGAATAGCCTTGATGAAACCCAAAGCAAATAGGCAAAATGGATTTTGAACAACAGGTTTGTTAGCTTATGATATGATTAAATTTGACATTAGGATTTTTTTTAATTACTTAGCCCTTGACGAGGGTAACCTAAGGAATATCTGGGTTATTGAAATGTAGAGCATAACGAAATATTAAACGAGCACCAAAAGTCCATGACAATTGTCATGCCATGATCGAAATTCGTTGCTGAATTTCCATTACTGTTAATATTATTTTAACACAACGCTGCCTTCAAATCATTGTTAGAATAATTTAACAATTTCAAAACACTAAACTCTTCAACGGATTGAAACCATTTCGATAACACTGTGCAATCGATTGCATTCCCATCTTCCATGATTGCATTTAAACTACATCATATATCCACAGCACTTTGATTCAACACACTTCGTCTTACTTGCTAACCCCTCATTATTCAAATCACATATAATGCATTTTAACAAAGCATCGTACAACATTTTGCAATGCAACTCAGACACCTGTCATGTAAATGCCTGCATGGGAATGAAGTTCAACAACAATGAAGTGCGCATACAGAACACCTTCAAGTGAACCCGACAAAGCAAAAAAAAAACATTTTGAAGAGATCTAATGAACGTGTGAAGAAAACATGAATGGGATGACTTTTGATCTCTTTTGATTTTTTCCTGTCATTGTCTCTCCACTCTCGACCAACTGAACTACAATACGAAAAACCTTCTACAGAAGTGTCCGCCACTCTGACCAGCCTCCGGAAGATACCCTAGAACTTTTGATCTGCCGTCTGATTTGATCTCAACTGAAGCGAAAAGTAGCAGCAATGATGAGCGGAGCGAGATTTTGTTCCCTTTCTACACTCGACTCGTGTTAAGAAATGAGCGCTCTTTCCCTCTTTACGATAGCAGCACAAGCTGAAGATCTCTTGTGGGAATTTTCCAAACACTTCAGAAAAGGTGCTTCAGTGGAAAGCTTCTCGTGCATACCGTGCATCCATGGCAGTGGGTAAAACTATGTTTATGAAGCTGACATCTAAGACCTGCTCCATTTGGAAGGGGCCCAGCCTGGACTATAATGTAATTTGTTTCCACATGGTCAACTATTTCCAATTCGACGGAAAACAAGCATCAAATGATTGTATCGTTTCTAACGTGCCATTTTCTAAGCCCTGCTGTGAATGGGAAACGGATTTTTGTCCTTTGATTGTGCGACTGATCGGTAAAGGTAGTTTAAAGTTAAATTTCGTTTCGATTTTTCGCTAGCTGTCCCTTCATTGATAAAAGTTACAATAATCCATTATAAACATATCTTTCCTATTTCTTGTTGTATAAGATTTTCTACTCACTTATTAAACCTTTATAAGCTTGATGGAATGAAATCAATTGAATTACATATTGATCAAACAGGTGTCGCCATCGTGGGCAATCGTTCTAACAGTATAGGTACGTGAATCCACTTTCACAAACCCGAAAATCATTCCGCTTAGTTCAGAGCTCCGTTAAACATTCACCAAGGCCCACGGAAAAGATCGTACACTAATGACTGCAACCCCTATTTAGCACAAGCGGTGCTAACTTAACGCTTTCCGTACATTTGTTCTTCACTGACACAGCTTTCAAGGCAGAGTAATAGACCGGAGTGTTGTTTAAATTTGTTCCATGTAACGTCTGTGAGCTTTCCGTTACATATTTTCCCCTGCTTAACTTACTCCATCATTCTAAGCACCAAGTGTCTGTTGGGGAACGTGACATCGAAAGCCAATTAGCTGGCGATTGATGAATTAATTAGTTCAGACATGGGAGAAGCATCCTGGGTGTGAATGTAAAAAAACAACAGGGATGTGCCTAGAGATGGTACATTATTTTTGACAATCAGTAGAGAGCTGTGATGGAGAATGAATGGAAAGGATTATTGAAGGATTCTTGTCACAACCCGCTCGACACTCTGATCTCTTGTGGAAGAATCTTTTGTTAGACTAGGGGTGTACATGGGTTGTTGTAATTTCATAATGCTTTCTTAATTCGTTTAACATTACCATAGCAGAGCCGTGATCAATCGGATGTCGTGTTTAAGAAGCGTTTCTTAATGCAGTACTTAAAGCTATGTTTAAGATACTTTAAATTATTTTGTTATAATGTTTTGATGAAGATGAAAATAAAGAAAGAGAATTAAAATCACAAATATAACACACAAACACGAAGGTTTCTATCCCAAAAGAGACGTCAAAACACCCCACAGAAATATTCATAAAACGGCTAAATCTCATGTTTGATAGATATTGGCTCAATATTCAAAAAATCTTCTTCTTCTTCTTCATCAGCACAACAACCTCAAGGCTTGTAATTTTTGGTTTTCATTGACTTTATTCATCTGTGACTGGATAATCAATGCTGTGTAGGAAAGATTGGTCCGAAAACGGTTGACTGATCGGTTCTGTCATGTGAAGACCGGTTATCAGTATACCATCGGGACGCTCAATTAGTTCCAGTTTTAAATAAACGAGTTATATAATAAACACATTGGATACTTGTTCTTAAACATCAAATTTTAACTTAATACAACTCAACCCCTTTGCATCTTAAGCCACAATAACTCTTCATTTGAATACTACACGCCGACATACCGAACTAAACCATCCCCATCACTTTGAATGCAGAGCATTCCGGCATATTCACTGTTCATAGTCTGATTGTGTATGTACTGCAGCATTCATCGCAGTTTGCCGAACCAATTTGCACTAGCCAAACAATTCGCAGTACAGCCGCCAGCCATACCGTTCGGCATTAAACGCCATATTGCATCATATTTCGAGTGTTTGTGTGAGCTTAACATGTTTTTTGTGCTGCCTTCTTTTGTTATCATTATTATTTGTCTGCATCATGCTCGCATCTGCCCGGCAATTGGCAATGTGCAGTAATTAATTATGCAACGCTACACATTTCACACATCTAATCATTCTCATCGTTATCGCCCGGCGTCATTCGCTAGCACCAGCATCGGCCACATTGAGCCGAATCACCCTTTCAAATGTTGCCTTACATTGTTTGCACTAATCAAGCCTCCGATTCCAATTGCGACCTGCTGATGATGATGTTGATGATGGTGCAAGACCATCACTGTACGTTCCCAACGTTTGCAGCCCCATGTATGTATCGTTCACAGCCAACGAAAGTGTGCCGTACAATTAGTTGTAAGTGCTTGTAGGTGGGAAAATTGAATTAGGATTGCCCGTATAGACGTACCCTGGTTGGATGGAAACAAGCTGAAGCATTATACTCGTACGCTTTCGGTTGGCACTGAAGAATCTAACAAGAATAATATCTTGTTTAACAAATTTTCTATTGTTTGCCTTACGCGTAAAGTTTATGTAACTGAAACACAAAATGAACCAACAAACAAAATATCGCTACATAATAGATCAAAAACCGCATAAACCGATTCTAACAAATAAAGCATAGCCAAAAATTGTACATAATTACATAATCTGTACGAGGTGTTTGACAAATGTATAAAGCATAAATATACACTTACTTCTTGCTACAACATAAACGAAAACGAAGGTAAGTGTGGCTGAAACCAATTCTTCACCCTCCCAAACTTACCAACCTCACGTCTCAATGCTTTGTTCTCGATAATCCCAATAGGACGACCAGTCTGTCGAACAGACGACGGTGACGACGACGCTGTTGATGCACGGGCTGATTGAATTATGCTCAAAGAAATCAAACCATCACAACCGTCCAACGCTAACCCTCATGACGATGCCATACCGAATGCTTTCTCTTCGCACCGAAATTTTTCACCCCAATCCCCAAAAAACTTCACCCAACCATAACGCTGGCTGGAAAACGTCAATCAGCACTAATGCAAATATCGAAACAGGGATAATTCGACCAGCATGTGGATGTCAGAACATGACGCTGACGGATTAAGTGAGAATGGGAGGCACACTTTTAACCGCTCACGAGCGAACGGTGGCTGGGTTGGGTGAGTTTGGCGTGTTGGGAAAAATGGAACACACGATCCGGAAATTGATTACATTTGCATATTAGCAGGGGAACGCACACCATCGAATCGTTGAGAAAATGATGCCGCTTTCATGTGTGCATGTGAGAGCGTGTGGTCGTGAAGAGGACGATGTGAATACGCAAAAAAAAACTTTCTTCCATGGACGGTAGATGAATCAAAAGCAATAACGCACGCAGCCCGTTGACGATGGGGCCACACGCGCCTGATACGCATCAATATTAATACCGACGCGCATGTGACGCACGAAGTGATAACGTACCGGGAGTGCGTCGAAGCGCGTGCACACTCCCCCCAAAAACGACCCATTCTACCGGCAGCAAACGGTTCAAAGCCCCACTACAGGATGCTGCTTGTACGGTAACGCTTCCGAGTAACGATTTCATTTCCGGCTTGGGATGAACTTGCATTCATTCGCCTTCTCAGGCTCACGTTCACGTATGGCCGGTGTGACCGTGTGGGAACCAGTGCGCGATGAAATATATTTTTATTTTCAACTTTGTCCTCTATCCCGCTGCTTTCCGTGTGTGCTTTCTAGCGCAGCACTGAATCGGTGTGCGTATCGTTACCGGAAATACCTGACCGGACCGGAGATGATTGGCAGGCGGGCTAATCGAATCGTTGCATTCAACGCACATTGGCCTGCACGAGTTAGGCCGGATTTGAAGAGGTAACCGTTTAATATACGCCAATCAATCATCGAACCGTTCACCGTCCTGGATAAGAACTAAAAACGGGATGAGAGAAAGGGATGGCAAAAGGCGTTCACTGTATAACCAGGATGATGTTGCATGCTCCTCACATTACTAACATTTCATAAATTATGTCAAGCAAGAATGTTTAGATATTTTTTTTTTTTATTAAAGATTTGTGTACTTCAGTTTGAGGCAAACAACGAATGCTTAACCAATTTCTCCTATGTTCGGCTGGCAATTAATTTATGTTCTTAATTTGCAATAATAATGGTTCATTCAAACTTATTGCAGACAGATGTTATTTAATTTAGTTCAACATAACTTCTAAATACCATTTTGAGGTTTAAGCATTCTATCTTCAATTGACACAAGGTCAATAAGACAGTATCCCACAAAAGCAAAAATTTACAAGTGATTGATTGATTTTACGGATACAGCATGTAAATCAACAGTATGCATTGTACGAAGGCAGCAAGCACATGCATGGAGGCGCCTGGTCTTCTATAAAGTACCATCACATGGAGGCGCATGGTTGTTTTTTAATTATTTTAACGCATTGAAATTAATTTAAAATGAAATTAAAAAAATTGTTACATGCTTTTGCTTTACGATCCTCAATTCAATAAAGGAATTAATTAATCTACACATTCTAGCAGTTTTTTTCGATGGTAAATTGTTTTCCTTTCTCATTAATGTTATTTTTCAACAGTTCTCTACGATTGCGAACAAAATAAAATATACAACGCTTACAGCAAATGATGTAGAACAAAAAAGAAATGTTTCCTCATATCTTTTAATTTCGTTAATAGACATTCCAGACTCTACATTCGCAAACATACGCAATTCCGCCATTCTATAGCTTTCGGTATGTAAATTTAAACGAAAATCTTATTTCACCATCAAATATTTAAATCAACTTCACTTCCCTGACGGGATCGTCATAAAGTCGGACGGCCCGAATTGTAAAACAATCAGCCTAAAGGAAATAGCTTCCGTAACGTACTTTCAGAAATCGCTATTTAAATCAAACACACTTGCATGCTCATCCGCATTGCATACTGGTGCCAGAGGATATATTAAAAAAAATACTCCGAACACAATCTGTTTCCGTTTGAGGGCAAACAGCGTACATAAAAATCACTCAGCCAGCTAATGCGAATCCCGGGACTACCTTTTATGCGGGAAAACGAAGCTTACGGGAGGTACGCGTAGGAAGTCATTGCAATGAACGGAAACCGAAGGACACTGGAATACAATCAGCATAAGTAGACAATCTTGTTCGTTTGGTTCAATGAAGCACGCAGGGCGGCTAGGGAGCCATACTGGGAAGAGCGGTGTCCAAGCTTCAACAGCTTGAAGCGGCCTTAGTATCTGTAGACTGACCCATACGCTGAACCAACACTGCTCCGTTTCATTCGAAACCCGAATGGCTGGAGGATATGAGCCACCAACCAACGTCCATTACATTCGGCAAACCGAATAGATGAGACACCGCTGACGATTTATTGCCGTTGGATTAGTGAGCAGTAGGGTGGCTTTTCCTTTTTCTCCTTCCTCTTTCTCTTTCTCTCTCTCTCTCTTCTTCTATCTTTCTCTCTATCTCTTTCCTTTACTAACTTACTCTTATTTTTATCATTTTCTTTGCACGTTTTTCTTATCAAACCGGAACGTAATAACACGCACCATAATCAAACGCTTACCTTCCCCATGCCTTGAAACGGTCAAGCTTGTATATATAGAATAGAAGTAACACACAAAAAAAACAATCCCAACAATACGTTCGAACAAAGAACCGTTCGAGCGTAAGCCTCATAATGTATTCAATCACTAATTTTCCAATCCGCTGACCCAATTGGCCCCTGCCGTCAGACCCGGGGAACCGCCGGGAACTTGCAACCGCACAGCACAAGAAACGAAAACGAAAGTCAGCTTCTTATCGCCAGAAAACCATTACACCAAAAAACCCGGTAACAAATAAAGTCCTATGCAAACCGTAGCAAAGCGCTTATCCCGACCCCGTATGCAAACGTAACGGACGTGACGTGCGAGGTGAAAACGAACGGTATCGGTAATGAAAGAAAATGTAAAGAAAAAGTTCCAAATGTACCGGCTTGTCCATGCTCGGAGCTGCTCAAGCGTGTGGAAATAAATTTTCAAAACAAATGAAATTTCGACCAGCAGCGTCGAGCGTCTTGAATTATTGCACTGTAGCAACCATGCGTCCGGAGTGTGGAGATATTCGTTTCGAGAAAAAAGCCAAACTTTTCTTCTCGGTACTGAAGCGTGAACGAAAGATAATCGAAACTTTTCCACCATCGTATGGTGTTTGATTTTTAGTTCGTTGTTTTCCTTTTTATTTAGTACTTACCTTCAATCTGCACTTATCATTTTATTGCTTTCCAATCGATGTTTCCCGCCGAATGGCTCATCAATCGAAGCTGTCAGCGGCGAGTAGAGGAAAAACGACTTCCTTCACAACTGACCTTCGTGTAACGATGAATATTGGGGCTTTAAAGAAAAAAATAAACACAACACTTCTCTCAGCAGTAGTTAGAAAAAGGGAATGGGCCAACAAGTTAGCAACGGACAACAACACAACAAAACAAAACAAAAAAACCAAACAAATTTACGACCACCACAATCAACGCTTAAAACGAGCTCCTTTTGGAGAGGTTTCACATTCACTGCCTTTCGAACTCACTTTCCGGTTCGATGGCTTTCGGGGTTTTGTTTATGTTTTGCTTTTCAGGTTACCCACACCACGTCCGTTACACCAGGCACCGTGAGGATCGATCTACCTTCGTTCTCGAACTGGACAGGGAGCAACTTTTCCACGGGTCCGGACAAAAAACTTTCCACCAAAAATGGTAGGCTGCGTATACTGGACCAGGTGTGCATTATTTGCCGCGCGTAACCGATTGCCGGTCGACCGGCCATGCGTTACCGGGCAAATACAGCAACGCCTGCCACGGCAGCGCACAATGTTTGAAATGCAAAATAAAAAGAAGCATAAACAACTTGCTCCTCACGCACGCACAAAAACTTTCCCTAATCCTTCAAGCTACCTGTGTGGCCGTTTTTAAGCTGGTGGGAGAATTTTTTTAAACCCAGCCAATGCGACAATTAAAGCGACTAAAATGAAGAAAACCTTTTTTTTCTCGCACGTCCTCCGCAAAAAGGTTGACAAAGATAGGCCAAACTGAGGTAAAAGTTTCTTTCCTCTTGCAGCGCATAAGGCAACACAATCCTTTTTTTTGTGCCGGAATTGTGTGCAAAAATAGGCCCTTTATTGTCTGCTACATTCCCGGTAGTGCGCTTTAACGTCGAAAGGTTAACAAGAACAAATTACCTTGAAAAAAGTCGATAAAATTCAAGCGCTACCATCATGGTGAGGTTTCTGCATAATGTAAGAAGATCGTTTGCATAGAGACTTTAACGTCTATATCCGGCACATGCTCGGTAACTGTCTCACCAGAACAGAACTGTTGACAGCATCAATCAACACCCACTTGCGTTCGTTTGGTTTGGTCGGCCCTGTGAAAAATGGGAACCAAGAACGCTAGTGGCGTGAGTCGAGCAAGGGTGGCCATATAATTTGCCATCCACCCCTCGCCGGTTGTTGGTCACTGATGGATCATTTATTCACCAGTAAGCAACATCTTCCCTTACTCATTCGTTTTGATTTATTATTCATAGCGTCTAATGGGTAGCCGGGTCCAAGGGAACCGATTGAACCGAGCGCTTCATCGGCGCCCGAAAGTATGCACTCTCGAAGCGAGAAACGGCATTGTGCATACACACCGGACGGAGCTCCACAGTGAGAAGAAACTTTCACCGGCGAAGCTGTGTCACATAGTTAAAATCGATGTGGCTTTTCATCTAGCTCGTCAGCTGTGCAGCAGAGTTTTCCCAAAACTTTCCCCGGGTTTTTGTTTTTTTTTTTGCTGATGGGAATGATTTTCAACGTTTTCGATGCTGATGGGTACTTCTATATGCTAATTCCATTTATTATAACTAAGCCAAACCTTCGTCGTTTGTTGGTTCTTTCGTTGCTCATGATGGTTATGGCTCTTTCATAAAAATTGCTATGACAGTATCAAAAAGAACAAGCACAGTATGAAATTTAATACTTTTAAATTAAACATTAATGGAAAACGCTTTATTTTTAAAATCATTCCACGACCAACCTTCTTCTCTTTTTATACTCATGTCACTTCAAACGTTTCGCAAGTTGTAACATTAAAAGTAAAGACTGAATAAAAATGTTCCTTAAATGAACAGCATTAAATTGACGACCTCACAACCTTCTCACAAACTTCTATGGAGAATAGACATCTTTAAAAACGGTAGTACTAACCTTTCCTACTAGACTACTACAAGCCACCTTTTGGTTGAACCTTAAATTTTCTCCTTTGTTGTTCTTTTCCTTTTCCACTATTTTTTCACCCAATTTCCATTTCCACCTTCCGGCACCACCACCCATGTTAACTTTCCTAACGGCAGTGTCCACAGTGTGGCAGTGGAATCATCATAATTTTCCCGCCCAACCAGCTGCGACGGCAGTCCGTTCCATTTTGCTCCCCTCTCCAGAGAGTCAGAAGAGCGCAAGAAATAAATGGCTTTAATAAATTACACATCATAATTCCAGGGGACACTCCAATGCTTTAAGCCCGTGGATGCTTGCACATGGCTTAAGACATGCGAGATCGGGCGGCATTGGAACATGAAGCTCCCGCCAATGTGGGAAGGAATATGTGGTGTAAAAAAAACAACGGTACGGTTTAGATTGTAGTCGTGCAGTCGCCACATCTATGACAGCTCTCGCCATGTGACCTTTTGCACCTGAAACACTCGATGTGTCCACTGAAAACACATACAGATGAAAAGTGAAGCTAATGCAATTGCACCACATGTTAAGAATGGGAAAGAAAAAATCAACGACGATCTCGAACGACGAAACCACAAAAAGAGAGCACAGCTCTAGAAGGGAAGAAAGAATTTAAATCGTTTCCGAAATCGTTTGCAGTCTAGGGCAACAAGCTCACACCATTCCTGGAGCTCGTGTCGCCGTTGTTTCTTATCGTGTTGTTTCGTGTGCTCTCTCTCTATTCTATTTTTTCGCGAGGGATAATTTCGAAATCTTCGAATCTTATCGTTTCCCCTGAATGATCCTATGTCGGCTAAAGGAAGCTTTTACCCATTTTCATCCTTTACCATCAGCAACATTTGCTCCACGAAACAGGGCACCCTTCATGCATGCTTTCTAAAATTGCTAAAAAAAAAGGAAACAAACCTTTCTCTCCAACCAAATTTCGAAATGCCGAAAGTTTCACAACAGTTTCCCCTTCTGCTGCCGACTGCGCACACTCGGCCGAAGCTGTTGGCTCGGTTCGGGAGCGTGGCCGGTTGACTGTTGCAGTTACGCCGCAAAAGTGCAACTTGCAGCATACTTTACTTTATTTTACTTCTTTTACTTTAGTATTACAAATTTTGTCTCTTCTTTAACCTCGACACAACAAGGTAGACACAAACAAACTCATAAATACCAGTGAGCAAACCCCTTAAGTCTAACATAAGCAAAGTCACAATAAAAGAAGAAAAAAGTAAATAATCATGAATCGAACGAAGAACATACTTTACAAACATACAAACAGTAATATAGCAGCACAAAAAAGCTGAAATTAAAATAATTTACATCTTGATTAAGTTTAGTTTACTTGATTTTGTTTCAATTCCCAATTTGTTAAATAATGCTTCATATATTGCTCTTTATTCTTAGCCTAACATAAACATATTTTAAATGAGTTTTAAAAAAAAATGAAAAAATAAGTTTCATGATGCCTATAGGCTTTTGTCGAAAGCTACTTAAGTCTGGTTTTGTCAATAGATGCCAGAGAACTTATAATCGTAAATCAATTTATTTTTGCAGTTGCATATTTTACTGAAACTTATAAACAGCCACCCGTAGCCGGAACTCTTACAGCAGATCAAGAGCGCTAAATAGTTGAAGCACCTCAGAAGAAATGCTCCCCACAAGAGATATTAATAAAACAAGCTTTAACTTAAGATCAAAAAGTATATTGAGTAGTTTTGATTATTTTTTGTACTCTAGTCAATTTTTTCTTACACCTAAGACATAGAAAATCTTTAAAATGTCACTTAAATTAGATGATATTCCTTTGCTATGACTTTAATTCAATAAATATCCGCTTAGATTATTCAATCAGCCGATACTCTTTCTACCTTATTTCTGCCTCTGCGATAGCAAACTACGGTTCTACCTTATTCTGAAGCTCATCCTACTTGTAGATCAACAGTTTGTCAAAATCCACTTCAAAAACCATCATTAGCCGATGGGACGTGTGAAGCAGTCGGAACAGCAACAGATCCACCGCAACGTGTCTTCACGCTAGCTAAACACCCACTCCGATCCACGATATTGCTCGCCCAACGGCAAAGTAAACCAGGTCAAAGCTTGCTGCCGCGCACTGAATCCGGAAGAAGCTTCTTACGTTTAACCACAAGCAGACACTCACACGACCGCCGACACCGACGGGAATACGCGCGGTATGGGATTATCTAGCATAAGTAGCATTATGCTAACCATCCAACTAATGCCCGCAACCACAGGTAATCCCTTCCCTACGCCACACAACCGGTACGGTAAGTGGGGATTGTGAAGACCGGATGCTTACAACCGATTTTTCCACGATAAGCCGCTTTCCCTAACTGGCGCAGAATTGCAAATGAATTACGTGACGCCGATCTGGTTACATTAAAAATTATCCTACCCATCATGCTATTGCGGGTGCTTTGTCACACCAGGGCAGGGAAAGACAATGTGTAAGTGGGTTTTGTTTGTGCACTGTATGTCTTCATAAGGCCCAAGAACAACAAATTTTTGAAGCTGCAGGAAGCTAAAATGATGACTGTCTTGTGAATGGAATCTTAACTGACGCAACAGCTAAGAAACAATCGAAAGAAAAAGCTACAGTCCTCGTCCTGCGATTTATTTTCCTGTATACGTTTTTTGCATTCCTAACAACTACGATAAGACAGTTCAGAAGTTATGCACTCAAAAAAAATCAAAACATTCAGGATGGGGGAAAAAATAGAAATTGTTTCTTTAAAAAATGCACGTATGGAAATTGTTTTGCAAAGCTAATACGAAACGTGTATCACATTCGAACACACTCACGTTTCTACTTTCGCTGTTGCATGCTATAGGGCGCTATGAAACAAAATTTAAAAAAAAATCAGACAATCCAAAAGCAAACAAAGGAAAAAAAACTTTCAATTCCCCCACTCCAAACACGATTCCACAGGCTCGTTTTTAACCCGAAGTAGAAACAACTGCCGACCAAGACTTTCTCTCGCCCGTTACGGAATATTTCAAAACTTTTCAACAAACCGGATACCGTCCCGACATGTTTCCGGGGTCTTCCCATCCGCACCGCACCCGGAAGCACGTGCATGGGACATATTGAAACAAGAAATCCATTGCTTACTCCTCAAGTGCCACTAACCCGATCTCACCCGGTGGCAGGGAAAACCTTCGGTTGGTGGAAAGAGGGAAAGTTTGAGACACGACGAAAGAGAAGGAAACGAAACAAATACAGCAGTTAAGTATGGGAAGGATTGTTTGATCCTCGCTGCCACCTTTCTTTTAGCTCGCTTGTGCACATCCATTTGGAAGTTGTGCCTCTGTCGATACGGTGATGTTAAAAAAATAATACGCTTACGAGTATGAACATAAGCTGTACAATTTTTAGGGACGAAAATTGTGTTATGTTTCTTAGATTATTACAAAGTGTTTCTGTCTAGAATTCTAGAGATCTGATGGCCTTGGCGTAACGCGGTAATAACACCCTCGAATGTAGTTGTGGCTTCGAAAATGATTTTTAATACTTAAGATTAATTACAAAAAAAAATATTCAAATTCAAAATTGATAAAGCATATGAAAACGGTGACAATATTTTTTTTAATACCGACTTTGATAAACCCACATTAATTCCATGTACGGAATCGATTCACAAAACCTCCTACACTTCCCTTCTGCACATATTTTTTCCACCTTTTGCCCTGACTGTGCAACTTTTTCCACTCCAATCGGCTTCCGGCAACTGACGTGCCAAAACCGGTACCAGAGTGGGATGTTGAGAAATACGGACAAAAAAATACACACTCAACCCCGGAAGTAAATCCTTCAAATCTTTTGAGAAAAGAAAACACGCACACACACCTTAAGCACCTTGGATAATGATTTTGGAAACAGTCCCAACACAAGCAAGAAGAAAAAAATACTAAACAAGAAGGAACATACCAAAAGCGACAGAAGCAAGGAACAAATTTCAAGTGAAAGCGTACAGCCTTGTATTAGCAGCTGTTCGGTAGTAAATTTGCATTCGTTACACTGCTATCCCTCCGGCAGCTGCTATCCCTTAACAACTGTTCATCACACCTTCCGAAACACTTCTCGCACCAAACGTTGGCGGTAATAAATTTTCACCCACTTTTAACATCCGCCAGAAGAATGCTTCAAACAGACAGAATGGAGCCGAAACTTTTCCTATCAGGCTAGGACTATACCGTTAACTGTTTTTTCCTCTCTCTCTCTCCCTCTCTCTTTTCTATCAGTTTAAATTTACACAATCCGCCCGACCGGTAGAACTGGTCGAAAATTAAATTCATTCCAATCGATCGATAATCATTCTTTCGAAATGGACGCTAACTGTCGAACGGATCGTAATGTAAGTTTTGTACAACTTTTTCCCAATCCTTCAACCATATGAAATGAATGTCGGACGACAATCTTTCATCAGTTTGTTTTCCTTTTGGGGAAACCTTCTTAATCTAGGGGGATGGTTTTTTTTATTAGGTTCCTCGTTTCTTTTCTTTTTTTCGTTTCCTTCAAACTCTGCAAATATTTATCAAAAAATGTGTCAATGAGGAGACACACCAGGTGTGATTCTTTTTTGTTACAAATGAGAGAGGCGAAAAGGAAAGAATCGAAAGAAAAGGAAATGTTTACTACCTACGTTCAGATCATTTGGACCCATTTAACACTGTGTGTTTACAATTTATTGTTTACTATCATCAGGACAGAGATGAACTGCAATAGAGGTAAATATAGCAGCTCAACGGCTCGGAAATGGAGAAGACACCCAAAGCAACAGTAAAATAACACACATAAATACAATAATCCTTAAGACACTCTAATTTCCAAGAAAAATTACATTTTATGCTGCAGTCGATCATCTTCATAAATCCTGCTTTCGAGCAGCCCCCTACAGTCAGTACGGTGGAATCAGAAGCCTCACGTTTACCACAGAATCGATAAATTCTATAACAGAAAATATGTTGTCTCAACTTAATATCTACAAATTAAGACTTATTGCGAACTAATTTAATAAAATAAAACGAGAAAGGAAAGGACCAAACCGTTTACAACAACCTCGAGATCTGACCCACGAGTACCTTGCCCTTGAAAAGACCCATGTAAAATTTTAATGGAAATCGTTTGTTCTTACTTCAAGATGGACCAACATAAATTAACCTTCTAAGAATCCTCATTTTAGCAATTGATAATTCTTCCACAACTCCCTCATATGCTGCATAGATCAGATCTTATTTCTGTTATAGAGGACGGCCCATTAAGGCTAAAAACAAACCATCACCATGCTTTTATTACTATCTAAACGAATCCGTCATGCACGACTTACACACCGACAGTCGGTTTAGTTTAACTAAGACAGGAAACTTTAGGGTGCAGAACAAAACTCAGTTTTTAACCCATCGATTAAACTTGGCAAAGAAAAACATCAATTTTGGACATGTTTCACTATGGCAACATTTGTGTTTGCAGCGCCAACCCATCTCTTTCACCCCGTTTCATCCTGCTTAATGTACGCCCCAATGTGGGTCAGCATCAATTACATTCCGATTTCGATTCGATCAACAAAAGCACCCCTTGAACGGGTGGAACGTGTCGAAAACGTTGGTGAAACTCGGTCGAAAAACAGTCCAAAACTCCCCGCAGTTGAACGGCGCAGAGCTTTCCACCCCGTCCTAGACCGATGCTTTCTTAACCTTTTCGCACGGACGAAAACGAGGTCAACATTTTGCAAATCTCGTCCCATCGCTACCAAATGTGACCGCTGGCTTTACAACACAGCGGCAGCAGAAAAAAAAGATGACGAAGAAAAGAAAAACTTTCAATTTATGATCCCCAAATCGATTCCGGACCAACAGATGGTTCGATGATTGCCGGAATCGGAAAGTAAATTGTGTGGAAAATAATGTTGTTTTTCCCATTCCCTTCGGCCTGGGAAAAACGGGATGGAATGGGTGTTGCTGGTGTATCGAGTGATATAGAGGTTGGCTTTCAAGCTCTAATAACTTCAGCATCACACGACGATCGACGTGAACCCTCCGGGAAGGATATGCAACATTAAAGAAAAATAAAACCGTTTAAATGACCAACGCTATCAGGCTTCTTACGAAGTAAACCCTCATCGGTTGAACAGCTTGGCAAAGCACAACAAGCTAAAGCAAAAACCGCCGCTAAATGTTTTTTGTTTGCCACCAAAGAAAATATACCCACTGTCCCAAACAAGCGCTGCAGAACATTGTCTAAGAACTAAGAGGAAAACTATACTGCGCCCTCCGGCCCACCCGATCGAATGTCAAGGAGCAAACAAACAGAAAGCTTACCCATGCGTGAGAAATTAAAATTAAATAAAATTCAAACCATTTCCGGCAGCTCGTTTCCGTCCATTTTGAGGAGTAGCCCTAGCACAATAAAAAAAAACACACGCCAAGAATGGACTGGAATGGTGGAAACGATGCTGTTTGTTTGGAACCGTGCAAGCATGCAAATTTTAATCGCACTGCACACATCCGTCTGCCCTTTACAGCCTAGCATTATCTTTTCTTCCATCTTCTCTTCCTCGAACAAGGTCGTTTTTTTTTTGCTCATTCATTTGTTCAATTTTAACCATTCTTCTTCTCGCAATGACTGCACTGCATTGGGGCCTGCCGTTTTATTGCAACGTTTTTTGCCCGCGTACTTTTGGTTTTTATTTTTTGCACTTTCTGCATTTTAATTTCATTCATTACATTCTTTGCCCATTCCTCCTGTGTGCCATTACTAACAACAGGAAAAATGCTTACCGAAACTTTTATCTCCTTTCGTTACACATTGTTTGAAAACATATTTACATCGCGGAAGAAACTAACAGCCACTAGAGAGCACCCGAACATTTTGGGATGGTACGGCAAGCTCTTTGAAGAATTTCCATAGTGCAACAGAGTGCATAGTAGATATGCTTCATATCTGCTGCTTTTTTTCATTACAAAATGCCCCTTGGGAAGGTTTTCCGTTAAAAATAGCTACATAATAAAATTGGTTGAGGTTTTGGGTTCAAAAGGAACCCAAAAATGATTACCATTGCTCATTTAAATACGTTAATGTGCATTTAACGATCACGAAAAGAAATAGAAATAGGCGAGTATAAACATTGAAAATACATTTATTATACCGGCCCGAATAAACGACATTCGATTTCCATGAATAACTGATCCTACTGCTTCGTACGTGCGCAATATCTAACGCAGAGGAAGAAATTAAATGTGTTAAACACTTTAGAGAGATCTTAATATGGGTCAAGCTTTGGCTGCTCTGATGCAGCCTGCACCGACAACAATATTGATGTTTGAAACTCTGGTATTAATTCTGACTTTACAATCTGACGAAACTACTCTCTTCTTTCACTCAAAACAAACTATCCGTGACACTTGTCCTGAGCCGTCGAAACACGAGCACTCAGAAGAATTTTTGTATAAATATGGGAGAGATCTGCTTCTATAACACTCATAAGTTTTGCTATCTATCATTCACCAGGCTTCTTTGAGCTAACCATGTCAGTAGAATTAAATCGAACAACCCAGACAAACCCACATGATTTAAACTCATCCAACAATAAGGCAATAATATGATATTGGTCGGAAATCGAACGGTTCAAAGGACATTCATCAAAAATACTTTCCAGCTAAATATGGATGATTTGATTGTGAATCTAAACACGCCTGCCACCTTACACTTTTCTGACGCTTTCGATGGCTCTAAGTTCTGCTGCATGGGCTCATTTAATTCAATCCAATATATGGTATGGTACTTTACTAGTAGACATGATGATTCTACAATTCATGGAACGAATCTGTGTCTTCAACTGATTTCGAATTGATTCGACTGTGGACTTATGCTTCAACGAACTGAGCACAACTGCTACTGGATAGAAAGTAGCGATAGTAGAGGATTGGGACCGAAACTTGGATGGTGGCATGCCGTACAATGCTAACACTCCATATGCAAGTTGTGAATGTGCTAAGCGACGTGAAAAGTAGTACCTCGAACATTAAAGAATTTCTAACAGATCGTAACAGATCGCCGTTGTTTCTAACGATGTTAATGGTATTTGTTAGCAAACAAACATAGCACTTACCCTCGGCACTTGGAATACGTGGAAGCAAAGGTGAACGAATGTAAATAATAGAAACAGAAAAATACGTAACAACTTTCCTAAACATAACCCATAGGTACTGCAACTACAATACAATACAGTATCGTGACATCAAACAAAGGACAAGTAAATTTGTCGATTACGATTATTTCTACGTGCTAATCTCAGCTCTTTCAATTTCGCTTTACATACCCTACTGCTTCAGCACGGGTCAGTCCATGTCAGAGGGTAAAAGGAAACAATGTAAAAAAAACCCCAGGTGTATGCCACCATACGCTTGCCGGCATTGCGTTTTTATGTGCGCCCTGCAACACACTAACATTGGGTGAAATTACAACCGAGAACAAAATAGTAAAGCAAAGCAAAAAAACGGGATCGCAGGATGGTAAAACTGTTTCTTCTCTCGATCGGATATAGTGTACCGGGTGCAGTGTGGTAAGTAAAACTTTTTAAATTAAGGTTACGATGCCGTAAAAATGGGCCTCCCTTTGATGGACGAGAACGTAAGACAAAGCACCAAACCATGCAGTGTCCGGGAGAGGGGAGAATGGTTGCAAACGAAAGGACACGATTGTACCGAGCTGGCAGCCTGAACGGCTGATAAGAAGTTCGCTTCAAGAAAGGAGAAAGAATTGCGATTACGGAGTATCTCGAGCCTGAAACTGGTCCCTATCTTAGCGGCCACGGTTGTGTAGGCTGTTGGCTAAAGGAAGAACGAAAGGCATTATAGCAGAGTGGACCATGTTGAGGACGTCGGTACGGGTTGGAAAGAAAAAAAACACAGACTCACACAACTCCAGCGACACTTTGGAACGAGCGCTACCGAGTGCGCTTCCGAACGGGCGGATGAATGCAAAGAATGGGATTTAAGAAAATGACGCCAGAAGCGAAGCGAACGATTTACTCAACGAAGTGTAAAGTCTGCTATTTTGCGATGGCGAGCGCCTTTGCGCGATTCCGTTTTCGTTTTCCTCATTTACTTTTATTTCTTCGCGCTGTTCACCGTGCCGGAGTGTGTAATTCAAGTGATTAAAAGATTTCCACTCGCTACAGCCGGTGTTTATTCGTCCTCTTGGTCGAGTCAGTTTTGCCTCCATGTTCAGCCGAATGCATATTTGCCCCTTCATTTTCATACAGTTTCTATTCGCTTTGCTTTGTTATCATTTGTCTGTGCCTGTGCTTTCTAAGCCAACAGATAGAAGTCATTAGAGGCTGAAACCATTTCTAATTTTTTTTTTCAGTAATACATACATCCCAGATATAGCATAATTTTTCAAGTGTAGAATAAAATACATACTGCATTGGTAAGGAAGAATATGAAGAAAATTTAAGTTTTGAATTTAAAAAGAAGTACAGTTTGTTTAGTTTTTAAATC
Organism: Anopheles moucheti; assembly: GCF_943734755.1. Classification (NCBI taxonomy): domain Eukaryota; kingdom Metazoa; phylum Arthropoda; class Insecta; order Diptera; family Culicidae; genus Anopheles; species Anopheles moucheti. Next base: position 37,966,241 of record NC_069140.1, on the reverse strand, counting down.
ATTAAGCATTCCTTGCCCAAATAATAAATAAATTCTGATTATCTACATTTATTTATTACAAACCATAAAACCAAACTATACAGCTCAGATCATATATAGGAATTTATATGATTAATGAACATTTGCCAGTTGTTTCGCCAGTTTTTCAGCCCATGGGGTGTTTTTCAGGAGCATTTAATAAAATTCATCAAAAAATCTGATTCAAGCGGATTAAAACAACAGCAAAAGTGGATTGGACTTTTCCACTCGTGCACTCGCTCACGCGCTTGACTCAATAAGTACAATATCATAAATAAATATTTTTCTATACATTACCACCGTTGAGCATGGATGGATATGTAAATGCAAGAGGGAAAATCCTAAATAAAAATAAAAACACAACCACCCTCGTGCACGTCCACCAGCAGCGTCAATCACTCATACATGAAACATTGCCGGCTGCATCCATCGCTCGCAGTCACTAAATCACGGGAAAATTATGTTCCACTTGTGCAATGTACCGCATGCATTTCAATCACACGTGCAAATAAAGATTCCGCATAGCATCCGGTGCATGAGTGCGCTCGGAAAAGCAATACCTCATCTCGCTTTTCCCTCGCGCGTTTTCTCTTTCACTCCCCATTTTGGCCATGCTTAAAACCAAAGGAACGAATTGAAAAGTTTTACCAGATAAGAACTTTGTCATGTGTTTATGTTTCTCTGGCTTTATAGCAGAGTGCATTTTCGATTGCACTTTTGCTATCCTTGCTGGGTAACGCTGAGGGAAATAAAACAACAAAACAGTGCACACTTCGCAAAGACTAGTAAGGATTAATGTAAATAGCTTCGGATGTTCATGTTTTATAAGCGTTTCATTCTGCTCACTAACTAATTCCTCACAGATACGAGCTGAAATATAAACCGAGATAAACCTTTGAGATACTATATTTCCACTAAAATATTTATTTATTTAAAATACCAGTTCATCATGTTCTTCATCATCATAATTCATCAAGCACAACGCATAACATTCAATGGTTGTAATACAGAAGTCATCATAAAAACTTTGAAGTATTCTTTGAACAAAAAGCTAAATGACCTATTATTTAGTTATTTATAACTAATTATATTACTACCAACAGTTAAATCTTTCAGCAGTAATTTTTTTTAATTGAAGATATAGTATAAATGTCAGTAACAAATTACCTGTCATACGCTAGGTTGTGCACAAATAATGTATTTCTATTAACATTATGAAAGCAATAAATTCGTCACACACTAGTCTACAAGAAATAAAACAAGAAAAGCAAATGAACGCACATTACCGCACAGTGTGGGACGAAATTGTAGAAAAACTAGTTTAAATCAAAAAGTTAATAAAGAACAAAAAAAAAATTGAAACCTTTTTTTTTAACAATTCAACTTCAAAAGATCCATCCTTTGGTAAAAAATCATTGTCTTCTATATACTTTACCATAACGTCACCACTTGCTTCCATTAGCAATGCTACCAAACAAATCATTCTTCATAGCCTATGAGCTTTGCTCCTACCATATGTCTGCCTTTCTGGTGCCTAAACCAACACAACCCAGCACAATGCATGCCCTTTTCAAATCAACCCTTTTACCCTATGCTTAAGCGTTACGATGAGTGTAACAATAGAATATTATTTATTGCTACCTTACAACTGCTACAGAGATGTAACCGAGTTGCCGTACCGTACACGTTTCAAGAACGATTCATTACGAACGAACAATTCATTTGCAACTTTCCTTTCAGGCGGTAGGCGCTTATTCACAGAGGCTCACTTTCCCCAAAGATAGTGAACGAACCCCTTTCACACCGAGGTACCGGTGAACAAACTGTCTTTGCAATTATTATTCGTATTATGTCAACGAACACCTTGGTTACGATTCATTTCTTCAACCTTAAGACACGAAGACACCTTTTGCGGACACGAAGCTAGTTATCGAGTATTGTACGACTTAAAGTTCAACAAGAAAATGAAAACAGTTTTCCCAGTTAGAATTATTTTTATTCTTACCCAAATACCTAGCTTCTTTTACTTAGTGAAGCATCTTTTATCGTCGTTCCACGTGACACGCATTTCGATGCAGGGTTCAGGGGCCGTATCCGTACCATACAGCTTATATACCAATCCTACTAAGTATCAAATGATTTGTAAGGTAGCTACTTTATTCGTTTCGAAAGTCCTTTAATCGAAAATCCTACGGTCCATATCCGATTCCGGTACACCGTGCCGTGGACACGATTCCGTAAAGACCGGCAGTGAATCGTTTCGAGGCGGCGGTGATATCGTTTAGCCATTCATTCAATTAGATGCTCATACACGCACATCAACCACCACTCAAATACATACAAACATATGCAGAGTAAAGGATCTACCGGTAGTGCACAGAAGTAACAGTGCCACCGAGAGGATGCCATTTGTCATTTTGCTCGTAACGCTGGCGCACAACCGTTTGCCAGCGAAATATTATTCGAACGGTCGGGTTGGTGAACGAAGTCGGGAAAGATGTTCTTCCTGCATTTCCACACAAACGTACAACCGGACGCAAATACGGGCGAACAGATTTCAGCTAACGCCCAACCGAGTAATCCGACCGACTATTCGCACAACCATGGCTATGGCTAGCTTATGTGCCATGATTGAGCATTTCCACTTTTTAGTACGAGAAAGAAGCACCGTCAACATATGGGGATCGAAGAAAGTGCGAGAAATGGAATGAGAAGGGGTAGGGGGGGGTAAGAAAAGGAGATCGAGTGAAATTTGTGGTTAAAATATGATTCCCATGAACCATCGGCTCCATGAGTTCAACCAACCATCCGGAGGCACTTTGTCAAAGCAGTTGCTATTGTTTCCATCCGTTCGTGTGTCTGAAGAGGCAACCCGCACTATTCCTCCCCTGTATTCTATTGTAGTCTATGGTAGACAGCCTTTTGGTCAAGTGTACTTCATGCATTACCGGCTTACGGAAAGGATTCATCGGGGTCCCGGTTTCGCTCGAATGTTGCTGGACTTTGCACGCTGGTTCAGTTTGTTTGATGATTACACCGCCTACTATACCGTGATAACGGTGATGTTGATGATGATCATCATGCAGTTACATGGGCGGAAGCGAATCGTCGTTCATCTGTGGGTTTCTCGTTATAGAAGGATGCTTTGCTTCTGCCGTAAGCATCAGCAATCACTCGCACAACCGCGCTGCTGATACTAAAGTGTACGGCAAATTTGGTAATGTATTCTAATTGCGTACGCTAAACCCTTTAGTTTTATCGGTACCATAGGATATAAACGCATCGCTTTCGTTTGCTTGTTGATTGATGATTTACGGTTACTAATTTTAGCGATTCAAGGAAAAAAATTAAACGCTTCATAATATAAATGAATCACAAAGAAAGCAAAAGATTTTCAGATTAGAATAAGCATTACGACCTGGCCGTTTTTAATGAATGAAAATATGGTTAATTATTGAGAAATGTATGCAAACGATTACAAATTCTCCAGAAATTTGCAATAACTGGTCAAATATTTCTGTAACTTAGTCAAAATTTTGTGAATTACATTTTTGTTTTTGAATTTTCTGATTATAAGATGTCCATTAACAATGTTTCCCTTCTGCATTATCATCATTTATATTTGTAATTTGCCTAATGTGCTATACATTGATTGCTCCTATTTTGGAGCGTAGTTCATTGAATTAGATTTTAAACAGTTTCAATTGTTCCGTATGTTCATCAGCTCAAAAAAAATTACATCGAGTGCAAATTTAACTATAATTCGAATGTGGACATTTATCTCACTCTTATAAAAATACTTCATTAAAATCAACAAGATCATCTCTATTTTAACTTATCACAACTCGCTCCCTCTCTCTCTCTACATTTCCATCCCTTATAATCTCTTAACAAACGGAAGACACCAGTTGTAGGATCATCCTTTTCACTTCCGGCCAATCTTACCAAACTGAACCCATCGCCTCTAGTTGTTGAAACACAACGGTCCCCCCTTCTCCGGGGTATGGAATGCAATCAACCCATCCACGCTCGTTATTTATGAATCTCGTATCGTGCGTATACTTACACATGTCTGTGTTTGATGAAAATTATGAACCGGATGAAGGGCTCAAGCTGAAGAGATTTATCACCACTGTTAGAATTCATTATGATTGCCCCGTAAACATTGCTCCAGCATGCTAATGCTAATATTATCACATAAATAATTACAGTCATTGACTCCGGGCCGGATAAGAAACGGAGAATCACTTTCCGTTGCCCGGCATGTGCCTGAATGTAGGCAGTTCTGTACAACCCGGTCACGTTCATGCTCTGGCGTTCATATGCCTCGACGCTCGATGCTCATTTTTCAATCTCACTTTTGCGTTCGTTTCGTACTCGCATGTAATGAAACCCCGATCATGTACGATTGTCACTCCAAAGCATTTTTCCATACCGTTTCTTCCTGGCGTCCATATTGACTGCTATTGCATTGTTGTTTTTTTTTTAACATGGTAAAAATCTCCCTTTCCAAGGTGGTTAGGACGGGACAGGTGTGATAAACAACTGGGAACGTGTTGAATTTGACAAAATCCCTTTCTTGTGCTTCCATCCTCCGTTAACACCTCGGCAAGAACAAAGTGTAAAGAACTATTTGCCAGCAAAAAGGAGAAAAACAAGAATCGCTCTGGTTCGGCGTGAAGTCACACCAAAGAGTGGATATGGTACTGGTGCCATTTTTCACAGCATACACTGCACACACGACACAACAGCCCCTGGAACCCAAAACTCGACGATTTATGCTAGCAAATAATGCTGTGAAATTTGTTGTCCCTGCCACCCGTGCTCGTGCTGCATTATCCCGTGGCGCACGCTGCAAGCCTGGCGAAAACAATTTCACACTGGTATTCGCAGTTTACTAACGCTTGGGAAGGGCCTCGTTAGCTTAGTATTTACATGTGTGTATGTGTGTTAAAACGCGTTTTGTTTTGTTCCTAGACACATAACTTATGATATGTAGCTGTCTAGCTTGCACCCGTACCAGTGCTTACGGATGAAATATTTGCCCATATTGCTTAACTGGCTTTACTTGAGCATTCGAATTGTATTACGTATTGTTTCAGCTGTGTTCACTGCCGTTTTGGACAATTTTGATTTTACATCTCCCGAAACGAATAAAAACATTTTCATCCTTTTTGTTATTGTTTTTTTTCTTTGCATTCCATTTTTAAACCAACATCAAATCGTATTGTTTGTGTTATTAGTTCTGCTAAGCGGTTTCCATGGTGAATTCGGGTTGTCTCGTTGTTTTTTTTTTTCTTCTCTCAACTATTTGCCAAATACGTAGCGTAAGCGGTGCTAAACTATGGTGACATATGTTAGCAAGGAATTTGATTTTGTGAAATAACTTAAACGTGATAAATGGCTGACAAAATGATAGATCGTCTGGTGTTCAGAATTATGTCAAATAGCTATAAACGAGCTGTTAAATTAATCCGTGGAAATGGAAGCAAATGTTTTTAATAGAAGTTGAAAGTTATGGTAAAGTTAACAGACACAATAAAATTTTATATTATAGACAAAATAATGAACACAATTTTAGAATCAGGTGACCTGAAATACACATTATGGTTCATCAAAAAACACCTTAAGCAATCTCATTTGGTAACCTTTACAAATCTATAAAGTACTGTTAGATAATCAAGTGAATACATTCTAACAACGGATATTAATTTTTTTTTTCTTTCAATATGAGTAGAAAACATGTTTTGTCAAAAGGTAAGTTACAATATCTTTAGAACTATTTCAACCAGCCAAGGTGATCAAATTATACAATTTAAAAAAGGGGAAAAAGCTTATTTTAACGTATTTAAGAGCAAAAATGTATTTATAAATTATTTTTGTTATGAAATTATAACGTTGAAAAGCTGTTAAAAGTTAACGATATGGAAATGTTTTTCAACGACAAACGAAATGAGAATACAAAGCAATATTTGGATACACCAAAAGAACACAATCAACAAACATACAAATAAACAAACTAGGGATTTTTAGAAGTACTACTATTTCATAATCTCTATATGATCAACATTGATAAATGCGGTGGTCACGTCTTGTAGTCGTATATTTCAGTCGTATCATTTATGATTTCTGTGTTGTTGTCAATGTATTAATACGTCCACTAATTTGATAAACAACTCTAATCAACATTGATAACATGAAGACTTGCGTTCAAAACGCAACTGGGTACCCTCTGAACATAGGCTCTATTCTAACAAAATAGTCGTGCCGGAGGAATGCTTGTTTTAGTACTATACAGTCGCTTACTCACATATTAGTACTCTATAGGTAATTCCACGGAATTCAATTTTATAAAAATTTTTATGGTAAAAAGGACTAAAATATTTACACGTGTCACTCGCTCACTGTGTGAACAAAAAAAACAGGTAATTGATTTTACTCATATCATAAAACTCAATTATCACTTCAAGATAACTGACACCAACGCAACCATCAAATGTTGTCACATTTTCCAACTGTACCATCATCAATTTACAGCATTGTAACGCTATTCGGTTGGAGCTGAACTTAAAATGGTCCCACTTGGTGCTGCACAGTGCTGTTGACATTTCCGAACTGCGCTTTGTTTGATTACAAGTGACAAATTAATTATGCAATCATTAACGCTTACCACACCAGCTCGACACTATGAATGAGAGATATCGATTGATAGCAACTTGAACCGTTTGACGTTGACACAAATGCAAACCGTATCCGTGTGAATCGGTGTAATTTAATTTCACCCACTTTTTTGTTAATTTTTACACTCCATTTTTGCTTCCACTGTGGATGTACGCTGCAACTGAAGGACAAAAAACAAGTCACACTAAAATCAAGCAGAATGTCTTTTCCATTCGCTGAGCACAATCTTGGAACGATTGCCTTAATTAGCACGCTTCCGGATGTCCACTCAGACCGGTCCTTCCCGGTGGCGAAAGGGGGTAAAACAGTTTGCTTGATAACTAATCCATCAACGCGAGAAAAGGATAGAGTAGCGGGAAAAAAGCTGTGCCAAAAAAGGAGACCGAGCTATAGGCAAGTACGACATAGGATGAACCATCGTTGTGTAAAGGAAAAATGTGTTTGTGCTAAAAAAAAAATTTACATGCTATAATCGTTCCGCACAGCACGATTGGCCAGACGAGAGGTAGCGGGCGAGGAAACATCGGCGGAACCGTCCGGAACTGCCGCTGACAGCCGTACACGGCATGACATCGGGTCAAAGGCTGCACGGGGAACCTTTGGGCCACGATAACGATCATGACTTTTTATGTAAATCGCCATAGTAAATCTCTCTATTAGAGCTTGTAGTCGTTTGTACTCCGCTGGGCCAGACGGCAACTACTAGAACGTTTGTGACCCCCCTTCTTCCACTCACACACAAACAGGAGGGCCCTATTTTCACTGCTTGCAAACAAGGACACTCGGAGGTCGTGATAGAACCTAGCTGCGTCCCCCTCACCTTCGCCTTCGCTCAAGATAACGCAAACAATCAAAAGCGATGGGGAGGATGAGCTCGATTTGCATAGTTATGGTGATATTCACACCCGGAGGGGTTGATTTCCCTTCTTGTCGCTCTTCGTTTATATATTTTTTTTTTCTAATAGTTTCTATCTCTATCATAGCAAATGCACGGAACGCAGCAACGTTTTAGAACATCGCTCTGCGTTACATGTCTCACGTGAAGTGTGGGTACGGAAGAAGTGTGTAGGGATGGGGCGAGTGCAGGGCTTTCTACAAACGAAACGCTTCGAGGATGTCGGTTCGTTACATGTAACGACCTCCGTTTGCCAACCGTTAACCAGCCCTTTTTGTGGCCACCACCGAACCGGCGCTTAAGTGTGTTAATCTGTGATTTTTACATGCAAATATTCGCCATGTTGTTCTTCCCAAACGCCCCAAACTTCACCTTCACCCGACCGTCCTGCAAACGTCTCCGGTGGGGAAACATTTTTATCACTCCCCAAGTGCTAAATGCCGGTTCCCTGTCCAGGCAGGGACAGCGACTGCAGAATGTGTTTTATTACAAATTGCACGTCATAATTTATCAGTGAACATGGCATGAGGCTAAAACCATGGACGAAAGGATTAATCGAGCATCATCTTTCTCTTGTTCTTTCTCTCACTCTCTCTCCCTTTCTTTTTCTTTCTCTTTTTATGTATCTCTTTCTTTCTTTCGCTCCCATGTTGGTTAGATTTGTATGCTGATTTTTGGAAATGGGGTTTTGGCAAATATTTCGTGAACCATTAGTTTAAACAATCTATGTCAAGCATTCAGGTCCGTTACATGTTTGTGCTGGATGTGCGAAATCTGCGAAGAAGAGTGCCTGTTATGCATAATAAGGTGATGCATAAAATATTCGATCTAGTTTCAGAGCTTTAATTATGCATAGACCGTTCATTGCTATGCAAGCGATGAGGGAAGAGTTATATTATTAAAACCAAAAAAAAAACAATATAGATTTAATGTACATTGATAAAAACTTAATTATTAAGTGAATCCAAATTCAAAATTTACAAGATACAATTTAATTTTTTTGGGAAATAATCAACAATGTTAATGGTATGTTAGTTATGCTTATGCAGCATGAATGGACTGATTCTAAAGATAGTTGAAGAGTTTAGTAAAAATTTGATCTATTTTGCATCGGGCGATAAAAATGTTTGCTAGTATCTATAAAAAATAGAAATATATAAATACAAAAAAAAAACAAAATATTAACAATATATATCGTTGTGTGTTTTAAAACTTTGTTGAAAATTGTTTAATCCATCTAATTTACTTTATCTTTGTCATACTATCGGCCGTACTTGTGACGTTATATATAAGTTAACCGTATAACAATAATTTTGATTTATTCTATACACCGAATAACACGACTAAAATTTTTACAGGAAAGGAAACACAACTTTTCATTATACTTAGAATACTAAATGTTAAATTTGCTGGTAACAAAGAGTACAATTAGTATACAACTCATTTTTGACGAACAAACGAGGAAAATAAACATCGACATGAAAAAAATGATTTATACATAATAGGTATGTTTTGATAAAAAATCTCCATTCAACAGTTTGACATCAAGCGCGTTCCAGGTTATAAATTATAAGCACAATAAAAAAAATTCATAACAAAATGAACCAGTACATTCAACTATTTCCCGGTCAACATTCCCCGACTGCGACAGAATGAAACAATCTTGCAAAGCTATACTGCCGTTACCATCACATCATTATTCACTGCATGCGGTTAATAAATTGAAATCAGCAATAATACCCCGTAACAACAGGAAAAAAAACAACCCGATGTACCACTACAGTTGCTTGACTGTTTAACAATTCATCAAGGCCACATGGGGTCCTCGGAAACATCGAACCGAAATCAACGACATCCGACCCAACCCATGGAACTGCAACCACGGGTTTCCGTGTACAGCACTGCAAACCCGGCCCAAGAGCGAACCGAAGAGTGTTTGCTTTTGCTACCACCCTCCCTTCGGGGGTGCTGCCTGTAGTGACTTCCGCTCGGTCCAGCTGTTTATCCCGTGCGAGCATTAAGCTGAGCATAAATATTTAGCATAATTAAACTACTCATTTGTATGGCGTATAACCCGACGCGAGGACCCCCTCAAACGCTGGCTGGGTTCTTTCCATTTTCACAACTTCCACCTGAAATTAAATTTACTGATTCCACATTTATGAACCTATTGACCTTTCACTTTGTACCGATGCAGTGTACCACCTTCGGGCGAACATGTCGTCTCCGGTGTGCGCTTTTTGTGGGACGTATTATTTTTATTGATTAACTCGACGGTTGCATACGTACGGATTCGTTGCGGTTGACGTTTGGTTTTAAAATGAACATTTAATGCACCCCGGCACAAAGCATACCTGCACAGTGGGAAAGTCAAACAAGCTGTCAGTGGTGCTATTGATTAGCAGTCCATCCATCAGTTTGGGTCCATCCACTGCGCACTGCTTTTATTGCTAATGTAACAATACAGCCATATCGATAGGCTATTTAGGCTATTAGTACCACATTTCTCCTGCAAACAATTTTCTTTCACATTTTTGTAGTTGGAGTACCGATGTAGATATGATACAGATTGTTGGTTTGGTTTGATAATGCTATTTCCAAAACGATACAAATCAAAGCTAGGCCAACTTCATTCACAGGAACTATCACGCAAACATTCATTCATATTCGAATTTTTGAACTGATCCAGCCTCTCTTTTTATGCCCAGCCACTGGATGGAATGTGCTCTTTAGGGATGAATGTTTCATAAAAGACCACCAACTCTCCCAATGTTCTTGGGAACTAACCATCCCAAACCATAGCATCATGACCAATATCTTATAGGCCCAGTGCCCAAGCCTTAGAGGTACAGTCTGTCGTCAAGACCATGTAAAAGCTGTACCAATAACCTGCAGTTATGGTAAACAGTCCTATGCTCAAGTACTTGTCGGCTGCTGTAAGAGAGTTCGGTAGAATATTGATGCATTCGATGCGATTGATTCAAAAGGGGTTGTTGATTTCAGGATTCTAGCACATTTTATTGCTTTCAATTACGTTCATTGGTTATTCCTACATTGCCCCCTTTGAATATAAACGTTTAACTAAACACATACCTTCAATCGCCATTGGCCCTTCAAACCTTTCTCATTCACAAAAAACGTGCACAAAAACGCCCAAAGCTTCCGCAAATATGTCTGTAGGGCACAGAGAAAAGCAATCACAAACCCTCGGTGTCCCACTGGCATCAGTCAGGTGGATTACGTTGAGTTTCGGGCATGTCAGACTAACCCATACACCGTGTTCGACGATGCGCCATGACAGTAAAACGCTATACCTCCAACCGCCACCCTATCCACCGATGCGTTAACGCATAACGAGCGCAAATGTCAAGCGTGACTCGAGTGCCAACTTTCGTCCGAGAAACCATCCACGATAACCGTACGTAGCGTGTGAGTTTATTTGCTGATTTTAAAATGACATTTGGGGATGGGCCAGATTTTAAGCCAGTCCACCGCATGGACTCATGTGGCCGAGAGTGTGCAACCGGGAAAGGGGAACCGACTATTGGTTCAGCTGACGTTTTGTTTGCCCGACGTTTGGCCGCACGAGCCCGAACCGAAGGGACTACGGAGAGTAATTTCAATTTCCTAATTATTATTTAATATCACAATATGGATTAACGATAATCAGTTCGTGTCCTGATTTTTGTGCTCGCCCACCAAACAGCACCATATGTTCGCGATAAGCAACGATGCAGTGTCGGTGCGTCGATACGCGACCCGTAGGTATGGGTCGAGGCGGTGGGTGCAATAAATTCGAACGGATTAGCAATTGCAATGCCGTTCGATGCACACCGGGAAATGGCTCCATTATCCTTGTGTGAATATTATTTGGCGCCAGTCCACCGCGCACGGACAGGACCGATTCGGGCTCCGTCTCTTAAAGCCCTTCTCGTACTCGTGGGATGGTTTGGAAAACGTGTTTCCGAGACACGAGGCCCTTCACCCCCCGAACAGATGCCATTGGAGCGTAGCTTAATTTTAATTGCTTTTCACGCTGTGTATGGTTGAAACGCACGTTTGCAATGAATCGTCACGAACAACGGACGACGCATTTTAAATACAAATACAAAGTCCAACGCGGGTTGGTGCCTTCATTGAAATGAACATATTTCTCGCAAGATTTTTTATTCTAATACGTAAAATTCAACAATGAGCACAACAAAGTAACACTGTTTATACAGTTACGCCGTTTACAGGTGATGAAATTATAGCAAAACAGTTGAACGTTAATTTTTACTCTTGAGCTTTTTCTTTTTTACTCTCGTTCTATTTGAACATTGTTGATAAGTTTTGAACATTTGTTGCATGTTAATAAATGATGTTGGATGATGGATGATGGGTATGATGATGAGTATTCCTTGTCTTCCTTTGACATTTCTAATCACCTTCACTGTAACATTACTACATTATTTATATACTTAATGTAACGGCCATCATGAGACGAAATAGAATTCCACTAGAATTATTGTTAACAAAGCAATTAAATGATTTCTAATCAATTTTTGAATTAAATCCAATACATGAATATCGAAGTTAGCACACATGGCACTGACACGATGGCAAAACGCCAAAGGATAACTAAAGTAATAAATAAATAAGTATCTGACAGTACATGACTGTAGCTCATAGTCATGTAAGTTATAACAACCTCAATAATGTCACTCTTATGGCATTATACCATACGCGATTAAAAGAATTAGACACTCATGTTAATATGCCTGCCCAACATCAATAACCAAATCATAAGCTTAATTATTTAGTACGCATTTGCTAGCCAAATGAAAAGATCGTGAACTCGACAATCATTTTACTACAAGACAAAATGGATCTTCTAGAAACGTGAAAGAATGTAGAACGTGTTTACTTTTATCTTACATTTTAGGCACAAATTGAAAATGAAACCATCTTAGATAATCTCGAAATTACAATTCCCCAAATATTCAAAACAAACATTGATAGTATCGCAAAGCAAACGAAAGAAACCCGTCTCTATCATTAATTCCAACGAAATATCCTACATCTTGCTTTAGAAACATTTTACACAGGTTTTGTGATAGCCAATAAGTAGCCCAACCTTTTGTTGAGCTACACCCGACCGTAGTTTCTCCACCACAGCTCGTGGTTGTGATTGGTTTTATTTACTATTCCGATGGCGTCCGCACAGTCGATGGTTCCCTAACGAACCGGCATGCCCGAGGCGAAGAGTCTGTAAAATGCTAAAGCACCCGCAACGCTGACGTTAATACACCACCACGCACCCGACGCTGGCCCATTAGTGGCGAGGTGGACACTTAATTTGTAGCGTTTCCCGCAAACACCACAAACGTGACCGGTTTCGCGAAGCAGCGTCAATGCGCACCTACGGTGATGCTTACCGTTAAGTATTCCGCGAACGACACATTCCACGGCATTGTGCAGTTTTAAGCGGAGTAAAGAAATTTTCAAACATTGAAACTGTTCGAGCGAAGAAACAAAACAATTCAAATCGTGCTGCAAACTGTAAACTACCATCGAAAAGCAAAATATGCGAAGGCTACACAAAGGCCAACTTCGCCGAATGCAAAACGCTGAATTATGCATCGATTTTAAAATAAAAAGTCCTTTCAACGTTTTATATTTTTAATCCAAATGTAAATAACAAAAGCATCCCAACGACCGACAGCCCGACTGTTCCATTAATTCTAGTTGATTTTATCTACAAAATGAACCGCTGCATGAGGTCTCTCATCGCAGCTATAATCAGACAGAGCTAATTGTACACCATAAATCAATAAATCCCACAATCATATAATTAATACTTCATTTGAGGCAAACCCATTCGCACCACTCGGTCGCACATTTCAGACCAACGTCAAACACTCTCTCACACACACACATACAAACACATAATTTGTACCACTCGTGAAGCCTTCATCAGTAAGTGAATGATAATAAGCCACTATCTAGCTCGCTCAGAATCGACAGCATCATCGTTCGACCGCACCAGGTCCAGGCTTAATTCTGACGGTAAACAACCGGACTAAAGTTCGCCTTTCCCATTCTCTTCTGTTTGCTTTACTACTAAACCGGTTTGCAAAACTGCAACCGCACGGGATTGTAACCGTGGAGCACTTCTAGTTTTTTTTATTGCAAACACCCTGCTGTCGATACAAAAGGGCCAGCAAATGCGCAAGTAAAAACGCAACCCGTCGGAATATTTCGTGTGCTGTCACAACTGACAGCAAATCGTTGGAAATCACGCGATTCGGCACGTTACTGTAATCTGTCGTGACGGGTTGTAATTTTAATCACAAACCCAACATGTTAAAGAAAACTGTGAACAAGTTTAAACTTTGACAATATGTTTGCTTAGCGCAAAGGTAATTGTATGTGAAAAGCTGCAGCGAGTTAGCTGAAAACAAACTACGTGCTAAAGCGTTATGGTGTTCATTATTAATTTTTGTTTCGTTCCAGATTGCTATCGTGCGTAATATTACAACTTAAGAATACTACTGCTCTAAAAGCAGCTTCTGTAGAAGTTACGGATGATTGCATATATCCTTGACAGTTTGAGGAAAAAATTGCCAGGATTCGGAGTATTGGTACTGTTGAATCATGATCAGGATCGTGTGAAAATTGATAACCACTTTACAATAAACCTCAAACAATTGCTTTAAATCCTCTTCCTCAATATGAGCGAGCCGCCGAGCTGGCTGATCCTGTATTTAACGAACTGACTATTTACCGATTTAATACAATTCCTTTGATATGATGCAAATAGCCAAAATAAAACAATAAACATGTTGAACGCCTCTCCATACTCGAGGAATTACAAAGCAATAAATTTCATTCGAATAATGTACATCCCATTTCATTCCAATTCAGCCGACATTGATTTGAACCTGTTTCAATCAAACCTGTTATTTGCTGAACTTTTTACTGTACTGAGAAAACAAACCCCCACTCGAATTACAAACCACCTGACAAAGGATTAAACGCTAATTTCACATTTCACGTCCGATCCCGACCAACCTTTTACTTTCGTTTTACCGACGCGCCGGCAAACATTGACCCATTCATGGGGCGAGAAAATTACTTCATCCGTCAATCGCTTCCTTTCACCAACACTTCCAATCGCACTAACAGGAGCGCCTGTATGGCGCAAGGGATTAACCGTCGAAAGTTGGAAAAACTCCGTACTCAATAATCCAGAAAGGAGCCCGTACATCGCAAGGGACCATCGAACCTGTCGTTTCGTACCTCCATTACCATGGCTGTAGAGCAATGCCGAGGGTTCGTATTTTCCTAAGGGACTTAAAGACCGCCCGAGGGTACCTGAAATTATTCAAATGTTACTCAAATCTACATCCCGCCTTTCCCTCCTCCCACCCAAAAAAAAAAAACAATCAACTCTCGTAGCAATTAGTGCCAAATTTGTATTTTTAATTCCAACACTTTTGTTGGATTTCCAAAGCTTGTATTTGGGAAAATTGGGACAGCTACGTAGGGCGGGATTGTAACGGCCTATAGAAAAACACAGCCGCACAACCATCAACGAACGGTCCCGGGATGTTTTCTTCATGTTTTACATGTCTCTTTTCAGCATCTTTCCATCCATTCAAACGGCTGGGCTTGTTGAGGTTCGGTACTGGCCAGCATGAATGACGGACCACCATTACACTCGAACGAGTTCACGGCACTTATGCAAATTGACATTCGTTCCATAAAAGCATGATGGAAGTGTTCGCAAGCGACAAAAAAAAACACAGTAATAAGGTCATGGCTTAGTGGTCCATTTGCCCATGTACCAACCATTTTCAGGGATGTTTTAAACTTCAAGATTTTAAGAAGGGTAGAAAACGATGTAATGACGAAAATGATGGGCTGAGGACAGTGCGATGCATATATCTTATGCAGGGTTCGGTTGATTTTCGTGTTGAATTTGTTTTCTTAATGGGAAGAGAAAAAATACAAGAAAACGATCGTAAAAACTTAATACACCTAATCCGTTACGGGTATTTGTTATTCGTAAATGTGAAGAATTATTGGGTTGTTTTCATTATCTTCGATCCACTTATGGACGGAATAAAAATGATTTCTTTTATATTTTTTTCAAAATCCCTGAATTAAACGATATGCGATATTAAAGAATTCAAATATATATCTAGCACAAGGTTTTAATTATATTGTAAAATTATCATAAGAATTTAAAATAAAAGTGAAAAAGAAACATGCTCCATACAATTTTCTGCTGACAGAATTCCTACGCTCTTCTTTGTTGGACGCTGTATTTTGTGATAACTATAAATGCTCAGGAATATACAGAAATTGGAAAAAACATACGAACGATCAGCTTAGCGATACTATGGCAGCCGGTACAGAAAAAAACGAACAGTCCTATTTTTTTTTCAATATTTCAACAAAGTTCTTATTTTCTTCTGACGTTCTTATTGAGCCCATTTCGCTTGCGTGCCCTATCTGTCCACTTATATCATAACGCCGACGGATTCACAACCCAATGTAATCTCAACACTACTGACTGCAATCCAATAGCCGAACGGTAAGTACGTGTTTGAATAGCTTTTCTTTGTCCAAAACCCCGCAAAAAAGGTCAGCCAGCCAGCGACACATGATAGCATCTTGCACTGCCTTTATCAACTAGAAATCGAATCAGCCTTCCGTTGACCCCACGGTTCAACCAGTGCACCAGTGCTTCAAAAGTGGCATGCGGCGGTCCTAATGTATCTACCGTTTACGAAACGAAGCATAAGCTTTTGTTCGGCACGGAAACATTAGCCATGCATTTCCAAATAAAACTGATTCTTAAGCCATAGCCTTACAAAGCACACGCTTCCGGATCAATCCTCTCAGTTCTATCAAGCATCAAGTCTAGGACGGATCTCTTCTGCGTAGCGATAAAGAAACTCCTTCCGTCGATCCCCGGCTACAACGGCGGATGTGCTGGCCTACATACGTGCGAAAGCTCTTCAGCAAACCGAAGCACCCTTTCGATCTCCCGAGTGCTGCGAGAAGTAGTTGCAGGAAAGTAAAGAAAATAAATTGAGTACGTGATACCATTCGAGTGCCATATATTATCCCCAAAAAAGGGATTCTATGGTTGCGGCGCATACTTGTAGGTAGTTCGGCCAGAGACTTCCCCTCGTCTGTCTTTCCTTGAATAGGATATATAGCAGTGTGGTGTGAAAATGCACCGAACTTCCTGGTGCCTTCCAGCGCTCCGATCGCTACTCACCAAAAAGTGCCACGTTGCTTTCGAAAGGCAAAACGAATCACCACTTACAGCACCTTACACGAGATCCTCGCAGTATCGGTTGCTCCTAACAAAAGCCTGCCGGCAATACAGTATCACGATCAAAATCTGCTCCGCATGAACCATACTACTTTAGCCAATCCCACACCTTCACTTTCTTTGGTTCCGGCTGCAAAACAAACCCTATCCCATTCGTGAATTTCTCGCTCGTCCCAGAAAAAGAAACATACATTATCCATATTCGATTATTCTGCAATCCAAACCTTAGGCACGAACGATATTTATTTATCAGTGCAATGTTTTCTTCATGCTCCAAATCCGTACGAATCGGGCGAATGCACGCCCGGTCCCGTTGTGTGGAGGCACGCCGGCGAAACGAACGCTACCGCCAGCCCACAATCTCGATCTCTCGAGACGATCTCGAAACGCAAAAACTATCAAAATTTTCGAGAGGGAATGTACGGTTCCGGAGCACCCTTTTACATTCGTAGACCCCCAGTTCCAAAAGTACACTCTCTATGGTGGAAAAGGTGTGTTAATCCATAACCAAACACACGGTGATACGGCTTGCCCTATTTTTGGGAAAGAACCATCCACAGGTACGGTGGCTGGATGTTGATGATACGTTTTTCACTCACCAGAAACCGTTACGAAACCCCGTAAACACAATAGCAGCACGTACCTTCGGAATGGGTCCAAACGTTCTGTACCTTAACGTCTGCACGTAATCGTTGCTGAAGAATCTTAAATCAATTTCGTGATTATTGACGAATGCCTCCCCGGTAGTGGGTGCACTGCACTGTATGGGAAAATATTGTGACCGGTGTACCATCGTATAACCACACCAGCCTTCAGCAATGAATGCACTGGAACCGGCTAACAAAGAAATTCCGAGGCTTATCGTTCAGACAATTGGTATTCGTGAAAGAATGAGGTAAACTGCCTGGGCGTGGGCCAAAGTGTGGTTGAAATTTTGGGTTCATGCGTGGTTCATTATTTTTTTAATTGATATTCGTGAAATAAAGTAACCGAAAATAATTATTTAAATTACACATAACGTTGTATTGGCGATGGATCTTTATAAACAATCTGCAAGACAATATTCGTGATAGATATGTTGTCCACAAGACGATCGTGCTAATTTCTTATTTTTATGCATATTTTACAATGGAGTGTTTCATTGTGTAATTCTTTCTGTTAACCATTTCCATTGCATTATATTTTTTTGATAATCATCAATTTAGTATTTTTCCTGCCGATAAAAACTTACGAGCCACCCTAAAATGGAACAGACTTCTATGACAGGTGCAGTCTTCAGTACAACTTCCATACCATAGATCACTACCAACAAATCCACTAGCTATAGCCTTCTTAATCAAGCCATTATTATGTGAAATGATTTCCCAAAAACTCCGATCACTTTGGGCAACATTCGTCAAACACCACAACTTCGGCACACGAGAAGGACTCGAATGGCTACCTGTCTTACCGTCCATCCTACCCCCGGTGCATATTTCTCCGAAGCTGAAAATTATCGTAAATTGAGCACGTTCCATTTCCGGCACCGTACAGGAAATGAATGCCGGATCTACCAAAGTTGTACTGATGGAATTAGCTCATTCCATTCTCCCTTTTTGTACTACCTACATCCTCCATCCCATCGACTTGTTTCTCGGATCGGTACAAAAATGTCTTTCCAAGTGAACGTTCTTCCTATGGGTAAATAATACGTTCCCATACCATCCAAATCGCATCACACAGTGAGCTCTTTCTTCGACTTGTTTACGCTTCGGGGCATCGGTATTACGAAGTTTGGACACTCGACGCTGGTTTCGGCCATCCGTTCGGTCAAATCCGACCGGATCCCTAGTTGTTCGCAGCTAGTCTACCTAGAGGGAAATGCTGTGCGACCACTGCCTGGACAATGTGTGTCTGTGTGCAAATTGTTGTAAGCTGGTGCAGTCGACCGATGAGCCTAGCCGCACGGATAATGACATTCAAGGGTTGACGTTCAAGGGTTCCGTCGTATCCGTTGGTCGACGGAGATCTTCCTGCTCGTCTCAACAACTCCAACTGCAAATGCCCGTGGGCTTCAAAAACCCTACCGGAAAGTTGATCCAACATAAACCATCGCCCGTTGTTTACGATCGTAACGGGGTTTCGGTTGTTGCTTGCCCACTATCTCACTAACACACCGACCCACTGTTGACATTCATTAGCGATTCGCATCCGCAGGCAACCCATCCAGACTGGACTCTTCAGACCAGAATGCGACATGGTGCCGTCTTTGCACAAACCCCATTAAGCTTCCGATAATGACTTTTCAAACTTTCTAATTGTGTGGTAACGGGACAGTGAGCGGCACTGTAGGCACTGATGGAAAGGAGTGGTTTGGGTGCCAACCCAACAAGAAGTAGAGACCGTAGCGCTGTACGACAATGTCCTGAGGCTTCAACTTTATTCGACAATCGCCCATGGGTTTGTGTTTGGTTTCGGTTCTATGAACCACTTCGCTGATGATGCCTGCAGCAACTGGCTTGACTGCACTTTTCACATGAAACACGTATGCCCGTAGTCGGGACAAAATGGAAACGAGCATTATGAAAAGAGCATCCCGTTAAATAGGATATGACAGATTTCTTGTGTTCCGGGAAGCCTTTCCTTGCATAAATTAGCATTACTGTTCAAGAAATTGAAAAGGAAATGGATTATAAAAAAAGGCCGGAGTATTAACCTGTTGGTTGATTGTAATAATATTAATTAGAACAAATTCAATCTGACACATGTTGGATAGATGCTGACTAAATGGAGACGCATGGTGTTTAATGATTCAAAATAGAAATAACTATAAACTAATACGCAATACACATTCATGATACAAATCATTTATCTTCTGATCTAACCGTTACAAAACATATTTCCTATAAGTTAAATCGCTAGCTACAATATAGAATAGTTAAGTATTCTTTGAAACAGCATGTTTCATGGAGACGCCTGGTGTTTCATTAATCCGTCACATCCCATGGGTACGAAATACAAATGGCATGAAATGTTGCAGCCAATCTAGGAATGACCAACATGGGAGGCCAGAACATTATTTTCCGAAGAATCCGAGTTATCAAAGAATGAAAATTAAAATTTGTCGTACAACATTTTTGGTTTAATGTAATTTTCTTTGAATTTCCACTTTAAATTAATTAAAATCATTTCATAACAAATTAAAACCATATCTACTACCATAAAATGCTCATATTTTTGATGAAAAATTGGTTCAAATCCGTTACAATTCGTCACAACACGAAATCTCCATTGCTCCATGCTTTTCGATATAAATACCGTGGACCTCCCCGCGTATACGCTTGAATACGCGAAAATAAAATATTCAGATAGAATATAGTGTCAATAAAATACAGTTAAATAACAGTTATACTATGTTTTACTCAGTAGTACGGACATTCTGCATACTCAATTGAAAGCATGTGGAAGTTGTTTTTTGCCTTCAATTGATAGTAAATCTAACATTATGCAAGTTTCCAGTGCGTTATTTAAGCTTCAATCGCATGCTAGTGCTTCATGATTAAAATGTAGATGAAATATGTTTGCTTTCAAATGATTTTTAAATTCATCGAAAAAGAAACCATTCCACCACGTAAAACTCCGAGCGCAATATTATAATCCCCTGTCTGATGGTCACAACAGAAGAAATCATACATAATCATCTTTTTTTTTTTAATATTAAAATACGTACTCAGCTCTCTACGTCATCAAGCCAAACAACATTTCTTTTGTATGCACTTGCAAAATATAGCACCATAACGCTCAACATTTCCACATCCTTTAGATAACAAGTTTCATTTTGTTTCTTTCCCTACCTTCGGTGCGTTATTAATTATTCCCGGCTTTCGGAAAATGAATGAACCTACCCTCATTAGCGACAAATATGCGAAAGCGAAAAGAAAGACAACAACCCATGCATCCCGGGAAAATGCGGGAAAAAATTATAAATTCATTGGACGCACGACGACGTGGAAACGATGGACACGAAAAGCTAAATCGAACGCCATACCGATGGGATTAGGGTGTTGCATATGCCGGTTCCGGTTGACAATCACGTCCATACTGTGGCAAGGGATGAATCTTACATTTTTTCCGTTCCATTCTTTGTAACACGGGACTCCGGTACCGGTATGCAATAAAAATTTTCATTCCCTAAAATTTACCTGTGAAGCCGCCTTTCGTACACCCTTTTTTGTGTTGTCACATGTTCCGGAAAGAAGGAACATTGTCCATTTTTAGCGAATTTTGGAACATTGTGGAACGCTGTAGGCTTATCCTCCTACGCAAGTTTTCATCTTTACTTACCGGTCCACGGTTAGCCTTTACCTTGGCCGGCGTTCATTATTAATCCGCACACCGCTCCGTGGGGCGCGTAATTTTTCATGAATATTAAGCGACTACCGAAGCGACCATTTGGCGCCGGGAAAGGGATGGGTGGGATGGCCCACCCGTAAGTGGTCCCAATTTGTTTCGTGCTGGAAAATATGCCCACCCACCCACAAGCGCTTTCTCGCTCGGACATTTCTCCCTTGCGGTCAGCCCGTAAGTGCGACACATCTGGCGTGCGTTACGCAAAAACCTCAAATTGCTACACCTTCACCACCGTTTCGGCCATTCGCTCATTGGCACACCAGGCTTGCCGAGGCCATTACGGTGCGGAGCAAACCACCCGACGAGGATACGGCCGGATAACGGTTCCACAGTGGCAGAGGTTTTCCCGTACCGGCCGACCCATTAGCACTAATGGCAATGATGGAACGGCAGCCTTCAACCCGATGGGAAAGATGATCGAAAGATTGGACCGAATAGCACATAGAACGGATAATGGAAAATATGGCACGGAAGGGATAGGCATAAAAACGGATGCTCCATTTTCTAATCCATTCGCCAGCCCACCGGATCAGGTGGTGGTCGAAAGATAGTTAATGTCTTTTGCAAAGCTTCTGGATAGCGGGCCCGGACAGGAGGCTACCTCTTGCAGTTTGGGAACATTATGTTCATATTTTCCTTTCCGACTTTTGCATCGATTAGAAAGACAATGTTGAAACAACGAACGTTGGCCACCGTATCCGCGGGTGTATCAGCGTCATTTTTCAATTATAACATAACGTGGCCCAACGTTAGTGCTAACAAATGTGCTTGCTATATTTAATGGAGTTTTGGATTTTGTGGAGTTGTTAAGGTACAGCCAGCTGGGAGAATTCTCTATAGTTATAAATCAACAGCATTGCTAGACTTACGCAGCTGTGTTGGTGTTGTTATACATTAATTATGGTTGAATCTGTTATTTAGAAATTTAGAAACACAAAAATAGAAGACCAATGAAAATCTTTGATTGGAACTTTATTGAACTGTTAGGTGAATATATACGGAGTAATACTACCGAATATCCCACCGTACCGTTAAGAGAAGTGACACTAATTGAGCTGTTGTTATGGCGTTTATACGTCCGTCATCATCGTCCGGATAAATGATAGATGAGCTGCACAATCGCCACAGACCTTGAGGTACTTAGAAGATCGTTCATCGTTGGCTAAGGGGTGATTATCGTCTAATGTAATAATTCAAAAACGAATTTGTGGTAATCTAAAGGACGTAAATAACGGAAGGGATTACACGTCAACAACATTAAACGTCAGTAAATTGACAATTAGCACTTTCAAGTAATGCAATTACGAATTACAAACAATTCATGTATTCGCTGTGAATTGATTTGAAGTTATTTTAATTGTTTAAATGTCACTATGCTGGAGACAAGGTAGGACAGGGAATTGTGGTTTATTAACTTCTACCCTTTAGAGCGACCTGATGACATGGTGTTAGTGGCGCCGAACGTTACGCGAACGGACCCAAATCCCATCCGGACCAATCCTCCGTACGCAGGTATGACTATCCAGCTAAATCCAACATAAATGGCAGGCAGAAATGTTGAGCCAATAAAGAAGAAGAAGAACTTCTATCCTTAAGTAATATTACTTGTTCATTCATAATAATACAGTAATATTAGAAAAATGCGCATTCCATTCCTCCAAAAATTGTGTATTAATTAGCAGCTTACTGCTTATTATACCTACGACCTCAACGTCACGGAAAATTCTACGTAAATAAATAGATTACTGGCCTAATGAAATACCACACATAAACACTAGCAACCAAAACGGTTCTTTTAATATCAATTATTTTCTATTTTCTACACTTCATTTATTCTGCAGCGCTGAAAAACATTACCTCAGCTCATACTCATTAGAAAATTGCCATCGTACCGTAACACTACCTACAACGACTGCAAAACTAACAAAGCCACCACAGCCATGCTGCTTGTTGCGGTTTTGAAAAACAATGACGAGAAAGATCATTCAATGCCATGCCCTTGCCAACCATTCGCAGTAAAAAAAAAAACAAACAAACACACGGTGCACAGGCACAGAAAAACAAGGCACACTAGAAACCGATTCGAACAGCACGAGAAAACAAACCCGTTGTTGAACTCTGGCAAAATCGCATCCGTACTGGTACAGCAAAGTCTGATTTCCCGTGCGACAATCCCGGATCGGCTCATTACATGCTTGCTTCCACGCGATTCGCCGCAGCAGGGGCTAAGGGTGGATGAAAACTAAATGCACATACACGGCTCACGGCGTGCGGGTTACAGTACCACTATTTCCACCATCGTTCCCTTAAGCGCACCCAAACTACACACTTGTTTTATCCTTCGAACCAGCATGGTCCGATTGAACACGTTCCACCGTGGCGCACCACAATGCACCACAACATTTGGCTGCATGCTGCACCACGCTGTGTTCCGATGATTCTGGCGCGTGTTCAGTGTATATCCTTTACAATTTTTTGTATTGTTTTTCGTTGGCTGGTATCGAACGAAACCAACCGAGAATGGTAAAAGATGTGGAAGGCAAAAGTAAAGAATACCGCGGTGTGTATTGGAGCAAGCGAGCAAAGGGACCAAACAATGAAGCGAATTGGCAAGTGATTAGAATGGCTTTAATGAGGAATTTTAACTAAACGATCTACTCGAAGCGGATGATCATCGAAGTGGATTAGACGATTAAACGCTACCGCAAAGAGCTTAAAGTTATTAGTATTACTTGTTTATTTTGTTTGTACTAGTATGGTTGATTATTACTTAAAATTCGAACAAAACAATCACTCATTTATTTATTGATAATAATTGATGTTCAAGTTGAGTATAAACTACTATTAAACATTACTAATCCTAAGATCTTCGTTTTGTGAAAATCCTCTAGAAATTTCATGACCACTACGCTTTTGAGAAAGAGAAAAGTTATTTTAAAAATACAATTCTACGTTTGGCAAACATGGGCCCATAGCATGGTACCACGGCTTTGAATCGATTAATCCTTAATATCTCAATATTCGTTAATAGCGGGCTGTGGCCTTCCTGTGATCGCTCGAATATGATACAACTCTTAACTTCCAAAATATCTTCAATAGTTTCAGAGGAGAACGACATCATCTGACTGAAACGTCTGAAGTCTTAAAGATTTGATTGAGGATCGAAGCGACTAAGACAAAGTACCTGATAACCGTAGGCCGGAGCAGAGTTGACGGTGACGATCTTGTGGTTGTAGCTCTGGGGGACTTGGTACGATCATAGCTAGTTTTCTGGAAACAGATTGGTTTTTTGGCCCTGTCAGCACAACGTACTCAACTCTGCGCGGGACTACAATAAAAAAAAGACTTTTAGATTTAGGTTAGTGCTGCTCTGCTTGGTAGGCACCAGACTAAAATAAGAGTATTTGCTTTCCTCATTCTTACATTAGATATTGTTGAACATTGGACACCAGGCGACGCAAGCTTCACCAACAACCACTTCAAGTTAGTGTGGTTCCTTAAACCTTTCAATTTACCCAACACTAAGTAATCGCATCCATTTTTATGAGACTAGAGACACGACCACAACCAAGGGAAATATGCAGTAAAACAACAGACAACAGGATACAACCGACAGCGTGGTGTGTTCAAACTTCGCAAATGTGTACCTCTTTTTACTGCAGCACGAATGCACACCGGCACCGTCACTCGACCAAACCCATGTGCAGCGGACTGCACGCAACGATAAGCTTATAGACTATAAACGTTATTAGCTGTTTAATTCTTCAGTAGCTACATTTTTGTATCGATCCCAGCGTACTTTCGTGTACGTGGGATATCGAAAAACATTTTCAAACATTTTAAAAAATACTAATGCACGAGTAGTTGACACGCCAAAGCAAAAACATGAAAACAACATTTCCGCACTTTTTACCTCTATTAAACCATGTTTGAAATCTTCTAAAAACGTACACTTTATATGGGTAATTTGGATTCGTATCATAAAAATAGTGAAAAAGGTGCAAAAAAGAAACACTAATGGAACGTATCGAAACATATATCAACTCGCCATTGGGTTGTTCGACGCAAGTGTGAGAGAAAGTTTGTTTCCTTTTTTCGTCTCATTCTATTTCTCTCTCTCCCATCAACTCTTTTTCTCTCTTCTCTCTCATTCGCGCTATCACCCTCTCTGTTTTTCACTTTTCCATTTATACTTTTTTATTACATTCTGAGACTGATTGAAAAACAAATTGCAAAAAGTTATGAATACGTGAGAACCTGTGTTTTTCACCAGTTATTGGCAGTTTGATCCAATTTTCAGCAGAATGCGAGTGTGTGTGAGTTTGCTAATCATTTGAGCGTAGCATAAATGCTTTCAGATGAACTTTCTGGCTGAAACATGCAGCTCATGTTCAGCTATCCGTATATTTCCAGAGTTTAGCTCGATGAGTACTAATAGAAAACTGAGGCTTTGAAACTGAGTCATGTTTATTAGTGTATGTTCAGCACAAATAAAACTAGCCAGTAAACGTATTCAATATGGCTGTTCGAATGTTTTTCACTATGTCGAGTTAAATTTGGACAATCAGCCATACAAATTTTTAATAATCTTTTATAAATAATGCCTACAATTAATCGGAGTTTCCCATCACGGTTTGCAGAACGATTAGGGGGAATTAAATAAGAAGAGCTATAAGAAAGAAATATAAATAATTATTTGCGAACACCAAACGAACTAAAAATTTATTTAAATAAATAATAGAAGGTAATGAATTGCACACAAGATAAAAAATTGCAACAAACGAATTAGTGCAAGTTTTGGGTCAGACCGTATGCATCTCCCTCTCCGATAGATTGTCACGATATAATGAAACATCAAACCGATCCTTTTGCATAACGCTTCAGGCACATCCGGGTTTCCATCCTTGTTGAATTCACTCTCTCTCTCTCTCTCTCTCCTTCTCTTTTTATCTCTCTCTCACACACACTTCACCTTTTACTGATGCTAATAAATTTCGTACAAATTTTCATTCAAGATGTAACCTTGTTTTGTTGCCGAGAATGATTTCATGCCCGGCGTAGCGTGTTAGATTAACAACTTCTAACTTTTGGCTTCCCACGGTCCATGCTGGTTCTTGTCCTGCTTTACGGCTGAAGCAAAACTTTATCCCATTCCCGCGCTCCCTCGGACGATGTTGCATTTGTTCGGCAGCTTTGTGTACGGTTTCCCGTACCCATCACTTCCAACTCCAACCGGAACCATCCGGTCGATGAATGGAAGTTCTTTGGTGGCACTACCCCAATTTGTCTGCAGAGCGCAACGACGTCCGGCACCGGAGCATCGTGCGGCTAAACCGAGCGCTAATAATTTGACCCCTTAATCCGCAACCAAAGTTCTATCGCCCAGCCCCAGCCATTGAAGAAAATGGTGGATGGGCTCGTACTCCACCACAATTCCACGGGCTGGCAAAACGCTTGACTAAAATGCAAATCACTTCATTGCGGGTCACAATGTCAAATTTGCGATATTATGGTCCGGATGGTAACTCTACGACCGGAAAACTTGCTGCTCTCATTTGTGTTTGTGTGCGTTGTCTAAACGACCACGCGACCGGATCGTATTTAGACCCACCGACGACCATCTTCTTCTTGCAGTGTTGGGGTAAAATCATCTTCCGAATAATTAAACGCTCCCCAGGGGTGTCGCGCTTCCTAGCGCGTTTTTGTGCTGACAGTGACTTCGTTCTGGAACGACACCGAAAACCACCAAACCGGAACAATCTAATCCGATTCAGCAGGGCAAAAACACTTCCGCCCGAAATCACGTAATGAGCGGTGTGATTAGAATGTAGTCAGACTGTAAATCTTGTCCCATTGACGGGAAAAAGCTGCTATCTTGAGTTTAGTGTTTTAGTGTGTTTGTTGAGGGATTTGTGTGTGTTTTTTTTTGGGTTTTCGATGCTATAACTTTATCTCCCCGCAAAAGCTGTACAAAAACAATCATTTTTAATAACTGACTAAAAGTGCTTTTCATAATTTGAATAATGAAGACGACAGCGAATGTTAGAACGTTAAAACACCATTCCATACAAGCTATTTTGGGTTACTAAACTAGACTAACTAAAGAATTAAAAAAAAACCACCAAAGATATTTATTTATAAAATTTTTAAATGCTTAATGGTTGAAAAGCACCAAAACTCATTATTCACATTCCACAACAACAAGCAATAAACATTGTTCCATGCTACATATACCATGCTACTGTTATTCTGTTTTCATTATGCAGCAGAATGTTCACTGAAACATATTGCATACTTCACATTTTTCTACGAGACCGTCACCTGTCACTATTCTCTCATCGTTTTTCCAACTGTTTTTAACACAGTTTTCAAATGATTAACCGTTTGTTATTCAAACGTAACAATATCTGCTTCTCTTTTTTTATGATCTTCCACTCTCTCACTCTCTCACTTTTATACACACGCTGGCTGTTATGTATCCAGGCGGTTGTTTAACTAGCCTGAGCAACCCTTTAGCTAAAAGAGCGTCACACACGCGTAAAAAAACCACCCTTGCACCATGCATTGTTGAGTTGCATAATATTTAGGCGCATTTTATGTACCCACGCTTTGCACTCGGGCAAAAGAAAATATTGCACTAAATACCGCATGTGGATTAATGCGGATTGTGCTGGCTGCCGTTGCTTGCCTGTGTTGTTTTCGCGCAAAAGGATGATAAATAATCAGCCACCGAGCAGCTCGGCTAATCCTCATCAACAAAATGACTAAACATCAACAGCAAACGGCTTCCATACCGACCCGCCAATGCACATCCCCCCACACCCGCAGCCCACGTTTCCTGTTCCAGCCTGTCAGCAGGGAAATTGCCAATGGAATTCCATAATTTCCACTCCGAGGATAATCCCCATCGGTTTCACCGGTGCACTAAACAAACTTGGCCGGTTTACCAACCCTTTTGCCAATCGGTGGGTAAGAAACGTGCACACAAACCGTGTAGAATGTATTGTTAAACATAATCAATTATTCCATCACTGGCTACCATCGTGCCGGAAGGGAAGCAAATGTGGCGGAAAGTTAGAAAAGGTTTTATCAAAACATATCACTCTAAAGTGGTGCCGACGGCACATTCTGCAGCTACAGTGATGGATGGATATTTTGCCGTGCGACAAACGTGCTGAAAATAGTGGTAAAATATGTATTTAACAGAAAATAAAATTGCGTTGAATTTAGGGGATTCGTGAAGTTCGTGAAAATATTTACTTTCCATGGCATCCACCTAAATAAATGTTGCTGAAGTTTATATGGTCTAATTTTCGCCTAAGAAGAATCTTATGTTATTTTTTTGTTTGTTTTTCGTTTATTTGTTCAGGATTTATGATGTTGGAACCCGAGCAACAACACAAGGATGATTCAATAAGAAAGAAAGTTTATTTGTAAACAAATTTTAATCCTTACTCCAAAAACAGTGGATCGAATCGAATCGAATATGCAGGCTATTAAATTGATAAATGGACACCACAGATAATTAGCTCGATCTTTCAAGAACGAATAAAAGTAAAAAATGACTAGCTATGGCGTTTCAAAGGAAAATGAAGAAAATATTCATGGTGCAAGCATCCAGGTTTGATCGAATCCCGGGGCTGCGATATATTTAGTTTTATGCTAGATGGCACTCGCTGCTAAAAAGGGATCATGCGCGACGATCGAGTTAACCGAAAACGATCTGCCAAATACAGACGAATGGATGGGTTCAAAAGCTAGTGCGAGTCCAAAGGAAGGGCTTCCCAACTACTCTACTCCTGCAAAGGGTAAAGGATTTTGGTTACTCCGCTACAATCTTTGCTATTCCGCTACGAAGTATACTGTAAACGATAGAATTGTGACATAAATAGATGTCAAAGGTAGCTGTCCCACATATTTCACAACCTTACGCTGACAAAATGAGCCTGGCACAACCGAGAAAAGTTAAATTTTAGCAGCTTCAAGAAAGCAATTTCCTCAAACGGATGTGTTACCTCTTATATATGTTAGCCTCGATATGTTACCTCTTACAAAGCAAATGTCATTTGCTCTTATGATTGAAAAATACATAAATCCGGGAAATATGCATTTTTCTGTAGTAAACCAGCTGATTACAAAATCCGCCACAAAATCCGCTTCCAGTCGCTCGCTTGATGCACAACTCAACTTTAATTAAAACACTTTGTGTTTAACAAATGATACGTTTAAAACTTTTCAACTGCTGACAGCACACTGTACGAGCGATAAACACACTGCATATCAGCACACCGTATGCAAAAGCTTGGATAAAATGCCTCCCCAGAAGGGAGTGGGCTAGCAAACTTTCCACACTCAAACATTCCACAAATCCACACATTACCACCGTATACTACCACAGGCAATGATGTGTGAATGGTACCAAATATGCATAAGCCACCTCCCAACTCACCCCGTGTTTCCATTTGAGTAATGTGCAATACACTCTGGTTCGAAGCTATTATGGTATTTGAGAGTAGTGTTTTCTGTTGCTTTTCCCTGTTATTGGTTTGTTCCTTAACGGATGACATAATATTTGCCATACCATTCTGTTCCGGCAGTTATTTGCTAGCCCTATCTGCCCGCATTAGGTATTCAGCTGATTTAGGAGTTTTTAATACGTTGCAATGCTTAACAAAAAAAAATAACACCGCACAAAATACCATCGCACCGGTTAAATGCGGAAGTATAAAATCATATCGCGAAACGCTACAATAAACGCAAAGTTATGCCCAATAACATTAACCCGTGCGATAATAGTAAATAACGAAATAAAAACGCCATTCGTATCCAATTTTCCAACGCTGCAGTAATTGCAAATCTTCCAAACGGTGGAGTTCTTTAACCTTTTGCATGATTCCATCCGCTACAAGCCTACCCGTGCTGGAGTGTATCCTTCGGCCATCAGATGGTAGAACATTGGTACGAACATTCTACCGCTTCGGAATGAAAGTTTATAATAATTACAAACATTTTACCGGCGCTAACAAAACAGCCAATAACTGTTCCGACGCGTCGTGCCATAATTTTACATTAAAACAAAAACCACAAAAACTCAAACGTCCGACTGTTACTGGGGCAAATTGCATGTAGGGAGCTGTGAGGAGAAGGCCTAAGCACAGGAGCACCCAGGCCAGCGAAAACATAGGCCACGAATCCTTGGACGGTGCTAGTGCCGAGGTTTCTTCGGTGGGTTTGTTTAATAGACTCATTAAAAACTAAAGCCCGTCCCCGGCAAACTTTTCGTTCTGTGGTGTAGCTTCGGCAGCAAAACTTTGCCTCAACAACCACACTTTTCAGGGCGGGAATGGAGCGCTGGAGTGGGGAGGGGGGGGGGCAGAAACAAGGGGCTAGAAAACTGGTTGTTATTATAATTTACGTCGAAACCCCGACCGAACGGGACAGATCGTTGGAGGCGGGTGGGCTGCAGAAAAGATTTTTCCCGCCAGAGGTCCAGCATGGCGTGGTTGTTGCGGGTAGACGACAGTTTTGAGTAACCGCTGGAGATCCTTACAACAGTCAGACGGAAAAAGGCACGAAAACAAGCAGAAAGAGATAGAAAAAAGAAACAACTTTGCAAGGATGCGTTCTCGACCACAGCATGGACGCACAATTGTCCAGTTCAGTTTAATTGAGCTCGGCACAACTCGCACAGTCAGATGTACGACTGACTTACCAAAGCTATCCTAACGACCACAGATGATGATGATGATGATGATGATGGGAAGTACGCTAATGAATATAAACCTTCACAAAAGTACCCATCCTTATTACCCCACCTTACTTGGTGCTATCTTGGTGCAAAAGGCAAAGGTTTTGTTTTGAATAACCTACCCCGCTCAA
The DNA here is from genome assembly GCF_943734755.1 of Anopheles moucheti. Classification (NCBI taxonomy): domain Eukaryota; kingdom Metazoa; phylum Arthropoda; class Insecta; order Diptera; family Culicidae; genus Anopheles; species Anopheles moucheti. The sequence continues at coordinate 37,935,048 of NC_069140.1, read as the reverse complement.
ACCCACCGAGCTCCATCACGGACCTTACCCCGAGTGCAGCAGCGGACGCTTTTGCTAATTATAATTTATGAATTTGATTTTTGGGTCCAACTGTACCCGGGTGCCAGTGTGCGATTAACCTTTTGCGCGGCCTGCCCCGCCTGTGTACATTGGAAGAAAGTGGAAGCTAAAATATACACACCCTACCGGGTTACCGGGTCGTATTCGAGGTGGAGTTTGTTTTTAAACTTATCTCGCACCAATCGGTCCAATGTTTGTCCGATGTTCTAGGAAGGGAAAAGAAGCAACAAACATAGGCGCTTTGATTCGTCACGCATGTGAACGGCGTTTGAGGTTAGGTTTGAAACAGAGGTTCAGCAGGTCAAGTAAATGATGATCCCACTCGGTTGTGGGAGAGCAACTTTGCACCATTACACACCAGCAAAACAATCCTATTAGATAGAAACATGCCGCATACCTGGTACACGACTTTTCCGACAACATCGAACAGAAGAAAAGGGAAAATAATACAACCCGTCCTCTCCCCACATAACTCCATCGGCTACCTGCGTCGTAGTCACCACTTTCACTAAGCTTCTTGTGTACAGTTTGTTGCGTTCTCTCCGTTTTTTTTTTTTTTTTGTTACCTCGTCTCTTTGTCACTACTACAACTTTCACGACACGACAAGGACTCGAACTAACTCCCACAAGAAGCACCCAATGGAGAACTAGATTATAATGCTTTCCACCCGCTTCATCGCTACACCTTTCCCGTTCGAGTTCGGTCGCTGGACAAACAACCGGAAAATTGCGCTCACTGAAATGGTCAGGCAAGGGCAGGGCCGGGGCAACGGCATCTTTAAAACCGGAAGCATGATGATGTGCTCGAAGCTCGCCCAAAGTCTCGTTAGATTATGAAAGCGGAAGTTTACAACTTTTGCAAGACAATAGCAAATGCGCTGTAATGGCAATTAGGAGATTAGGAAACGGTATAACTGCTCGCGCAAAAGGGCGGATTTGAGAGTTTTTGTTATTGCTTTTACAGTGAAGCCGTTGATACACGGTAGCTGAAAGATTGTGGCGTTACTGGCAGCATGGTTGCATAACTCTAGGCGCTTTGCTCTCGTATGGGAGCTTTTTTGTCTATTAGGTGCATTTTTTTAGGAATGGGATGGGAAAAAATGGCCGCATAAAAATAAAGCAAATAAGCAATATGGTTTAAACGTTCTTCTTGCATAAAAAACAGCAACAGTTTTAATTTACGAACAATTTTCGGAATTCATCACATATTCACTTAAAAATGCACTTTTATTCTGCTTTTGTGGCCGTTATGGCATTTAGTGGCTGATATTGCCTTTCAATTGTTGTACTGCATTTAAAGTTATATTTAAAATTCCAATTCAAAATTATCAGTTTGTAGATCAACGGTGTGTACTAACCACCCTAAATTGTGTTGTAACTACAATCAAACATTTAGTACAGAAGAATCTTTCATTGAATTACTACATAATGTTTTTGCCTTGCTAATGTTTTGAAGTTGGATTTAACCTGTAGTACTAACAAAAATCCATTCGCTTCCTGTACAAGTGTTCACACAGTGTACCCATTCCGGTAGCATCTGTATTGGCTATCTAATTAAATTTATTGTTATTGTTCAACCATCAAGGCAAGAGTTTTATCACTCAAAATGATTCTTCTTAACATTTTACGATGAGCTGCAATAAAAGTGTTTCACGGTGGATTCTAATCCCTGCTTGCACAACCAAAACCATTTGCTTTCCCTTTTACATCCGAACGTTCCTAACCGAGCACAGCGGACAGACCGGTGCCCGGTGCTTCAGTAGAACCGGTTGGTGATACGAACGCATTTGGCTTTCCGTATCGTGTAATTCAATTTCCGAACCCCATCACCGCGAATGCGCCGGAACGGAACAGAACATTGTTTTCGGGTTGAGAGTTTTCCCATCGACTTTCCCATCTACATGAGCCGATAGCAGTATGGTATGCCCGCCCGAAAACCCTACCAGATGTGGTACGCATCGCCCCAATTGGTTCAACAGAGGGACTACAATTAATGCACGGAAATAAAAATGGTTCTCCTTTCGTGTTGGGACAAACAATGCTAAATCGTTCCAATAATGCACTAAAAACAGATCTCCGCTGGGGTGGGACATGGAACTATAACGTCCCAGCGAATGAAGATGATAAATGTTTTACATGCTCGCGATGCAAACCGGGGACAGAGCATTTTATTACTTTTGAGCCACCATTTGCATGAGGTCGATCGGTTTCTGCTCGCATCGAACCTTATGCAATTTAAATTCTCCAAAAATAGCTCACGATGAAACACGCATGTGATAAAATCGCGTAACGCTGCGAGTAAAAAAAGGAACGGATTCAAAGCTTCATGTGTCATTCGGCCGGATTTTATTGCTTTTTTTTATTTTAACAAATTTCATCCCATCATGTGTATCTAGCTTGGTAGCAGTTGTTTTTTATTTTCTTTTTGTTCCTATAATCCAGCGCAAAAAAGCATCCCAAAATGCTACATTCTCCGCGACCGGCGCGCATATGGAAACGCGAAAGCTTTTTAAGCAATAAACGCAACCAACATAATTTCAACTTCCATTTTTGTATGATCCGAAAATAAAAGCACATCGTTAAAAGGCAACACTGCTACAAAATTGTGCAAGGCGGTGCCCTTTTTTATTTCATTAAGCCATCATCTTCATCTTTCCTGCGTTCCTTTTGGGAGGAAGCAAAGAAAGCAACATTATCCCTAAAGGAGTTGTTCGCCTTTGAGCATTTCAACGTTTCGTTTTTAGTATTTTTTAAACATATTATTCCGTTTTTTTTTGCTTGATGACCTTAACGAATTGCTTGCGAAACGAGCAACTAGCATCCCGGCAGCAGCAAGGACGGAGCATAAAGACTAAGGTTCGGTTCGGTTGTGCCACCATCCAAGCTGACTGGTGTCTGTCAAAACAGCAGCTAAAGTTTGTCATAATTTATTCACATCATTGTTCCTCGGCACGTCCCCATGCGCTTTGGCCACCGCACAGCGGCAGTGCAGCTGCACAGCAATGCACCGAGAGAAGAACGTTGACGAACAAATGGTTTCGAATGGCATTCCACACGTATGAATAACAAAAGTGGCATCTTTCTGCCCTCCTGAAATGGTGGACGGATCTAACCGCTGGTTTCGGTTGTTTCAAAATTAAAAGTTAAAAATTAAAGTCAGCTTCAGTATAGCAGCTGTCAACGTTGATACCGACAGGGGAAATAGGTGGCATTGAACAAATATTCAAAAAGAGAACTTTAGTTTCGCCCTTTCAAAGTTTCGAGCTTCTTTAGGACGTTGTTTAATGTAATGTATTTCGATCCAAATTCAACATCCAATGAAATTCGAAACGGAAAATAGAGTTTAAAAAAAAACTTACCATTTGAATTCGTCAGCAGCATTTAGACTCAATTATCTATGTTTTGCGTGATCCGAGGAATATTTACCAACTTACCACAACCACCACCACAACAGGTTGCAATTGAATTTTTAAAAAAATAAATAGGTTTGTAGTGTAACCACGTGATCGTGTTTTTGATTGCACAGACACAGGCGTCTCCATTAATGGCACAATTGTGTTAGAGCAAAATACTTAGGTGAGCCGCAGACCGGTTTTAATTAAATTGCATATATTTACTTGGTTAATTTAAAAACTGTCTGAGCTATGAATGTACACCTGTATAATATGCAAACACTTGCACGGCGACTTGATGAACGCTTTCTAATAGGTTACCAATATGCAATCTTCCAGCATGTTTCATATTTTTCTAACAGAAACTAAACACGTTGACTAAATGGATATTACGTTTAATTTTATACATTTCGAACAATTTTAAAACAACTGATATAGTTTGTTGCAGACGAACATACTGTGCCCTTTATTTATTACAATTTGTATATTTCATTTACAGCTAAGCATCTTGACATTCGTTTATTTTTTTTAACTTCCGCTATAGAACGCAGTATACACTGATAAACCATTTCACATACAATTCAATCGACAATTTATTACATGATTTCAATACAATGCGTCAGAATTTTGTTCTGTTTCGCATCCGCCGGGCGTTCACATACAACGAGCGCTAGAAGAATAGTGCGGCAACATAAATTAATATCTCCCTCGTTTTATTTTTCTTCACAACACATCCTGCAATTTACGCCACATTCCAGCAAACCATCATCCCAACGCGCTGAGCGACATTACTTTCCAGACATCCACGATAGCTTAACAATCGTCTAACGAGCGAACACGAGACGTCAAAACTAATCCCGCACGCTTTTGTACTAGTAACGGTACTGGATGTCTGTGTTTACGAAAACAAAAAACTTATCAAGCTCATTTCATGCTAATTGCCAATCTTTCTGCTGAGCGCTTGCAGCGATCACGTTCAAAGAGGATAGCATAACGCATAAATAGGGATAGTTCCAACAAAAGAAAAACAGCTCGTTGCACTAACTTTGCATTGCTAACAATAATTAAGCGCAACTCAGTCACTAACCATCACGCATAGCTTCGCCTCATCCAGTCGGTTTTGATGGGTTGCGAAATTTGGTGTACTTCCATTCACTTAAATCCAATACGTTTAATAACACATCGCCTTCGGAGGCTATCTATATCAGCATGCCGATACAGAACCATTAAAGAAAAAAAATGCACGCGTATCCTCGCGTGTAGCTTACAAACTACTATCGATAACGAACGCCAGTCCGCATCCCGGATTTGTTCTAAATGCCTTAAGCAAATTAATAATAAGCGCGGCGCGGATTGTTCTGAAAAGATGACAAAAGAAACGTTTAAGAACATTTGTTTCGCAAAAAAAAACTCTACATACGAGTAGAATAATTATATTAAGCATTTGCAAAAATTGAAAATGTACCGGTACTTTAAACAAATGAGAAAGTTACAGACATTAACCGACATGAGCTAATAATGCGATCCAGTGAAATTCCGCGTCTCTCGATTTTTTTCTAAAACAATCGATTTTTATCGTAACTGATCGAATTCAAATTTATAATGTCATAGTTGACTATTATTACAAAATGTTATTATTAATATTAATTATAATTTATAATATTCTCACGATACAATTTAGATTCGACATTTCAACGTTTATTACGAGAATTACGAAAAGTAAAATTTCATCAAAAACTATTTTTATGATAACTAGATGAACGATTTTTGGAATTCATTAATAGTGAAATTCAATGCCACACACATCCATGTGTCTCGTATGTGATCTCACGTTTCACGACTCATTTACTAAACACTTACCAGCGGATTCGGCCGGAACCGGTACGCTAACATCATGCGCTTACGGTACGCATCGTACTCGTTATCGTTGACCTCCGGGTTGTCAGGGGTAATGATGCCCAAGCCTTGATTATTGTCTCGCTGTGCGGCTCTACGGAAAGCAAACAAATTCAAAACCCCCAAACGTCAAACCATTATCATGCATCGAATGAATATAAAAAACCCCCTTAAACATCACACATACTTATTGATTGGATCCACAATACCGCTACCGTCCGCTCCCAGGCCCTGGCCCTGCTTCCATCCAAGCTTCTGCAGCATCTGAAACCCAACGTTATCCTCGCGCAACTTGTAGTCCTTGTAGTCGCTCAAATTCGGTTGACGGTTGTTCTTCTGTGCTTCGTACTTTTCCATAAACTTACGCAATTCTTCCGGTGGCAAAAAGTCACCAATATGATGCTTGCCCTCCGACTGGCGTGTTAGTTCGTTCGCCCACTTTTGCGTCGCTTCCATTTCCTGTTGGCGAAGCTTATGTTCCCAGGTACCGCCCGTCGTATCCTCATCCGAATCGTATTCGTACTTGAACCGACCGCTGTTTGCCAGTCGGTCAATCTCCTGCCGCTTACGCAGCATATCCTGGTACAGCAGGTTGATCTTGTAGTGATCTTCTGCCTTCTTCCAGTCTTCCTCCGATAGGTTCGTGGTGCCAAAATTTTGTCGCGCATACGCCAACAATGCCGGATCGGTACGACTTACTGTGGACAGTTTGGTCGGTGGTAGGGACGGCGGCGGACCCGGTGGATGAGCAGGTAGAGGTGGTGGCGGTTGTGTCCGGAAACTCTGACCCGGGACAAACTGTGGGCCACACTCCACCTGACCACCCCAACGACTTTTGCGCCGTTTTGCAGCCAATTGTTGCTGCTCGTCTACCGTTCCTTCGGCGGCTCGCTTTTCACCTCCACCCACCGTTGACGTGGGTTCTACGGTGCGTGTTTCCGATTTCCCGTTGCTCTGTGCGCTACCCTGTTGTTGACCACCCGTCGACTGTCCGGGTCCGGGTTCACGATAGGACACGAAATCCGAATCGGTTGAGCTGTATTCGCGTTTCCCCGACCCATCATCCGGCCGGGCCGCACCTGACACGGCGGCATCGGAAAGCGTCCCATTCGCTTCACGCAAGCGGAACTCTTTGTAGTCTTCAAAATTCGGCTGCCGGTCGGAAGTTCGGCGAAACCGCTCCACAAAACGCTCGTAATCGTCCCGCATCAAAAACTCGCTCAGATGCTTCGGACGTATGCGATCGTACAAGTGCGTTATCTCACTGATCCAGCACATGATCGCCTCTAGCTTGATCGTGTTCAGCCGGCGCTCTTCGTCCGAGTCCACACGCTGTCCTTCAGTCACGCTGACGCGCAAAAACTGATCGTGCTGCTGTATCTTCTGCGTTAGGTCATCATACAGCAGCTGCAAACGGTAGTGTTCTTCCGCTTTGCTCCAGCATTCCGGTGATACATCTGCTACCGTACCGTAATGATGAAACACGTACTGTAACAGTCCGGGATTGTTGCGATCGATCGATGTAGCTGGTGCTGATGGTATTGGTGGCGGCGGAGGTGGGGGTGGTACATTTAAATGCCCCCCGGTCCATGGAATTCCTGGGATGCTTCCTTGCTGCACCGGTGGCTGTGGTGGCTGCTTTTGTTGTTGCGCTGCCCCAGCCATCGCACCTTCCTGGCTGCCTGCTGTCCCTGCCCCATCCGTATTCTCACCCCAGCGTGACTTTTTGCGAAATTTCTGCCGATGACCACGGGAACCGCTTCCAGCTCCACCTCCTCCTCCTCCACCACTGCCACCGGTAGCACTACCTCCCGCACCGGAACTACCTCCATTTTTGTCGTTCAAAGATTCATTTGCACTATCTCCGAGCCCTCCATGGTAGTCATCGTCGGAATCGGTCGAACTGCCGTCTTCACGCCGGTTCCCGGCATCAAACGTTTTGCGCTTGAGATTCTTTAGGTTACGTTCCCGTGCCTCCCGTACGTATTCCGTATCCGAGTCCGTTTCTGTCGTCGATTTGTCATCGTAGAAATGCCGTTCGTCGCCGTAAAAGTTAGGCATCATATGAATAGGAATCTCCGACGTGCCTTTTGAGCCTTCGGGTACACCACCGGCCGTTTGTTGTTTGACGTGGTTCTCCTGTCCATCGTCGATGATCGAATCGTCCAACACATCGGCCGGATCGTATTTGGCATCATCATCATCTTCCTCCTCCTCCTCATCGCCACTGATCGGCAATGCATCGTTTACTCTTCTGCTGTTTAAACCCGCATCCGCAGCATCGTCTTCTGCTTTGGTTTCGCGCCTTATCGCGATCATCCGGCGAAAGCCACGGTACGCCTCCGATTGCTTATCGAACACGAACCTATAGAGAACAAATAAAAACACAAACATGCCACGGCAGAGAAGGCCAATGGTAGTGTTGGGAACAGAGCCAGAAAAGGGATGAAAAGGGAAGGAAACAGCGACAGTGAAGCAAAAAGGGAATCGGAATCAGATAGTGGGAAACAAGGGAGAGTAACATAGAGAGAGAGAAAAAGAGAAAAGGAAAAAGAAAAGAAAAACGAAACAAAAATCGCACGTGAAATATTGTCAGATTTTTGTACAACAACAACATTCCAGACTGGAGTCCCACTGGGATCAATATTGCTTAGCAAAATTTACGCTACACACGGACAACCCCCATACTATTAGACCCTGCTCTTTTTGGAAGGACGAACGAAGCGGAAACGTTTAAAAGGAAAATAGGAAACTAGTTCTATAATTATGATCGTCTCCGAATTTTTCTATCCTTTGTACTCTGCAGATCATCGCTCTTTCACTACTCTCCTTCTGTAGTTATTAGACCAAACTCATCTTCATGCTATTGACGGAAATGAATTAATGTAAACAAAAACTCCTGGATACTTTCGCGTAATGAATGTGATTAATCTCAAACTGACCTTATTCAATACGCCTTCTACAGCCTTCATTAACACATTTTAAATAACTGTTCCCTTTCACTATTTGACCTCTTTTAATTTTAATCTTATCTGATCCGTGAAATGAAATTATCGTTCCTTTCCTACACTTAAATACACGTTCCCATTAAATACATTGTATAAAGTATAAATGTGTACAGATATTTATATAATATAGTATTATAAGGTGTAGTTAAAAAGTAAAAACAATTACCAAAGCGACGGATGCAAATCATTTTTACGTGAACATAATTTATCTTCATAAACATCACCGATATCGGCAACCAATTGAATTAATTCTTCAACTGTGGTTGGTAATTTATCATGTTCTGAAAATACTATACAAAAATTATAACTAAAAGACCAAACAAACCGGGAAACCGGCAACCGGCAACACACAACGGACGGTCATGCACACAGTACGTACCGATGGAAAGGTTCCATTTCCATCGTGTCGTCTGGCATAAACCGTCCAATGCGGCCGATTGTTTCAAGAACGGTACCAACCTTGGCAGTTCGGCAGTGCTACCTCGCTTCTGCCGCCGGTACGGGCGGTATCATCCGGTACGCTGCTAGTGTCGGCGGCCACCACGGGCGGCAGATCATAAAACGGTTCGAAATGAACATCGTCTGCCATGGCTGGTAGCTGTGGCGGTGGTGGTGGCGGTGGCGGTGGTGGAAGCGTTGGTAAAAGCGATGGTGGTGGGATGTCAAACTTGAACATCTGTTCGCTACTGCTGCTAGAATGGAGACAGCGTACATATTATTTAATAAATTACGTGTCAAAATCAATAATAGGTCATAGTGCGGAATAGAGAGAAACTTACCTAGCGGACACACCCACAGCAGGTGCGGATTCAATGTTTACTGTAGCGTCCGGTTCTGGGACCGCTGGCTTCACTTGATCGTCGGTCTGTTTTACTATCTTCTCTCTTAGCTGCTTGAACCGTTCGAGAAATGAACCGTCGTTGCTGAACGGTAGCAACACCTTTCCCGACGTATCCGCCGTATCTTCCGGTGTCTCCGTCACGCTGGCAGATGTCGCAAATGGTGCATAAATCGTATTAACATTACATAAGACAACAACCCACAGTAACGGTTGCCACTCCCGGTCGGGTTAGGATGTGTTCATAAATGTTCCATTACCTTGGCGTATCCTTAGTCGCTTCGGCGGCAATCTGTTTCGCTAGCTCGAGGGTACGCTGTTTCTCTAGGATCTGCTGTCGTTTCTGTGCGATCAGTTGCTCCTGCTTCGACATCTGAGCAAAACGCTCAGTACGGCTGAAATTGATACGAGGCATACCGACACAACACACGCCTACAGTAACGCACCCAGCAACAGAGTGGTTCCTAGGATGGAGGGGGTAAGTGTAGATCTGGACGTCGAAGCCCCCTCCGCCCAGGCTAACCGTTGTTTTGCACGGCCCTGTTCCAAGCTAATCGTGTTAGCACGGTGCCGGACACACTTATCCAGGACACGCGGCTGGACGTACACGAGGTGGCAACACGCACCAATCAATTGGCAACTTTCTTGCAACACCTTCAAAATCGATAAAACTTCACTACTTTTGGACCACCATTGTCCAAATGTTTTCTTCTGCCAGTTCTGCTTTTTGACACAACGGCAACGTCATGTTGGGATCAAGCCGACGCAAGCTTACTTCACTCACACTTCAATACGGTAGAAACCGACGATTTCTTTTAAAATTTTCATAGGCGATCTGTATGTTATTTATTTAAAATATCCAAACACATTATCTTTTTTCCACTAGCTAGCTCAAATTAAAATGTTATTAATCTATACGTGTTTATTATTTTTATCATTAATCGGATCCATTCCGGAGGCTAACTTCACGCAACGTAAACTAGCATTCAATTTTGTGCATTTTATGTTTGGAAAATTATAATCTTTTTTTTTATAAATTCAAATATATGAAGTTTTTATTAGATCACACATATATTACACACTTAATCTAATAAGCTCTTTAAATAGGATTGATTAACTTCGCCAAAGTTTGGAAATCTTATCTCTGTTTATCGGACATGGTTTGGGTTTGGGGGATAATTGAATGATTCATCGTAATAACGAACGTTATGTATACAATCTACCGATGCGTGCGTATTCGTACGCAACAGTACTCTGCGAGAAACTCCAAGTGTTACCATCATGTTTGCTATTCGCGATGCATTTACAAGGTCTACCGCCATTACGCTACCTGCCATTATTCGCTACAAAGCTACACTTCCGGTTGTGCAGAAGGACAAACCGCCCCATCTGCCGTATTCCCCGTTTGGAGCGAAACAATCCAACACTGCCGAATGGACGGTGGCCCGGTTGGATGATTTGCTAAACTGGGGTCGCAAAGGATCGATGTGGCCCCTGATGTTCGGTCTCGCGTGCTGCGCCATGGAAATGATGCAAGTCGGTGCACCACGCTACGATATAGATCGGTTCGGTGTGCTGTTCCGTGCATCGCCAAGACAAACCGATTTCATCATCGTAGCCGGAACATTAACCAACAAAATGGCACCGGCACTGCGGAAACTGTACGACCAAATGCCAGAACCACGCTGGGTTATCTCGATGGGTAGCTGCGCCAATGGTGGCGGGTACTATCACTACTCGTATTCCGTGGTACGTGGTTGCAATCGGATTATACCTGTTGACATCTACGTGCCTGGATGTCCACCCACAGCCGAGGCATTGATTTACGGAATTTTGCAACTGCAAAAGAAGGTGAAACGCATGAAAACGGTACAGATGTGGTATCGTAAATAGCTTATCGCTATTTACTACTCTTCTTCGATCATACGCATTTGTTTTAACTTAATAACATGCTTTAATCATTTGTAAGTTCGCTGATATTAACATTTCGGTGTAGGGTTGAAACAATTCACTTTCGAAGGGTATTGTTTTACTAAATAAAATATATTTAAAAAGACGAAAAAATCAAGAAACGCCTATCAATATAATATCTCGTTACACGCTTACAAAATGTTCGAGAAAAGAAACAGAACCACGCTACGGATGTTAAAGCAGCTTTGATGCTGGTTAAAAATAAAATGTTTAGATAAATTCCAGCATTTTTGCATCTGTTGTGACGGGGGGTGAAACATACAACTTATATCCTAGCCCTCCTAGAATCCCTAGTCGCTACTGAAATATTCGGTTGAATAATATTTAATTTTTCACGTTTAAATTAAAAAAAGATGTTTTCGATTCCTGAATTACTAACTTCGATGGTTTCTACAAAGCAATAATTCACAAGAGTGAATTCACCAGCTAAATCCCCCTCATTCTTTCTTGCTGGCATTTAAAGGGGATATCATGGTAACTCAAATGATGTTATACGTTCATACATCGCGAAATTGGTGTGTTATTGGTATACATATTTTCAACTGCGTCCATGTTTCACACTGATTGCCAATAAATTGCGTTCGTTAACAAATATTTCATCATATATAATGGTTAACAGTCAGCTGGCTAAGTTTATACGACTTGTGTTCCTGTTATGTAGTTGGCCCTTTAAGTATTTGGCATTCTGTTGGTATTGATTAATGTAAGACACTAATAACGTATACATTTGTATGATAAATCTAATATAAACGAAACAAAAGAATGTGTTTGGAAAACTCGAACAATGTAGACAAAATCAACAACCCGTTGTTTACAGTTGCAATACAGTTAATTTAGTATTTGTATTTGAAGTTCATCTTGAACAAGTACTGGCAGTTCACCTGACCCACGTCGTACACGATGAACTCGTTGTAAAGCAACGAGCTCTTTACCTTTGCATCCGACACACCCTTACCCATAGGTATCTCCACTCCATCCGGACGAATGTGGGAACCACTCGGATCTGGCTGAGTGCGTCCGATACCCTTCACACTGTGTTTACCGGTAGCAAGTTTCTTCACGTAATGTGCCTGCAGATACTCCTGCATATCGCCGAGCGCTACTTCGCACAACAGCATCAACCCGGTAGAATCAACCATATTGGTGCAACAGTAGTTGGCCGATTTGGACACCATGTCGGCAAAGTAGATACCCTTGCCAAACATGTAGCCCGTAACCGGTGCTTCCGGTGGGGCAATTTTCAAACCGTGCGTTAGAATGCCCGCAAAATTGGTCAACCGAGAACCGTGCCACAGTAGCTTACGGTTGTGCAGTTTCTTGAATGGCTGATAACGGCGATCTTCACCCTTACGCTTGATGCGGAAGATTTCTTTAATCTCCAGATCGTAAGATTGATGTGTCTCCGCATGCGTATTGCGCACGTACTGTTCGAGCAACTTGAACTCTTCCGAATCACGTGCCATCGGTTCGATAGCCGTCTTCAGCTGCTCATAATGCGCATCCAGCGGATTCTTACCACTCTTGCCATCCGCATCCGATTCATTCAGCAACGAGTACGCGAACTCAATCTCCAGCAAACTTTCCAGCATGGTTTGCTTCTCCTTGACCTGTTCGATCGTATCCAGTACCTTGACGGCCGATACACCGAAATTGTGCGGCACGAACGAGTAGAATCTGTTCGATGCACCTATGAACTGCGCGTTGGTTCCACCGCTACCGATTAAGTCCGAAATTTCCGACAGAACCTGCATAGCCGATTGGAGCTGTCGTTTCGACAGCTTGCCGAGTGGCATCTTTTCCATGTCGAGTTCAAACTCCAACATTACCCGATTCATTGCGTCTACATCAAACAGCATGCGAACCAACTCCTGCACCGCAGGAGCGAGTTTCGATTTGAAAGCGCTATTTTCCGCGAGACGCTTCGTCTTCGACTCGGTGTAGTCGATCTCGATCGGATAAAACATGCCCGGCATCTTGTGGTATTTAGAGTTATGTCGCTGCCAATCGTTATCGGTCTTTTCCAGGAATAGGTCTTCAAACGCTAGAATGGCGTCCTCTGCTGTATTGTGGTTTTCCACTTTCGTACCACCGATCGTGGTACCGATACGTCCCCAGGAACGGAACAACCAGTATCTGCGAAGGAAAGGTACAATAGGAACCAGGTACGAACCAATTATAGCATTTCTCGTGATGGATAAATTTCAGATGGACTTACTTGTGTTGGCGATCATCCTCGAGTATTTGCATTTTGTAGTACGAATTTTTATCGGTTTGAATGTCCACCTTATTCAGCACGCAGTTATAAATGACACCGTTGCACTTGTACACGTGCGCCCTATCTGCTAGGTTCGAGTCCGGATCAACGATCAAACCGCTCTTCACCTGTAGCTTCATCTTGGCCGGTACCGACTTTTCATAAATGCTCTTTTTCGACCGAGATTTACTTTCCTCGTCAGTTGGGAGGCGCGTCTGCGGATCCGAACCCCAGTCACAGATAGCCCGGCTGGTGATGAACGAAATAGCACCACCACCCTCTACATCGTCCAAAAATTCCTCCGGAACTACCTGAATCTGTAGCTCCTTCGCTTCCCGCATACGGCTGTTCAACTTTTCGACTTCTTCCGGTATGGAAATGATAGCCGCCGTATGGCTAGCAATCTTAGTCACCACCTTACCACCCATTTTTTGTATTTTAAGCTTCAGCTGATCCTTCGATGTGGCCGTTTTACCGAGGATGACAAATTCCATATTGTACAGCGGAGGCTTCTCACGCTTCACTCTCGGTTCCGAGGGCAATTCTTCTTCCTTCTTTACGCTATTCATCACGGTCTTAACGCTCGGCGGAACGTACCGAAACACGCGATCTGCAACGGTGGAATTGTAGTTTTTGAAGAAAGAATATTCCGCCCGTAGATCGGCCGGTATCATGGTTGGCTTTCGCGGTGGTGCCTTTTCCGCGTTCATGCACTTTACCCAATTGGTCAGATTGCCCTCGCATACGTATGATGCTTTCTGCAGCACGTACTGCCCACCACATTTCGAGCATCGTTCCAGCGCACCAAATAGCAGCGCATCGCAAGCCCGATCCAACACCGGATCATTACCCTCCGGTATATCCTGATGGTTGTGGGCAAGGATTTCAATCAATTCCGCTTTCTTAACGCCAAGCGATTTCAGCTTGTCGCGTATCTTGTAGAACGCTTTCAGCTGCTCAGCGATCTGCCTTTCCTCTATCGATGCGGCCGCTTTGTCTACCTCGTCCAAAACCTCTTCCTTCAGCTTCTTCGACGGTACACCCTCCGCTTTGATGGCTCTACAGAAAAAAAAATCATTTGTAAAACCATGACGTAGAAAACCCTCTTCAGTGGCAGGGACTTACGGTAACAGCTTCTTTAACATCGCCTGATCCTCCTTTTTCATCGAACGGAAACCTGGCAACATTTCCGCCTTCTCGAAGTAACCAAGATCGGAGCGTATTTTCGCAAAGCATTCGGCATGATGCCACAACGGTTGCCCCCCATACTTCATGCCTACCTCCGTATCGTAGACGACCTTCTTAATGCGCACCTCATCCTTCAGAACCTTAAGTTCGCATCCCCGGCACATAGCCCGGCCAGAGGACGCATACTCTACTCCAAAGTCCTTCAACGATTGTGTTTCGGCAGCGGAGCGTTTCTTGCCTTTACCCTTCCCTGCCGTAGGAACGACACCCTTCGCGAACGCAGCTACAATCCACATGCAAGTAAAGCACAAATTAAACGATGAAATATGATGTTTGCTTGCGCTCTTCACAAACGCCTCCCATCCCGTTACTTACCAATTGCGTCGCGGATCTTCTTTTGATCCTCGTACCGCAGTGCCTCCATGTTGGCTACATCGCCTTCGGTTGTAGGGCGTTGTTTTTTGAAGAAACAATCCTCGTGGTACCATTGAGGCACCTTGCCATCGTGCATCGGCGACTGAACCATCGCAGCAAGCCGAAGGACATCCTTGTCGATCTTGTTCTTACACAATCGGCACGATGCCCGGTTGCTCTTGGAATATTCCGCAAGAAACGGTAGTTGTTGCGCGTCCATTGTTTTCCTCTACACAACCGATAGAATAATAGGAGCAGCTGGTGCAAATCGAATTCACGCGTATTGCGCACCAGAACACAACATGTACTGCACTGAATTTACAAGTTTTTCCCGGTATAGCCGAACTGTTTGCGGCGTTTGCACGGTGACAGTTGGTGCTGTGTGGCGCGAAATTGTCAGGCTTCGTATATTTGAACGCATGCAAACAACGCACTCGCCTGGTGGACAAAAAAAGTGCTCTTGTAGGAATTGTAGTGGCTGGAGAAAATGATCACGGAAAGGAACGAAAAGCGTAGGTATTAATTCAACATATTACACGAAAATATACACCCAATTGTGTTGTGTTGAGGACAATCATCAATATTCGCAGGTGTACAGCGGTACAAGGTTATCTTTGCACATATATTTTTTTTATTTATTCATGGACGGCCAGGCCGTATTGCTTATCTTTGCACATATATGTACATAATATAAGTAGTTTTTCAAAATATCTTCTATTTTGTGTATGTATAAAGCGAAAACAAGTCATGGAGAACGGTTTACAAACATTGTTCAAAATTATTGGAGTGCTGAATAGCCATATGTAGCGCGCTGCCTTCGCATACCTTGATTTATTCACCTTGTTAATCAGCAAAACCTCAACCTCGTTTGTCAGATACGTCTACCCAAAACAACAATCAAGCCGTCGCACAGAAATTTCTCTTCGTGTTTAGCAACAATTTTACTCCAATAATCAACGGTAGGATTAGAGTCAACTCTCGCCAGAATCAGTTTTATAATTCAGTCCTTTCTCAGCGTTATCCGCAACATTTCCCAAAACCCGCAATGAGTGATAGTGATGTTTCCAAGATGAAGGTAACTAGGGACGCCGCCATAGCCGGAAACCTAATCAAACGCTGCACAGGTACGAAAAACTTCTATCGGAACAATCTACATTCGTTCTCGTTTCTTTGTCCGTTTGTAGGTGGCGGACCTGAAAAAAGAACTAAAGGCACGAGGTTTAAGTGTGATGGGTAACAAGAATGAGCTGGTGGATCGATTACAAACGGCTCTGTTGGGTAGGTCATACTGTTGCTGGGGATGGGACCAATGTTCATGCCTGTGTGTAACGCTATACCCTTTTGCCATCCATTACAGATGGTGGTGATGTGCTAGAAGATACGGCCAACTCCGAAGATCTTTTGGACGACGAATTGAATGATGATCTTCTGGATGAGGATAAAGATCTTACCGATCCGGTAGCGGAGGAGGAGCAGATACTGAAATCGCCCACGCCGAGCGAAAAATCGAAATCAATTTCGCCGGACCAACCGCGAAAGCCAGAAGATGAACCGAACCAAAGTTCGGAAAAGTCCAACGTACCGGTAACAACCACCCGTAAAATATCGCTAAAGCGAAACATTTCCATCACGAAGCCCACATTCGGTGCGGATCTGAGCACCATTCCGCTGGGCGAAGCACCGAAAGCCCAAAGGCAACCATTTTCGACTCAATCGTCCAGCACCAATAGTGGTAGCGATGGAGAACCGGAAAAGAAGGTGGTCAAGCTCGGTCAGCTGAGCGCACTGGAGCGGTTGGAAATGAGAGCCAAGAAGTTCGGTGCTCAAACAGTAACACCGTCTAGTACTCCTGCCGCTGCTACCACCACTGCTACCGACAAAATGCAAGCCCGTGCGGCAAGGTTTGGGTTAACCAGTACTAGCACCAGTACATCGGCGAACAGCAACAAAAGCACACCGGCATCGTTGGAAGCACTGAAAAAGCGTGCCGAACGGTTCGGTGGCTCCGTGTCGTCCGAAATGAGCAAGCTCGAGCAGGAGGAAAAGTTGGCTAAGCGACAGGCCCGCTTTGGCCAGACGGTTAGCAGCGGTTCCACTGCTACCAATGGTGCCGGGAAGGTTTCATCCGCTTCGGTGGATTACGCCGAAAAGGCAAGGTTACGGCTGGAAAGGTTCAAATCTGCCGCCTAAGGAATCGAAAGATGGAATCTTTGTTTTACCTTCTCTTTTTTTCCATTGAGTAAATGTCGTTCTTTTACGCCGCGTTTGTCGCAGTTTTATCTTTGCTCCTTCTGTGTGGACGAGTGTTTTTAAATTTGTACCGTGCATATTTTTATGTGCATGCATTGCAAACCTGGCCCGGGAGCAACGCCGCTGAAGACGACGACACGACGAATGAAGGGCGGTATATGTGTAATGAACTAAAGTTTATTGTAAAATAAGACAACTCAATAATGTACTGTCAGTAGTAGAAATTTCGAAGTTAGTGTTTTTTTTTGCGCAATCCATCATAAAATAAACATAATATATAACGGATTTAAGATGACTATGTTTGTTCACAGTGACACAGACGAACTCATCGTTCACCGTAGCTTTCGATGTAACGGATTCGCTGTGGTTGGATGTAGTCTCAAAGCATCCATGTCGCAAATATAAAGTCAGCTGAATAAAAAAAATGCAATTTGACAAAACACCAACTTCAACACATTTCTTCCAATATTTTGTTCTTTTTCTTCAGAAATAGATTTTTTATTGAATGTTATGATTACTGCCTTACACCAGATAAAGTTGTACCAATGGAAGGATCTTCTACATTAAGGTGTGTCTGTTTAAAAGAACTTATTTATTTAAAACATAAAACGATACAGTAAACCTCACGTCCACGGTCCACGTTAAGATTTGAGAATTGACCCCTATTATCATTCCACTGTGCAAGCAGTGCATAAAGTAAATAATAAAACGGAAATGTGGATAACATAAATTGAAAACGATAAGCTGTGTTGGGGAACTGATGAACTGTTCCATTTCGAATAATGCTGCGAATACTTAAAAAACACAACGATCCTCTTACGGTGCACCACCCTCGATTTCGCTCGCCGGCACATCCGGATCCTCATCGTTGTACATGTTTTCCGCCATTTGCCACACCTGCATAATGTTATCTTCCGACACGGAACAGATAACCCACGGTTCGTTCGGGTTCCACGAGAAGTCGGATATCTTTGCCGTGTGGCCACCGTGGATGAACAACAATTCCGGCGGTCCGTCTTCCGCATCTTCCGCACTCTGCTCTTCGCCGATCTTGGAGAGATCCCACACATGGAGCCGGCGATCCGTGCCGGACGAAGCGAGAATGGTTTCATTGTGCGGTGACCACTGGACCTGGAAAATTTCATCCCTATGCGATTCAAACGAGTGTAACTTCAGCTTCAAATTACGCAAATCCCACAGAGCAACCGTCTTGTCGGCCGATCCGGTCGCCAGTATAAACTCCGAGTAGGGATTGAAGCTGAGACAGTTCACCTCGGCTGTATGTGCGTCAACCGTGTGGGATGGTTTCGAGGTGTTGTTACAGCGAGTATCCCAAATCATCAGCTTCTGATCATCGGCCACCGACCCGAACAGTGATTCGTGCAACAGATGCCAAGCGACATCCTCCACCACGGCCGTATGCCCGGTAAAGATATTTTTTGCATCGATCAACCGATGTTCCTTCGGTGTGGCGTTAATGTCCCACAGGCAGATGGTATGATCGTCACTGGCCGAGAGTAGATACCCGTTCAGGTTCGGGTTCCATGACAGCCCGTAACCCTCCTTCTGGTGGCCACGCAGCCGCAGATCCGGATGACATTCACCGCTCGGTTCCGGTTTGCTCGGGTGCTTCGTGTAATCAAACACAAGCACATCGCTCGACGGTGTTTTCGTGGCAATCACGCATGGATTCTGTGGCATGTACCGGGCTCGATTAACTTCACCTTCGTGATTGATTTTTATCTCGATTTCGATCTTTCCCGACACCGAACCGAACCCGCCAAACTCGCCCTTCTCGTTATCGTAGTGCCCTGTGTCGAACTGTGCGTCCTCGTTCGGTAGCTGTACACTCGCAATCAGCAGATGGTTCTGCTCGTCCGATGTGTGCGTACCGAGAATGAGCCGATGTACCGAGTAATCCTTTCCCTCCGGTTTCGTCACATCCGGCAGCCACTGGGCGGTTAGTGACGGCCATTCGAGCGCGTGTGTCATGACCAAATCGTACAGGAACGGAGTATTTTTCTTCCAAATTTTGTACTCCTCATTAATGACACGCTCCTCGACCGCATCATCGAACGCTTCCGCTACGTAGGGGGGAGAAACGATGATTGCACCAAACCGATTATACGCTAATGTAACAAAGGAACCAAATTATCGCACACTGTCTTCCACTTACCACCATCTGCTCGATCACCCATTTCAATATTTTTCGATTTGCCACACGATCGAAATGAGGAATGAAATTGTCCGACGTTTCGGGGTTTTACACACTCCCGCCAAATCCGTTAAACTGGCAAGATGGACGAGTGCTGTGGCAGTACGTGTATTCCTGGGTCTTGTGCCGAGCCGCAAATCGTCTTCGTACCGTTTTTTACGACGCTACGTGCGCGCGCGTCTCTGTGTATGTATGTGTGTGCGTTTGTCAAAGCGGCGTTCAGTACAGCAGCCAAAATGCCGATTGCAATGTTCCGCTTGCCGGTAAATCGGTACAGTGTAGTGTAGTGTTTGTTTTTCCCTTCTTAAACTGCGAACACGTTAAACCATATTATTTACGCACTTAATACACCGCGCAGGACGCCTTTTACAATCAATATTCACAATTCTTTTCGTCGACGATGGGCAGCACACAGTAGCACACAAAATGCCGCACTTTTTTACAACCAAGGTACGCACAGGTATGGTCTGTCAATTTGGACATTTTCCCCCCCTATCGCGCATCTGTCAAAATGTTTGCGAATCATTGTACACCTTGGTGAGGTTGACGGTTGATATAGAATGCGCAGCGTTTACACGATTGCGGATGTTCAAAAGCTGCACCGACAAGTAATTTACGTTATTTATGTGATTTTCTTTAATATCCTGAACCAAATTTATGTTTAAAAAGTTTGTTATAACATTCCATCCAATTTCATCGAAATAAACTGTTAGCTTCACAGCGTGTTAAACCAGGATACGTTCCCTGTAAGTTGGTTGCCCTTGGCAACAGATCATCCCGAGGAAACAAAGTAAACAAACAGAATCGGTTGCGATCGCTGAAAACCTGTCACTGCCGTCTTTCGCAAGTAATTTAAACAACATTTCCCATATCAATGGTAAGTTTCATTTAGTTGTGGGATTCATACTATTTAACAACCATTTCAACTTCTCCAATATTTGCAGAACGCCAACAGTAACGTATATTTGGGGGAATGGTACCAAAAAGAGGCCGATCTCAATCGGCAGCTGGTGGTAAGCTTCTTTCCCAGCGATAATTCGGTAGAGTTGGTGGATTTAAAAACGCGGAAAACCTTCCTGCGACGCACTAAAGTCGAAGAGCTTAGCGAGAATGATTTCTTCATCGGTGCGAAACTGCTGATCTTTGGCAAACAGATCCATATCCTGGATTATGGAGATGCAAAAACGAGAAATAAGAAATCCGATGAACAGCTGTACATTCTTTTAAACATGTGGCATAATAATGGATACATTTTGTTAATATATGCCCTTTTTCTTTTCGTTAGATCTTTCGGATTGATCAAAGCGGAAGCCTTGCTACATATTGGCGAAATCCTGACAAAGATACACAAGGCAGGATTGGGTGTCCGTCGGTTGGCAATGTTAAAGATAGATGAAAATTATTCCTCCATGCTGAAAACTGTACGTTCTGAGGCTTCTAGCTTGAACTATCTTATGGATTGTATGCCAAGTCAGTCATTTGTCGCCCTGGAGATAATTGGAAACAATGCGTACAATCAGTACCGAGAGTTGTGTGGGCCGGAATCATTTTCCGAGGCAAAACAGTGCGCCCCAAACAGTTTCCGTGGTTTGTACGGAAGTGACGTTTACTGCTCACGATCAGCAGAAGAAGCGGCTAACGTATGTCCAATGTTTCATCAACAAAAATCAACGATCGTAACCTTCTTGGTATCATTTCAGGAATCTCGTTTCATATTTTTGAACAACGACATAAAACTTGTGCTTCGTACTTCGGCCCTATACACGAACAGTACGTTGTGCATCATCAAACCACACGCGGTACGTGAGGGAAGAGCTGGAGAAATTATAACAGAAATATTGCGTAAAAAATTCAGCGTCACTGCCATTAAGATGCTTCGTTTTGAGCGCCCCAATTGTGAAGAGTTTCTTGAAGTGTACAAAGGTGTCGTTCCAGAATATGAGGTACTTGTTCCGTAAACAGTTTTCCTATGCAGCATAAATATTTACCTCTAATGTGTTTTCTACACAGTCTATGGTGATGCAAATGATCAGCGGTGACTGCATGGCACTAGAAATTACGAACAAATACGATGACACCCGCAGTACCTACCAAAGTTTCCGGGACTTTTGTGGTCCTATCTGTCCGGTAAGTGATGCTTACCCGATGCCCGGAATAGAAATAGCAATAGCGGTTGCTGTAAACATTTCATAACTATTTTTTCCAGGAAGTGGCGAAACTTACCAGATCACACACGCTGCGTGCCATGTTCGGGAAAAACAAGGTGATGAACGCCGTACACTGTACTGATTTGGAAGAAGACACATCCCTCGAACTGGAATATATTTTTAAATTTCTAAATTAAATGTGCCAAATGCACTATTCAGTGTTTAGGGAAGAATTAAATCATTCCGTCCACATAATACTTGCGGTCGTAAAAATGCCCTAGTATCTAAAACTTTGCTGTGTGTTTTTGCTGAAATAAAAAGAGTTTTTTTTTTATTTTGTCGTATGTAATTACTGATTCAACAGGTCTTTGTGCATTATTTGAAAGTCAAGGTAACCAAGACGCCATTGCTATGTATCGTTGCTATGCGTGTTATGTACACCATTAAAACATTTCCATTCAGTATGCTAGAAGTCTTGGTAACTGATGTTAGGAGATTCAATTGCATCAAAATGAGTAAACCGACCGGAACCAAAAAAATTAAATCGGCTTTAACAAAACCAAAAGCCCTTTTTACATTCGCTTTGGGCGAGTAAGTATTCAATTGGGTGGCAATGTTGTAGCATAATGGATTAGAAAGATTGAATTACTGTTTTCGTGCACAGGGAACGTAAGAAGCGAATTGCCGCCCGAACCCGTCAGCTCAATGTACCAGTACCGATTGATGTGGAAGTGCTGATCGAAGACAGGGTCAAGCATCTCAAGGATAATAGTTTTGTTTTTCTTACGTATGCGTACTCGAAAAACAGTGAACACTTTACACCGTACAGTTTTTTGTAAGTTATTGTACGTTAGGTTAAGATATCTGATTATTAACTTTGAAGTTTCCTATCGTCAGGGAGGTTCCCTTCAGCAAGGCGGATAAGCATGAGTATTTTACCGTAAGCCGCCACGGTGTTACTTACTGGAGCGATACAGAAAATCATTTCACCGAGCTCGATGCATGGCTTACGGATTATCGCAAGTATCGAACACTTACGGAACTGGGGTTCTTCAAGCACTATCGCCGCGCAAAAGCATTTCGTATCTGGCTGCGTAACATCCAGTGGTACAAGTATGAAAATGCACGCCAAAAGATTGCGGCCAGCGCATTTGTGGTGTTACCACGGTTGGCTAGAGCACTGCTGACGATGCAGGACGAGTTTGTGCAACTGGTAGGGTTCCGGTTTTTCGATGTGTCTGTGGCGGAAAACTGGCATTTGCCTTATTTCATTGAAACACAGATGACCACCTTTGAGCAAGTGCGAGATCTACTTCAGCAGCTGCGCGAAAAGATGCGCACGGTACTGTGTAAGTGCACTTCATTACAGGATGATCTTGCGGTCTTGATCTTAATCTGCTTTATTTTGTGCCATCGGTTGGTTTAATTGCAGATGATGCATGCTGCAACACGCTCATCGATCGTGGTTTCTCACCCCAGGATGAGGCAATAAATGTAACCAATAAAAAGAAACTAAAGGACATGATGAGCTTCACCGAACGTGCTAACAAGCGCAAGTTGTGCGCTTTATTGGCCCGCTTTCTTGCTTGTGCGGATCAGATGATGATTACGTTGCTGCATCAAATTCTGCGTGAATCGTTCAAAAATTTGGCTAACGTATTCTTTATCTTTATGGACAACGGAGCATTAAATGCGGATACCCGAGTTACAAAACCACCGTTCATGAACGTAGAGCTGGTGCTGAAACCAACGCGCATTGATCTCGATCCTTCCCGGGAAGTAACCACACGAATGCTGGAGGATCTGAGCAACTTGGTAATGAGGACGGTTTACAAAATAGATCGATTTCAAAGTGATGCGTATTTCGATATTTATACCGAGTAAGCTTCATTGCAATAACACGCGAAACTATTCAATCATTGTGCACTAATCGCCCTCCCGTCTAATTCTAGACCAACCATTATGGGAAGGAAAGAGGACAGGCTTTGTGGGAATCCTCCCAGCCTCGATTTCATCATTAGGAACGATATGCAGCTGTCGGATGATGTGAAAACAATTTTTGATGGTATCGTCGAAGCGTACAACAACGTCGACCAATACGTCGTCCAGTTCGATCGTATTCGCTTATCGTACCAAGAAAATCTAGCCGTTGACGATACCGTGATCAGAGGTGAAACGAATTTGGAGGTGCTGAAAATGTACTGCGAACGGTTTAGCAATCAGATGACCGAACTCGAAAAGATCCAGGAATCACATCCGTTGGGTTTGCTGCAAGTGAAGCAGGTCGCGTTTCGCCAAGAGATAACACCCATTTGCCAGCAGTTGCTGGCGGTGCTGGACGAAACTATTCCCCGTTTGGCGATGGAAAAAATCAATTACGTCGAGCAGAAGGGCGAAGAACTGCAGACAAAGTTGCTAATTGTGCCGGAGGAAACCAATCACTACATTTACTACTTTAACCACTTGGAAGTTTGCCACGAACATGTGGCGAGTTTGCAAAAGGAGCTAAACTACGCTTACGAAGCGTTGAAAATCATGAAAAACTACCATGTTACGTTTGCCGATGAAGACAAAGATAAATATTTAGGTAGGTGATTTTTCTTTTCTCTTACGTCTGTACAGCTTCACCACTTACGATAATATTGCACTACACGTTTTCAGATATGGAGGAGTTTTTGAACGAAATCAGCTTTACGCTGGAAAGCAAAAGGGGACAAAAGCAGGATCTGATCAATAAGTTTGACCTGTGCCTACAGGCGGATATCACGAAAATATTTACCGAAGTCGAGGATATACACGAAGAGGTGCTGAAAGAATGGTTGCTCGATTTGGGGTCGGATCCGGCCCAGGTACGCGACTGTTTGATTGATCTGTCCGAGCGTTTGACCATGTGCCAACGGAAGGCACAGGAGTATAAAAAATATCAGAAAGAGTTTCGCCTAGAAGTGACACGCTTCGAAAAGCTCGATCAGGTCATCAATGAGGTAAAACTGCGCCAGATACTGTGGGACAGTGTGCAACAGTGGAAGGAGTCGGTCGAAATATGGAACGAAATACATTTCCACGAGCTCAACATGGACGAGGTAGAGGCACTTAACACAAAGATCCTGAAAAACTGTGCCATGCTCGATAAGAATCTGCCGAAGAATGATATCATACCAAAGTTGAAGGCGGAAGCGGAAGAATTTAAGGACAAGATACCGGTACTAGGATTTTTGCGTAATCCCGCACTCAAGACCCGGCACTGGATCAAGATCGAGCAGATACTGAACCGCCACCTCGCGGAAGAGATAGAAATTTATCTCGCCACGTTCGAAGATGCGAACGCGTTTGAAGAAGATATTGCGTCCGAACTAATGGAGGTTTCAAACATGGCTAGTGCCGAGGCGGGATTAGAAACGTTGCTAAACAAGGTGGAAAATGCGTGGAAGGAACTGGAACTGACCGTGATCAATCATCGCGACCATCGGGATGTATTCGTGCTGGCAAGTATTGACGAAATCCAAACCGTCCTGGATGAGTCAAGCATTAACGTCAGTACGGTGGCCGCTTCGAGACACGTTGGTCCTATCAAACCGAAGGTAGACGATTGGGTATCC
The DNA here is from genome assembly GCF_943734755.1 of Anopheles moucheti. Lineage (NCBI taxonomy): Eukaryota > Metazoa > Arthropoda > Insecta > Diptera > Culicidae > Anopheles > Anopheles moucheti. The sequence goes on along the minus strand of NC_069140.1, from coordinate 37,909,816 downwards.
CAGTTGGATCTGTTTTCGCGTACACTGGACGAATGGATGCAATGTCAGCAGTCATGGATATATTTGGAAGCAATATTCTCGGCCCCGGATATCCAACGCCAGTTGCCACACGAAACACAGATGTTCCTGCAGGTGGACAAGGCATGGAAGGATTTAATGCGACGCACACAGAAGGCCCCCCTCGCTCTTGGGGCAATGACGGCCGAAGGTGTACTGGAGCAGTTGCAAATTCATAACGTTTTGCTGGAGAAAGTTACACGTTGCTTAGAGGCGTACTTGGAGGTGAAACGCATGGCATTCCCTCGCTTCTACTTTCTGTCCAATGATGAATTATTGGAAATATTAGCGCAAACAAAAAACCCGTACGCCGTACAACCGCATTTATCCAAGTGCTTTGATGCGATTGCAAAGATTGAATTTGGCAAGAAAAAAACCGAAACCGGTGAATCGGTAATGACCAACGACATCATAGCGATGATCTCACCAGAAGGTGAACGTCTCACGTTTGGTGTCGGCTTGAAAGCACGCGGTGCGGTCGAGGATTGGCTGTCGAAGGTGGAGGAGGCAATGTTTTTGGCAGTCAAGCGATACATGCGCCACGGGATCCGCGTTTACGGTTTGAAGGATCGTTCGTTTTGGATGCAAGAGCATCCGAATCAGGTGGTACTGACCATTTCCCAGCAACAGTGGGCGGCAGACGTGCACAATATCCTGGACGGTGGCGACAATCCGGACAAAGGAATGGAGGAATTTCATGAAAAACTCACTAAAAATTTGACCGTCCTTGCTGCCATCGCGCGTACCAAAATTTCCAAGCTCGTGCGTAAGGTGCTGTGTGCACTGATCACTATCGATGTGCATGCGCGAGACATGATCGCAGGAATGATTGCTAAAAGGGTCCAAAAATCGTAAGTACAATGTTATAAGATGCGTAAGGAGCGATGTGCTTTAGTGTTTTTAACTTTACCCATTCTAGTACGGATTTTGAGTGGTTGAAAATGTTGCGCTACTACTGGTTGTCGGAAACAGAGGTGATAGACACGAAGATGGCGTCGGCCAATCTGCCCTACTTCTACGAATATCTCGGCGCGGGTGGAGTGCTTGTAATAACACCGCTCACTGATCGATGCTACCTTTGTCTGATGGGTGCGTTGCAGATGGACCTTGGGGGAGCTCCAGCAGGACCCGCCGGCACGGGCAAAACCGAAACGACCAAAGATCTTGCCAAGGCTCTCGCCATCCAGTGCGTCGTGTTCAATTGCTCCGATGGATTGGACTACAAAATGATGGGACGCTTCTTTACGGGGCTCGCACAATCGGGTGCGTGGTGTTGTTTCGACGAGTTTAATCGCATCGATATCGAGGTGCTGTCGGTCATTGCGCAGCAGCTGATTACGATACGAAATGCCAAGGCGGCCAAGATGAAGCGGTTCCTGTTTGAAGGACGCGAAATTCGTCTAAAACCATCGTGTGCCGCCTTCATCACGATGAATCCCGGGTATGCCGGAAGAACGGAGTTGCCCGACAATTTGAAGGCTTTGTTCCGGCCGATATCAATGATGGTACCGGACTATGCACTCATCGCCGAGGTGATCCTGTACTCGGAAGGTTTCGAAGGATCGAAAATACTGGCCAAGAAGATGGTACAAATGTACAAGCTGTGCAGCGAGCAGCTGAGCCAGCAGGATCATTATGATTTTGGTATGCGCGCTGTAAAGAGTGTGCTCGTCATGGCGGGCGCGTTGAAACGTGCTTCCCCCGACCAACCGGAAGATGTAACGCTCATAGCTGCACTGCGCGATTCTAACTTGCCGAAATTTCTTGCCAACGATGCCGTGCTGTTTAATGGCATTCTTAGTGATCTTTTCCCGGGTGTAGAACTACCAGAGCCGGAGCGTGGAGAATTACAACAAGCAATCGAACAGTGCATGGTCGATCGCAACCTGCAGCCAGTTCCAGAGCTGGTGCTGAAAACGCTTCAGCTCTACGAAACAATGGTGGTGCGCTGGGGTGTAATGCTGGTTGGTCCTACTGGTAGTGGCAAAACGACGGTCCTTCACATACTGGCCAACGCATTCGAAAAGCTGCACGCGGAAGCAGTGCCCGGTCCGCTATACCGACCAGTACGCATACAAACACTCAACCCGAAGGCAATCTCAATGGATGAACTGTATGGGTTTGTAAACTTGGCTACGATGGAGTGGCGCGATGGATTACTTGGCCTAGCCATCAGATCAGCAGTCGTCGTAACAGGTAAAACACCAGCAGATCTCTTTCACATCAGTATCGCTAATCCTTTGTATTGCACCTTTTCTTGAACTTTTTCCTAGATGAAATTCACCAATGGGTTGTTTGTGATGGTCCCGTCGATGCGGTTTGGATAGAAAACCTTAACACGGTGCTGGACGACAACAAAATGTTGTGCCTGGCAAATTCGGAACGCATCAAGCTAACGAGCTGGGTGCACATGGTGTTCGAGGTGCAGGATCTAGCCCAAGCCTCACCAGCCACCGTTTCACGGTGCGGTATGGTGTACATGGATCCGGTACATCTCGGATGGACATCGATAGTGAAATCGTGGCTCAATTCGGTTCAACATCTCCACCTGGACGGGGATTTAAAGGCACATATGCTAGCGTTGTACGAGCGACACTACGAAACCATAACGAAGTTTCTGCATCGCAACTGCAAATGGAGCATCCATCAGGTGAACATCAGCAAGCTGACAATGATGTCCAAGTTGCTGTATTTGCTACTCCAGGAAACCCAAGGATTGCACCTGATGGAGCGCGGTGAAGCGAAACATTACATCTTCAAAATGTTCACCTGGTGCATGCTGTGGTCTTTCGGTGGCAATTTGTTGGATGATTCCAAGGTGCAGTTCGAGCAGTTCTATCGTACATTGCAGAATGAGGAAGAAATTGGACTGTAAGTACCTGGTAGGAACCCGTCCGATAAATCATACTACAATGTTACAACTTTTCCAATAGATTACCCAAGGATACACTGTGGGATTTCCGCATCAACACGAAGACTCGCACGTGGGAAAGCTGGAACGCAATTCATCCAAAGTTTGTCTACAATCCCTCGATGCCCTACTTCGATCTGTTGGTTCCCACGCTCGATACAACCAAATATGGATTTGTAGCGGAAATGCTACTGCATCATCAGTATCCGGTCATGTTTACCGGCGATACCGGGGTGGGCAAATCGGTACTGGCCCGCGAAATACTTAACCGCCTGATGCAACGTGACGTGATACCGATCTTTGTGAACTTCTCCGCGCAAAGCGAAAGTGCACGCACACAGGAGATCATTGAATCACGCCTAGAACGGCGCAAAAAGACACTGCTCGGGGCACCGATTAACAAAAAAATCGTAGTGTTTATCGACGACGTCAACATGCCGAAGCTGGACCGATACGGTAGCCAACCTCCGATTGAACTATTGCGTCAGTTTGCCGATTTCCGGGGACTGTACGATCGCGAAAAGATGTACTGGAAGGATATTGTTGATGTAACACTCGGCGCCGCCTGTGCACCACCGGGTGGTGGTCGGAACGTACTGACGGCCAGATTCATTCGCCATTTCGCACTCTTCTCATTGCCAACACCGAACAGTGATACACTAAAGACCATCTTCAAAGCTATTTTGGCCGGATTCTTGAACGAGTTCAATATGGCCATACGCCCGTTGGCTGACCCAATCGTGGAGACGGCCGTGGCAGTATATGAGCGTATATCGGCTGAGTTGCTGCCTACCCCCAAGAAGTCACACTACGTGTTCAATCTGCGAGATTTGTCCAAGTGTGTGCAGGGTGTGCTGCAGGCCGATTCGTCAAGCTACATCAATCCAATACAGCTCATGCGTTTGTTCTATCACGAATCATTACGCATATTTTACGACCGCTTGATCAACGAGGAGGACAAAATGTACTTCAAGCAGTTGCTGCAGGATTGCTGCGAAAAGTTTTTCGAAACAACCGTCGTGCAGCCGGAAGAAACTATTATGTTCGGTGACTTTATGGTGTTTGGGCAGGCGGCTGAAGACCGCGTGTACGAAGAGATCAAGGAACTGAAGAAGCTTAAATCGGTGCTGGTGGACTATTTGGAGGATTATAACAGCACGGTTGGTACGGAGATGAACCTGGTGTTCTTTGCTGACGCCGTCGAACATATTGTGCGCTTAGCGCGGTTACTGCGCTCGGAACGGGGAAATGGTCTACTTGTTGGAGTGTCTGGTATGGGTAAGCAGAGTCTGGCGAAGCTAGCCGCGCACATCAACGGCTACCAATGCCATCAGATTGCGCTGCGACGGGGTTACGATCACAGCTGTTTCCATGAAGATCTCCGTCGTATCTATTGGATAGCGGGGGTACTAAACAAACCCACTGTGTTCCTCATTACTGACACACAAATCGTGCATGAGTCGTTCATGGAGGATATTAACAACATTCTGAACTCGGGCGAAGTTCCGAACCTGTTCGAGAGTGACGAGTTTGAGAAAATTATACTGAACTCCAGACAACCATGCATTGAGAGCGGATACCCGAACCAAACGCGCGATGGCATATTTGAGTTCTTCATCAAACGGGTCAGGACCAATCTACACGTCATCATGTGCATGAGCCCCGTCGGCGATACCTTCCGGGGTCGATGTCGCATGTTTCCTTCTCTAGTGAACTGCTGCACCATCGATTGGTTCGTGAAGTGGCCGGCGGAAGCGTTGCGCAGTGTAGCGATCGGTTCGCTAAAGGATGTCTCAGACAATGAGGTACAGTGCAAACACTTAGCACAAATCTGTGTCATGATACACGAAAGCGTGGAGAGCATTTCGGAGCGCTTCTATCGCGAAATGCGCCGCCATTACTACACCACTCCGAGCAGCTACCTGCAGCTGTTGAACCAGTACCGTGTGCTGGTCCAGAAGCGCATTGATTCGATCGTGCAGAAGAAGGACCGCATTGCCAACGGCTTGAGCAAGATTCTGGAAACCAACCAGGTGGTGGCCGAAATGGGTGAGGAGTTGAAAAAATTCGTTCCGATACTGGAGGAAAAGTCAAAAAACATGAAGGAGCTGCTGGCGAAACTGGACAAGGATAATGCGATGGCGGAAAGTGTCAAGAAGAGTGTGGCAAAGGATGAGGCCGAGGCTAAGATTAAGGCAACCGAGACACAGGAGATTGCTGACGAGGCGGCAAAGGATTTGGAGATCGTGCTACCGACGCTGCAGGCGGCACAGGATGCGCTGAAGTCTCTTAACAAAAATGATATCAATGAGCTGCGGGTGTTCCAGAAGCCACCGAAGTTGGTACAATTTGTGATGGAGGCCGTGTGTATTTTACTCGGAGCAAAGTGAGTAGTTTCAGCGTCCCTAAATTTGTAACTCATTGCCTACTTCACCACGTTGGTTTGCTCCCTTTACAGGCCTGACTGGAACACGGCTAAAGTGGTAATGTCGGATGTAAATTTTTTGAAGAAATTAGAGGACTATGACAAGGAACACATTTCCGAAGCCATCATCAAGAAAATTAAAACATATGTTGATCATAAGGATTTCCAACCGGCCGTAAGTGAATCCAGTTTTGCGTGTGTAGCCAACGATGTTATTTATCAATTATTCTTTTTGTAGACAATCGAAAAAGTTTCTAAAGTGGCCAAATCGATGTGCTTGTGGGTCATTGCCATAGAAAAGTATGCCAAAATTTACAAAGTAGTAGAGCCGAAAATCAAGCGCCAAAAAGCGGCTGAACAGGAGTTGGGCGAGGTAATGCAACTGCTCAAGTCGAAGCAAAGCGAGCTGGCAGAAATCGAAGCCAAAATAACGATGCTTATGGCAAACTTGGACGAGAAGAAGCGCGAAATGAAGCTGCTGCAGGATCACAACGACCTGACAAACGCTCGATTAACGCGTGCCGGCCGGCTAACATCAGCCCTGGCGGATGAAGAGGTACGTTGGCGCGAAACGGTGAAACAACTGACGGCGGAACATTTCGCCGTGCCGGGTGATGTGCTGGTAGCATCCGCGTACGTTGCGTATTTGGGTGCATTTCCCATCGACTACCGCCGAACACTGTCCGAAATTTGGGTGTCAGAATGTAAGCGTCTGAACATCCCGAGCAGCCCATCCTTCAATCTCGTACAAATACTCGGCGATTCATATCAGATACGCCAATGGAACATGTGCGGTTTGCCACGGGATGCCATATCGGTAGAAAATGGTATCATCTCTACGGAAGGTGGTCGCTGGCCGCTAATGATCGATCCGCAAGAGCAAGCAAACCGTTGGATACGTAACATGGAGTCACGGAATGAGCTGCGCATTATCAAGCTGACCGATGGAAATATGATGAGAATATTGGAAATTTGGTGAGTTCCTTTCAACGAATTGTTATCGGTTTTTGGAACGCGAAGTAACGAACGCTTCCTTAACGGCTCTTTCTCACACAGCATTCGGCAAGGGTTTCCAATGCTGATCGAAGATGTACAAGAAACGTTGGATCCCGTCTTGGGTACGGTTCTGATGAAACAAATCTTTCTACAGAATGGACGACTAATGATCAAATTAGGCGATGTCGATGTGGATTATGACAACAACTTCCGCCTGTATATGACTACAAAGCTTCCAAATCCACACTTTCTGCCGGAGATTTGCATTCAAGTTAGTTTGGTTAATTTCCTCGTCTCGAGAAGCGGCCTAGAGGATCAATTATTGGCGTAAGTATATCGCATACTTGGTGCAAAGAATGCACAGGTAATCAATGTCCGTTCCATCCTGTCCGGTTTTAGAGAGATCATCAAGATTGAACTCCCGGAAATGGAGAAGCAACGTAACGATTTGATCACCACTATCAATGCAGATAAGCAACAGTTGCTGCTACTCGAAGACAAGATACTGAAAGTTCTGTACAGCTCACAAGGAAACATTCTCGATGATGAGGAGCTGGTGGAATCCCTGAACGAGTCGAAGGAAATGTCCACCATCATCGCCGATCGCCTTATCGAAACAGAACGCACAGAACTGAACATTGCGGCCACGCGTGAAAAGTATCGCGTTCTGGCGGCCCGTGGTGCAATTCTTTACTTCGTCGTAGCCTCGCTTTCGGAGATCGATCCCATGTATCAATTCAGTTTGCGCTATTTTACACAAGTTTACTGTTCGGTGGTAGAACAGCCACATGCACGGATGGAGCTGCCTGAGCGTCTTGCAACCCTGCTGGAGGACATAACCTTCACCGTATTCGCCAACATTTGCCGTGGATTGTTCGAGAAACATAAGCTCATTTGCGGCTTTTTAGTTGCGTTTGCTATCTGCAAGGAAGCGCAACAGTTTTCGGATGAAGAGTTCAGCTTTATCGTACGCGGACCATCACAGCGCAAGTTTTCCCTCGAAGGGAAGCCAACGTTTTTGACCGATAACCAATGGATCGCTTGTTGCTTTCTCGAGGTGTACGATTCAATCAAATTTGCCGAAGTGACGAAACATCTGCATCGATCATTGATAATCGGTATCGAGGATTTTCAGGAAGATCTTTGCCTCGCACCTAACCCCGAACCGGCTGTGATTGATTGGAACGCACGGCTATCGGTTTCAGAGAAGCTCATGCTTGTGGCAGCGCTGAAGGACGAATTCCTGGTAATTGCCGTTACGGAGTTCATTCGTCACGCGCTGGGTAAACGATATACCGAGCCACCCAAAAATACCAGCCTGGCATCACTATACGCGGACATATCACCAACCATTCCGCTAGTATTCGTGCTGTCGGCAGGATCTGACCCCATGACGGCTTTGATCAAATTCGCCCAAGAACGAGACTGTGTCGAGCGATTGCGTTCCATTTCGCTGGGCCAGGGCCAGGGTCCAGCTGCGGAAGCTTTAATCGAAGCTGGCATTCGGGGCGGTCAATGGGTGTTTTTACAAAATTGTCACCTGGCAACGTCCTGGATGGAAGCGATGGAGAAAACCGTGAACCGCATAGCAATGGGATTACAAACGGTCGACGCTAACTTCCGACTGTTCCTATCCTCCATGCCGGTGCGAACGTTTCCGATCAGTGTGCTGCAGAATTCGGTTAAAGTAACCAACGAACCACCGAAGGGTTTGCGTTCCAATCTCGTACGCTCACTCGCCGAGTTGGATCGTAGCTGGTTCGAGTTTCACGTGCTCGGAGCGCAATGGCGAGCTCTCGTTTTCGGTCTTTGCATGTTCCACGGCGTTATACTCGAGCGGCGCAAATTTGGTCCGCTGGGATGGAACATAACATACGAGTTTAGCGAAAGTGATCGCGAGTGCGCCCTGCGAACGTTGGATATCTATTGCGATCGCGAACAAAGAGCACCGATACCGTGGGATGCGCTAGAATACATCAATGGAGAGATAACTTACGGTGGACGTGTAACGGACGCTTGGGATCAACGATGTTTGCGGGCAGTACTGAAACGATTTTCCTCTCCACTGATCATGGCCGACGAGTACAGTTACAGTGGAAGTGGACTATACCACTGCCCTACCGGTGAGGAGGCACGAAAAATCGAAGGATTTCTGGAGTACGCTGGACAGCTTTCTATACACGATCCGCCGGATATATTTGGAATGCACGAGAACGCAAACATCATATTCAATCGGAACGAAACACACTTCTTCCTGAACACTCTGCTTGAAAGCCAATCGGGCGGAGATACTCTGGGCGAGGAAGCGATTGCTGCCATGGACAAGATGTGCCTGGAGAAAATTGATGCAATCCGAAAGGTGATAGCATCTCGCATCGAGCACGATGAATTGCACCCGAGTTTAATGCAACGAGATGCCAAAAACCGCATTCCTTCACTGACGACAGTACTGCTGCAAGAAGTGGATCGGTTCGACAGACTTTTAACCGTACTTCACGGTAGCTTGCGCGATCTTGAGAAAGCCATTCAAGGGTTTGTAGTAATGTCGGAGAGCTTGGAAACGATCTACCGGGCATTTGGTAACAATCAAGTACCGCAGATGTGGCACTCGAAAGGATACCTTTCAACAAAGACCCTGGCCAGCTGGGTGACGGACCTGCAGCATCGGATCGAATACGTACGGAACTGGTGTGTGGAAGGGTTACCCATCTCGTCGTGGGTGTGTGGTCTGTTTTTTCCACAATCTTTCCTCACCGGAACGCTTCAGACATACGCCCGCAAACACAACGTTCCCATCGATACGTTGCGCTTTGATTTCGAAATAATGAATGTAACGTTGCACCAGTCGCTGATTTATGAGGAACGTTCTAAAAAGGTAAAGTTTGGTTGCTTTCATTACCGGCCTTTCATCTTTGCTGCACATATGTGAAATAATACGAATCTTTCTATCGTTTTTTAGGGAATCAATGAACTTTTTCACCACCTACACCCTCCTAGCGATGGAATTTTCATACACGGTCTGTTCATTGAAGCCGGTCGTTGGGAACCCGCAGAGGGAGGGCTTTGTGATGCTAGATACCGGGAGCTAATTGCTCATTTGCCCGTCGTGTGGTTGAAACCATGCACGGATCTTTCGGTAGGGCACCGCTACGAAGCCCCATTGTACAAGACAAGTGTAAGAGCGGGCGTCCTGTCAACGACCGGCCAATCCACGAATTTTGTACTATCGGTTCTACTCGATTCGAAGCTTCCCTCCGACTTCTGGATTTTACGGGGAACAGCTCTCGTTACACTAGTAACGGACTAAGCAGTATTAGTCAACTGCTACGATTAATGCACTATCAAATTTGGAATTTTTTATTGTAATAAAATGCTGCTATTTATCATTACCTAGAAGTGTGTTGATGTAGGCGCCCACGTCCTTTATAGCTTTTGCGGCATGTGGTGTACAATTGACTATCTCGTTTTCTAATAATTTTTGCAATAATCTGCAACAAAACAAAACAAAAAGACTTAATCAATTTGGTTCGAAATACTATCGTTCTTGCTACTTACTTGGTTTTGTTCTCCATGGAACGTGCCTCTGCGTGTTTCAGCTCGACATTCATACGCTGGAACGGTCCGGTTCGAATTTCGGCACAGGCTTTCATGAGGTGCAATTTACGCGATTTAAGCTGTGCCAACTTATCCGTTAATTCCTGACGTTCATGATCAAGCTGAAGATTTGCATACTGCTCTTGAAATTGCGAGACGGATAGTTCCGCTAGATCACCGCCGCAAAACTGTTTTGCTCTGTCAACGAATGGGCGCACTTGCTCCATGATTTTGGTTTCGATTTTCTTGCCAATCTCTACCCGATCATGGTAGCTAATGTCTACGTTACGTATGTGATCCAGGTCTGCACGATGGTAGACGGGGAATATTTGTGAAATCCTATTTGTGTATTATAATCCGAGGTAGCTAGCTCGTGTAGCTTAGCGTACTCACCCAAAGGCATATCGCCGTCGTGTCTATACATTGACAGCAGCGCTCGGTTTTCCGTAGAAATGGGAACATCGGATTGTCCCAGCAAGCTAATAATAAGCGACGATCGATAATACTTCAGCAGTTCCTGCTTCAACTCTTCTTGTTGGATAGTTAGCTGCTCAGTTTGATTCAGCCCGTAGCGAGAGTCTTCCATTATTCAACTTTTTGTAGGCAGGAAGCTTGTTCAAGTTCTATGCGCTTCTCCCAAAACGTTTGTTTTGGTTTTTAAAAATGTCTGCCGTTAGTACGTGAAATAACCCCGTATGCTTTCTCCACTTGCGGTGGACCGGTGTACAATCATATGACGGATAAATTACCATAAGTGAATAGAGAACGATGTTGAGGAAAACCTTTTTAGACATGAAATTGTTCCATTGAAATTGTTGAAAATAAAGTTCCTGTTTTATTGTTATTCTAACCCAAACGCCCTTTTTCGCAAAATAAGTCAATGCGTGAAACAATCTTATTTCGGGATACCAAATGACAAGTGTGGTATCTGTCAAGCTGAAATAGAAAACAAAACCATACCCACAACAAACCGCTACGAAACGTAAACAACGTTCAACAACGTTTTCGTAAAAAGTGAAATCGTAATGCAAGATTAGGGCAAAACGTGCTAAATACTAGCGGTTCCTTGCATTAAACCATGGATGAGGAAGTGCTACTATCTCCCGGTTGTCGTTGTTGTCTCACAGAAGAGAAGGATATGATCTATGTGTTCGATACGCTAGATGAATTTAATTCGACCATCTGCGACTTGATCGCAAGAAATGGTGCTATAGTGGTAAGTGCATCTTAGATTTTCCGTTTTCTCAAGTTTTCGATAATGGGCTTCTTTATGTTACAGATATCTGAAAATGATGCCTTTTCCAAGCACATTTGTGGCAACTGTCTTAATGATGTAGCGATTGCCGAACGCTTTGTTATACGTTGCCACAAAACTAACGATCTGTTGATGAACCTCATCTCAAACGATGCTCAGAGCAGCTGTGAAATTGCTGACATGGTAATAGAAGATACTTACGATACTTATGCTGATTTGGCTAATGAAAATGTATCGTACGAGCTCGTACCATCGGAATCACAATCACCCCTGTTTGAGGAAGAACCCCCTGTCAAGGAAGCACAAACGGCCAATATATTTCAGCAACTTGACGATGCTACTGATACCGCGAAAGATGTCGAAATCACTGATACAACAACGGCCGGGTTGTTGCTTTGCGTACACCAGCAAGAAGATGGTAGAATAATTGAGGAGTATATAGATGATACGAAACAAGTTCATCTGCTTTATACTAGCGATTCCCCAAACGAGAACGATTTTCTATACAAGGAAGAACCAAGCGAGCCGAGTGATGATATGTGTAATTTGCTATATGAGGAGCAGGAAAATGGTGATGCATTTGAAGTAATTCAAGCGATAGACGAAGCAAATATCGGTGACATTAATTATGGATCTGATGCGGATTGTGTTGATATTAGGAACGATTTAAAATACAGCTGTGAACAGTGTGGGGCCAGTTTCGTCACCACGAAACACTACACTCGTCACCTGCTATTGCACAACATTTTTGCATGTGGAGAATGTTTGAAAAGATTCGAAAGGTATGTTTTCGTTGTGGTGTAAGTTCGTAATATTGTAGTTGCTTTATCTATCTATTTTTGTTCCTATTGCAGTTCGCAAACATTAAAATCACACCAAACATGCTGTTTCCAAAGTGCTGCAAAAAGTGTCTTCAGCGATCAAAACATACCGGACTGTTTGGATCAACGGCAACAGAAAAAACTTTTTATCTGTTCGTTCTGCGACAAACGGTGGGTTTCGCAGTCCGCACTCACGGCACATCTGCGAACACATACCGGTGAACGGCCGTTCGGTTGTCGGCACTGCTCAAAGCGCTTTAAAACGTTGGCTGCGTTGGATTTGCACGAACGGCGACATTCCGGTACCAAACCGTACTCATGCCTCGTATGCGACAAACGGTTTACCGAAAGTAGTAATCTGAAGGTGCATATGCGGCGGCATACGAATGAAAAATCGCATGTATGTACAGTGTGTAATCGTGCATTTGCACGCGTGTTTCTACTGCAACTGCACATGCGAACGCATACGGGCGAAAAACCGTATGAGTGTGAAATCTGTGAGCGAAAATTTTCTCAACAATGCGACCTAACGGCACACAGACGAATTCACACCGGTGAGCGACCGTACGCTTGTAACATCTGTAGCAAAGCTTTCGCCAAAAGCAATGCACTCGCACAACATCTCAAAATCCATCAGAAGCATCTCTTTCTGGAACAGAGCGTAGAAGGCACAGAGGAATACAGCACGGGATGATCGTAACTTCATGAATGATGCTGCTTTTACTCGCTTCGCTCTTTATTGGAATATGGCAAGTACTGCGAGGGCATTAATTGCTCCCGTGGTTGTCGCGATCGTGGGTTCTTTCCGACCAGTGAAACTTCCGTCACGAAGCGAACCAATTCGTACAGCATCATTACGATGATCGTCGTACATTCCAGGATAACGAAGTGTGATATGGAGGAACCAATATCCATCCACGAACCTTTGTTTTGGACAAGAAAGAAAAAGTTCAAACACATCCAATCGCACACGATAAGTGTGAGACTAAAAATTTTCATCTTGTGTACCTGTGTACGATGAGAAGACAAAAGAAAGAAAGATTTTATTATCCAATCGTTTACTCTATTCATCCACATGAAATATAACAACTTACCGAGCATATAATACCCATCGCTTTCAGAACACATACCAGTAAAAGTACTGGTATTAACAGTTTAAGTACAATCAGTGCCATCATCGTGAACGGTGAGAAGGTGGTTACGTAGCATCGAACCCAATTGGGATCGAACGAACTGACAGTGGCCAAATTGCCGGTCCCGAAGAAGGATGCTAGTAGAAATAGCATCTGAAAGGTAGAAATAATTGGAATGATAAACACACTTCGCTACTTGCGCTATCTCTTTTACAGCGACCTGGTACTTACAAATCCGAACGTACGCCTTGTGTGTTCAAAATTAATGTTGCCCTCTGTGTGATGCGCCGAAGTAAAGCAGAAATCTTTCAACTGCCAAATAATTTCACAAAAGGGACATTTTAACGAATGAAACGTGGATGCGAGTAGAAAGCACTTCCACTTACCTTTATCTGCTTGTTTCGTGTACTGTTTTCCACATAAAGCCACAGATAGAGTGTGTAACAGAAACATAACAAGAACAATGGTTCGTAGGAGAGTGAAAGCATCATGTAGGGGCCGCTCAGACCGCTAAACAATGCCAGAATGCGATCCGGAATGGAAGTAGCCGTGCAGAATGGCAACAGCAAACCCAAAGCTAAAACAGTAAGCGAATGATGAAAGGCTTTACATTAAATAATGCAAACATTACAATCTTATACCTGAGAAAATCCAACATAAAGATCTACTCCACTGTGGAACGGATGCCGATAGTTCGATGAGATAAATCAAATAGCAAAAGTTCATTGCTTGCAGTATTTGCACCAGCAATGCAACGGTTTTATAGACGGGAGAATATTTCGACACACCCAAAACCGTGGTATTAGTTAACGTCCAAAGGATGATTGAAAGGCACCTGTAAAATATTACCAGTAAATTGTATTACTCAACATATAACTAATACTGTTACAACTTACAATAGAAACACGTTCGAATTATCTCGTCCTATGGAGGGAAGCAAGAAAAATCCGGACAACAGCAAATTGCAGCCTATCCATTGAAGTGTTACCGATCTGCTGCTTGTATTAAATGGATTTCCGTTTTGTAGCGGTTTTAGCACGAGCAGACAATGTACCCACAACAACGGTGCTAATATTCGGCGATCTAAAAATGCTAGTACCTGAGCAAAAAGAATCCTTAACACTTGTAGAAATTAACCTGTACGGTTTGTAAAGAAAGCATTTACCAACGCTTCTGCTGCAACGATGAATGCTACCGAGTACATCACGGCTTTCCCTTGCAACAAGGGTGCATACTGTCGCCAGTATGAACCGATGTAGCCCCAAAGTGTGATAGGAATTACAAAGTATAATATTACCACCGCTGGTGTATCTTGTGCTTAAACGAGAAAAAAGGATTGTTAATTAAGATGCTTCGAAGATCTTATAAGAGCCGAACATACCAATGTTAAAAAGTAGAACAACGACCGCTACTATCACAGCTGTAAAGGCAACAGTTCGACTGTGGGCAAATACACGGTTTTTAGCTGGGGAACAAGTTTCTCTAACCAGCAACAACATCCAGCCCAACATAGTCAGTGTAAGAGCCACGAAGAGATGCGGTTTGTAGTAGGATTGAAAATATTCAATCGCACTGAGCGTCGTATCAATTAACATTCTGCATAAAGATTGCTACAAAGAAACACAACTTTAGATAAAGATAACTGCCGACCGTGGTTAGCTTACCACTTCGGTGTATTGTTTGCGGTGTGCTGCATCGGCAATCTCTGCCTGGAGCGCTTCTATCAAAACCTTAAACCCAGTTTGCTTTGTGCTTATTAACCATTGCAGCATTTTACCTTCCGATTCCCGCTGCCAGCGATAGTACTGCGAGAGCAGTTGTTCCGCATTGTTACGCATTGCCCAGGCTGCATATTCCTGTAACGATTGGACGATGTATAATACATTTATGTTTCGAGTTTTGCTCAGATATTAGATCAGGACATTTATCATGCTTACCTCTGACACTCTCATCAATGAACGGGGTAATGTTCCTAAACTATTTTTTGGTACGCTTAAGCCTAATACCGCTGCCATGAGTGGGGCAGCATCGGCTTGATTTATGTGATGTACGGGAATGCTCTGTTTGTCTAGCTTTAAGACATGGCTGATGAAGAAGAATACGGATTAACAACTGAACCCACAATATGCAATGCGTTACTTATGCACATACTCATTATCCGGTACAGGAATGGTATCTTTCCAATGCTTGAAACCTGCACCCCATGCCAGAAAGGGAGTTTCCGTCTCATGCGGATCGCCTGCACCGTGCGATCCTTGATCAGTCATACCGTGATCGGATGTGAAAATATACGCCGTCTTTCCATCGTTTTCTGTGGCTTGTTCTATCAGTCCCACGATGGATTCTATACCCTTATCCACTGCAATAAGGTTTTCTGTGAATAGACTACAATGAACAGCACGTAAATGTTCTAATCCATGGAAATGCCCACCCAAGCTTGTCTTTCTCCTTTTACTCACTCTGAATGAGGTTTGTGAACATGGCCCGCCGTATCCAAGCCAAGCAGGTGCAGAAACAGAATTACTTTTTTCTCTGACAATATCATCCGTTTCGTTTGCTCCCTGGACAGAAATTGTCGAACCCGATCAAACACCCAAATGTCGAGCAGGGACGTGTTGGCCGATTGTGCGAAACTCTCATCATTGCTATCGTATGCCGCCACATGCACTCGTCCCGGGATAGCTCCACGGGAAAACATGTGCACTATATCCGGGCTACCCCAGCAATAACTGACGCTGGAACGATTTAGCACCGAGTCAAACTCGACCGGGTTCTCTTTCCATCCACGGAATACGGCACTTGGATCTTCGTACACGCCTGCGTAAATGTGAAATATGAGTTTTGATGTGCTTTCGAAGTTGCAAAAGATGCTTAGTTCCTTACCACCCAATAAAGCAGCATGACCTGGTCGCGATTCGGTTGGAACCCGTGTGTTCGATATACCAAACACACCCTTATTTATAACAATATTTCGTAGAAATGTAGTACGATTTAGATTGAACTTTAGAAATGATTCGGCTCTCAAACCATCACCAACGAATAGTACCAGCCTGCAGTGAAATAGAAGGTTCATTAAGTACAATTTCGGCATTAAACAAATGAACCCTTTTCTCACCTATCTGCCGGTGGTTGATCGTGTTCCGCTCCATCCGGTAGCCCTTTAAGAATCGGTGATTGGAAATGGATGTAGAAAATGGACAGCAAAAACAATAGGTGAATCACCACTGCTACCAGAAGCAGTTTCATGGCTTTTTTGTTTAGTTTATTATCAATACTGTAGACAAAAAGCACTTGGGATGGCTAGCGTAGATAACCAAAGGTGCATCGCATTGCTCCCGACATTCGTACCGATAAAGCAAAA
This sequence comes from Anopheles moucheti, assembly GCF_943734755.1. Taxonomy (NCBI): domain Eukaryota; kingdom Metazoa; phylum Arthropoda; class Insecta; order Diptera; family Culicidae; genus Anopheles; species Anopheles moucheti. The sequence continues at coordinate 37,893,263 of NC_069140.1, read as the reverse complement.
CAAACAAAACGTCCGTGTTGCATACCTGTCAAATCGTGTGCGATGTTCAGACAGAACCAACACAAAGCGCATTCGATGATTTATTTTGAAATTGGTTGCGGTTGCGAACACGTGACTGCAAGGATTACTGGGATTATTAACTTTCTAGAAAATTTGAACAACATGAGGCAATGAACTTTCCTGTCCGATATATATTTTGGAAATTGTTCGAACTTGCACCACTTGTAAAGAAATGAAAGGAACACGAAGCCTTTAGGAAATGTAATAGCAAAACAGTCAATCGAGGGACATAGAAAATAATTACTAAATGTACCATATCATCACGATATCTTTAACAGTGAATAACTCTAAAAAAGACAAAGCAATTGTAAAAATATCGTAATTTTCTGCATTTTATTTCATTTGTAAACATTTGGCCACATTCCCAGGACGTGATTCTTAATATTTAAAGTACATTAAGTTTTGTAGATTATCGTTGTTCGATCGTCAAAGTACCGTGCACGAGGGTAAGTAGTAAATATAACACACTGTTAATAAAACAACAATATACGATCTACCTGTACAGCATTGAACATATCCAAAACAGCTCACTGGATCATGGATGTTTTGCTGTGATGTGATGTTTTGTTTTGATACCCGTTCTATCGAGTAAGGTTCACTAAATTAAGAAGGCAGTACCAGTAGCTCCTGGTAATGGACAGTACAGAGATTTGTCCCGTTTTGCCGCTGAATGTGTTATGATCTAGTTCATTGGGGTGTTTCTTTACCGAAACGCCACGGATTTGGCATTCCGTTCATAAGATGGCGGTTGGGATCCAGACGTTCATAAGTGCCCGCCGCGATTCGCTTTAGAGATTCCGACTCGGATGGTCCGGTAGCTTCGACCATCTCCCTTAGAATGCTACCTTCCTGTTGTAGCAGCAGGTGAGGAACATCAAATTCCCGAGCTTCACCGGCATCCATCACTAGTATGCGATCGGAATCCATTACCGTGTGCAGCCGATGCGCAACCGTAAGCACCGTGCAGTGTTTAAACTTTTCCCTGATGGTTTTCTGTATCAATGCGTCCGTTCTGTAAATGCAAAGATTAAGTACATGGGTTAGAACTGTATTAAATCACATCCCATTAAGGCTGCAGGTGGTACTTACTGTGGATCTACATTGGCCGTCGCTTCATCCAGCACCAAAATCTTGTTGTTGCGCAGAATTGCTCGAGCTAGGCAAATTAGCTGCCGTTGACCGACACTAAAGTTCGTGCCTCCTTCCGTCACCATAAAGTCCAACCCGCTGATTGCGGGACGAAGCTCAACTTCACCGATTGCTCGCCACAGCATATCATCGTCGTATAAACTGAACGGATCCAGGTTGTAGCGTATGGTGGCACTGAACAGTACCGGATCCTGTGGAATGATCGATATCTTCGAACGTAACGCTTCAAGAGCGATCACTCCCGTATCGATACCATCGATCATTATGCGTCCCTCGATACGTGCTAACCGAAACAGCGCTCCGATGAGGGACGATTTTCCCGCACCTGTACGACCAACGATTCCCACCTTCCACGTGGGTTCGATGACAAGTTCCAGGTTCTTCAATACGGGCGGTGCGTCCCGTTCATAGCGGAGTGACATGTTGTGGAACTGAACCTGTCCCTTCCACGGCCAATCACCCGGCGGCACCTTGGGTGGATCCGTCTCGGGAGAAATTTCCGTGTACTGCACGACACGTTCGACGGCCGTCATCTGCTGAATCGATTCTGTCGTCTGACGGATACCGTACTGTACCATACCCGTGAGAATAAGGGCCTGCGAGATTGCCAAACCCACGTTAGCACTGAAGGTATCTGCAAAGAATGACAACTTTTAGCAAGCAGTATTTAAGAAATCAACATGCTTCCCGATCGTACCTTGATGTAGCACAATAAAACTGAATGTGACACAAGCCACGAAAGCCGTACTGATACAATCAAGCCACAGCCCGAGTGCAGCATTGCTGGCCATCGTCAACTGCCAGACGGCCGAATGGACGTTCTGAAGATCGTCGAACTCTTCCCGAATCTTTTCCTGGACCCCACTCGAACGGATGGTTGACAAACCGGACAGTGTGGCAGAAAGATGTGAAAACACCGGACTCCGTGCTGTTGTGATACAAACATAAAAAGATATGAGAGACTGTCCATTTTGAAGTTTTTCCTGAACTTACTGATTCCTTCCAATCGTTTCAAGTCTTGAATTGGTCGCAGATAAAGTTTCAAGGCAATGGCATACAGCAAAACGGCTCCGAGCAGTGGCACTAGCAGCAGCGGATTTACGATCGTGATCATCGTTAAAATACCAGTCATTACTAACAATATCTGGATGGCTTCAATCATCGCCTTCGGTAGCAACTCGTCGATCGCTCCCATGTCCTTGGAGAAGCGGTTCAGAATACGCCCCGATGGATTCGTATCGAAGAAGCGCATCGGTGCTGTCAGGATGCGTGCAAACATACGATCGTGCAGATTCCGTGACGCTTTCATGCAAATGTTGAAAAACAGATAGCCCCGGAAGATGGTGAACAGGACCACACAGATAATGATCACGCCGTACGTGTACAGAAAGTCAACGGTCGACACATGCACCGCGAATTCATTCACCAGTCGCAATTCTTCCTGTCGCGTCCAGTACGTCACGAAGTAATCCGAACCACTGACGATCGCTTGCGACAACAGCAACATGAAGAAGGTGAAGAGTAGCATTAAAATATTACCTCCCGATAGGAAGTAAGTTGCCCAAATGCGCCACGAGATGCTACCTTCCGCCTGGTCTTCCGCTACCTGTCGGCCACACAAATTTTCCGCCACACTGGACTGCAATTCGAGAGGACAGAAAAATGAAACTCTCTTTTTATCAAAAACAGTGAAAATGCTGAATGTTAACTTACCGCACAAGAACTCGGTGTAACGCCGCGTAACGAGATGGTACTACCCTTCAGCAGCTTATACCCATCGAGCGTAACACCGTCAATGAACGGTATTTCGTCTTCCGGAATGTCCGCCGATAGAACTTTCTCGTCCGAATCGTTCTTCTCGGTACTGCCGGATTTGAGCAGCTTGCCAAAGTCAATCTTTCCATTAGCCAGCTCCGTGTACGTTCCTTGAGTTACAATTTTACCACCCTCGACGATCACGATCCAGTCGGCTTCCTTCAGGAAGTGTACTTGGTGCGTCACTAGTACACGCGTCGCTTTCTGCTTCTGCGCCAGATACCCGCGTGGACCGATCACTTCGTCGAACAGATGCTTACCGACGTGAGCATCGACGGCACTAAGTGGATCATCGAGCAGATAGATCGATGCATTGTTGTACACGGCACGGGCCAGACTGACCCGTGCACGCTGTCCACCGGACAGAGAAGTGCCCCGTTCGCCTACCACCGTTTTATCACCGTCCGGAAGTTGTTGGAAATCTGTCGTTAGGGCACAGTGTCGCACTACCGCCTGATACCGGTGACGATCGTACGGTAACCCGAACAATATATTATTTCGCACGGTGCCAGTAAATAGCCACGGTTCTTGCGAGCCGTACGATACATCCCCATTGATGGTTGCCGTGCCGTTTTGAATCGGTAGCTCACCGAGCAACATCTGCAGCAGAGAACTTTTACCAGCACCAACCGGGCCAATCACTGCCAGCAGCTTACCGGCGTCGATCTTCACGGTGATATCTTTCAATGTTTTTTCGGTCGTTTCTTCCCAGCTGGCGGTAACCTTTTGCAGATCAAGTGCTGGCTTACTGTGGTCCTCGATCAGATGAATATCGTTCAGATAACGCTGCAGTCCACCGGTAGACGACTGTGGTTTTGCATCGTGTTCCTCCAATGCCAAAAACTCCTGTATACGATCGATCGATACGAGCGCTTCGGCACCGAGTGACACAGCAAGTGGGTAAAATATGGCCGCCGTAAGCTGGAGAATGTTAAAGAACTGTGCCATCGGGAACACGATATCCGCCGTGATGGAACGTCCCTCGATCACACAACAGGCGATCGCAAGAAACAGTGTGGACCGCTCGGTAAACACCATCGTGCTCAGATAGATGCCGCGGATGTACGACGCCCAACGTATCTGCCGCACCTCCTTCTTGCGGGCTATCGAAACGACCTTGTGGAATGGTTTCTCCCACGCGTACATCTTGATCACCTGGATGCCCTGGATCAGCTCGTTCATGATGCCAACCCGCTGGTCCGTCTTTTTGGCCACCCGCATACGAATGATCGAGCTCAAACGGCTTAGCCCGGTTTGCACGGGAATAGTTTTGACCAGCAGTCCAACTACACCGACGATAGCAGCCCATTGTACCCGGCGCCAGATGAGATAACAGGTAAAGCAAGCCTGGAACGAAACAATTCAATTAACTTCCCTTTAACCACGTCATGTTGTTTTGCAAACTTACCTGAAACGGCAACACCCACACGTAGTGCATGTAGATGAAGCCATAATCCAAACGACTCACATCGTTCGATAGCAAATTGATCATATACCCGGCGGGCGTTTGCCCAGCTGCCTTCCTCGACATCCGGAGCGTTTTGCGATAGATTAACGAGCAGCAGGCAATGCGCATTCTAGCTCCGACGAGACGCTCTCGCAGATCCGAATGGTGGCAGCAGAAACAACCGAACAAAGTCAACAGTACCAGCAGTCCCGAAAGCCAAAATGCATCATTCCACGCATGGTGCAGGAAATCGGAGAGATCATCTACGAGGGTGCTGTTTGCAGTCACCGTCGATTCCTCAGCGGCTGCCCCCAGCACTTCGCTCATGTCAGGAAACATAGTTGTCTCCAAGGTATCATCTGGTATGGTGGTAATGAAATGGCAAAAAAATTGTTAATTAATCATCATCGAGTTCAGGAATTATTTTTTTTGCCAGTCAGCTTGATAAGATGGCATAAGAGTTGATAAGTTGTAGTCAAGCGAAAAAAAACCGGAATGAACTTCGACTACTATCAACGTCCTCTATTGGGTTAAACGACATTCCACGCAACGATAAGTTACAGGACTGATTAGAACAAGACAATAAGTTAATCATTTGCATGCAAAATAAAAATACTGCTTTAATTTTTACCTTCCTGGTCAATGGTAGCCTTATTTCCACCAATACTATTGCCCGGTGCCGGTTGATCGTCGTCGACTCGGATCCGTCGTTTCCGGCGTCGTTTGTTTATCATGGCCGTCTCATCGAACACGAGACTTTCCAGATGCGAATGGGTTGTTTCCGGAAGCATCATCAGTGGCATGGCCATCGGCGGTACCGTGCTGATCACGCCATTGTCGATATTTGCCACCGCTACGTGCGTTGAGTTGGTGGGCTCTTGAAACTGTATCAGCAACTGTGCCAATACCACGGGCAGTATGGTTCTATGGATCAAACAGGAGGGGAAAGTTTACGTGTTAATTACTGTACTCTTCCCATCAATTGCCGAATTTCTACTTACTTTATTAAAACGAAAAGAAATATGAGAAAACCATCGAAGAGACTCTGCTTGTAGAACGTGCGGAACAAAGCATTGCGTAGCTTCGGTTGCCGGCTGGCGATTCGTGCCTGCGACACCTCCCTTTCCCATTGCCTAACGGGGAAGCAAAATAAGCAAAACAAAAACACACAATTAAATGACGCCATGGTAAGATAATGATAATGATCGGTCGCTTTCTGCTGTAGAATCAATGATAGTAAATGGCGGTGATTTGATTATTAGCAAAGGCGCCACCGATAACAAACAGGGGATGATTGATATTATTGGATGCCGCATTGCAAACCGATGCATTTGATGTAAACCGATGCAATGAACTGTTGATAATTGATGCGTTCCTATCTGCTGTAACACGATCAACAACAATGTTCTGCTTTAGTTTCCTGGAGAGATAATTCTCTGCCGATTGCCCCGCTAAAGGATTATGCTGTTGTTCGGATTGATTCATTGCATGTTACCGACAATCTACACTATGCGCTCCTACAACGCTTTCTTCTTCGAATGCACAGTACATCAATGTGCTAGCAGTATGGTCAGCATGAATTTTTTAAATATTACATATCAGTTTGAACAGTAAAAGTTAATAAAACTGGGTGTATTAATTATGTGTAATTTATACAAGGATTTCCCTTATCCATATTTGAAATTAATTGCTTTCTATCATAGGAATATTTCGATATTGTAGTATAATCATCGAAATAAATTATGATCCTTCGCATTATGTAACAACTGACAACATAAAAATGCGAGCGCGTAAAAGCACATCGTGTAGATCGTCGGTTAGAGTCGCAATTCTATGTAACCGGTACACATGGCAATCACTAAATGCTGTCTTTATATTCATGGATCAACGAAGAATGGAGAACGAGTTCCAGCTTTTACGGTGCTTTATAATTGCTCCGACACATCTATAGAAACTGAGTAGATCGATTGATTATGTTTGTTAATGGAGTGCTTGGTACAGAGCTTATTGTGCGGTCAGTAAAGAAGGGCCGTCTTTGACACCAAAAAAACTGGATTGAAACGATCTCTAGCGGCAATAATTCTAGAAAGTTTCTATTCAAAAACATAAGGCCATAGCTCGAACCTACTTATGGGTCTTTCGAAAGAACACGCAACAATAATGGACCATGAGCAAGAACCAATGCTTACACGTCCGAGAACAGGTTTTCTGGGATAGATATACAAAACAAACAAGCCGAATAATTTTTTAAACTTTACGCGCCTTACAGATGGGACAGGTTTGTGGCTGAGCCGCAAATACTGGTCCTATTATATTCGTTCGCTTTTTTGCTAATCGATGCGGACACTCCGCGGCAGCGATGATACAGCGATACGGTAAACATTCTGCGGTAGGTATAACATAACACCCCACTTCCAAATGCAACGAAAATTTACTCAAAACATGTCTAAGTTTGCCAAGCCAACACTTCAAGGTTTTGGGGTGTTTGTTGACACTTTTTATAACAGCACAAGTAGAACATTATTGGCCCAGGTTAGTTCGGAACAGCAGTACAAACAGTACATCTCAGCACATTAGATACCGGAGCAACTAATCCCGGGATGCTTATCACACAAGACGTCTCGCTTGAAGGTGAAGGATGACAGCAACGCTTGGTGATATAAATTTACGTTGAAAAAACTTAGGCATCTCTGGGAGGAGGTGTTCAAGGTGATCGTGGAGATGCGTTGATAAACGCACCCCTGTAAAATATAAGAACCGGATAGTTCTGTATATATCTGTAATGTGTAAAATACATCTATCAACAATACTAATTGATGCAAAGAAGAAAAATGTTCTCCGTCTAATTTACATTCATTGTGTCTAGTAGTGTCAGCGTCTAGACAGCGAAGCAAACATGGTGATCGTATTTTATTACTCTAGTACCATTAAACTCGGAGATATGGTCAATTAATAGGCTTAAGGGATGAAAATGGAATCATTTGTTTCGAAGAAAGCCGCCTTCGAAGAAACGAGCTGCATGTTTCAATAGAACGAATCGATCGGTAAACAACACACACGTCTCCCCCTGTAACTTATCTTCAGTAGGTCACTAGCTCAAAACCGATACGTCGATCTGTACGAAATTCAAACAAGCACACCCCAACAGCGATTCGTAGTGCCTTGACCGCAAATCTATCAGATCACTGCATTGTGATTGACACTGCGTACTTACTCTTCCAACTCTTCGCCCAGATCCTCCGATCGGTCCGCCCTGAGACACTTGGTAAGATCATCCTTACCGAGACCGTGGCGCGATCCACGGTAGAACAGTGGCAGCAACCAACCGAAGAACAACTGCGACAGACAGAACGCTCCCTTGCGTGGGTTTTTCTTCACCGGCTTCGTGGAGCTGTCCATCGTCGTTGCGGTGCCTGGACACGTGGAAACCGGCGAACCACTAGATCGATCACTTGCAGCGGTGTGAGCTGCCTGCGGGATGCGTTAGAACCGCTGCTATAAAACTGATGCACCAGAAACAGCAGTACGGTCGTAAGGCACATTCACTAAACACTTGCAACCGGATCGTGTATGATCGATGGCACTAAATGGCATTGCACTACGTCCACAGAAGGCACATTGAAACGATTCAAGTTCACCAGCTATACTTTTAATAACCTTACGAAGAAGAGGCGTCCTGCTAGTATCACCTTAACTTTCAAGGCACTCGGTTCCGGACTCGGAAAAAAAAATACCGGACGGAACTGATAATTTAGCAAACCTGCGAAATAGATTATAGACGAATGGTTACACAACGAATGCCGACGAAGGTCGTTAATGAAATTGAGCAGCCTGCGTAAAATCACTTCCACCGGAAATTAGAGCGTAAAACGACAAAGAGCCTGTTCGAATGATGGAGTGGGTAGGTAGCACAAGTGATGATCCCTTATCGCAGCAGGCAACACGGGAAGGAAATTTATGTATCGTTCACTGATCACTACACCGTCCTTGTCCAATTATTGCAATTATTGTAATAAATTGTCCAAAAACAAAACTTCACTTTAAACTAGTGTGTCCCTGACAGGGTGTAAGGAGGGTCAATTAAAGATGTCAAGTGATTTTTCAATGAGGCCTACTCCGGCAGCTGAGCGACACTTCACTGGAACACCGTTTGCCCGATGAGCAAATATTGATCGACAGCCACAGCAAACTGCACGGTCTGGGCTGCGCGTGACGACGAGCCTAGCTATACTGAAGACATAACTACGCATTCACTGGGTTCGGTAGCCCAAGCTACGGCAGTAGGCTGAATCTCAGCAAGCTGATAACAGGCCACAGAATCCTGAATGTGACGACGGATGCCGTCATCATATCAACGGAATGAAATGTGAGACGATCAGTTAAAGAATGGGTACTGTTTGAGGATGGATTATCTACGGCCATACCCCTTCGGTCGTCTGGCGGTGCTTTAAGCAAGTAGAAAGGTTTACTTGTCTCAAAGAACTGTGTTTTTTTATGACGCTATGATAACGCATACCGACTAAATCGAGATGCAATCTAGGCAATATAATTTAAACCCACTTTTGTTCAATGTATTAACGGAAATTACTTTAAATTAATTTCTAGACCAATTATCAAAAAGAACTACCTAGAAATGTGAACGCGTTGTGACGGCAGACGAGATTACAGGAAATCATTACTACACTCTTGTGCCCCGTAGCACGAACTCTACTGCAATGGACCAGAAATACCGTACCGAACCAGGTCTTCAAGTTGTTGGGCGAATCAATCTGCACCACGGGTGAGTTGAGTTGATGCAACAGCAACATCAACACTCCGTACGTATTATCTCCCGCTTGGTCATGGAGTTTGATAACTCACAAGAAACAGAACCGATGGGTGAAGAAACCAGTCCATCATTGAAAGTGGGAATTTATTCGCGTAATCTAGCAACCTTCGTCTTGTACCGTCGTCGCATGGTTGTTCCTCTTCACGTTTGTATATAAATGCTGAAAATGTCTTGTCGACCCAATAAAAAATAACACATTTTATGAAATCATTTGAACATACAGTGATGTTTTTGTTGCTTTTCATTTTCCGAACCTCGCTCCGATAATGATAAGAAACGGCCAAAACAAACATGCATGTTTTAGAAAGGGTCACTGCGCTCGTTCGAATACCGCGCGGTGAACATTATGCTTCAAGGATTGCTTTTTTGTATCGACGAATAACGTATTTTAAACGCCAATCGTGGCATGCAAAACATGTTTGTACTATTTAGGTGCACCGGAAGTATGAGCGTTCTTGTTGAAGTTGTATGTTTTGGTGACTTTTTGCTACCAAATTCTTTCTCTACCTCAAAACGTATCATTAAGCTGATCGCTTTGGCACGTGCAATGTTCCAATATTTCCTACCGAGCATTAACGGAAGGAAATCGTAAAAGTTCCTTTACTCTTACGCAACGAAAATACACACGCAACTCATGTTTCTGAGCTGAAAAGAACAAAAAAAATCTTTACATGAAATTCTGCCCTTCGGTACAACTTTGACTGGCGTGCCCATAATACCACTAGAGGACAGCACGGCAAACTACACATTCCAAAAATATATGCTATCCACGTTCGGCGTCGTCGTTCCCGTCACTCGTTTCTTATGCTTCTATCTGTCTTCTCGGTGAGCATAAATCATACTACTGTTTCGATACGAGAGGAAGAGTCCGCGTGAGCTTATGTATTGGACGGGTTCAAACGATTCGCTTGTTCACCGGAATTTAATTGCTGTACAGCGATATTTACTCGTCACTGGGTGCACCTGCACGATGACGCGTGTGTTTATGTTGCTCAATGTTCTACGCCGCTTTGCAACAGGTTGTGAATGGGTGCCGGCACGCGATCACCCCTTTATTCGATCCCCAGTTGCCGATTGACCGATCACTTATCGCATTCTAACTTTAAAAACCACGAAACAATCTTCAGACACACTTCACTGTTTAACACTCGGCCAACCGAAACAAACAAAGTAAAAGGCACCGTCGGAAGAGGCGCCGAAACCGCAGACCAGTGCGGCTGCTCGCTAGAAAATGAATGCACATATTTCAACCCCCTTTGGCAGTACGGGCCAAACACAAGCAAAAAAAAAAGAGAGTGATTAACGTGTTTACACGCCCCGCTTGAGATTTTAGGGGTTGAAAATAATCAGCTGAAACACGAAGGAAAATAGTTTTAAAACCGGCTTACTTTTGGAAAAGAAGTTTTCTACAGCTTTACATTGGTTTGTTAAGTCATGAATGGCTAATTATTATTAACTATCAATCAATTTGTTGCCGGTCACGTTTCAGCGCATTACAAATATACAGGGTGTTTCAGAAAGTTGTTGTAAAGCGGGAAGAGCGATTACGAACACTACCAAGCATTCTTCCACCCATGTGGGAGTTATGCGCCCTATGCTTCATAAACATAAACAACACGCATTGTCACCCACACACTATCAGAATCATGATTTTACTGCACACGCCGACGCAGTTAATAAAAAAAACAACACCCGGCAAAATCGAACAGCCCATTAAGTAGTACCTGTGTTGGTGAAGTCATTTACGGCAAGGGTTTTTTTTCCCATGTACTCTTGGCGGGCCTATGCTATCTTTGGCAAACCGTTTCTGTTCGCACACATTACTCACTCCCCCAGCGTGGCTTATCTTCCTGTTGGGTGTTCTTCTTTCTTGGAGTGTTTGCGCCGAAATTCGCTTGCTGATTGACGACACAGAACGGTCACTGAAAATTGCTGCTGATGTGGCCCGCATCGTGGTGACAAGTAGCGAAGTTGCTAACGCCGAGTGCCGAGATCCAGATTCCGGTAGCGAATCAGTTAAAACGTTCCCCGTTGCAGAGACAGCCTGCAGCCTAATTGATCAATTGTACACCAATCCGTACGAAGTGTACAATTTCACGGGTCCCTCAGGCGGCTGTCACGATAAGAGTGCGATAACGACACTCCGCGCAACTGTGTTCATCAGTCGTTACTGTGTGCCGGTCCAGTGACGGTTTGGCTTTTGGCAAAGTACGCAAAGCAGACGACATATTCACCATGGATGCTCCAAGGGCTGCTGTGAAGTTGAGCGATATTTCGGCGAAATTTACCGAGGAAACGCTCGACGAGATCGTTCGCAGCGCGGGTGGTAAGCGGTGCATCAGCTGGAAGATTCCGGAAACTAACTTCACCAAGGGAGATGCTTATCTGAGCGAACTGTACCGCATCCAGCTAACCGGCGAACCGAACGAACCGGACCAGGAACCGATGGTGGTGAATGTGGTTGTGAAGACGATCCCGAAGAACGTTGGACGACGCAATACGTTCCGGTCGGCGGATTTCTTTCGCAACGAGGTTAACTTCTACAACGTGGTGCTGAAGGAGCTGTACCGCTTTCAGGACTCGCGCAAACCGAAGAATCCCTTCAAGGACGTCGATAGGTAAGATCGATAAGAGTATTGCTGTGAGTTCCGGTTGGTTCATTCGCTTCCTGTTGGGTTTGGAATTATTTTAGGTGTTTTGTGGCGTACTCGGACGGTGTGAATGATTTCGTCGCAATGGACGACCTTGGTCAGTACGGGTACAAAACAGCTTCAAGGTGAGTACCACTCTAGATCAGTAGATTAGTCTTAATTAGACTTTAGGCATTTAGAAATGCCTTAGAATCGCACTTGACTCACACTTAGTTTGCATGCAGAATCGTATGGCTCACTGACCATGCTGACATTGTTCTGTCTTTTAACCTGTACTCCTTACTCCGTTTCTTTCTACCTAGAGCCAAAGGTGTCGGACTGGAGGAGTGTCAGCGTTGCATGCGTTCTCTCGGCCGCTTCCATGCTCTGTCGCTTGCGATGAAGGAACAGGAACCGGACCGCTTTCACGAGATCGCACATCAGTACGTCGAGGAAACGTACTATGATGCCCGGCTAAAGTCGTGGTACAACAACTTCCTGCAGGTGCAGATCGATATCGCGCGCGATGCAATGGCTCGCGAGTATCCGGGCACGGAGCTGGAGCGCAAGATGGAGAAATTTTTCGATTGTGATATGTACGACCATATGGTTTATCTGACGCACGCACGCAATCAGAACTCGGTCATCAATCATGGCGATTGCTGGATGCCGAACTTTATGTTTCACGACAGTTCGCCGGCGATGCGTATGATCGATTTTCAGCTGGCCCGCTACAGTTCGCCCGTGCTGGACATTTCTTTCTTTGTGTACTCCTGCACGAGCCAAGCGTTGCGTGAGGCACACTATCAGGATTTGCTGGATGCGTACTATGGTGGGTTGGCGGAGATGTTGCGCGATCTCGGCTCAGATCCGGATGTCGTTTTTCCGTACGCGGAGCTGGAGAAGGAGTTTAAACAGTATGCCCGGTTCGGGTGCGGTATGGGCATCGAGTCGATACCGTTCTCGCTGCTGGACGAGTCGGAGGTGCCAGATCTGGATAAGATCACGGGTGACGAATCGATTCCGATCGAAACGATCTGGATCTTGCGCCCGATCGCGACCCAAGCGGGCAGGCTTCGTCTAACTGATATGTTCCGTCACGCCACTGACATGGGTTATTTGGAGTGAACACGTGATTCTGCGGATATTAACGGTTTCCGTTAAGTTACGGATGAATTCATAGCGAATAAATTGAAACGAATTTTATCAAGTATTACGAGCACGAAAAAAAAGAGAATCGAATGTAATAATATACTTATCTTAAAGGTTTCTGCTAAGGACATTGAATTTAATCGTTATTTCTTTTACTTACCCACTACTAGGAGCAAAGGAGTCGAACTCGACGAATGTCTTCGATGTATCCGTTCGTTGGCGCGCTTTCACGCACTATCGTTTGCAATGAAACTGCAAGACCCGTGCACATTTCAGACGATTGTAAACCTACTGCAGGAGACATATTACAGTGCCCGTCTCGAACCATGGTACCGGAACTTTATGCAACGGATAGTCATCATCTCGAAGGAAGCGCTCGAGACCGAATGTGCGGAAGATCCTGAAACATATTCACCATGTTTCAAGCGCCATGTTCTGAATTTTTTGGACGGAAACATCTACGGCATGATGGTTGAGTTGACGCACACACGCAACCAATACTCCGTGATAACGCATGGGGACTGTTGGTTGCCGAATTTTCTCTTCCGATCGACCGATCACGTTCGCATGATCGACTTTCAGATGGTACGGTGCGGGTCTCCAGTACTAGACATCACCCTGTTCATGTACTGTTGTACCGATCAAGCACTACGCTCGCAGCATTACGATCAGCTGCTGAGTGCTTACTACCAAAACTTCAGTGAACTGTTGATCGAACTTGGCACAGATCCACTCGAAACTTTTCCACCCAGTGCGCTGACAGAAGAGTTGGGACGATTCGGTCGATTTGGTTGCGGGATTGCGGTAGAATCGATACCACTTTCACTCCTGGACGAAGCGGATGTGCCGAATTTGGATAGTATCGAGGGTACGGAAGCCGTTCCGTTGGAGCAAATTATGACGGTGCAGAGTATTAAAACGCGGTACGGACGTCGTCGTTTGCTGGATGTGTTCCGCCACGCACAAGAATGTGGATATTTGAAGTGATTGTTAAGAGGCAAAACAAATAAAGTAAATGAGCAACGATCAGGATACAGCCAGCACTCGCTTAGTTGTGACTATTGAATCTTTTTCACGTTTCTAATTACTTCATTACGAAGTATTCGTCCGTGTACAGTATTACAGTGTCCGTCTCGAACCATGGTCTTATTGATTTAGACAAGCGCACGTTTGAATGTATCCTCGTAACGTTCGCATCAACCACACTGATGCACGATTTGGTCGGTTTGAATGGGGGATTGCGGTAGAATCAATACCACTTTCACTACTGGACCAAGCGGATGATAATGACACAGTCAGAACACGCTTAGAAGCCACTATTAAATCTTTTCCCGTTTCTAATTACTTTATTGATGTTTTATCGTCCTGTTCACCAGAGGTTCATTTGTTACACGGGTACGCACTATATGCAGTTTGCAAATGTATTTTGTCATGCTCTCTCTCTCTCTATTTTATCTTTTTTTCTATTTCTTGTAGTGTGTTTGTCACATAGTTCAGAAGCATTCGTCTGGTTTTGTTGCTTATTAGTCTTACGATTTCATTTCTTTCATTTTGCCCTTTCTGTCCTCGCATCGTGCACTCGCACCAAACACTATAATTTTGTGATTGGTTTAAATTATAAGTTTAAATTATAGTTTTCTATTTTTACAACGTCCACAATTGCATCCACAACGACTTCCTTCTTTTCAAACTTTTGCTTTTTTGTTAATTATGCTGCGGATGTTTTCATTTTCTCTTGTTTTTTTAACTGTTTTGTAGTTTTTTTTCATATTTTTTTTTGTTTTATATATTTAATTCTTTTTGCTCTGTTGTAGGTTCATTTTGTTATGTTTTTAATGTTTTTTTTTCTTTTGTAATATGTCTATTTAAATAATTCACCTCATTATTTGCGTCTTCCCGCATACAAGTGCGCCACCGGATTCATCGTTAGGAGAAACGAATGAGCTGCAACACTATGTAATAGGGAGTCTCCTTTTCATTATCATGGTTGGTAATTTTGGGAAATTTTTTATCAATGCATTTATATGACGCATTAAATAAGATCACATAAGTGAGAGAAAAAAACATGATCTAGCATTCCCTTCTTTTTGGTTGGATGATGGTAATGTTGTGCATGCTCGTATGAGTAAATTGACAAGATGGTGGAAAGATAGATAGATTGTAACCTTTTTAAAACATTATGCCCACCACATTAGTCAACATTTGAAATTTGTTCTGTGTTGTATTTGGTTTACCTTAACAATCCGAAACATGACCCATAAGGTTCTTGCCCAAGATTCTCACCATATCCGGTGCTGCCGACGGTTGTGAATCGGATCATTTCTCTTCGTACTATTTTGTAGCGGGATTTTATTTTATTTTTCAGCAGCAAATAATGGTACATTATACGATTACGTCCTAGTCACATGGTGGGGGGGTGGGATTCCGCACCCAGTAGTTGAAACGCGTTACCGAATCCCGGTGTCGATAGAAACTCAAAAAAAAAACGAACAAACAACCCTTAAATTCAAAAGATCTAATCCAGCGAAGAAAGACAATTATATGCTGCAATATCTCAAGAACCACATCATGCAGCGGATGGTGCCCGATCGCACCACTCCATATAACACATGTTCGAACTGTCTTCAAGCATACATGCATTGTGTGATGAGATTTTGCTCCTGATTTGCTAGCTTCTGTGCTTCTCTGTGAGGATATTTTCATCCGACCCGTACGTTCGGCTTACACATATTCGCAAGTAGTAATTAGTAGCGATTGATTGCTTTTCATTGACTTCCTGCCATTAGTACGTGATAGAGTACGGTTTCTCTGCTATAAACTTTTGCTTTCGAAGCGAACAGATCCAACCCCAACGGAGAGCATGTGCACAATGATTGCAGCGCCAAACACACGAGTTAAGACTTATCTCACTAAGCTCCATTTGTAATGTTTTTTTTTTCTTCTCTCCATCGTTTACCTGCCCAATTACAACAGAAGTATACGTTTTACTCAGTAGTAGTATAAAAAAACAATAAAGCAAAAAGTGTCCTTCCACGATGTATAACTCCATTTATATCGTGTACCGTCGATCCCTATGTTTTACAGTGTTGGTGTATCCTCATCCTATGTAAGCTTCATGCGTATGTTCCTACCCTTCGTACGTACGATAATTAATTGCAAAATAATTACATTACACAAGTGTATCTTTTTTGTTTTCATTTATCTTTCACATTTCTCTCAAGGTTGTGGAACTACTTTCACGTTAAATACCTGTGTTTAGTGGACACCCCAGTGGGGAGCGCTGTTTCACTAATTAAGTCCGTTACCTCATTAGCATTATCGTAAATGTATTGTGTATTTGTTATTATCAGTATTATTTGTAATTTGTGTGTATCCAGTGTCCTCATTTGGATGTTAGTTATTAAATCGTAGAAAAAAGCTTACAAATCAAAGGGATATAAATTATTTTTTCATTAACTATTATCCGTGTATCCTCAATTGTAGCGCAATCCCCGTACATTTGATTTCAGTTGTCTTCTGCTTGACGATTATTGATGCGTTTTGTTGTTGGTGTAAGGTATTATATCATTTCGGACCAATTGCGAGAGATGGTTTAAGCCGTTTGCCCTCTTGTACGTCCAATGTTCTTCCACTTTGCATGTGTGTATGTGTATTGTTCACTGCTGCTTCCATTACTAAACAGTAACCTTCTTATCATTTGTGTGTTTTATTACTTCATCTCCTATTTTTCTCTCTCTCTCTCTGTTCCCTGTGTACTAATTGCTGTCACCATATGCCCTTCAATTACCCAAGGGTAGGGCTTTGAGGGAAAAGAGCATCGGAAATGCATTGTGTTTGTGTTCTCTTCAGTTAGCAATTCAATGCTAATGGAACAACCCGGTTCAAATAAGCCAACAGTAACACAGGGCGCCATAGATATTTGTCGTTCCATGTCGCACAATAAAACTATCTTCACATTTAGTTCACATTTGAACGATATTTCGCCCTAGTATTACCAAATTCGCATTCGCATGTAATTGTAATAGAAATGATGAAACGACGGTGTGTTTCTATCAGACGATATACCGTAGCATTTAAAATGAAAATTGGAAATCCCATCCATTAGGATCAGTTGATCGGTTTAATACACACACCGCACTGGTCGTGTGATCGAATCACATCTGGAGCCGAGACCAGGCGTAGCTCACAAATGTTTCGTTAACCCGGCTGCGTCTCTGTAAAAATCAGCCCAAATAAGCCATCATATGGCGGACATGCCCTTGCTTTGATTAGTTGATCCATATATACCGAAAAGGATCTATTTATTTATACTCAAACTGTTTACCATGGCTGCAATAATCATAGGTACGACAACGAAAACTACATTTTACTGAGTGTTCTAGCATTTAAAAACGCAACGCATTGCATACTGTAGTAATAAGAGTAGTAGTAGTAATAGGAATACATTTTATACATACACAACAATCAGGAAGTGTACAAAAGCCGGAACTTTACATTACAGGAAGTGAACAAATGAAAATTGATAACGCGTTCCAAAACAAAGTATGGTAAGCGTCAATTTTTCTATACTTAGAAACAAGAAGGAAAAAAAACCTAAAATACAACAAACAAACAAACACACACACACAAAATAAGATCCTTTCTTCCCCCGAAGGGAAATTGTGGGAATCCGATTAAGTGGGAAGGATGTGTTTTCTTCCTATGTTGGTACCTCTCAAACGGTTACTAATCAATTGGCCTTTCTGCTTACCAGTATGACCACTAACCATGACGCATTGTTTTACTTTCATGGTCCTAGTGTTACGATCCCATTTGATAAGTCTTGAGTAACTGACTATTACTGTACTATAGAACCCAAAGAAAGGTGTAGTGTATACACTAGCGATAGAGAAGAAAATCGCACCCGGAAAAGCCATTCCATTTTCGCATTTACCGAGCGTAAAGAGCAGGTGAACATATACACAATAGGAGCCGCCAACTTTTTATCAACCTAATCAGCATATCTCATATCTTGATAGTGCGCATGTGTGTGTGTATTAGTTTTTGTGTGTTCTCGATAATTGTTGCATTGTTTCTTAATTATCTGCCACCGTAGCGGAGGACGCACTGCCACCGGCACCACCGTCCGCACTGCTACCCTCGCTGCCAACACTATTGGCGTGCTTCCGTGCTGCAGTTTCCGTACCGAGCTTTTCTTCGCGTGGTCGCGCATTGCCGAAGATGGCCGCCGCCTGTTTCGTTTCGGCCAGCGCGTTCAGCGGCGCGTTCGTCGACCGCGGTGCCAGCTTCAGTCGGGGCCGTTCCTCCATGTTGAGATTGGGGTTGGAGGGAGGCGGGTAGTGCGGTGGTGCGTCTTTTCTTCGATCATTGTCGCGGTATTGATTATTACGACCGAAATTGCCGTACCTATTGCCATCGTCGCGACCGTAGTTGTCGCGATCATTGTAGCGGCCACCACCACCACCACCACCACCACGTCCATCCCGATCGAGATCACGATTCCATTCGTCTCGACCACCTCCATCACGCTCATCACCAAAGTTCCCGTACCTCCCTCGGTTTGGTGCTCGGTCTGTTGATGGACACATTACAAAAAGAAAACATTACTATATGCGCACAAGTCAAACCATTTTGTTTGTTTGTTTTGAGAGAAGCATTAGAAACGGATTAAATATAGAAATCACCAGTGCAACGAATATACTAATCCAAATTCCTTTTTTTCTGTGCTACCGTACAGCCATCTCTAAATCATTCGTTGTGCGGGGTTTTTGGCGTTTCCTCTCTTAATAGCAGGCAAATTAACGGAAGCATTTGTCTGATTGGAATAAATAACAGTGCAAATAACACATTCGCATAAATATGTAGAGAGATGGATTGCGAAGGAGAAATTTAAGAAAGAAATTTAACAAAATTAAATTATATGTTGCACCACGCGTGAAGAGATTGGTGCATAGATAAAGATACATTCAATGGATATACTGCCAAATTGCACAAAAAAAGCTGTTTGCTTTTCTACGCCGCCAAATGATTAGGGAGTGTATATTGCACCTAGTACTAAAAGGAAAAAGAAAACATGGATTTGAATGTTAAAGTCTTTACGATACGATTAGTTGTTCCTATTTTCCGGTCTTGCTAGATTCGTACAATGCTGCGAAGCGACAGACGACTACACAAAGCTACTAAAATCATGCAGAAAAAGAGGACTGCAATGTCTACGGAGAACAACAGCAAAGAGTACAAGATATAATACGATCAGCACACAACACTGATACGTGCGATCTTTACCATTGTAGTTATTCGGACGTCCACCGCGGTTTCTATCGTAATCGTTTCGGGAGTAATCGTTACCATAATGTCTATCCATACCACCACTACCGCTACCACCACCTCCGCCACCGCCACCACCACTGCTGATCGGTCGATTATTCATCTGATTGGGTCCGCCCCGGTTGTAGCCGCCGCCACCACCGCCGCCAGGTCCACCTGGACCTCCACGATTCTGTTGGCCACCTCGTCTATTAAATCCGCCGCTAGTGTTGAAAAAGAAAAAAAAACGTTTATTCAATAACAGTGTAATTCAAAAAAAAGATCGGCTATCCATAAAACATTGGATTCGTACATTCGATTGAGAATGAAACAAGTGCAGATTGTGCAAATAAATAACAGCTAGCAGTTGTAGTGTATTAAGCACATGTGGCATACGCGACACATGTGTTATCAACCGCTCTTTTGCTACAGATTAAAATGATATCGATTACAGATCCTATGTCGCTAATGTTTCGTTACGTTGTGTGACGTAATCGGGTGATATGATTTATTGAAATTATTTGCCCTATCTAACACACACTTACCGATCATTTTTCTTCTGCTCGGCCACATCAATCCGCAACGGTTCCGGTCGTTCGTTCAGCACAATCATACGGTCCAGCATGAGCACCTTTTCCAGATCTTCCAGTGTATCGAACTCGACATAGCAAAATCCTTTGAATGCATCCGTTTCCTTGTCCTTCACAAGACGCACGCTCTTTACCGCATATTCTTTGAAGATGGAGTTAATATCACCCTGCACGATGCCATTCGGAAGGTTACCAACGTACGCAAGGAACGGTGGTTCCGTCGGTAGCGGTTTACGGGGCCGCTCTCCATATCTGTGTAGGGACGATGAAATCAAAAACAAGACAATAGGGAATTAATGTTAGAGCCTGTTGAAAAATGTTCAAAAAAACCCACTCCATGCCTGTAGCAAAAACTAGTACGTGTGATAGACCAACCGGTTCGAAAGGCCACCCAGAGTACTAGGTAAATTCGGAAAATATTGTTTCGGCGTCCTGTTACTTCACTGGTATTGGTGTGCAACTCTGTGATACCCGGCATGATGACCATGATGATTGCTATTTATAGTCAGTAAAATATTTTGTTTTTAGCCGCACCGTATTGACTTCCGGCTGGTACGACGGGTACATTAGCAGCCTTTTTGACAATCGTTGCTCATTGGTCTTGCCGTAACCCGGAACGGAACCGGTATTTACCAACGCATCCGTGGCAGCTTCCACTTTTTCCAGGACTATCACGCGGCATGTCTATACATATATGCGTGTGTATGTGCACGTTTGTGTGCGCATGTATAGTTGCCTTGCCCAAAATCACACAAACAAAACATTCGCGTGCAGGAACGGATTAGGGTTAAAGGATACGGATAGTGATGGGATTTGCGTTGCTACACCGACACGGCACTATCTCCCGATACAATCCTTGGACACTTAAACTTGTATCATTACCGCTCCATCCGGCTTTTCGTCAGCAATTACAGCACCATACCATACCACACTCGCCCACTGGCACAACCCTTCCCGGGGGCTCGAGTAGGCAGACAGCTCCACCACGAGTTTGCTTGTGTGAAGAAAGCGGTCGGTCGGTGTTCCGACTAGCTTCACTTGCCACGCTGACCGCGACTAGCCACGAAACAACATTTCTTCTGCAACGCATGGCCACAACGTTTAGCTGCAAGTTGCGATCCTTCGCACACAAATCTGATGATTGGAACTGTGAAAAAGTGCTCGTTTCATTTACCTATTATTATCGTGTGTACCTCTGCCTGCCATATTATATTTGCGATTAAGGCAGGCGCGTGGTGTCGCGAGTATAGAAAATTCCCGTCCGTTTTCGCCGTCGTTTGACGTGTGTCAAACTGCGGTCTGCCGCACCACGGTCGATCATTTTACGGAGTTCGTTTTAATTTTTATTGGCTACGAAAATGTGCAATCGATACCTTTGACATATTAAAGTACGTTAAAAAGCAAGGCATTTAGTAAACGCGAATTAAAGAAATTGTATATCGTTGAAACAACTATACGAACAAGTGGCGAACTCAAACGAATGATTAGGTTACTTCTGCGCAACTTTGTACAATACATTTGCTTAGAATATTTAAATTAATACAAAACACTGTTAACTAAAACACAGCTTTTGTGTAGTGCGATATAAATGGCTAGACTATTATTAGTAATTTATTGATGATTTGTAAAATCCAACCCATCAACCACCCTGTACCGGACGAGCATAAATATCCCTCCATGCGGCACTATTCGATGCAAAAATATCCCTTTGCACGTTGTCAAATGTCGTGCATGTGTGAGTGCATGTGTGTTGCCGAGGTTGTTCGAAATTTCGATTATTGTTTCCGAAATGAGTGAAAACTGACAGTTCGTGGGAAAAAAAACTGTTCAGGCTAGCACATGGTTTTCTTTACTGTCGACGAATGCCCGGTGTGTATCGTTCTTGCTAATATTGTATAATTTTTCCGTTTTGTCCGTGTTAAAATCATCGACCATTGAATCCCGTGTGGCACAGTGACAAAATCGAACTTGTGTGTGTTTCGTGGAAGTGGCAACGATGAAGGAGCAACCCGGCCGTAAGGCTGGCATGCTGATGGACAAAACCGTGTTTGGTTACTTCAAGCGGTTAATCAGCGAAGATGACGGAGTGCGAGTGAACGGGGCATGCGGTTTGATCGACTTCCTATGCAAGGAACGAACAAACAAGCCGCAGAACGGCAACAGTGATGTAGCCGAGGAAACGGTTGCTCCGGTAAGTTATTGCCCGCTGCTGGGATAGCTTGCATTCCTTATGGTGTCTTCCGTCTTCTCTCATCTCTGATCCGTGTGTTGTTTTTATCTTTTACTTGTAGAAAATGGCTGAAACTGCGTATGCACTGAAACGTTTGATTCGTGGCGTTGGTTCCAAGCAAAATGCTTCACGTGTTGGGTTCTTTACAGCACTGGTCGGACTGTTGGAGCAGCTTAAGAGCAAAGACGACGTGTGTCCCAGCGTTACGGAACTGTTCAATTTGGTCAAATCGGAACTAACCGAAGTGGAAGGCGAAAAGAAGGAGAAGCAAACAACTCGACTTGAGCTACGCATTGGCAAGGTGCTCGTTTGCGGAGCAATCATCAAATCAGGCCTGGTCGAGAGTGCATCGGAGATGGAGCTACAAACCGTGATCAAAACGCTGAAGAAAGCCATGCATGTATTGCTCACGCCGCTGGTGTATGCGTTTTTGAATGAACTTACCAATCGGCTCAGTGCAACCATGTTTTCCGCCGTATTTTGGCCTGTTTTTGAGCCGTTGCTGAATGTGCCGAAGGAAAATCACACGATAGATACGGTTCACTTCCTACTGCAACTGTCTATCGGACCACACAAGAAACTAATCAATAGCAAATACTTCGAGCGCAACTTTGGCGTTACAAAGTTGCTCCATGAGAACAATTTTGCGTTTCTGTCCGAGCTGCTGTTTGGCGTTGGAAACACAATGGGGATTAACCATCCGTTTTTCGAATGTTTGCTGGAGCAATTGAACGAACAGCACGCAATGGTGCCGTTCTGGCGCGATAATATTGTACCAGTGCTAGAGGAAGAGAAGCATCGGAACAAACGGCGACTTCGCGACATAATTGTGCTGCGCACGGTGATCTCGATTTTTGGCCGGCTGGAAGATTATACTCTCGTGCCAGAGATACTGCACCCGACGTTTATAAAGTTTCTCGTAAACAATCTTAAAAATCGATCCACACACAGCGAAGATGTACGGGGTCTCTATCAGGAAGTGTGCGACGCGCTGCTCACCTGTTACCCAAAGATAACAGACGAAAGTGTGCGGCTCGCAACGTTCCGTCTGTTGATGAATGCACCGGGAAGTATCATGATCGATAAGTATGCCAATTGTAAGCTACTGCATAATCTGCTCATTACGCTGTCCACCGACAGCTTACGCACGATTGCAGGTGAACTGCAGGCATTCATGCTGGATGAGACGACTAGCACGAATGGGGAAAGATCGTACGCGGCCCAATTCCTGCAGCGAATATTTTCCCTCCGTCAGTTAGTGCCGACTGCGAACGACAAAGAGCCTACGGACTCGTGGCATCAGGATGTGGTACGATTTTTCCTTACCCTCGGTGTATTCTACTCCAAAGATGGAGTGAACGTGTTGAAAGGTGCCAAACACAATGAAGCCATTTCATCCGAGCTGGCCACCACGATGCGTGGAATGTTCTTCCATTCGCTCGAGCACCACCATACGAAACTATCGAACGAACGCGCCTTTTTACTCGCTACGGTACGCTACATGGACGATGTGCTGCGCATGCATGGTATCAAGTCGTTGCGGAGTCCACTAACCGACGAGCAGATGAATTGTTGGCATAAGATGTTTGCCACCGTTGCGAGCGAACCGTCCAACAAGTTGCAAAGCAAAAAACCATCGTCCACTCGCGGTGGTGACACACAGTGCGAGATAGTGTTCCACATTCTGTTGATGCACATGGGATTGCATCTGTTCAATGATCCGGAAGTGGCCTGCAGTTCAATCAACGAGCTGGAGTGTGTGATGAAGCGCATCGATGAGAAAATGAAACAACGTCAAAAGAGTAATGGCGAAGCCAAGGGAGAGAACAGCAAGAAAAGGAAGTCGGTTCAGCATACGACCATCGAACTAGAACCGGCCGAACCGGAATGGATCGAGGTGGTGGTGGATCTGTTCTTGAATCTACTTTCCCAGAACTCGCACTTGTTACGCAAAGTAATTGGTCATCTGTTTCCGCATCTTTCGGGCGAAATAACATTACCAGCGTTAAATCAGATCCTATCGGTTATCAACCTGAAGGACAAATCGAATCCACTGACGATGAATGGTGAGGATGAAAATGAAAGCGATACGGAGGAAGTGATCGAGGAGGAAAAGGATTCGGCATCGGAAAGTGGTGAGGAAAGTGATGCAGCATGTAATGACGACAACAAGAAAGTGGTAGATAACAACGAGGTGGAGGAGGAGGAGGAAGATGATGACGATGAGCTAATGGGAGATGAAGAGGAAGAGGAAAACATTTCGGATACCATGCGGCAAGCAATACAGACGGCACTGGGTGGTGCAAATCCGGAAACAGACACCGAATCAGTAGATTTGGACGAGCTAGACGAGGAGCAGGGTCGCCGAATGGATGAGGCCCTGGCGGCCGCTTTCCGGGCCTTTCGTAAATCGAAACCATCGCGCAAACGTAAGGGACCGACGAAGGCCGAAAAACAAATGGATACCGTGCTCACACACTTCCGGATGCGTGTGCTCGATCTGATCGATGCGTACCTAAAGCATGAGCCCGATATGCTGCTGTGCCTCGAGCTGATGCTGTACATTTTCGAGATGCTACCGGTGGGATTGCGCGAGGAGTCCAAGTATGGGGTAATTCTGAACCGGTACAGACACATCTTCACCACGCTGATCCACATCAAGAAGTTTAAACGAGATGCGGAGAGTGTGCGGATCGATCAACTGGTGCAAATAGTGCACGATCTGATCGAAAAGGTCGCTAAGGGGGTTGCCTTTCCGGAGCGCAACCAGTATCTGCTGAAGGCCTGCCAGTTTGTTGTCATCTGTAGCCAGGTACTGACTAAGGATGCGTCGGATGAACCGAATGGGGTGGATAAGATGTTCGGCGAGCTGCTGGCGGAGTTCATTACCAATCGCAATCCATCGCTTGCGTTCGGGGTGTTTCAAAGCTTATTCCGAATGCAATGGTGTGGTGTGTGGCACCTGGTGGACAAGTTGGTTAATAGTGGGTTGAAGATTAGCTCGGTTCGAGCAATTCGTAGAATACAGTCGCTTCAGTTGCTTCGTGAATTTCTACGTAATCGACGATTGATCAACTCGGACCAGCCCCGATCTGCTGCTGCACTGCGGACCATCAGCGACGATGCGCTCGTACCGTACGTGTCGGAACTGGAGGCAGCTGTCACCGGTGGTGATCGTTCGATTGGACAGAACGAATTTTATGAGTTGTTGCTGGTGCTGAACGAGTTACAAAGTCTTTCATCTGTTGGCAGCAATAGCAAGAAGGCGAACAAAAAGCACCAGTTGCTCCACTGGGACAAGATCGGTGCACACGTACAGTCGATGCGCCTATTTGCGATTAACTCTCAAACGATGACCACATATCGGCAGTTTTGCCATCGATTGCACCTTACACCGATCAGCAATGAAGGACTGCCAGCAGTCAAGGAAAAGGGATCTATTGGTGTGACAGTGGAAACAGCGACCGACGTCGTAACCGCTAAGAAAGGAGGCGCGAAAAAACGAAAATCAATTTTGAAGGAAACAGCGAACGGGGAAGAAGCGGCTGATACGGCCCCATTGATGAATGGTCAAGGTATGAATGGAAATTCGGAAGAGGAGGAGGGACAACACGTCCTAATGGAATCTAAACAATCTGGAAAACGAAAGCGAAAGCATTCGGTAAACACTTCGGCAACAAATGGACATAGTACCAATGGCGGTAGTGTGCTAGTGGAACAGAATGGCGGAGATGAACAGGAAGTAGTTGACGCGACCAATGCATCCGAAGGTGGCGAAATTCCACGGAAACGAAAGAAGGATAAAAAACAAAATGGTGACACAGAGGTGGTATCATCTAAGAAGCAAAAACGACTTCTTAAGGAGGCCCGCTTGCAGGCTGCTTCCGAAGGGATGGAAGGGATTTCGTTCGCTAGGGCAAAGGTGTTCGAGTAAAGCGAGCGCGTTAGACAAATCTCACATCTGAGTTCGTGAGAAAGGGTGTACAAGTTAGGTTTCCCATTTTTTTTCGAAAGTAAAAATGATTAAATATTAAGCTCCCCAATAATTGTCCTCGTTTGCTTATTTTTCCTATGGTATCTTCTTGCTTTTCCGAATGAATCATTCAAGGAAGTATTAAAACGAATAGGGAAACACGGTGTGTACCGACTGCATTTAATATCTCGGTGCAGCAACTAATGTGAAGAGCTAGAGCTTAATTAACGAAATAAATAATTCAAAACCATCGGATAGAATGGTTTCCCTCTTGAAACGACTGCAAGAAAATTGTTCGACGTTTTGCCAATGGAACAAACTGAACTTGTACATGTAATTTGCTGATATGGTAATTCTTTCATGATAAGCAAGACTACATTTCTCCAAATTGAACTTATTTAACAGTTAATTATATTACTAAAGATCGATAAACGAACTGGTGCAGTCACACTCGTTCTATTCCACGCTTTACTTTTGGAACGGATAATAATCCAGCCCCGTGTTGTACTGGAACACCTTTTTAGTCTTGTTACGTTCGGCCGTCGCGATCATCTTTTGTACGTCCTCGCGGTACGCCGGTGGTAGCATCTCGTCGTGTAACGTGCAGGTGATCTCTTCCTGTTGCGACACATCCGCCCGGTAGATACGCTTCCGTACGATGTCAACATCCCGTCCATACTCTTCGTCCAGGTCATCGATTGCGGCGGGTGGTGTGTCGAATTTGAACACGAAGTATGAACCCGTCCGATGAACTACACCGTGCGCACTAGTTTTGAACGGTAGCGGTTTGGTGCCCAAATTATCCAACTTACGAATTATACCGCCTTTGTCGAAGATAGCTGTCGCGGTCCGTTTCAATGTGGCAACCATGTCGGGCTGGAAATAGTTAGGTGCTGTACAGTTAACCGTTTTCCACTTGAATTGGATCGCTTTTTGCACTGCTTACCCTAGACATTTGTCGCAATATAACCGATAGCTCGTAGGTAGGCATTGTGCAAAATAGGTTCCGTTCACAGATCGTTTCAGACCGACACCGGTGTTATTCAATCCCATCGACTCAAAACAACGTTGCCATGTGAGTGTGACAGATGTGAGAAGCAGTGAGAAATACTCTCACTTTGTTTATTTCACTCTGAGCAGTTTATTTCAGCGAGCGAAATTTAAAAATACATGATTTATTACAAATAAATCCTCGAGTTTTACGCAAATAATGTTGCGAGGTATTTGTATTAAAATATTTAAAAAAGAACGTTAAATTGCACAATTTAATTTCCGACGAGAACAAAACATAGCTGTCAATCCAGAGGAATCGAACCAAATTGTTGATGTTTGTTGCAGGTTGAGTTCGAACTAGATTCTATGAATGTATCGAATTAAAATTATTTTTTGTTAAGATTACTTACATCGATGAATGTTAAAAAACTGGAAAAAACGAGTGATGTAATAAAAGTGTCATACCAACTATCAAAAACAACAAAGTATGAAAAAAGACAATCAATTTCGGGTTGTAATTTTATTCATTGGAAAACTCAAGCTGGCTTCAAACGCAGCTGTCGGCCTTTGTGTAGGAAAAGTGTTTTTTGATTTGTCATTCTAGGATCGTTCGTTCGCCCGTGCTTTGTAGTTTCTGATCCGCGAAATATTATTTGTTTGCCATTCGAAACAGTGAAAACAGCTTTCCGAAATGGGACAAAACCAATCTGCAGGCAGTGGAGGCGATAAGAAGGACGATAAGGATAAGAAAAAGAAATACGAACCACCAATTCCGACGAGAGTGGGCAAAAAGAAGCGCAAGGCAAAGGGACCCGATGCGGCCCTTAAACTGCCCCAGGTTACTCCACATACGCGCTGCCGGTTGAAATTGCTGAAGCTGGAGCGCATCAAGGACTATCTGCTGATGGAGGAGGAGTTCATCCGCAACCAGGAAAGACTGAAACCACAGGAGGAAAAGATTGAGGAAGAGCGATCGAAGGTGGATGACCTGCGTGGTTCGCCGATGTCGGTCGGAACATTGGAGGAGATCATCGACGATAACCACGCTATCGTGTCAACGTCCGTGGGTAGCGAACACTACGTCAGCATCCTGTCCTTCGTGGACAAGGACCAGTTGGAGCCGGGCTGCTCGGTGCTTCTAAACCACAAGGTACACGCCGTGGTCGGAGTGCTCGGAGACGACACCGACCCGATGGTGACGGTGATGAAGCTGGAGAAGGCACCACAAGAAACGTACGCCGATATTGGTGGATTGGACACACAGATTCAGGAGATCAAAGAATCGGTTGAGTTGCCCCTCACGCACCCGGAATATTACGAGGAAATGGGTATCAAACCTCCGAAGGGTGTAATCCTGTACGGTCCACCTGGAACGGGCAAAACGTTGCTAGCAAAGGCCGTCGCTAATCAAACGTCCGCCACGTTCCTGCGAGTCGTAGGGTCGGAATTGATACAGAAATATCTCGGCGACGGTCCAAAGCTTGTACGCGAACTGTTCCGCGTGGCCGAAGAACACGCACCGTCGATCGTGTTCATCGATGAAATCGATGCCGTCGGTACGAAACGTTACGATTCGAACTCGGGAGGCGAACGAGAAATTCAACGTACCATGCTGGAACTGCTCAATCAGCTGGATGGATTCGACTCTCGCGGCGACGTGAAAGTAATTATGGCCACCAATCGCATCGAAACGCTCGACCCTGCACTTATCCGTCCGGGACGTATAGATCGAAAGATTGAGTTCCCGTTACCGGATGAAAAGACGAAGCGACGTATCTTTAACATCCATACTGCCCGCATGACGTTGGCCGAGGACGTGAACCTGTCGGAGTTGATCATGGCAAAGGATGATCTGTCGGGTGCGGACATTAAGGCGATCTGCACGGAGGCAGGCCTGATGGCACTGCGAGAACGTCGAATGAAGGTGACCAACGAGGACTTCAAGAAGTCGAAGGAGAGTGTACTGTACCGCAAGAAAGAGGGCACCCCAGAAGGACTTTATATGTAAAAAAGCGCAACCACAGCTCTTAAATAAACCAACACCGTGCGCAAAACTATTGAAATAATGTTTTTTTCAGCGTTATTTAATTTCCGTTACTCTATGTGCTACTAATTAAGTTTTATTTGTTAATAATACAACATTTCATACAGCTATAAAATCTGTATCCAGCGGGTGATTCATTATTACCCAGAATACTCTGTAGAAGTCCAACAATGATCTAAAACGGACAGGATCCTTGCCTGTTAGGAAGAAAATGTTTGTATATGAGCGATAATTAATCCGTTTTTGAATATATAATTTACAAAGACAAAGGAAAGAAAATAAATAAACCCCACATATAAAAAACTTTCATGAGATACATTACTGATTTCTTTTATTTCAATTTTCACAATTTATTAGAATACCTACGCAAATACAGTTGATGGGCGAATGCGACCGTACGCGCGTTATGTTTTACATGTACAAACCCTCTGGGGTGCCCTCTTTCTTACGGTACAGTACACTCTCCTTCGACTTCTTGAAGTCCTCGTTGGTCACCTTCATTCGACGTTCCCGCAGTGCCATCAGGCCTGCCTCCGTGCAGATCGCCTTTATGTCCGCACCCGACAGATCATCCTTTGCCATGATCAACTCCGACAGGTTCACGTCCTCGGCCAACGTCATGCGGGCAGTATGGATGTTAAAGATACGTCGCTTCGTCTTTTCATCCGGTAACGGGAACTCAATCTTTCGATCTATACGTCCCGGACGGATAAGTGCAGGGTCGAGCGTTTCGATGCGATTGGTGGCCATAATTACTTTCACGTCGCCGCGAGAGTCGAATCCATCCAGCTGATTCAGCAGTTCCAGCATGGTACGTTGAATTTCTCGTTCGCCTCCCGAGTTCGAATCGTAACGTTTCGTACCTACGGCATCGATTTCATCGATGAACACGATCGACGGTGCGTGTTCTTCGGCCACGCGGAACAGTTCGCGTACAAGCTTTGGACCGTCGCCGAGATATTTCTGTATCAATTCCGACCCTACGACTCGCAGGAACGTGGCGGACGTTTGATTAGCGACGGCCTTTGCTAGCAACGTTTTGCCCGTGCCAGGTGGACCGTACAGGATTACACCCTTCGGAGGTTTGATACCCATTTCCTCGTAATATTCCGGGTGCGTGAGGGGCAACTCAACCGATTCTTTGATCTCCTGAATCTGTGTGTCCAACCCACCAATATCGGCGTACGTTTCTTGTGGTGCCTTCTCCAGCTTCATCACCGTCACCATCGGGTCGGTGTCGTCTCCGAGCACTCCGACCACGGCGTGTACCTTGTGGTTTAGAAGCACCGAGCAGCCCGGCTCCAACTGGTCCTTGTCCACGAAGGACAGGATGCTGACGTAGTGTTCGCTACCCACGGACGTTGACACGATAGCGTGGTTATCGTCGATGATCTCCTCCAATGTTCCGACCGACATCGGAGAACCACGCAGGTCATCCACCTTCGATCGCTCTTCCTCAATCTTTTCCTCCTGTGGTTTCAGTCTTTCCTGGTTGCGGATGAACTCCTCCTCCATCAGCAGATAGTCCTTGATGCGCTCCAGCTTCAGCAATTTCAACCGGCAGCGCGTATGTGGAGTAACCTGGGGCAATTTAAGGGCCGCATCGGGTCCCTTTGCCTTGCGCTTCTTTTTGCCCACTCTCGTCGGAATTGGTGGTTCGTATTTCTTTTTCTTATCCTTATCGTCCTTCTTATCGCCTCCACTGCCTGCAGATTGGTTTTGTCCCATTTCGCAAGGATAAAGGAAAGTTTCGCAGGAAGTTGTGTTTCGCCGTTTACCACTTTCTGAACAACAACAATGAATGCGATGACCAGACAAAATAATGCTGACAGTTGTCAAAGAAATGATTCGTTGATTTCGCTGAGCCTTTCGTTCAATATGCAACCAAATGTCAAATGGTAGTGAAATACGCCAGTAGGTCGCACATGTTTTTGTTTACATCCCAAGCTCCAAAACGGCCCATGAAAAGATGTCTTTCCGCGGCCTTTTCGGGGACGAAAAGACCGCGGAAAGACGCCTTTTTTATGTGCCGTTTTGGACCAACTCATCGGACCAATTGTCATGGCGGCACAAAACATCAACCGCTGTACAAAAAGTTGTGCCGCAGCAAAAATTATTTTTGTGCCGCTTTTTTCCTTCGGTTATATTTCCCCAGTTAAACCCTACAACAGTCCTAATATGCAAGCTGCTAGCTATTTATAGAATTGAACTTGTGTATGGCTGAATGTGCAAATGTTTCCAGCGTTTTATTGAATTGTCCTATGCGTCTCTGTTGTTTGGAAGACGATTGTAGAGCAAGAAAAGCAACAATGGTGCAAAGAAGTGGAAAACGTATTGCTGTTGTATTTCTTCATCAACAAATCGCGTAAAATGCGCTTATTTTAATGTAATGTTTCTAAAAATCGCCTGATTCGCTACATAAATTAAATGCAGAGAAGTAAGTCGACTCGGTGACTTTGAAGTATAAACGAAATCGCACCAGAATTCGACTTACGCGGAAATTCGAGTTACGCTTAGGTTTTTCCCGGGTTATAGCGGTCCGCTATAATAGCGTATCTCGGGGAGTGCCTGTATTTATCACCTTTGACCTTGGCCACGGAAAAAGTGTTTTCTTTATATTGTTTTAGATAAACACAGCGCGATAATTGTGAATCGTTTCAGATACGGCAAACGCTTCCGATGATGCCATTTTACCATCTGACTTTCTCCTTCGAACCTTTCTGGAAAACCTTTCTCCTTCGAAAAACTGCTTCGAATCGGCAATAGGTTAGAAACATATCCATGATGTGATATCAACTAACCGAGGATTAGAAAATGTTTAATGTTTTGCAAACCGAAGTAACGCAGGTGTGTCATCGTTCCTGTATTACAAAAAAGTCATTTCGTCAAGGATAAGACCAATAGGGACAAATCGAATAATATTATAAAAGAATGTTTGCAATCCTGCAGACCCGGTGGAAGAGATACAGCATCATGATTACACCTGCCTTTGTAATAGGGCAGTGCACTCCTTTCTTTCAAATAAAAGCTTGCCTCGTGCAACCGCAGTGCTAAAACACGCTACCTGCAAAACGTACATGTATTTCATTTGATTTCTATTTTAAGCCAACAACAGTGTGCATTGCTATTGCTGATATTGGTAACTTGTGCGTTGTTTTGGCTATTATGCTATATGAATATATTACACAAATAGTCATTTCGTCAAGAATAAGACCAATAGGGACAAATTGAATAATATTATAAAAGAATGTTTGCAATCCTGCAGACCCGGTGGAAGAGATACAGCATCATGATTACACCTGCCTTTGTAATAGGGCAGTGCACTCCTTTCTTTCAAATAAAAGCTTGCCTCGTGCAACCGCAGTGCTAAAACACGCTACCTGCAAAACGTACATGTATTTTTGATTAATTCTATTTCATTTCATTTCTATTTTAAGCCAACAACTGTGTGCATTGATATAGCTCATGTTGGTAACTTGTGCGTTGTTTTGGCTATTATGCAATATGAATATATTACACATGATTAGTAATTTCGTCAAGAATAAGACCAATAGGGACAAATGGAATAATATTATAAAAGAATGTTTGCAATCCTGCAGACCCGGTGGAAAAGATACAGCATCATGATTACACCTGCCTTTGTAATAGGGCTGTGCACTACTTTCTTTCAAATAAAAGCTTGCCTCGTGCAACCGCAGTGCTAAAACACGCTACCTGCAAAACGTACATGTATTTTTGATTCATTCTATTTCATTTCATTTCTATTTTAAGCCAACAACTGTGTGCATTGATATAGCTCATGTTGGTAACTTGTGCGTTGTTTTGGCTATTATGCAATATGAATATATTACACATGATTAGTAATTTCGTCAAGGATGAGACCAATAGGGACAAATCGAATAATATTATAAAAGAATGTTTGCAATCCTGCAGACCCGGTGGAAGAGATACAGCATCATGAGTATACATGCCTGTGTAATAGGGCAGTGCACTCCTTTCTTTCAAATAAAAGCTTGCCTCGTGCCACCGCAGTGCTAAAACACGCTACCTGCAAAACGTACATGTATTTTTGATTCATTCTATTTCATTTTATTTCTATTTTAAGCCAACAACTGTGTGCATTGATATAGCTCATGTTGGTAACTTGTGCGTTGTTTTGGCTATTATGCAATATGAATATATTACACATGATTAGTCATTTCGTCAAGAATAAGACCAATAGGGACAAATGGAATAATATTATAAAAGAATGTTTGCAATCCTGCAGACCCGGTGGAAAAGATACAGCATCATGATTACACCTGCCTTTGTAATAGGGCTGTGCACTACTTTCTTTCAAATAAAAGCTTGCCTCGTGCAACCGCAGTGCTAAAACACGCTACCTGCAAAACGTACATGTATTTTTGATTAATTCTATTTCATTTCATTTCTATTTTAAGCCAACAACTGTGTGCATTGATATAGCTCATGTTGGTAACTTGTGCGTTGTTTTGGCTATTATGCAATATGAATATATTACACATGATTAGTAATTTCGTCAAGGATGAGACCAATAGGGACAAATCGAATAATATTATAAAAGAATGTTTGCAATCCTGCAGACCCGGTGGAAGAGATACAGCATCATGATTACACCTGCCTTTGTAATAGGGCAATGCACTCCTTTCTTTCAAATAAAAGCTTGCCTCGTGCCACCGCAGTGCTAAAACACGCTACCTGCAAAACGTACATGTATTTTTGATTCATTCTATTTCATTTTATTTCTATTTTAAGCCAACAACTGTGTGCATTGATATAGCTCATGTTGGTAACTTGTGCGTTGTTTTGGCTATTATGCAATATGAATATATTACACATGATTAGTCATTTCGTCAAGAATAAGACCAATAGGGACAAATGGAATAATATTATAAAAGAATGTTTGCAATCCTGCAGACCCGGTGGAAAAGATACAGCATCATGATTACACCTGCCTTTGTAATAGGGCTGTGCACTACTTTCTTTCAAATAAAAGCTTGCCTCGTGCAACCGCAGTGCTAAAACACGCTACCTGCAAAACGTACATGTATTTTTGATTAATTCTATTTCATTTCATTTCTATTTTAAGCCAACAACTGTGTGCATTGATATAGCTCATGTTGGTAACTTGTGCGTTGTTTTGGCTATCATGCCATATGAATATATTACACATGATTAGTAATTTCGTCAAGGATGAGACCAATAGGGACAAATCGAATAATATTATAAAAGAATGTTTGCAATCCTGCAGACCCGGTGGAAGAGATACAGCATCATGAGTATACATGCCTGTGTAATAGGGCAGTGCACTCCTTTCTTTCAAATAAAAGCTTGCCTCGTGCCACCGCAGTGCTAAAACACGCTACCTGCAAAACGTACATGTATTTTTGATTCATTCTATTTCATTTTATTTCTATTTTAAGCCAACAACTGTGTGCATTGATATAGCTCATGTTGGTAACTTGTGCGTTGTTTTGGCTATCATGCCATATGAATATATTACACATGATTAGTAATTTCGTCAAGGATGAGACCAATAGGGACAAATCGAATAATATTATAAAAGAATGTTTGCAATCCTGCAGACCCGGTGGAAGAGATACAGCATCATGATTACACCTGCCTTTGTAATAGGGCTGTGCACTCCTTTCTTTCAAATAAAAGCTTGCCTCGTGCCACCGCAGTGCTAAAACACGCTACCTGCAAAACGTACATGTATTTCATTTCATTTCTATTTTAAGCCAACACCTGTGTGCATTGCTATAGCTGATGTTGGTACCTGGTGCGTTGTTTTCTCGAGACAAAGACAAGAAGACAAAGAAGAAGACCATCAAGCTCGTGTAAACAACACCAAGCGAAAGATAAACAG
The DNA here is from genome assembly GCF_943734755.1 of Anopheles moucheti. Taxonomy (NCBI): domain Eukaryota; kingdom Metazoa; phylum Arthropoda; class Insecta; order Diptera; family Culicidae; genus Anopheles; species Anopheles moucheti. The sequence goes on along the minus strand of NC_069140.1, from coordinate 37,858,159 downwards.
TTAAATAAACGTATTTTTGTCGATATTATTTTAAAATACGGTTGTTTTCTTGATAGAAATATCATTCAGAAGACTTTCCCGAAACTATTCAAATATATTGAGTAGCTGCATCACCTTCATGAGCTGATACCGATTCTAAATAGGATCGCAAGTAGTGAAGCAGACGGCTTGAAAGATCCTTCTACAGAATGATTGTGTTTTAAACAGGATAGCTGGTATAAACAAGAACGAGGACAGGATCCCGAACTACAACTGTGTTGCCTTATTCCTGTGTAGACACACCCAGCGATAGTTCCAGCACCACATCGCAATGCTTTTTTGTCGGAATAGTTTCTCTAAACGCCATCAACCCTCGGAGTACGAATCTGTTTTTACATGTTTAATTTGTGTAGCTGATAGTATTGTTTATTGTGTAATATAGTGTATTGTATTGTGTAAAATACATGTACGTTTTGCAGGTAGCGTGTTTTAGCACTGCGGTTGCACGAGGCAAGCTTTTATTTGAAAGAAAGGAGTGCACAGCCCTATTACAAAGGCAGGTGTAATCATGATGCTGTATCTCTTCCACCGGGTCTGCAGGATTGCAAACATTCTTTTATAATATTATTCCATTTGTCCCTATTGGTCTTATTCTTGACGAAATGACTAATCATGTGTAATATATTCATATTGCATAATAGCCAAAACAACGCACAAGTTACCAACATGAGCTATATCAATGCACACAGTTGTTGGCTTAAAATAGAAATGAAATGAAATAGAATTAATCAAAAATACATGTACGTTTTGCAGGTAGCGTGTTTTAGCACTGCGGTGGCACGAGGCAAGCTTTTATTTGAAAGAAAGGAGTGCACTGCCCTATTACAAAGGCAGGTGTAATCATGATGCTGTATCTCTTCCACCGGGTCTGCAGGATTGCAAACATTCTTTTATAATATTATTCGATTTGTCCCTATTGGTCTTATTCTTGACGAAATGACTAATCATGTGTAATATATTCATATAGCATAATAGCCAAAACAACGCACAAGTTACCAATATCAGCAATAGCAATGCACACTGTTGTTGGCTTAAAATAGAAATCAAATGAAATACATGTACGTTTTGCAGGTAGCGTGTTTTAGCACTGCGGTTGCACGAGGCAAGCTTTTATTTGAAAGAAAGGAGTGCACTGCCCTATTACAAAGGCAGGTGTAATCATGATGCTGTATCTCTTCCACCGGGTCTGCAGGATTGCAAACATTCTTTTATAATATTATTCGATTTGTCCCTATTGGTCTTATCCTTGACGAAATGACTTTTTTGTAATACAGGAACGATGACACACCTGCGTTACTTCGGTTTGCAAAACATTAAACATTTTCTAATCCTCGGTTAGTTGATATCACATCATGGATATGTTTCTAACCTATTGCCGATTCGAAGCAGTTTTTCGAAGGAGAAAGGTTTTCCAGAAAGGTTCGAAGGAGAAAGTCAGATGGTAAAATGGCATCATCGGAAGCGTTTACCGTATCTGAAACGATTCACAATTATCGCGCTGTGTTTATCTAAAACAATATAAAGAAAACACTTTTTCCGTGGCCAAGGTCAAAGGTGATAAATACAGGCACTCCCCGAGATACGCTATTATAGCGGACCGCTATAACCCGGGAAAAACCGCGTAACTCGAATTTCCGAGTAAGTCGAATCCTGGTGCGATTTCGTTTATACCTCAAAGTCACCGAGTCGACTTACTTCTCTGCATTTAATTTATGCAGCGAATCAGGCGATTTTTAGAAACATTACATTAAAATAAGTTAAAAACAAATGTTTTATTTGACATAGAAGGTATTTTCGACCAATTTTTCACCATTTTGCTTAATTTTTGTGCTATAAACCTGCTCAGCTATCAAATTTCCAAAAACCGCGTATCTCCGAATCCGCGAATAAGAGGATCCGCGTTTCTCGGGGACTGCCTGTACATCAAACGCGATTTGTTGATGAAGAAATACAACAGCAATACGTTTTCCACTTCTTTGCACTATTGTTGCTTTTCTTGCTCTACAGTCGTCTTCCAAACAACACAGACGCATAGGACAATTCAATAAAGCGCTGGAAACATTTGCACATTCAGCCATACACAAGTTCAATTCTATAAATAGCTAGCAGCTTGCATATTAGGACTATTGTAGGGTTTAACTGGGGAAATATAACTGAAGGAAAAAAGCGGCACAAAAATAATTTTTGCTGCGGCACAACTTTTTGTACAGCGGTTGATGTTTTGTGCCGCCATGACAGTTGGTCGGATGAGTTGGTCCAAAACGGCACATGAAAAGACGTCTTTTCATGTGCCGTTTTGGAGCTTGGGATGACAGCCAGAACAACGCACAAGGTACCAACATCAGCAATAGCAATGCACACAGTCGTTGGCTTTAATCAAAAAATTGTTGAAAAATCGTCCGATTGTGCATAAAACTTGTACGATAAATTATGCAATACCCTGTAAGTACAATTTAACGTTGAATTTTCACTTAATATGCCGTACAAACGATTTTGAAACAAATGAACTTGCTAACTAGTAGTATAAACACAAAGAATCGGTCTTTTGGCAGATTCTTTGCAGCCTGGGATTTTAATCATTTTTGTGTGGTTTAAAACCCAAGCTCCAAACGTCACACGAAAGGGCGCCCGAAATTGCTCCCGCAGGGCGCCCGAAATTGGTACCGTCGGGCGCCCGAATAACGATGGCTAAGGCAGGTTTTGACATTTGCAGTAGCCAAAAAATTGGCAACGCTGCCAAAAACAAAATTTTCGGTTCCATCCTGCCCCTCTCCCACCATTCCCTACCAGTTCTTTTTTTCTTCTATGCATCCCCCAATCATTTTACTGTCTATATTTAGAATCGAACTCGTATTGTATGTGTTTGAATCTCTAATGTGTTATGTATTTGTCTTTTACGTCTGTGTTGAATTGGGGGCTAATATAGGGCTATAAAAGCACCCATGATGGAGTCAAGCGAAATATGCACTGCTGTGTATGTCTTCGTCATGAATTTGCGCTAGATGCACCAAATTGATGGTGCAGTTAAAGGTCGGTATGTATTTTGGTTTCGTTGAAGCCTCGGCCTCAGCGAAAAGTGTTTCCTGAATTTAATGAAGGTATAAATAGTCTCTATTTTACATGCATTTTCGGACACTGATTCCAATGGAACAGCATCATCATTACCGTCATCAAACCGTCATGAGTTTGTCTCGTCTTGTTTTCGTGTGATCGTAGCGTAAACTATTGTGAATACATCAGAGGGGCAAATATAATATAACAAGAGTTCTGCTTGCAACCAAACGTGCGATAATAATTTACCTTTCATGACAAAAAATATCACATGCACATTCATAGGTCGGATGCGGTGATGAAAATTGTAACCCATTTTAACCACTGTGAGATGGCACTGGAGCTGTTGTGCGATGTAAAAGGATCATCTAAAGGTTAAGGACCCTCTTCTAGTACAAGATGGACCTGAATCATGGTAAAAAAGCACGTTCATTTCTTTCATTCCTTTGGTTCTGCCGGCAGCATGATCATGACGGTGGTACCGGTTGCACGAACATGACGGTGATAAATGTGCGAATAACGCTTTTTTCGCTATGGTAGCAGATGCAGAAGACTCCTCATTGTTATTTTCTGCATGTAAACAACTGCATTTTATATAATTGCAGATAAAACTCGTTCGTTTCTGCAGCGGCTTCACTCGTGTTGTTTATGTGTGCTTCTTCTTCTTCTTCTTCTTCTTCTTGATGACGGTGTGACACCCAATATGCTGCCCAAGGTACCAACATCAACAATAGCAATGCCCCCGAAGGTGGGCTAAAACTTGCAAAATGTTGAAAAATCGTCTGAATGTTAATAAAACGTATTGGAAAATTAGGTAAAATCTTCTTAAAGTCATATCAGATAAAATTGCTGACCATAATGCAGTAAAATGCCTTAAAAACACGTGCACTCTTAGACTCTGTAGCGTAAATCGACAATGTTAGCCCGTCCGGCTGTCTTTTGCATGCTGGGAAAGCCTTTCTAAAACTGGGAAAGGTAAATAACTTTCTGTGTAACTACTAACGTAAATTTAAGCTTATTCGCTCCTAAAAATGGCACTGTGGAATCAAAGAAATTTAAATCCACCAGTAGTATTAAACGCTCCATGCAAATCGAAACACGTCAAGGAAGGTAAAATAGTTTTGCACGACCTCTGTGCCCGAATCACTAGCTACCACTTGTTTCTTTTCCATTCCAGATATTTGCACCCTTATAAAAACGAGCGAAAGCATGCTAAACTATTATTCAACGCTAAGCACGTTTGAAAAAGCGGCTGCATATCATTCGCGTTTCTGCAACCGTTGGAAAAATCGTCTGCGCAACATGCACGGATTTCAGATCATGCGTCGGCTTAATCAAATGCTGATTCGCATCAAAAATATGGATTTGGTGCGCATAATAATGGATTTCCATGGTTTCCTGCCAGAGTCGAGCTACATCGAACGGGAGGTGAACCTTCCCATACGTTCCAATCTGGAGCATCTGCTGGTAAAAATGCAGGGACTGTGCAAGATGCTGTTACGTGTCGTTTACCTTACCAAGGAAGCCGCACGCTACCATTTGAAGCAAATAGCGCGAGGGTTTTTGTTCCATATGTACTCTATGTTCCTGGGACTGATGGGTGAGCTGTGGCTGTTTGCCCGCGCTGTCTGTAAACGGACGGTGCTGTTTTATGGTGAGCTGTATCCGGCACTGCTTATTTTGCCCGAAACCAAAAGGAAATGGTTACCTGAGGGATATGAACTTTCCGCTAGTTTGGCGACCTGGCTCGGGGAGGAATATGAACGAGAAGTTCTACACAGTGGTGAAACAAAAGAGACCTTAGATCTGGGAGTAAATTCGAACATTTTCACCCTACTGCAGCATCACTCTAAAGACGATGAAGAAAATTTATTAACGCGCATGGAAAAAGAAGCTGGAACACAGGGTGACGATGCACAGAACCAATCATCGTTTAGCTCCGTGCCGAAAGCGATGCTATTGCAAAGTTTACGTTCTGATACCGGTGAGCTGGTACAGAGGACGGACAGTACCGCGGCACATGATTTCGATATCAGCCGCTTGAATCACATACGGTCAAAGTTTCACGTGCAGCAGTTTCTCATACAGGAGCGTACCCAGCGAACAGACAACCCAACGGAGGCGATAACGCACGGTATATCGGAGACCCACTTTGGAGACTTCAATGTGCGGTTAATGATGAAGTTCAATGAACTATCGTCTGCTGAGTTTGTAAAATACTTTAAGGAACAATTGGTACAGTTGATTAGAATGGTTGATTGAATTGAATAAAGCTAATCCTTTTCATTAACTTTAACTTATATATATATATTCTTTGTAAATTTTGATAAGGCTATGTTAATATAGATGAAATAGTATGTTAATAAGGACCAGTTAAGAATGATCAAGCGTAAAAGCTTTAAAAATACATCAGCCGCACTGAGTATCGTCCAATACACAAACCAACTTCACGGCAGACACATGCAGTTGCGACGGGTAGTTGCGTTTCTGTAAGAAAAAGTACAAACAAACAAACATAAACCAATGACCATATTGCTCTAATCATACATTTTAAAAAGGATCTACGCCTACCTTTACGAACGCTTTGAAATTTTTTCCACCGTCCGACGTAACGCAGGAAACTTCCTGTCCGGTTACATCGATCGGTCGACGAGCGACTAACTTTAAGCTTACATCCAGCACCGAAATCGCATTCTCCACACTTTTGATCCATTTTTTACTGTCCCTCTGTATGCCGTACGGATCGTCGATTTCGTCCAGGGGTTCAGATTTAATTTTCGTCTCGTCGAATGAAGGGTCGCTTATTTCTAAGCCATCCATCGTCGACGCTAGCCATCCTATCGAGGATTGATGTATTGGCTTAATAAATTCACGGTAACTTTTTCGCATCGAATCGTCACTAGCGTTTCGATTTTGTATTCCGACCGAACGAGACAATGATGCATCAGAAGATACGATCGATGTTTTTGAAAGATTATTGGGAGGTACGACATCGATAGAAGCAGACTGTTTTGCTTTGCGTTGATTTGCAGCACGTCGCTTCTGTGTCGTCAATAAATCGTCGAAGCAGAATAAACTCTCTTCTGCGACAGGAGTGTTTCTACTGTTCCGACTTGCGACTGTGTTCTCTTCTGCGACAGGAGTGTTTTTACTGTTCCGACTTGCGACTGTGTTGGTTGTTGGTGTTTTTTCTTTATTTGTCTCCATGTGTCGTTTCTTTCGTGGAGCCAACTCATTGAACATTAGCATGTCGTCATCGTCCAGGTCTAGATTAGCGGAACGTTGAGCTTTGGCTGGTTCAATACCCGTTCGCACTGACCGTTCCATCAGGTTGCGTTTGACTGCACGGAATCCACTTGCTTGCAAAGCATGTGACACCGCTGAATCAGTTGTAGGTTGCGTTTCGGGAACATGCAACTCACTGCTCTGGCGCTCTGTTTCAGTTAGCTTGGAATCGACCACTGGCGAATAGCTTACGCTTTTAACCGGACTAGCATTTCTACGGCGACGTTTCGGTATATTATAATCATCGCGGTCCGTTAAATGTTCTTTGACCGTTAAAGCTTCTTCGTTTATCCGTTTGGACTTGCGCCTTTCTTCCGGTATATTTTTGTTGAAAGATTCAGCTTTTGGAATCACGAATGATGAAGTAGAGCGGGAGGAACTACTGATGGTGGTCTTACTGTTTACCGAAGCATTTTGTTGTTTAACTTCGGTATGGAGTTCTGTTTCCGGGATGGTGTGGATTTCCGCCATATTTGTACGCTTCCCATCCATACTCTCCGTCTGTTGTTCCGTGCTTTTGGCCAACGTATCACCATCACCACCCACAGAACTGCAGCATTCCTCGACGTTAAACGCAAAGTTGTACTCCGAATTGCAGTACTTTTCCGTCGAGCAGAATATGAGCGCCAATCCGATTTCCATATCCGGCACCATGCGACGTCCATACGACGCTAAGTACTGGGACATTGTCTCGAACGATTGAGACTGCGACTGAGTAGTGCTGGATGAGTTCAGTCTAATGGCAACGACGTTCGGCTTTAAAAAGCGAGATTTAACAATTTTCTCACTCTTTGCACACAAACAAACGCCACCGGCTATTTTGACAATGTTCTCGAACTGGCGAAACTGAACGGTGTTGAAAAAGATGAATTCCTTTCCCTTGAAAAGATCGCTCCGAGTAGCATTAGGGTGAAACAGTTGTGGTTCATTTCTCATGTAAGGCTCTGTACACACCGGTACGAAATCTTTTTCCGATGGCAGTGCTTTACCATGGGCGATACAATCCCTGTCGATGGTTTGGAATAGTTCTGGCTTAACAATCGGTACCTGCCCGACCAAGCATTGGAGGAATTTCGTAGTGATGGTAATCGTGGGCATTATCAGGTGCGTTACCTCTTCGGTATACTTGGACACTAATTCGGCACCAATCTTGTGTAGGATCGTTTTTAGCTCATCGTCCATAATTAGTGTTGAAGTAAGACACTGGAAATCCACCTTTCCTACCAGCCAGATACTTCCACATCGGCCGAATCGTATCTTGTCACCAGGTTTCAGTGCCGTAGCTTGTTCCTTCGAAATGGGGACAGTTTTTGCAATGTTGTCATTCACGTACGATCCGTACCGAGATCCTGTATCGGTTAGGTTTAGTACGTTCTTGTACGGCTGCAGCATGGCATGATTGCGACTGATCGATTCATCTCCGGTTATTATAAGATCCGTGCCAGTACGGCCCACCGTATGACCGGCGGGTTGCGATACCAGGTAGTATACGTGTTCTGGAAGCCACAATAGCTTGGTTTGGTGATTCACACATTATGACGCTGAGTACAAGTACTTACGTGTTTTAGAATTTGTTAAGTACCACATGTTTACGCACTTGTACCAAAACTTTTTTTTTCAAAAAAACATTGGACAATGTCTTCCGAAAACCCTACAAGCTTCTTGAAGTGAAATAAATTTGTGCGCCTATACTTTGACAGTTGTGACAATTGGTTGGATAGGGGTTTTCATTGCTATACGGTCGGCGGTCTTTTACAAGGAGAAAAATAAATCATTTTTGAATAAAAAAAAATCGGATTTTTATAGGGTATCTATTAACAATCAGTTCAAATATGCTGAGCTCAATAAGTTAAATGCACAACTGCAGTTGTACATAATTTAACACTTCAACTGTTTTCGCTTGAAATCGTATGCTTGTTCGGGTATTTTGCAGAAATCTCTACGGTACCAACCAACCCTGCATCGCACATTGAGCAATAGTCGAATGTCAAACAGGTGTTTTCATGAGGTGGCGTAAAGAGCGAAAAGCTGGAAGGCAAATGTGAATTGTTCGTGCATTGTTCGATAATTTCCGACCAGCTGATTATGCTAGATTAGTGCATATATCTTCCGTGCGTTACTAAGTGCAAGTGTAACCGGTAGGCTCTCATAAACTGCACGCCACTCGTGCAACGTGTGGTGTTATCAGGAGACGATCGCGACAACAAAACGCGGAACGAATTACCTCAGCGTACCTCTCCTTCAAGTCATATCCGATTCGAACGACGACGGTGAAGCAAACATCATGCTCCGACTGGCGGTTACATCACGGCAGCTCTGCCAACAACTCATCCGGACGGAAGTGGCAATTGGGTTTCCTAGCCTGGGACATTCCTCAACCAAGATTTCCGCGTTCGCCAGCGCCAGACGGATGGCACACACGCACGGGATTAACAGTGCAAGATCGTTGTCCACATCACAGCCAAAGCTGCAAAGTGAAGAGTAAGTGCGTGTGTGATTGCTGATTAGATTCATGTTTAGCAAACCATATGCCTTGGGGATGTATATATTATACTTCGATTAACCCCGTCGTCGGAGTGGTAATCAGCAGCAACAAGCATTAGGACGGGTTGAAGTTACATCCGCCTTCGTAGTCACTTCCTAAGTGTGGTTTACCGCCTTCGATCACAACCGAATGGGGCCTTTCTTTTGGTTCGCAAAAGTGAAAGTTTTTACGGAGTTTGAGAGGGATGTGTAAGTTGTTCGCGAGTAGTGTCCCGAGCAACAGTTTGTTTGGGGAACGGTGCAAGAATCACCGTAGCCACAACCTTATCAATTTGATCAATTTGTTGCAATCGAGCTAATTTAATGAAGCAAATTTTTGTTTTATTTTTAGCTGTGCATCCATTCGAAGATATCATATCAAGGAAGTAGAAAAATTATCACTCGTACACATGAACATTGGATGACCTGTAGTGTGATAGAATGATACTGCTAAATTGTTATCAGATGAGTTAAATATATATAGTCTATTGCATTATCTGTCTGCCTTTGTGGTGGTAGATACTGTCGGAGTTGTGATATCTGGGTATGATGCATTGTTTAATTGAAGGATAAAAATCGTCAATATAAAAACAATAATTTACCAAGCACTACCAATTTACCGAAGTTTCTTTTAAATCACATTATCTTGTCCAAGATTTATTAGCGTAGCTCCAAGAAATGCAGTAAAAACGAAAGACACACTACTTCATAGAAAAACTAATTGTTTAATCTATATATTTTATTTTTTAGGGTGGAAGTAACCTTCGTTCGAGCGAATGGCGAACGAGTGAAGGCAAAGGGCAAGGTTGGAGACTCGCTGCTGGACGTTATTGTCAACAACAATATCGACTTTGAAGGGTTCGGTGCGTGCGAAGGCACCCTAACGTGTTCCACCTGCCATCTAATCTTCGCGAAACCGGACTACGACCGGTTGCCGGAAAAACCAAGCGACGAGGAGCTGGATATGCTGGATTTAGCCTATGAACTGACCGACACATCGCGTCTCGGTTGTCAAATCACGCTCTCGAAAGAGCTGCAGGGGCTGGAAGTTCGCGTACCAGCCACAATCAATGATGCCCGAAGTTAATTTTTGCAGCTGTTTGCTTCCGAGTCGCCTTCTGTGCAATTGAACAAAGCCAGGAACAAACGCACACAGCTTGGGACCTTCGGTTTAGGTCAGTTTTTGTTTTCATTTCATGCTAGTTCAAAGGCGCCTCTGCGTACCAATTAGTCTTATTTTTCATTCGATACATGTTCCTTCCAGTTGTAAATATGACCAGCAATGCCAACAGTTTGACCTCCGTTCCATGTTATATGGTTAGTTTTATAATGTACCAAACCGATTAAATCGAGCCGTATGCGATAAATAATTCACGAGGTGCTTGATCCACGCACGTATGTTTTATTCATCTAAATCTTTAGTGTTGCTCATCCCATCCCCGATGCAACGTTGTTGTTTAAGATGCAGTATTTGTTAAATGTTTATTCGATCGAGGTTCTATGTGGAAACGAAACAGAACAAACGGCTTACCAGGTGTACCGTGCACGAAATCACGAAAGGAAAAAGCAATCAAACGCATAGAATATCTGGGATACATGTTCAGTGCGCCTTAATAAAGGGTGTTACAATACATGCAAACACAGATTAAATTGTGCTGTAAATAAAACATTACGCAAAAATTGCAAATTATTGTGCAAAGGGAAACAATGTGAAACATTCAGCGGAATAGCTTTTATTTGGGTAGACAAAATAAAGTTGTTAAAAATGTACGAAAAAAAGAGTTTTAATTGTTTGTAATTTTTTTCAACTTTTTTGTATTAATATATAAAGCTTAAAAAATGATTAGCAAGGTTTATTTGACTGTTTCGATTTTCAATGGATCGAACGTAGCGAACAGGAAGTAATATCAATAGTTTTGTTTTTTTAAATAATAAACTTCTATGGAAATCTAATGAGGCATCCACGGAATAGTAACCAAACTGATTAAAAAAGGAGGTGCAGCACTAAAATATTAAATAACGCTAGCTTAAAGTAATGTTACATGGCCATTACGGCGTTAGATATCGCCTAAAGGATATTCCCCATAATACTACAATATCGAAAAAGAAAAAAAGAGAAAGGTCTGGACATTACATTAGCCCGTGAACAGTTTAGAGGTCTCCTGCAGCAGAGCTCTTGTAGCTCTGGATAAGTAAGTAAATGTGTGATCGTCGGTACATTAAAAATCTGTGTCTTTAACCATTTCCAAGGCAAAGTAAATTTATCTTTTAACGAAATCATTTCAAATGTACGTTGCTTCGTGCTGCAACGGGGAATCATTCTATTCGCTAATTAAATATTTATCTTGCTCTGCTAATTGCCATCTCTCACCTTGAATCAGACACGTTCAAGATAAACAGTGAATTCCTATTCGGAAGCTGCCGTTTGTACCGTCGTAGATACAGCAAAAAATGAAGCACACTATTTAGAAAAGTGTTTAGGCCTTATACCGGTCGTTAGGTTGAACAGGCCGAGAAGAGCGATCGCGTACATTATCATAACGAGTGCATTTCTTTTTCACTTCGCCCACCACCCTATACCCATTGTATGCCAATTCGATGGGCACAGGCTGCGAAATGTGAAGCGTCTCGATCGTTCCGCGGCGTTGAATGAATTCAGTGCGGTATAATGCACGTCCGGTGCAAGAAAGTATGAAACAAAAACAAAGTGGTGCATTTCGGAATATCCGGCAGGTCGCTAGGGTTACATTCGGACGAAGGGTAATAGTGTGCATAGAAAGATGCCGTTGATTAACCATATCTTCATCAGTCCATCTGACTATTTTATAATGGTGCAACCGGGTAAGTTAATGGCCGGTGGGCGTTTATAATTCGGTTACTTTTCATTTACGGTCACACTTTCTCCCATATCACGAGCCGATCTTCTTGGCGATTTACCATGCACTTTTGTCAGCTATTAAAGCCACGTGAGTTGCCCGCCGAGGGGTTTAGTTCGATGCGGTTAAACTTTTATGGTTTGCAATCCGTATGCAATTTAATAAATAGTGTTATTTAGCCAAATTAATACACGTACATGATGAAGGTCGAACGTTACATTGCACCAGTTTAACGTGTTATGAACGTTATGGAAAGTACCACTACCGTACACTGCTGCACATGCACACCATATGCGATGCATTTCCAGGTCTGAAAATTTCCATTCACTTTCGCCAACGAAACTGATCAACTTCCTAATCCTTCCAAATGAAGCACTAACTCAAAACGGCAATAGGCAACAAAATCGTGGCATGTAACGGGCTAATAATTTTTCGATACGATCAGGTTGGTTGCCAGCATCCGAAGACTCGCGGTGGACGGAGCAGATATACAAATATTTAGCCTCCGATGTGCGTAAATTTAAGTTTCATGTCCTGCGGCAACAAAACGAACCAAACTGGTTGCTTCAACGGGTCTCATCCGAGCACCTAATATTGATGCTGTTCCAACTTTCGGTCGCCAATGCCAATGGTGATGGTTTGGTTGGATCGTGTGGTGCGGTTGGAAATTTAGAGAGTAAACATGGTTCGGACCAAACAGAAACTAGAAACAGGGCACACCGTTGGGCTGTTTGGTGGATGGTATTGCGTTCTGTATGAAGCTCACCGGTATTTCAAAAACATCTGTGTAGCACATGGTTATGTGGGTGTTTTGTAGGAGATTAGATGACATATCTTTTTCGGAAACTTCGGGGTTTTTTTAACTGAAGAAATCCTTTCAAAAGTAGCATAAGAGGGAGAATCGGTAAAACATAATACATGGTATTAATGGTGCAATCAGGCGAACCGCATGTACCAAGGGACAAAGGGAGAAGGGAAATTAACTGGCCAGAGGGAAAGGATACATCGTTGGTCAGCAATGAGAAAGGTGGAAGATGCTACACGGAAAAACTAAACATTGTTGAATGACAAAATCCTTCCCGATCTTCACTAATCATTCTTAAACCGGTCTAGAGTATACGCGGCTGAAACACAGGGACAGATAGCGATGGGGAAGCAATTATCGACACTGTTGCGCATACCGTGATGGAAAGCTGTGTTTTTTTTCAAAGATTTAAGTACGTGTCAAGGCCATGGGATACATTTGCCTTCCAATCAATCATGTTTCAGGTTTATCAGTGTGTGCAGTTAATGACATACTTATACCAAAAGTTACTATTTATAAATATTTTATTTTTTCTATTTATAAATCGGCCCTTTTAAACGTTAAACCCTTGTGAACATAACAGATATCATAAACAATTGCTCACAATTTTGCTTTCTAGGGTGAAAAGATTCTTCAAAAACTTCCCAAAGAGTCCAGGTTGTAACACGAAAGTGAGCTTATCCGTTGTTGACGATAGGCGAAGGTTTATTAGCCAAGTATGTCTCACGTAAGTGACAACTTTCGTTCGACTGCGAAGCTGGTTTTTGAAACTGGTGGTCAAGGCCAGTCTTCCAAGTTCCGCCCGAACCACGAGCAGTTAGAGTGTGCTACGTGAAAGCCTTTCTCATCACAGATTTTCGTCACCTCGTTTACGAGAGGGAATAGCAGTGAGGCAAGTAGTATCTGGGTAACATGGAGTCCGTTTATTGACCTGAGTTTTGTTTTACTTCTTCCATTACTGCAATGGTGGATATTTTTAGGTATTTCGTTTAATTTATGCTCCATTTTAGCGCCAGTATTAGGGTTATTTGTAGCGGATTGAAGCGTTTCATTCAATACCGTAAATCCACGGTATTAAACTCAGGTTATGATATATTTTTATATTTTTTTTAGCACTTGCTTGTTACGAAAATTCACCTGAACATTAAAGTTATGACTTAATTTTTCTTTTATTTAGCTTACCATGGATGGGTTGGTCTTACAGTTGACCTGTAATTTGTGTTGTGCTAGATTCTCATTTAACACATAATTAGGGATTGATAGCATTTTCTGGAAGCTTTAAGTTTCACAAATATTTGCTCAAAATTTCTACTTAATACCAACAAATAACGGCAAACTTAAAGAGCAAACTGATCTCCATACACAAACTGCGAACCTTCAAGGTTTGAACGTAATTTTCTCAAGACATCGTTTGGCATATCGGAATTCAGAATACCTCGAATATATGTTAAATAATGACTTTTGTCATGTATTTTATTAGTACTTATTGAGAGAATTTTTAAGCAGCACGTTATATTATCATTTTAGGACGAAAATAGTTTTTACATCTCTAAACGATCACCATTCGGTCATTAATTAGAAATTAAAAAAATGCGGTACGACACGTACTATATTCAACTGATCTTTTTTATAGAATGTTTTCAAACTTTTGGATTCTAACAATATTTTGGACGAAATTTCAGTAATTTCTTCATTGCTTGAAAGATTACAATCTTAAACGGAAATACATTCCATCTAAAATATAAGGCAGCTTTTCCTGAAATATTTGTCAAAAGTTGCAATTTTTCGATCTTTCTTAGTGCAGATCTCTCCTTGGGCATAAGCTTTGGTTTCATTGATATATTATTGAACATGATTCTGAATGCCAATAAGAAGAGAAAATCCGATAAACCCACAAATCACCTTCCAAGATCCGGTCTGGATCGATGATAGCACACCGGTTCATTTACGGCGAAAGGAAGGTCGTTTTGTTGTGCCTCACCTTCAGAATCTCTTCTCCATGTCCTCTTTTTCACGGGATGAGTTCCAACGTTTGTTTCGCTTCGGTTTGCTGCCATTATTACTAGCTTCATTGTTTTTATTGGCGTTTCGTCGCGACCACCGGGGTTCGCTGTCAGTCGATCACCCAAGTCACACCGGGCGGTACCGGTCCGAAAACACCCGGCAAAGATAATTGGGAAGTTTAACATGACAACAATGCTGACCATAATGATCTCCGCTTACCACGGGCCTATGAAAGTTCGGCACACGGCACGGCACGGTGGGAAACGATGACGAAAGATTTCTTTCTCGATGAAGGAAAATCTCTGTGGCGGTTTACCAAATTTTGCACGAACCAAGTGCATGGAAAGTGTTCACTTTCGGCCGTGCAAGTGTCGAGCTGAAGAAGAGGGTGGAGGTAGCGGTGAGAGGTGGTTGGGGTGGTGAAAACAAAGCGATTTAATTTTATGTCCTCTGATAACAAGGCAAACCCGTACCGCCGGTGAGTTGAATTGCCATAAATGCCGCCACTACTGCTAGCACAGGAGGATCGAGCAACATATGATGCGATTCCCTTTAATCTTTGCTGTGTGGAAACTACCGCCGAGTGGAAAATTGGGGTGGAACACGGTTAACGGGTAATTTAATTTAATTTGAATTCTTTCACATTTTCGATCCAATAACGATCATGCTTAGGAAGTAGCGTTTTTGCAATGCGAAAGAAAAAAAAGGATATAGAAAAGGGTTTTGTACTGTTAAACGCATGGATATTTATTATTATTTGGTTTGATATATTGGTGCCGAGGGACACACAGGCACACGCAAAGCTTGTCGTACATTTTAATTATTAACTAAGTAATTAACTACCTTACTTACTTACGTCGCGTTTCTTCACAATCCAATCCATAAAATCGTGCGTGAGTCATCGTGAAAAGTGATACTATTATCCAGTGGTAAAATTCACTATTAACAAAGGTAAAACTTTTCGACCCACTAACAAATCATCCAAAAATGAGGTGAAATTGCTAAGTACTCAAAGGAAATACCTGTCCAAAGCAGCTTTGTCGTGGGAGCTCTATACTTCCAAGTACACTCACACAGACTTCTGCCATCGATAATTTCTTTTACAATTACCGTTCCCATTGCCTTATTTGAATATGAGGACGAATTTAGCATGCGGTGTCGTATGACGAACCGCGTACGAAAGTTTGACCTGTTTCCTTTCCTTTCTTCCGACGCACTTCGACCAAAACACGGAGTAATCCCATCTGGCAACATCATACCCGGTTGGTGATGATCATCATCCGCAATGACATCAGCGCGTACGATGTCAGCAAGAAATGTCGGTCGCCCGAACGAAAGGAAGAGTCAATTCTATCGGCGACTGTTTCTCCCGCATACTGCCACAGCGACCCCGCCACAAATTCTCTTCTCCAGCCC
This sequence comes from Anopheles moucheti, assembly GCF_943734755.1. Lineage (NCBI taxonomy): Eukaryota > Metazoa > Arthropoda > Insecta > Diptera > Culicidae > Anopheles > Anopheles moucheti. The sequence continues at coordinate 37,842,160 of NC_069140.1, read as the reverse complement.
AGTGCGTGTTTGACCATCTTCATGCAGCATCGTCCAAAGTATGTTACGTGTGCTATGCTGGTTGAAAAAAACAAATAGTACATAGCTGCATTGTTCTTCAGCACATCTAAAAACTCTCTCGCCAACATACCTACGGGCTATCATGGCGTTTACAGAAAGGGTGGTGTTAGGTCAGCGAACTAAAGTGAAATCGTACGCACCGAAGTTACATCCGGATGTACACGAATGGTGGCTGGGCCGCGATGATCGATTTCGATTGATTGTTACATTTGGGATGCTTCTGTTTTTTCCCTCCCGGCGGTGTACTGATCACGCCATCCGTCTTCCACAGGGTACGGAAGCAGCAAGGTAAACAAGAGAATCCAATCGAACCGGAACGTAATCGTTGCAAGAAACATCATACACCTACCCGGAGAAGGGCACATCATTTGCCGATTATTGGAGGTTTTTCCCTTGTTTTATTACGTTGCGTCTTCGCATGAAGTAGGATCGGAACGTGTTGTGATGTTTGATGATGTTCCATAAGCAACACAATTTAATTAATTTTTCATTTAAATTGCTTCATTGAGCAGCGACTGTGTACATCGAGTCGTAACTATTATAAAATAATAAACCTACAAAAACAAAAAGGTTTCTCCGCAGCATAGGAAATCATCTTCTTTAGTCTCGAAAAACATTCATCTACTTATCTAATATATCTAGCCAGACAAACTTTGTCAATTGTTACGATCGAAATGGTAGCGACAACCCCACGCGGGAACTTGAACAACGCGACACCTTGCAGCAAAAATGCGTTCCAATTGTTTTATGTCGAGTGTGCAACCACTCTGTTAATCTTACACCTTCTGCCCACGGTTGGAATCGGGTCCCCTTTCGCTTCCTTGGAAAGGAATTTATAACCGTCTCGAGGACCGTGTCCACCGCTAGTTACTGATCTGTGAGTCTTTCCCGGTGGAGGTGACGTATACTTTCACCGGGTTGGGAATGTGCGCGAGCAGGAAACACACTGGGGAAGTGATATTAAACAAACCAACAAAACAATAACAACCCAGTGCTGAGGAAGTGCGATATAAAATGCCATTGTTACATTTTTATCGATGTTTTGTTGGGGCCTGTAGCACCATCACCCTATTTATGTGATTTCGTTTAGTAAAACATTTTTTTTCGATTGTTTTGCTGCGGTTGTTATGCATTATGTTAATATTTTTAATACTATTATCGTAAGCACGGCAACGAACGCGCCTCATAGATTAGCTAAACGTTTATTTTTCGCAATTGTATTCAATGCTATGCCTTCTGGTAAAGCTGCTCCAATGTTTCAATTGGTAAGAGGAAGACTTTCAAATCCGTAACATCGTCTTTTGTTGACAGTTGTGGCCTCCTGTGCAAATTTCAATTTGGTTACGTTTTATCAACCCCAACAAAGCGCTTTGTGTTTCTTCATGGACGACAAGATGGTAGCATAGTGGCTTTAGCGCGTCCAAGACAGTTTTAAACAGCGAATTGTTACGAAACTAGCAACACCGAGCAGGAAGTAATCTGGAATCGGGGGCTCTAAGCATTGAACATCACTGGCCTAACATCGCGTAACGCGTAATCGCCGGCTGTATGAGCTTCTTCATGGCCTCCGCCTCCAAATTGGTTAACATTGTGTCTGTTTGCGTATGGGTTTGTGCGAATGATCAGCATTGGTTTTTCTTTAACTCTGATGGCTCCACCATGCAGAGGCAAAATTGGGTATAAATTGCGTGCGAGCTAACGAGGTATCGATTAAAAAATTTTTGCTGATTATTTGGCCAAGTCTTGCTTTGCTTGTTTTGCTGTTCGTTGATAAAACGCACGATCTTCGTATCGTGTTCATTGTGTTAAGTAACGAGATAGAGAAAATGATGAAATTTTGCTGAACGATCGAGTTACCGATTGCTGTACATAATTTGGTTTCTATGCAAATTTGGGAGCTGTTACAAAGTTGACGCGAATCAGTTGCAATGAAATATTTAATTTTATTTAACCATTACAAACGGGTTTAATATTATAGATAGATAGATAACAAAATTATACAAATATAAGCTTGCAGAATGATTTGCTTGTAACAACATGGAAATACTATAAAACTGTTTTCTTTTTTTTTAACTTATTTTTTAATATATGCTGCTTTGCAAAATAATAGTATAAGCTTTTGTTACTACATAAGATAAAGGTATGGGTTAGAGGGATGAAATCAAACAATCCAAGCAAACAATGCATTCAAAACAGTAGTGCCCTACAATGATACCTTTGTTGGTAATTTGTTTTCATTGAATGTTAGCTTTAAATAGCATGAATTTTTAGAAACCTAGAAACTATGACTTAGAAACCAGCATATTGTTTGGCACAGTTTGTAATAATTTAAAATGCGTGTATATATCGTTCACTATTCCTATCTGATATCAATTTCAAAGCTGCTGTATAGGTTAGTATTGTTGTCCATCTTTCTGGATCTTTTGTATCAATATTATCCAAAACATTATCCACTGTATCTGGTCAGGACTGGTGATAAAGTTGGTCAGATTCTTTGCGACTAGAATTTTCTTTTCGTCTTCCGTGAGCAGTAGCGTTAATCTGGAAAATATTAAGCTGCTGATGGTGTTGAAGGTCCAAGAAAGGCTTTAGTTAGTTTTAGAACAGTCACCAAATCATTCTTGCAATGACTGTTTATCGGAACTTTTTCCAAAAATCAGAAATTGAATATTTTGACAATTTTATCGATCCGTAGACTCAATTAAAATTATAAAACAAATTATAGAATTAAATTCCGACGAAATATTGTCCCCAGATAGCAAAAACTTGTTGTTATCAAATTTAAACGCAGTATATGAAGTTCTTTCAACAATAAAGAGATTTTCCTTGTTTTCGTCTTGAGTTTCGTTCACATTCCCGAGACTCTGTTTACCTAATTAAACGAAATTAATTGAGCAAACCAAAAACAGACCAACTGTATACACGGAACCGATATCACCTCGACGCCTTTAAAATTGCTTCCACAAACAGAACGATCCATTGCATCTCAAACAAGGATGCGTTTTTGAACGCGTAAATCCCACCACGAACGATGGCGTGCGATGGGTTGAAGATGACACCGTTTAGCGCACCGTTCGCAGGTGTGGAAAGCGTCAGCATACTGACCTTGATCGGCACCTGCAATACCGTGGCGATGGGTAGCAGCATAAAACATAGTACCGGCCAACGCCTCACACGAGACACACTGTGCGGTTGCATGCCAATGTTTGCTGTTTATACATGCACGTGCCTCAAACGGACCGGGGCGTTTGTGCGGGCCAGCATAACTGCGCCGCGATGCATCGACGTACATCGCTTTCGGGCTTCGTGTCGCGGTAGCATGGTTCGGTTAGCAATTGGTCCCTCCGAGGAGCTTGTGTGCGGAATGCTAACGTGCGGGCTAATCGATTGTTTGATTAACACAGTACCCCCTTTAGGCAGGCAAGTGTGAGATGGTTTGCTTTGCTCACGATTCACCGTCTTACCTAGATTCCGTACAGATCTTGGCGGATGCCATCCACTGCACTTGCAAGGATAGCAGCGGAAAGAAATTCGGTGCAAATGTAAATAGAGTGATTAAATTTTGAAGAATTCAAGTGGATGATCCACATTTTGTTCGGCTGAATAAGCATTTTTCATACGCAAATTAGCAAATCCAGATATTCCGGAAGTGCAGAACAACCTGCATCGAACGCAAGGTTGCAAATAGGGTATGTATTGCCGCACGGACGACTATTAGTGAATAGTAAAACAATACAAAAGTTGCACCAAAGGAGTCAGTTTACGTCCATTGGGCAGTATTTGCTCACATGTTGTCCATGATCCCATTTTGCGCGGGTTCGATCATTACAGCCGAAGACGCATACGAAAGTAGCGAAAGTGGATGTCGTCATGGTGTGGATGCCAGTGTGGGTGAAGGTATTTTATCAGCCTGGTTGAGTGGAATAATTATTTGTGCAGTAGTTAATGATCATTGCCACCGTAGAGCTGTAGAAAAAATAGCTAATTTCTAATAAAAAAATAAATAGCTAATAAATAGCTAAAAAAATATGTTGCTATGAAAACATAAGGAACGCTTTAAGGCATGTAATTTTATTTGCAGTGGTTTAATAGTAAAAGTTTTACAATTTCTGTAAAAACATGAAAGAAACATTTTACAGCTTCTGATCAATTGTTTTATACAGCGCACGGTCTTTTCTGACGTTTAGCCAGTTTGACTTATCTTAAAGACAGAAGTGCTCTTTACACTTAATGAATCGTTCCCAAATGAAATTTAGAAGACACGATTTGAAGTTTGGATATAGCAAATGCAACCAAATGCAATACCCAAGTGAGAAGCGAAAACAGAAAATAGAAGAGTGAAATGTAAAAGGCAAATGTTAATCGTGTGAATCAAAAACGCTGCTCCATTTCCTTAAATTCACAGCATAAGTCTGCATCTGCATACGGCGCATGGGAGACACAGTTCACTTCAAGTAAGATGCACATTGCCGCGTATGTTTTCACTTCGTGCCGGTGGGACGTTAAGTTTGCCTGGTTGCTATCGAGGTGGAGTAGCAGTTTGGGGACGGATTATTAATAAAATGCATTTTGATAGCTTGCCCCCCGCTAGCCAGCTTTCAGTGGTGTGTGAAAAGCTTCACACCCCAACCATTGCAACCGGGTGATTTTAAGTTGGACATACATTTTACCGCAGTGAGATCCCAATGAGAGCAAAACTGGGTTGGCTTGCTTGGCGTTTCATAATTGGGTTTATTGAGCTATTCGTGTGTCGTGTTTTGCTGGAGCCGGATACAACAAGACTCTTTCACTTTGTACAGATGTGTGTCTCTTTAGTGGGATAGAAATATTCGGGAATGCGAGGTCAAATTAATCTACGTGGTTATTGTTAAAACATCTCTTCAAACACCACAACCATTATCAACGCAATTTGAAGCTCATAGTCAATGCGTGTGGAAATTTTTAACAAAAGACTTCAATTCCTACGCAAGCTACAAACCTGGTGTAATGAGCCCGGTAGTTTTTTTTGTTTATTATCGATTGCTGACAGTAAATACGAGCGATAACACATTAAAATGCAGACAATTGTGGCGCGCAGGTCATGCATAATACAAATTATGCGCGAACCAATTTAACGATGGACAATTAAATCTCTTACGTCGTTTGTATTGTTGGTTTGCCCGCCAATTGCGTGCGGTGTATGGCGTATCGAACAGTGTTATGATCTTGTGGTAAATACATCTCTAGCTGCAATACCAGACGGCTATGCGCGATACAATCGCAATACTCACGCTCGACTCAATGTTTGATTTTTCATTGCATAGCTGCAAGTTGCAGACGTCATTAATCTTGGTATTTCTCTCTTTCTGGTTTTGGTGCATTAATCTTTACCGTGGGCGAGATTAGGCTGACCAGAGATTGACCTCAAAAGCACAAACCTCCCGAACCGGGGTGCAACCGATCAATTTAGAAACGGTCACGATGATGCTGACTGGCTGGCAAGAAGATGGAATATGTAACATGTTTTGGATTTTTCATTCCTCCTTAGGTGCAAACGAGACGCCGGCAATGGGACGCACATTAATCATTTGAACATTCGAATTTGTCGAATAGCCGGGTGGGTGCATAGCATTGTGGTTAGATTTGCTCAACCATACGTCGAGACCCGGTAAAGGCTAGTGTCCGAAGTGTCCCATTCGGAATGTCATATGGAATACCGAAGGAAACACAATCGTCTCCCACATGGTTTCACTGCAAGGGAAGTTCAACAACTGCACATTCCATTGACCGTTGCCTTCCGCTTCCGAGTCGGTCTGTCGGAAAGCAGCAGACAAAACAAATGAAACTAAAATCACCCAAACCGTTACGATCGTGGCTGATCGCGGGAAAAGCGGCTTACTTGACCGGAGACCGAATGGTGGAGCATCGGTTGATCTGGTAGCCTCCGGCAATCTCGGGTGAAGCAAACATTTGCTCGCTTTCGGTTTCACTCCTCGTTAGCGACCAGAAGACTCATTTCCCGACCATTACCGCAACTCATTCGCTTGCCTCGGGGTTCTCGGGCCAAAAATCTTGGCGTCCCGTCCCGGGGATTGTTGGGGCGAGTGGTACAAAATTTGTGACCCGCTACAGCAGTGGCATGCGTGCACGGGCTGCATACATGCATGTAAGCACGAGATCGTTATCGTGTATCGGCCCCCGGGGTGGAGACTACAATTCCAGACATCCAGCAAACCGCAGCATTGCCCCGAGATTGGGAAGTGAAATGAAAGTGAGTTTCCTTTAGCGGAGAAACAATTGTTTGCGGCGTGGAACTGTCGGTCGCACGTACGTGCGACGTTGATGCTGGGAATTGTAACCGATTAGGATTTTGTTTGCATGGTTTGCGTTTTTAAGGTGGATCGGTGGATGGATTATTTTACCAACCTCCTGATCTACTGATTGGAGATATCCGGTAAGGAAATTTTCGACAATGATAGTGGAACTTCGTTTGTGATAAACTATGAAGAAAAAAAAGTAAGTATTAAGTAAATTTTCCTTCATTATTTGATTTATGGATCATAATGAAACTTTGAAAATGTAACTTTAATAAAAATAGGCTCAATATTGGAAACAAATTATTGTCTAGCATAGTGAAAAAAAATTGTTTCATAAATATTTGTTGCGAAAACAACATCATGCACTACAGCATGTCGGCTACACGTGGACAATTTTTATTTGAAATAAATTCTTCTGCCTCTGTGTTCTGCGTCGTTGATTTCCCTTTCGTTGGATGTGTGATGAATTTTCCGCCGAACATTTTCGATATGGTGCGTTGGGTAGGGGCTACTTTGTGGGTCATCTATGCTCCACGGTGATAAGCCGTATCAATTCAACCACAAAAAAGGCTAAAGAAAGAAAGAGCCAGATCATATCATGTTAGAGACTGTTGCAATCATCAGCTGCTGCTCTACGGTTTGTGTCCTGTTGCTTCTCCTCACCCATTAGCCACAATCGGTTGCGTTTGAATGTGATTTTTTCGTTGTTGTTTGTTGGTATTTTCGTTTACTCATTTCGTTTTTATTTCGGTAGGGGAAAGTACGATCTCTTTTACCCTTTTTTGGTTGGGTAATTAGAAATGTGGCATCGTCACGGCGTCTGGTGTGGTTGTACGTTTTTCTTTTTTTTAATGACTTTTCACCAACCCCCCCCCCCAAGAAGAAAACGTTGAAGAAGATGAACGAGGTGGCCAAATTTTCCGACAAATCGTTGCGCAGCCTCGTCTGAAAATACAGACCTGACTATGTGTGTGTGTTGTGCGCTCGAATAAGAGCGATGATTTTTCTCCGGCACATACGCTCCTTATCAAAGCGATGAGCGTGGAGCACACGTGTGCGAAAAAAAAGCAAGCGAACAGACAGAGTGTGGGGCGGGTGAGAAAGGCAGTATGAAGTGTGATCGTGAGCTGTAGGCAGGGAGGATCACATTGGATCACAATTGCTCTTCTGGTTCGGTGGACCGGCGAAGGTTCGTCGCCTGATTTCGTTCGAAGTCTTTTCGTGAGAGTTAATTAGAGCCACACAGGAAAGCGCCGTTTGCCGGGAAAATGTGATACTCGCAAAACAGGGCCGATGATGTGTCAATGTTTGCCACCCGAGGCATACGTACGACCTTATGCACACGCACACGCACTAGAAAGCTTCATCAGCCCGCCATTACAAGCCACCTGATAACGCGACAACGTTGCGGTCGTACGTCGCGATTCAGCAAGTGCCATTGGGCAGCTTATCATTGATGTTTCACTTTCTACCGACACCGGTTTCGGGTGGTTGGTGACACGCGGAGAGCGAAGTGCGTACCAGCTATCACTTTCAACTTGCACGACAAACCCAATAACTACCAGCACGGATGGTACGCGTTGAAGGGTCACCTCGTTCGCATGTAGGCACGCGAGCATAAAATATGTTCACAGAGCGGATCAAAATGGTCACGATTGTGGTTGTGTTGTGTGTGTGTGATTGTTTTTTTATTATACACGCAATGTTAATCCAATGTATTGATTGCATTTGCTGCATCATATCCCTTTCCAGCTAGTGGGAAGTGATGAAAAGTTGAACTCTTGAGGGGCAGTGCAATGAAACGTTTGAACCATAGCTTGTGAAGCGCAGTTTCTAAATCATTAAAAATAAACATAAATAAATTGCACGTCAATAACACTTTTAAAACATATCACATTCCTGACCCATTCCGCCCCAAACGCATGCACATCTTTTCATCTTTCACAAAAACTCTCGTACGGGGTGCCCAAAGCACTCCGGAAACCTGGTCCGCAAACAGCTCGGGGGGTACGCTGTTCATGGAATCGGGGAATGAAAAGCCCCCATCTAGCGGCAAACAGCTTTACCATCGACGGTTTGCAACATCTGCTGGAACGGCAGCCCGGTACGGTAGTAAAACGGTGTGTTATCAACACACCACTTAATGATGGGGGTTGTTGCCCTTTACCGCACCGTCGCGAATAGGAAGCATCTACTTTGCCGATCGTTTACAATCGTACACAAAGCGCTCGACACAAAGTGTATGGGAAGTGTGTGGCTGGCATGGTGCAGAATGCTACTGGCCGCATGGGGATGCAACCGGGGTTCGATGCGGTGCAACCGGCTGTGCCTGCTTCGGAGCGGTAACTTGAGTAATGATCGTTCAGTTTTTAACGACCTAACTTTGATTTACGAGTGTTTGTGTGTGTACTTTTCCTTTTAGTATTTGCTCCCTTTCCGTACCTTGACGTTCGTTCTTCCAGGGTGCAGGGTGCATATCTTATCACTCAACGGATGCAGTTTTGTGTTGTGCAGCGTAAATGTTGCTCAAACGTTTGACGCGTGTGGGGGCGTTAGAAATAGGAAAGAAAACAACTTGTTTTCACATGCATTTCTAAGTTAATGCATTTCGTTTGTGAAGCAAGTGAAATAAATTTTTCATGATGGAGTGTGATGCTTTAAATGGAATGTTTAGACAGTCGTAGGTAGCAGATTAATAATTATTTGTTAATTTAAAAGATGATCATCGGACATCCGGGTGTCGCAATGAATCGGATTTTACAGTTCAATCTGACGAATTGGGCTATGATGGACCCAGACGTCTACGATACGACTTGCTCAAACTTTTTAAAATCGTACATGTTATGTCTTTGATTAAATGCGGAAAGAGCGTACAACTAAGCAGAACTGGTAAATCAAATTCTTTGTTGTTCAAAGCAGTCACATACAGGGAATGAGCTCAAATGTTCATATTTTCCTCATGTATAATAAATGTCTATTGATAATTTTTTTGCTTCCAAAATGGATAGTCTCTTATATACAAACGAAGACTTTTTGTTTATTTTATTAACCAAAACAGTGTACGGTGAGCTATAAACTTATTTGAAAAGGGTGTGCTCTTCGCTCTAGATGACATCTTATTATGGAATCAATCCAACCAACCAAACCCAATATTGATGTTCACCGTAATTCGATTCGACTCCAATGTTAATACGACAGGAGGTCTTGCGTCGTGGAACGCTGAGCCGATTACTTGAAAAACATTATAAGAGACGTTTGACAGACTATTTATTAGAAGTATTATCTCACATTACTAACAAACAATTGGTGTAGGACATTTTTGTACCATTTAATATTGATTCGTCTTCAAACTTGAAGCCAAAGCTTTTTCTTAATGCTAGAAGCGAATGTAGCTGCCCAGCTCTCTATAAAAAAAAAAAACAAACAACAAAATCTTTGAAATGCTCTCTCCTTGCCTTACCCGGCCAAAGTAACATCGAATAAGATGTTAGATGTTTATAATTAAAATCAGATCAAATGCACCCATTTACGTAACATCATCCGGTATCAAATTTCAAACACACCGGGTTTCGGGAATCTGCAAAACCGAAAAAAGAAAACCCTTTTCCGGTTTCCACTTTCGTTTGCTTTCTCTGCCAAGCGGTTGGCTAGCGGTAAAAGCCCAAACCCAGTACGCCGATTCGTTAGTTCGATTCGGTTTGATTTCCAAAAAAAATAACAAAACTCCTTTTTGCGGTGAAGCTAAGCGTGTGGTTTGATAATTGAATTTCGATCAATTTCCGTACGATGGTTTTCCGCTTTGCTGCCGTTATTTTATTACGTTTCCACCAGCAATCTATTCAAATACGGTGCGTTCAAATGCTTGACAGCGTCCTTCAGTTCGTGGCAAGGGCGTACGACAACGGACACCACGTAACGCCCAGGCCCAAAAGAATGAAAGCCTCCCTAAGGCGATGCTTTTGTTAGTGAAAATGGGCAGACATAGAAAAAAAAACACACACACACCTATACATACAAAGATTACTTCTCCCACTGAGGAAACATCGGAAACGTTCGAAACATTTTCCTACGCTCCGATGGTCCTCGGCTTTGGCGAGATAAGCGTACGCGCGCCGTGTGATGAAACTAATTTCACTTTCTTGCAACCACTTTCGGAAACGGAAAAATTCAAATTTGATTTTTTGGTCTCGGTTCAGTATATGACGGGCGGTATTTTTACTGTACGCCGATTGTACGATTGAGATGCAAAACGATGGAAAATTGGAAAAACCATAGCTCGATGGGCCGGCTGCCGGTGGACGGATAGACAATAAGCGAAAAGCAAATGCAAACAGCCAGTGAGTGACTTTGTAGCAACCACACCACACCCAGTTGTTGTTACAAATTTGAAAAGTGAAATTTTAATAAAATTTTCGTCACCCGACACCGGTGGACGTGAGCACTGGATCGATTCGGATCGCTGCGTGTTGTAAAAATAGGAAACAAAATGACTCACAATCATTGTGGTGTTTGGTGGCATCGACACTACGGATGTGAAACAGTATTGAGTTTGTTCATAATTTTCGGCCAGACTGTCAGCCAGACCTTCACTGTTTGATCGCAAGACGACGATCGTGTGTCAACAGATGGCGTCAACCTGCGTGCTGATGGTTTGAAAATGGCGTGAAAGTATTTTATTTATTTCCGGGTCAAAGTAGGGTTTGGTTTGAAATTTAAAAATTGACATACGATCAGTGCAACCTACATAAAAATATCGAAATCAAATATCTTTAGTATGGTGTCAGCAAATTTCTAATAGTTCAACAAAAAAGGCTCCAAAATTACCAACAGGAATGTGTGCGTGTATGTGAGAGTATATTTTAATCATTTTTTTTGCACATTTCACTCTATCGTACAAGCTAATATCATGTACTTAACGGTCACGGTTGTAAATCAACCTCTTCCGCCAGGCTAGACAACATTTATCACAGTTTCCATCGTCTTTACCGACACCGGTACTGCAATGTGAAAATGTCTTTCTCTCGTTTTGCCCATTTGCGATGCATTCCGCTTCAAACCATTCATTTCATTTGCCAGCCCTACGGTACAATGATCTTTATCGCGTACATCCAAACGATGAAGTTCATTTTTCCTCTTTCTCTCTCTCTCTCACTCTCTCTGTCTCTCCTTCTCACTTTTTCTCCCTTGTAGTGTAAAGAAAATCGCACTGCTTACGAAACGGGAGCAAAAATGAATCGATAAATCTGCACGCCACATCAAGCGACGAACCCGAAGTGTAAGTTAGCAGCACATATTTTGATTAATTTCTTCTGCTTTGCAAATTGAGACGAACCTAAACACGTGGACATACTTAGGCGCTACATTAAATGCACATCCACGCGCACACACACAATTATGCATGAAGATTTAATCCTTTTCGAGGGATTGTTGATCACATTTTCTCTTGCAATGGTTTGCATGTGCCGTTTTGAGGTGGAAAACAGACTTCACACGTCTCGTACATCTACACGTTGGATGACATTTTAACATTGCGACACGTTTCGTGGTCATTGCCTTGGTACGGCGGCGCAGGTTTTTGCTTGCTCAGTTTCGTTTCCCTATGGGACGGCCGATGATCCACTGGTATTGAATGAACAAATAAGAATTCGAACTGATGTGTAAAAGAGGAAGAGACTAGTAGTAAAACAAAAACAAAACTATGCCAATGAACTGTGCCGCGGATCGGTCGGTCCGGTGCATGTGCATCCCGTGTGCATTTGGTTTGCTGCATTTGTTCGCTCCATCGCCCGGTTTCCGTTTCGCTTTCATGCGAACTGTTTTAGCGATCGGTTGTGATGCCGAGCCGAAACGAATCGACCAGCGTCCAGTGCATTAGTTTCAGATGCGTTGCGATATTTCTCCACCATTCCGGCCCGGGTATTGCGTCTCACTGGTCCCACGCTTTCCTGTTTCTGATGCGGTTGTGAATTGTGGAGCAGATGAAGACTGGCCTGCAGGTTTTTAGGGGTAGGAAAGAGAATAGGATGCAAGTGGATTTGTTTTATTTTTCTGGAGCTGACCACCGCCTGAAGCCGCAGCCTGCAATGTCTGGCCGGTACATGAACTGGTGCATCACTAACAAACCTTGGTGCAATTTTTTTATCCCTCCATTCCAGATGGCTGCCTCGGTGGGTAGTTGGCAAAATGAGGATTTGAAAAATAATAACCGTTTGAGACACTTTCTCCGTTTTCGCGTCGGTGGTTTTATTGGCACATCTTATACCGCCACCAGCAACTGGTTGTATCTGGTGCCCCGAGCCTCCATCGATTGCCAGATTAATTCCAGTACTCCAATCACCGTACCTGCACTACGGTAAGCCAAAGTTTTCCCTCAAAAATCATCCGGGTAAAGCTTGAATCTGGCTGTCCAGGAGGAATTTACCAGGAGTCCATATAGGTTTGAGGAAGAAGTTTTAATGCTTCAAACGAGACAGTTGAAATCGTCGCAGCCGTCTGGCAAGTGCGGCGCCTTCGTTGATCGTACTTTATTGCGACATTTGCCTGTTTAGTGGATCAATAAAATGAAGGTAAGGTGTACTATTTCGATAATTGTAATCGGATTTCGTTGTGGTGTGCGACGAAAGTGCAATTTTAAGGTGCTAAATGAAAGGTCGTTTAATAATGCATCAAGTCACATAGTATTATTTTTTGGAACAATGTATCCGTAAATCAGTCAAAGTTAACTTTATGTTTAAATTATGCAACATTATCAAGCTTTTGAAAATACTCTATAAACCTACCTAGTTATGGTAAAACTTGTTAAAAAAATATTTAAATAAATTTTAACAAATACTAAATACATAATCATAATGATGGGGTTTAATTTATTTTGATTAATTTCCTTAACATAAAAACATATCCAAGAAAAAAACCCGTTTGCGTAACAGACGATAACAAGGGCCCACATTGGTTTGCGACTGAATTTGCCTCCAACCATTCCATGCAATCGATCCATACGGGCCCCATTCAACATTTTGCAGATGATGGAAAATCTGGTTGCACATGCTCAAAAAAAAAACAAGACCCACTCTAAACTCCAAACGAGACTTTCCTTCTACGATTCGTCGATTGAAGCATTGAAGTCACTCTGGAAGCATTTTTACGTCCATTTTTTTGACCTATTGGAGCACGTTCAATAATAATAACCTTGGCATGTCGCCGATGGAACGGAAAACCAGTAGTCGGTTCATTAACGTGCACTATCGGCCAACGACCATAGAAATGACCGGAATTGGCAGTAGTTTGTGCCAATGCACTTGCTTCTTTGGAGCGATAGGCAGTTTATGCTGAAGTACGTGATGCTGGATGCGACTGGCGCCCCATAAGCTCATAAGCCATCGGATGATGTTGATGTCGTTTTTTTCTGTTAGCTTATATGTTAATGGAATGTCCGGCTCTGTCATATTAGATTGGACGGGAAGTCGCTCTCTCCTCGATGTGTGTTTAAAAATATTTTCAAAAAGAATGAATTAAATATTTTGTTTTCATTTTAGAAAATTTTCATTGTTTTTTATCATTACCTTTAATTATTTTACAAAATAAGGATCATGCATCATCTCAGTTCTTCATGAGTGATCACACAAGAACCAGATGTGCTCTAGATGTGAGATCCTTCTTCTTATCGATCGATCGAAATCGATCATGTTTCTCATAATTAAAAAAACTATTCACCGTAATTCAATAATCTAAGTAATTTAGTAATATCTTCCATACTTTGTGAAGTGTCTGGATCTGAACTGATCGAAGCGAAGTTATAACTTCCTTTTTTTGTTGCTTCTCTCTTTGATCAGAACATCCCAATTCCGTCAATCCTGTCCGCAAGGTTCAATCAACTTGCCGCAAGGATGTGCATCGTGTAATTGGCGCACTGCGTCCCCTTTCCGATCACTTCTTTTCCTTCTGTAGTAAAACTTCAATCGAAAGCGAAAAAAACCGAAACAAACAAAGCTTGCGAACCGCCACTGGTATGCAAAATAACGTTGGGGCAACCGACAGTGAACAAAAACCAAATATGCAAATGAATTCTACACCGCTGTGTGGCCCGAAGTTTTCCCTCCGATCGTGTACTACGGTAGTTGCGCCGTACGCTTCGTTCCGGCAACCAGAATTGGGTCATCACTTTCATTTTGCGGCTTGTTTGAAGAATACCGGGCAAAGAGTGAGAAACGGAATACAGAGTAGTTTGGTGGAAAATTAAATTTATCAGTGTAACATTTTTGTGAGTGACATTGAAATGTACCAATTTTGTAGAACCAATCAGCAACTTTTAATACGCCATTGTGTGCACAGATATATTCTTTCTAAAGCTGACACAACCGTATTCAGTAAATATTATATTTGTTTTTTGTGTATCAGTGTCATATCAACAGTAGTACGAATTTCACATTTTCTTGAACTATCATATTTATTTATAAATAACGTATTATGAAGGCATTTAACATGGTCGGAAAATTCAGAATATGTTAAAAATGTCAGTTGTCATATGTCAAAAATATCAGTAAATAAACAGTTTTGCAAGCAGCAAACACAGTCTATTGTAAGAGGCATATCCTGTACAGTTATCATTTCTTAGGCAAGATAACAGCTTAACAAGCTCATATGATCTCATAATCGAGTTTATTGGTCATAGTTTCGAAATATATGTATATCATTTTACGTTTTCATAAGTAAATTTTCTTAAAGCTTTTATAAAATTTCTAAAAGTGCCATTTTTTTTAGTGATGACCTATAAGTTATTGCTGCCATGTGTCTTACTGTTTATTATATATGTTACTATCATACTGCATAATCTATATAAAATTAAAAAAGCGAAATTGGTGGGAAAATCTATTCAATCAGATTAACAACTAACTAAACATGATTAAATAACGGTTTAAAGCTGAAGTGTTGAGATATTAAGATACTGCAGATCATCTCGGTGCGATAGAAAGATCTAATTAATACTTTTTAATGTGCTCTACGCAACACCTTTGTGTTATTCCATCCTTGAACTAAAATACCGATTTCCGTGAAATCTTAACTAAACAATTCTGCAAACGATGAGCAAAATAATCACTGCGTATCATTTGTTGCGAAACATTTGATCGTTTCACAGCCGTTGCCATGGTCTTTTCCTAGCATTATTTGCGAAACTTCTCGCCCCCTACACGCGATCTAGGTGAACCGATAGAGCCGACTGGAAAATGGTCTGATAATGTGTGATATAACGATATGTCACAGCACGTTCCAGTGATTCGGGAGTACATTTTCCGTACATCTCGTTGTGTTCCGAGGCGTAACGTTTGTGTTTAGCAAAACGTTACATATTTATCACATTGTCAAATGTTGTCCTGGTGGTTGATTAATTGGTGTCTTTTTTCAACAATTAAAATTGAGGACACAAACGTTACAAAAGTAGCTAGCATATTTAAGTGAAAGGCGGTAGCAATGGGCAGATTTAAGATTATATATGTAAAATTAAAAATTGAAACAAAACAATTGCTTATTTCTTTTTCAACAGATCCTGATAATCGAATAGACACAAAGTTACTCACTGCTACTGTTGCGAAATTTGTTTTCGGGACCGTTGTTCCCGCTTAGTCATCGACCACTACCGACTTGGCATGCGCAAACATGTCTGACGTTAAAGCTACGACGGCATAAAGCAGTTACATAAGCCGGATTTGTGCGGGTTTGCACTGTAAAAACCGTGTCAAATGTGTTCCCTTCCACAAAGCGTCATGTTCGAATGATGCGCACTGGCAAACGTGAAACGACAAGCAAATATGAGGGTATCTGCAAAACGGAAATCCTTTAACGTGCCCACCATCAAGGACGCTTTCGGGACCAGTTGATTCATCGAGATCGGGGACATTTGCGGATTTCATTTGATCCGGTATCACACCCCCGAATCATCG
Source organism: Anopheles moucheti (assembly GCF_943734755.1). Lineage (NCBI taxonomy): Eukaryota > Metazoa > Arthropoda > Insecta > Diptera > Culicidae > Anopheles > Anopheles moucheti. Next base: position 37,825,869 of record NC_069140.1, on the reverse strand, counting down.
CCAAAGCGGTAAGTACCCTCTGACGTCATGTGGTTCGGTAGCAGGCCAAACAACGGCAGACGTGATGCGTACAACGTTGAAAGCGAAAGCATGCTACCGTTTCCGTCCGTGGCCAAGTGTTCGGCTCAGTGTGTCAGTTGAGTGAGTGACGCACACGTGTTTGGCGTTGGCACGAAGAAGCCACCACATAGTCGAGTTGCAGCACCAGCTCGACACGCACCACGAACCAAAACTAAAACCCCGAGTGCGCAATCGGCTATCGGTAGTGGCTTCGGTAGTGTTTCTCTCCTTCGCTTGCGTTACCGCTAGAGGGCGCTCTAGCTCAGCTCTTGGGTGTGTATGTGTGTGCGCACGATCGATGCAAACGGGGAGCAAGTGGAGGGACACAACTTTCACGTCATATAAAATCGCCGGACAGACCGTTTGCCGGCGTTATTGCCATACCGAACGTCTATGCGCGTGCACACGAAGGCTCCGCTGGATTGGAGCAGATTTCCCTGAATGAAAACACCAAGTGTCGGAAAAGTGGATGAGCTGGTGGTAGAGTGATAACGTGGAAGAGCAAAAAAGGATAAAAAGAAAAACCATACGCATAAGAGGGTGACCACTAGAGTGAGTGTAGGACTTAAGATAGTCCAGCAAGAAGGCAACACTGCTGCTGATTAGTGTTGACAAGTGACGCGTGCGCTGTAAAAAGGGAATTCGCCGTGTTCAAACTGATCGAATCGCAACGTATCGCGACGTGAAAGTGTGTGTATGCAAACGTAGTGTACCCACAAGACCCCAACACCCCCGGAGGGAGATATTCAAACAAAGTGTGTGATCTGAAGGAATTCGGCAACTACTCGTGGAACGACGTGTGGCAGTTTGCAAGTCTGTTGGCAGCTAACGACAGGTAAGATAGGACCATCGAGCTGCGGCGGAATGTGCTTCCTGGAATTAAAAGAAATGAGATCAGTGTAGTAGAGTTGCCCAGGCAAATGATGGGCCTTGTTCCATCCGATGTTAATTTAATGTGATCAACCGATCGATGCGATCGAACACATGTTGCAGCGGGTCGTGCAGCTTGCAGCTACCGGCTTTGCACGGCGAATCTGTCGGATGAGTTTGTGAGATTTTAATCGGTTGGAGTCGCGCTCTCTTTTCACTGCCAAGCGTTGACCGTGTATATGGTGTGCATGGAGCATTGTGTTTGTGTGTGCGTTGTGGTGTGAAGGAGTGTATGTGTGCATTAAAATGTGCTCCAGTTATGATGTTACAGGATAGGATAAGAAGCGGGAAAGGCAACCACTTTCCGACACTGAGCACCTTCTCATTTCCATCCCAATCGTTGGCTTTCCGGAAGCGTGCAACAATGTGTGTTTGGTTGCTTCCAGTGTGCCGAACCGTACCACAGGGGTTTGATGCAGCATCCCTTCGCAGCACTTTCGCTGCCGGTGGTACGGTGTGTGTTTGCTAGAAAAAAAATGGAGCAATCCACACTAATAGCATTCGTGCAGATGCAGATCACGCACCACTATTGTGAACTGCTGCAGCAACTGCATCGCGCATGCCTCCTTTGTTTGGCTTCAGACACGCTGCTCCCACTCATTACGCACCGACGATGATTGACTTTTGTTTCGAAGGATTTTGACGGAACAAGAGCAGGCGACGAAGTTTCCCCTCTCCTGTGATGGTGAGAAAAATGGAGCCGCACGCTGTATGGAGCGAGAGTTTAATCCCGGTTTTGCCCCCTTCATTCCCAGCTGGTGTTTCTTCTTAGGCGGGAGTGATTGGATTAAATTACGACCGCATGCTCTACCTCACCGCTTGCTGTCATGCCTGTCAGACTCGTCTTTTCGTTGGGAACAAATCGTGACAGTCGGCCGTGGAGTATGAACCTGGCCAACGTACTAGCAAGCATCGTTAAGAAACGGTTGTTTTTTGTTACGTTTCGCTTATATTCACTTTCTGTTTCTGCTGTCATCGGAGACACCAACACTGCCGCATTCTTTACCATCTTGCATATCTTTTGTTTACGGCAAAGCGACGAACCCCCAAACGATGCATTATGCCAAAGCGAGAAAGAGCGCTCGTTTATGTTTCTGAGCTCATTTTGCAACCCGTTCGTTTCCCATTCAATGCACCCAACCATAATCTGCATCGACCTGCCAACCCTCTTCGATTAAACCTCGACAATTTCGCATAGAGACAGATAATAAAAAGAACAGGTATCGAAGAGGAAGAGAGAAAAAAAATGTACGCACTTGCAACAATGTGCAACAGCTGTATGCGTTTGTCACTGGCGCTTTTGAGGCATATGCGATGCAATTTTACACCCGGTCGGCCGTACACCAAAGTAGGACGAAATTACAATAACATAATTTAGCACAGTTTACGATTCCGGGTTCGTGTTTGGATGCGTGTCACTTTCGATAAGCAGCCAAAGAAAGCGTTTAATTAAGGCGAACAAGGTTCCATCTTTTGCATTTCTTCTTACACTGTTTCTTCATTAGGGCTCTTATCAAGGGAAGAGTGACAAATTTTTGACACACAAAGTTGTGCCACGATCGGTTACGTGCAAGCGTCGAACAAGCGATATGAATGAGTTTATTAGTTTCAAAAGCCTTTTAAAGGCAGCAAAATTTGATTTTTATCATTTCTGTGTAGGCACATAACAAAAACACGGGAAGGCTACCGGATGTAGCAAGGAACGCTGCAAACAAATGAAATATCTCGCATAAAAACACAATCCAAAGCTGCTAATTGATTTCATTAAGAGAGTTTACGTTTCGTTATTAATTTTTCTCCATTTTCTGTTTCTTAAGCGGCTTGTATTTTTTGCAATTTTAATCTTTATTTTTCCATTTTTTTTCTGTTTCTTTTTTTTTGTCTCGAGAAACTTTTGGATGCGAGAAAACAAGTTGTGTTTTTACGGAAGCCATACAATGAGTAGGTTCCATTAATAAAAAAATATTGACATTCCAGAAGAGTCAAATAGTTTAAATCTGGGTTTGATAGGAGTATCGAGTTAATTTAGTGGAGGAACACGACTATATTAAACGAATCAACACACGTGTCTACGTGCTCTACTTTATTTTGTATGCTCAAATGTAAGGCAAACAGACAGTCAACGACCATACAGCTAACACAATCACTCTTGATGATTAATAATGTTTCGTACGGTGCTTAGTGCTTAAAATATTAGCATCCACCGGTGAACAGGCCAGAAAGCAACTATTTCTAAACAAACATCTGATTTCCATGTGTCACGACAGTGATTACCAGTGGCTCTATAGGGGAGCGGACATAACAAACTGAAAGAAAGACGAAAGCAACAGAGAACCCAAACATAAAACCTTCACCTTTGCCCTATTTCTTACATCCTTCGAAGGTACCGTTGTCGGTCGGCGTAGACCCTCATGGAACCGACTGATCAACACCTTAAACAGTGTCAATTTCATTTCATACCCCAAATCGATACGCAACGTGACTGACTGGTGCAGTGGGAAAGCGAGCACCGGCAACCGGTTGATTTATCTTACCGGTCGGTTCGTCGCTTGTAAGTCGGCTGGTGCAAAGCGTTGAAATCTATCGTTTCACATTTTTGTGCCGAAGCGCAACAGGAGCATTTTCGTTCCGTTTGCGGGATAAAACAGGCCGCAGCGAAAACGAAACAGAAAGGGTTTTCATTAAAAAGAACGGAAGGGAAGCAACAGATAAATATGCCGAAAAACCGTATACACCGTAGATGTGGGAGTCGGTGGCAAAAGGAAAAAGGCCATGCTAATGAATGATGATCGTTTACAGCATCTGGGTTGATCGTTTCCCTCCTGGGTTTCTTCCTTGCAAACCATTTTCTCCCCCATCGCCTACAAACCGCGATGGATGATAAATGTGATGCTTTGTTTTTCCTGTGTGCCGGTTAGGCAGTTTTCGTGTCGTTTTCTAGAGCAGTGAAGTGAAATTTGTATTCACAGTACATTCCTTCACTGAAGGGTGTGGAATAGGTGTGCAGATCACGCAAAGCAAGCATCAAATCGGTGCGGTTTGTGTGCTTAACTGCAAAAGGCTCGCATTAACTGAATTTGGTGAAAAGTGCAAATGTTCACCAAAGATAGTTTACTAGCGATACAGTACTAGAGATGGAAGAAATAAGTAAAATCATACCTTAAGCCCTTAGATGCTCTTTGCTGTACTGTGCACGATTAAACCATTACAATTTAAAGACTCATTCGTGCCATTTACTTTAGGTTCAAGTTGCCAGAGCGATTCTCATTATCTGGACCGTATGGTTTGCTCGTAAAAGTTAATGAATGAAATGAAGAAATGGATAATCTCGCCCACTGACCGTCTTTAAGATGCAATATATTTTATTCATGGCCATGAAGTGCGCAGAAAGAATCGATTTGGATTTTCAAGCTGGTCTTATGAGATTGTTTCTTTAAGCAAGTAGTGCTGCAAGTAATTGAGTTGTATTTCATTTTGACTCACAGTGAAATTTTAATTTGCTTCCATTAACCGCTTAAAGTTGTTCAACTTCTTTATCCCGAAAGGAAGGTAGCATTTGTCATTTGGTTGCTTAGTGCATAAGGTAAATTGCGTTCGTTTATAATATTTAATTGCTTGTGAAGCGTTAAGCGTCTACCTCTTCACGTGTTGATAATGTTAATTTTTGATATTTTAATTCCCATTTATTTAGAGAGTAAATTTCTCATGACCCAGCTGCATCGAACAGCATGAAGGAAATGTGTTAAAATGTAAGTTCGATAGCAGAAAACGTGTGTGGTGCTGTTATGCTCACACCACTACTGAGGTTAATTTCCACACCTACGTGCTAATAGGAAGCGCGATCGCGATCGGTATTCAGTTCAAAATGCTGTTCGGTTCGATCAATTTCATCGATCGATTGTTTGACCTGAGGGCTGCAACGTGTGTATCCTACTTTCCCGCTGTGATGTGCTAACTGTGCCCGGCGGGCTCTGATGCACTCTAATAAATTCTAGTCTTCTGGTAGGTTTCCAAATGGTTGAACGGTTTTTCTGCTGGGAGCTACTACGGCACTGACATCGGACAGCGGTTTCATTTGAAGCTCTTTGTTTGGGACGAGAAATTCAACATACACACCGGTATTGGTTTTAAAAATTAAATCTTCCTTCAAATTTTAATTACGCGTTTTGAAAAACTTTTCATTGCTGCATCGATTGTAATTTTCATCAATATAGTTTCGGATTGCTTGTAGTAGTGTTTTACTCACTCACTTTTTGAATGCTTTAACAGCACGTTCTTACATGCACCATACTCTTTGTTACGCTACTTTCACTTTTTGCCTACCTTCTAGCGTGTTTTCCTCTCCACGCGCCTTATTTTCACGCTGGTTCTCACTTCCTTCATCGTTACCTTCCTGTTGCAAAACTTATCCCCACCAGTCACCACAGCCCGACATCATCAACCCAACAAAAAGAAACAAAGAAAATGCTACCAAATGTTACGTCGGTCCCAGTCTCTGGTAACGAAAGAAGGGAAACGCTATTGCAAATCCCCGGGGACCCACAACGGGACGAAACTCCCAATAGCAAGTAATAAAGAAAACGAATACGAACTATACACACCTACACACACATATAAGCACATACGAATACCAACCGGCACACCAGTATGCTTGTGAAAAGTGAAACTGAATTCTAGCAGTTAAGCAACGAACCCCACAACGAAAGATGGAGGGTCGTTTGGGCACACAGCAGACCTCACACTGCCTTTTCTCGGGTTTCCACTTCACGGTTGTAAGATTCGTTTCGTGTTCTGGCTCCGTTGGGGTCCATCACCCACATGGCACATGCATCCGGTTAGCTGTGGGGTTTTTTTTCTTTTTATTTTATGATACTTTCGCTTTCGTGCTACCTACCAGCAGGATTGGGTTTGTGGTTTTTGAGAAAAAAAAAACGCAGAAAAGAAAATGAGAAATAAAACGTGGTAATAAAATTGCAACACATCCAGCGGAAAGGTCGTTTACTGGTGCCCGACCTGATCGTGACTAACGATTGGCCCTTGAAAACCAGGAGGTTTGGCTAGGTGGTATAATAATTCTCCCCCAGACGCAACACGTCACGCTAACGGTTGGCCTTTGCGCGCGGAATGCATGGTGCAAAGTATTCCGTCAAACATGTTTGATGAGCTTCCGTTGCGAGAGAAAGTGTAATACTTAGCACCCACAATATTGCTTTCGATCGTTCAAACCATCGATCCCTTTACAACCCAGTTACAAACATTTGGAGAATCTTTAACAGTTTTCTAGCTGATGGCCAGTGATGCCATCACTCACTGAGGCTTAATTCGTGTACATTTAATAAACATCCTGCTGATGTTTTTCTTGTTCTGTTTTGTTTTCTTCATCGCACTCCTACCTAAACTTGTGAGTTCCGGCTCGGAGAGTTTTCTTTCCATCCGCCTACTAATAACTGCACCGGCAGTTTTGTTCCGTTATTACCGTGCACAGCCGGTAAGTGAGTGAGTGTGTGTATGCTGTCTACGAGAAGCTGTGTGTGGGGTGGAAAATGAAGTGTTGGGGACGGTCGGATAGGGGAATGCAAAATAACTTTCACTTTGCACGCCATCGATGTGGAGCGCCCTTTCCGATGGAGTTGCGCTTTTTTGCAACCAGAGCAGATCGTGCCGTATGGGGGCGTTTTAAAGTGAACGAGGCAAAACAACTCCGGCGTAAGGGGGTTTGGAAGAATCAGTTTTAAAGAGCGTATAAGAGAGTACAATGATGTTTATATGAAAGAATTATAAAACAATGAATGGCTATTGCAAAGCTGTTAATAAGAAACCGTAATCGATAATATATCGCAAATTATATGTATATAATATAACGATAAACGAAAACTACTCAACATATGTAACGGATTTTATCAAATATCAGATGAGTGAAACTGAAAATTACAACACTGCTTATGTGTAATTCTTTTATAACTCCTGATTTACCTCTCGCTACTAATAAAAGCCCATGAAACCGAATCGAATCGGGTCAGTGGTATCTTCCGACATCTAGCTCCGGAACGTTTATCGATTTGCAGGAAGCGTCTTGAAACGTTTGCTCAGATGAAAGCATCTTGCCGATGGAGTTTTTCGTTTATTTTTTGTATGGCAACTTTTCTATAACACTTAATTAGACCTCTTGCTGGTAGGTCATGTTACGCTGCCGTAGATTAGTAGCCGGACCTGCGTTCTGGTGTAGTTTTATATAACTGCACACGAACAAATGTCCATGCGCAAGTGGCGGAACTAACGCGAGCTCATTGAATCGGCAATTCAATTGCCAGCTGGCAAAAAACACAGCTACTACGCTGAACAGCCAGCCAGAGCCAGAAACTATGATCTGACGATAGTGAGAAAGTGGCCTGAATTGTGTACCGTTTGTGGTTGGGATGAAGACCGTTTAGTAGTAAGTTTTTTTTCCATTCCTCACGCTATTAGGAGCCGCTTGTATTATGAGAGGGGTCGTGGTTGTCGGGGCGAGTGATTTAGCGGTTTGTTATTTGTTTATGTTTGATGTTATCATTGTCCAAATTGGGCAATTATTGTTGTGTCATTTGCATATATTGAACCACATTTTTAGCAGCTGATAAGAGCAATAAGTCCAAATATAAGGGGTAAAGGTTATAATGGTACTTTGAGTTAATGGTAAAATTGATCTTTGTTTCTCTTGGGTGGTGGAAACATTAATCTTCGTTACATTTCAATTCATGCAAGCAGCAGAAACTATAATTGCTCACTTCCCTTCCATGCCATGGTAACAGTAGCGTGTTTACAAATTACTCCATTTACAACACGTTTGTATTTCCACGCCGAACGAACCACAGCAAAGGAAAAGAATCAGAATCGACAGAACAAATTAATCAAACGAACGTTTTCGTTACATTTTGATGGAAGCGTATCTGTACAAAAAAATTGTTCGGACAAAAGATAGCTGAGCATAGCATTATCCATTGATGATACCCATTTAAGCGTCGTCACACAGTTTAAAACCAGAAAGGGAAATCTGTCTGCTGCTGAAGGAAACTTCGCGCAAAGCATGATTATGCTGAAGCAATATTTTTCTTCGAATCGTTAGCAATCGATAGTGCGTTATTAGAAAATCATTACAATGTATTCACCTTTAACGCATAGTGCGCCAACACGTCTTTAAGCAATTTTACAGATTACACTGCTCATCGAACAGCAATCAAAATTATCTTTTGTTTTCTGACAATAATTATCAACTTTCTAAAAAATGTTGTAAAAGATGCTATGCAGTGAGACGCATAATCATACACACATTAGATGCCCAAAGTTGACCAAACACACGGCAATGATACCACTAGAAAACAGTGGCTCGTTCAAATTGTAGTTATTAAAGCTCGTGTCCACATCATCTATATCCTTAGATATAAATGAACAAGACGTGTGGGTTTCTCGCTTGTGCTGATGAAGTCTTTCGATTATACGATAGAGTGTAATTTCTAGCGTGCCATTGGTATTGAATGCTTTCGGTTGTACAATGAAAATGCCTTATGAATTGCCTTATGGTAACGCATGTGACTGACTGCTCATCTCCATTACCTTCTACTGGTACCGAGACTACCATTATGATGTCACTTTTATTTTATTTTGTGTCCTTCTATTCCGTTCGAACCTTTAACGAACCGAACCAAAATGTTACACCAACGCAAAAGGGGATGACATTATGTGAAGATGTTTTAGGTGCTGGAACGAACACGTGATGGGTCGTGACACATGGGGAGAAAGTGGTTTGGCGTTGCTAAAAATCCGCAGCAGTCATCCGTGTGACAGCGAGCGGTGACCGAACGATCGTCCCCCATCGGTGAGCGTGTGATGGACGACCATTAGAGGCTGTCGGTGATGACTGGTGTTCCTCTCGCCTGGTTATTGATATAATTTTCCACTCAATCCTGCATGGTGTGATGATCTAGTTTGCTTGCAGTCTGACCGATCGTGTCGGAAAGCGTAGGAGCGTCATTCACTTCACCTGTTGGTCCGACAGTGAAAGTTCAATCCAGTACTTGACGCCCGTACAACTCTTCTGGTAAAGTGGTGTGAACTTAAGCGGTGAGAATGGAGAACGTGATTTCATCCCCTTGCTATCTTACCCTGCCCATTAACGGGCCCACCACACTTCAGGTGGATTCTTCGCCGTTGCCGTTCAGCGGGGCAAGATTTATGTAAATTTTCCCTTCTTTCATTTCCTTGATGAATGTTTTCCGTCACTGCTCGGCGAGCGATCGCATGGCGAGCGATCATTACTCATCGAACACCCATCGAACGGAACGCGTCCGTTTGATTGGCAAGACTAATGGATGACTAAATACCATTAGTGTGCCGGGTGTCCGAATGACGGAAGGGATGGTTACAGCAGTACAACAAATTAGAAACAAATTCAATGTGAAAAGAAAAACATTGTGCGCCGAGCAACTTGCAACGAAAACGAAAGTTGACTACACACTTCCATAATTAGACACAAGCCATACCGTTTTGTGAATCTTCTCTTAATAATATAGAGGTAAAAGAAAACACCGGACGGAACTGAAACATCAAGACGCAAGAAACATTACCTAAAACGCTTTTATTTCTCTCCTAATCCAATCAATCCACGCAACCGAAACGGGAATATCGTACGATTTTATTGCAGTGTACTAAAAATCCCAACAGCCATGTTTTGGAAGTTTACGCTTAGCATAATATTGATCGATGGGAGGGTGTCATAAAGATTCGTTCGACTAACCGTCATAAAATGAAAACTTGAAATTCGTTCGAATATTGTTTGTCATTTTCTGCCCGTACCAAGCAAATGAAAACGAAAACTCCCTGTACCAACTTCACTTTCCATTTCTGAGGCAAGATTTTCATTCCCGGTGTTTGTTGTCTTTCGTTCTAGGTAATAAACAGAGCTGACTGTGGGGATTCTGATCCAGGGCCGTGAAAAAGCACTGCCAAACCACAACGGGAACCAGTCACCTAATCTGGTCGAGGTAATTTGTGAGAGCTTCTTCATGGGAGCCATAAATCTCATAGCGTTGCCGCTCGAATCGGTGCTCATGGCGGGGTTTTTATTTTATTTTAAATTTTAATAGCCAAATTTGGTAAAACCAGAAAGCATTAATACGAAGGTCATCCGCTGCTTGATCGGTTTGATAACGTACCCTCTATTTTGTTTGGTATTCATCTATGTGCAAGCATTCGGTAGAAATTCATCGATCAGTTGATATAATTAAACAGTGTGGAGATGCTGTTTGATTGAACTCCCGTGTCGTAAGATGAAGGGTGGGATCAGCTTATATATTGCTGCATTCCTGGGGCTGTTAACCTTACGGCACACTAGAACGGAACACAATCGTAAATCAATCAATCGATGGGTGCCGTTTGATTGGGTACCAGACCCATCGGAACAGAACGCAAAAGGAAAAACGTCAGAAATTAAAACAAAAAGCATGAAAAAGCTCCGATAGGGCAAACCGATACGCGATAGGTTGCCAGTGGCTACACTGGTGCTTATTAGGCAGATCGAAGCCATGGTGAGATAGATAGGTGGTAGAAATCGAAAGTTGTTTACTTTTTCCCGCTGATAAAATCCATTTATCTTTGCGGTATGATAGAATATTTTCAACTGCAACGGCGATCAGGGAGAGAGGCGTAGTTCTCAAGTAGAGCGCTTCCGTAGGGTGTAGATGTAATGATAAATGGAAAGGTTATGCGGCATTAGCACAGAACAAATTAGTGGTGAAGGATGTGAGAAATTATTTCTTAACCTGTCATTTGGTTGCTTCTTACGATAGAAGGGTATAGGATGGACAATCACACATACACTGCGTTAGCGGCAGTGCAAGAGCAGACAGAAAGAAAATAGTTTAATATATTGTTCATTAGTTAAAATAGTTCATGAAAGAAGTCCGCCAAAAAAAATTAGTTCTTATACTCATTCAAACCTTCTATTCTACACTGAATACTGAAAGTAATGTTTCACCTCACCTGAATAATTATAGAGCTCCCAACAAACTTTACCCGAGCGGAGCAAGAATCTCGCGTTTCGTTAGAGGTGTGTATTTCTTCAAGGTTCAAGGTGAAATGTGTGATTAAAGCGCATTACCGAGTAACTTACTATGCTATTTTCCAATTTGTTCATCTGACGCTTACTTTCCGGCCCTTTTCCTATTCGTGTTTGAACAGGCTAATCATAGAGACGAAATGTACAGAATGGAAAACACTGAAAACATACCCTTAAGACACATGCCTACAGCCCGTGGAGCTCGCCGCGTTTTGTGTGTGATTTTTTGTTTCGTTAACCGCAAACGAAGACAACGTGTTCATCAGCTACGTTGGAAGCTGTCTAGAGCAATAGAGCAATTGCGGTTCGGGAATTACTTCCCATTTCTCATTCGATCTGGTACATTTTCCACTTTCCGTGGTGTTGAAAGTGAGTTCACTAGGGCAGAGCCTGGTTGAGATGTATTTATTTTATTGAGAAAGGTCAGTCACATTGAAGAACGCGGCTGAACCATTAAGGGAGTGATGTTGCGAGTAGGAGCAACGACCGGCTAGTGAAGAATACAAACGTTAATTATAAACATTCTTTTCCCGGTGGAAAATCCCTCAATAATTGCACAAATCCATACAGACACGCTCATATTTTAGGTAAATGTATTTCAAATCTGTCTTAAACAAAAATAAACAAAAAAGATAAAAATACCGCTGACAAATGAACGACCCTTCCGAGACCTTAGAAACAATCACAGATTCGATGGAGTATGCAGCTAAGAAGTGTTGGGCCTCTGTTCATGTCTATCCTTTTCTCTCATATTCAGTAGTTTTATGTTGCCCGTTAAATAAGATTAGCGGATGGTTCAGCTGCTTCAAAACGTTGATTGCCGTTGATTCGTTAGATTCGAATGGAATGTGACACGGATCGTAAAGTGGAAATCAGGATAGAATGTTCAGCAAGAATAACTTCATCAGAATTCCACCTATCAATTTCACACCCGTTTAATCCGTCAATTATTTTATTAACTCTCACTTTTCGGAACGCAGGCTGGAGAGGATTTAATGTTGGACGGTCCACGATTCAAATGGTCTCCGTTCGATGACAGGTGATCGGAGCGGTATACCATCGGGTTCTATCCACCAGCTAGTAACGTGATGCGGCGTTAAAGCTTAAATGGGAAAAAGGGAAGCTCTTTCGAACCACGAATAGTATTGATGTGGGTTGATTTGTTTACAATCCCTCTCTAAAACACTTGAAATTTTTGACATTCAGTTTTGCTCCTATGTTTAGGAGCGATTGTCCTTATTATCGGTGCTTTTGATCAAGTTGTGTTTTACGCACTATTGAAGATCATGTTAGTACTTTAAAAGTGCTTAAGAGGCTTCGCTGTCTCCCATCGATGGAGGAAAGGGAAGTGTTGTACACCAAATACTTTAAATGGCGTTTAGCAGTGAAATAAATATTTTCACCTCTAAACACTATTTGCGAGGGCGATAAAATCTTCAACAAACGGAACAGAAACGACCTTCAGTGAACCTTCCGGGACAGATACGTTTGCAGTCAATGCCCTCTGGCTGATGCAGCTTAGAATGCACTTGCTAACTGGATTCATGCATACCTCGATTCCTTTGCATTCCGATTGAATGCATCCTGCAACTTTCATTAGACGGTAAAACCTTATCAACCTCCATGCATGCCTGCCATGCGCCGTCCGGATTCCAGACCCACCATTACAGATCCGACGTATAGCTAACTCCCGGAATTGAAGTCACGTTCTCTTTCTCGGTTCATTGAACCACCGGGAACCACTAGGGAAAGAGTTTTCTCTTTGCGCATTGCCATTCGTTGTACCTCTTTGGTCCCAGACAAAACAGGTCCCCAGAAAGGTACGTCAGTGTGCCAGCGGGTCCCTTAGCATGGCGTCAACTCGGGAGAAGAAAACAAAAATATCGAAACCGAGAGAATGAAAGGAAGGGAGGGAGAGGAAGAGATGGACCGCCTCAACGAGATAACTGACCGAAGGAGCAGCTGTTTGCCGTAGCTTGCGTGTTAGAAGTGACAGAACAGGGACACGGAACCATTTCTTCAGTGCGCGCCCGCCGTATTTATGCCGCGTCACGAGTCAACTTCAAGCGCTGGCCTGACGTCTTTCTATAGGCTCGTGCCTCTCAGCCAAACGTACTTAGCCGTAATGGGTTTGTGGCAGCTTGTGGCGGAAAGAAAGTGAGCGTGAAGCGTGTTTAGCGGAGAGTTTTTTTGCCCCAACCCACGTAGCTTCGATGAACGATTGCCTGTTGGGAGGCAGAAACTATCGGACGCTGTTTTGTGAGACGATTCTGCGTGATGATGATGTCGAAGGTCGGATGAATGCGTTTAGACATTGAACGAACGGCCGTCCTCTAATGGGCAAACATAATCCAATGTGTCAAAAAAAAAAGAGATTTCTTTCACCGATCGGGAAAGGTTGAAAAAAACCCCATCGAAGAGGTTGGATACACTTGTCAGGGCATCAATCGGAGTTTCCCCAAGTCATCCTCTTTATTGGACGCATTGGGGATGGTAATGACCGATTGATCTTAGAGTATGTGTCTGTTTGGAGATGCATTACACAAAGATGTCCAACGCAAGGGTTACTCTCACATGTGCGAACGACATTTTTCTGCACTGCTGCGACCCGACACTCGGCATCTAATCAGCCTGCTGGGGTGTGCCAGTGAGCATTTTCTTTCTTCGGCTCAACCATACTTACCCGAACCCGATAGTGATAGCCATCGTCAACGCCATCATTATCAGCAGCATCATTACTGCCGTTGATGGAGCGTAGCACATGGCATTGAAATTCAATCACCAAAACCAAAACCTTCCCATCCCATTGTCCACCGTTTCCGCCCCCTAGGGGGAGGCATGGATTCACCCGATCGTATCCACTATGTGCAGCGTGTGTGAGAGCGCCCCCTATCGTAAATCACTCAAACGAACGAACGAACACGCCGTGCACTAATTGCGCACCCGGTTTATCGACGCTTTCTTCTCCCAACTTTCTCGGACCAGCCGCAACAACAACGAACGGTGGGAAGTGGCTGGGCGCCACCTATTGCCGTAGTGCGCCGATTGCTGTTTTCAAGTCGGCAAGGAACGGTGTGTGCGTTTGGTGCCGGGCTTTTCGGAGCGCATCAATAATATATGTGAAACTTTTCACGGGACCTAATTTAATTAGCACAGCGAGCAAGCTGCCACCCAATTACCAATTGAAAAACGAACAAACCGGCGGTAACCGGCGTGTGACAAAACGTGAAAAAGTACGCTGAAAAGCCAAAAAGCACCGAGTGCGGCGAGTGAAAACACTTCCCAACCGGCCCGTACTCTCGGAGGGGAAATAAAGTGAGAGTTGGTGAGGCTGGGTAGGGTTATCAAAAAACAAAAAAAACTAAAAACTTTTCGCTGTTGGTCGAGTTTGTAGCTTGTTACGCATTGAAGTCTTTCGAAAATTGATTACATCTAAAACCATACCGTAAAGTGAATTTTTGAGGATTTTTATTTTCCTCTCTACCTCTCTTTTCATCTTTTTTTTTCTCTTTCTCTCTCTCTCTCTTCTCGCAAAATATGTTTTGCAGTGAATGTTATAGACCGAACTTATCATTGCCAATAATTGGTAGTCAAGAAGAATTCAACAATCTCAAATGTCAATTTATTTTATCGATCGTGTACGATGATCATTTCGGCTAATATGTAGCACGATCGTAAATGTGTCTTTGAAAGGTCCCGCTACTACGACAAGCCCTTAAACAGCATCTCAACGGAATGTGTAATATTTTATGCTTTCAATTCGATTTATCTACATGTCTTATGCTGGGTAACAGCAAACCCACTTCATACTTCCGTAGAGCTTGATAGCGAATCGTAGTGTGGATGAAAACGCTGTGAGTACCAGCCCGGTCCTATTAGTGTCTAACGTTAAAAACTAGCCCACTAGGAGATTCACTGACAAGACAAACGCAAATTAAAGCAAAAAAAAGTTTCCATCCTAGCCGTGCAACAAACGGCGCACAGCCAGGGTCCAGTTTGTATCTGCCTATGTGTGTTGTATGAACGTGTGTAAGCGAGCTACCAGAGCCGTTCATGCGATGAAACTAGGTGAACCAGATAGTAGGAAGCTTCCTAGTTCCGAGTGGCGGAAGGTGCGAACCTTTTCTCCTCCTTATCATCCACCTCGGCTGTAATCGTTTCCTGCCTTCCGGTTCACAACCCTACTACCGCGATGAAATCAGATGGAATGGTTCGCATTTTTTCTTTTTACCGCTTTTACCATCAGCATCACGCGGTCAAAGGGAAGTACGAGGAAAAACTCGTCAAGAAAAGAAAGAAATATCGATTTCCAAAGTCGGAATGATAATTAATCATTTTTATTGATGCGGGTTGAGAGTGTGTGCCTTTTTCTGGTTGTTGCAATATCAATTGAACCTTTGGTTTTTGTTTGATGGACGGTTACGAAGCGATACCAATGCCATTTGGTGATACGGACGCTAATGGTTTGGAAGTAGCATGATTGCGACAATTATTTATGGAGCAATTGTGTGACGTAAATGGGAAAAAACGACACTTCATACTTACCTTGTCCATGTAGGACATAAAATATGTGCTATATATCCAAATCTGAACTCATAATCTGTCATAATCTTCACCGAACTATTCATAACACATTTTGATTTTGCTTTATGTTTTTTTCCAAATTGTTTAAACATTTTTATTTCCTATAACCAATTGAAACGCATATTAAGTATTGTGCTTTAGTCTTGAATGTTTTTAAAAACCAACGATTGACTTGATTGGTTGAAAACATCCTGCTATTGACAAATAAAAGTATGGAAAGTCAGCAACGAAGCAATCATTTTTTCCTATAAACAAAAACCTTAAAAACTACATAGTTTACAACATTTGTTATTGGAATGAAGCATACAATGATTGCTGGAAAACGAAACAAAGTGAAGCAGTCGATAGTAAAAACACTTCCCACTATCAGAATACCTTTATCTTAGAATGAAAGTGAAACTTTACTAAATGGCTCCCTGGCGATGAACCACTTTCGCCAAATACCCGCATACATGGCAGCGAAATGGTGAAACAACCGATCGACTCAGGGACAGTATCGGGTGGCACTAAACTCAACACACCGTAAACAATAGGTGAACGGCCCGTTGTCACCCGGGGTGTTGTCGCCTTGCCGCACATTAAGCCCACCCGAGCAATACACCTTTTATCGGCGCCATGGTGACACATGGGGACCTACCGTGAAGCCCGACCACCATTTTATGCAATCCAATTTTGGGTTCGGTAAACGAAATTGATCCACTGCACCACCCGTCGCGATAAAAGCGTGATCACGTGTCGTGTGCGGTGACAAAAGCACATTGTTCGATGTCAGCGTACCGCATCCTTGTTTGTTCCGTGTTTCGTCGGCATATTTTTTTGTCCATTGTTTTGATTGGTTGTGGCCACATTTAGTTTTGCGGTTGCGCAAATATACAGCCCGAGACGGAGCAAAAGCTTTTCCACGCTTTATGCGTTGCATGAACGGTGCAACATATGGTTTGTGAATTTAGAGTGTTGTGTGGAGGTTATATCAGACGCAGCAGACCATATCAGGATCTAGATTTTGCACTGAAAAAGCGTGCGTTTTTCACAAATCAACTGAATGCATGCTTACATAAGAGCAAAAATTAATATTTAATGCTTTGTAAGCATAATTTTGGTGTGGTTTTACATTTTTATTGCTCATTATAATGTCATCAGTTGAATACGCACTCAAGTTGCTACAGTGCAATAAATCAATTCCTTCTTCTATCACCAATTATGATAAGTTCGTTTGAGTAAGCATCACTGTCATCACGTTCCGATCAACGGGTAGCGAAAAGCTTTCTGGGTGTTTTATGTTTTAGAAAGTTACACCGATAGCATGCTGTGCTACCCGCTGAGTCCTGCTCCAGTTTCGATCGATGGCGCTACGGCAGGCGTCCCACGAGTGTTGATTCCCAAATTTGAAACAAAACTGAGCGCGTTAAAAAAAAACGCAAACCAATAACCTACAGCACAACAATCTCCTTCGTGGCCCCCTGGGGCGATTAGTACGCTGGGGTGAAAATTAACCGAATTAGTCAGCATTAGCTGCAGGTTGGTGTATCACCTTGTGTATCAAAATTTCCTTCACATCCCGGAGCGATTTAACGAACGTGGTGAAGAAATGCGTACGACCCTTGCGTCAATGGAATGCACCATTGAAACTCGTTCGGCGCAGTGACTTACACGAGGTTAAAAAGTTTCACTCCCGAGGCGACAGAAGCCAAAGAGAATTTACTATCACTTTTTTTCCGGGGTGGTTGTACTGGGGGACCGTTCGTGTCCCGACAGTTCACGCATCTAGGATCAATCAATCAACCTGCACCGAAAGTGTTTCCGTTTTCCGGTCCTACGGTTGTCTTACGAAAATGAATATACCACACATGTACAGCTAATAAACTTAATGGCTGAAAACTCTTTCCGGAGGGCAAATCCTTCCGAGAGTTGACTCTGTTTTATCGTATAGAGTACGAACTACACCGATTAAATATGGAAAGGGTGATATTGAGAGTGATACTTAATCAATGAGTATTGAATATTTTTGGGCATGTCTCTTGAGATTTGCAATCGTGAAAAAAATATCGTTTAGAACATCGCAAGCAGCCATAGAAAAAACCAGATAAATGTTCAACAATCGTAAACGATATCACAAGAACAAGATATTATTCGTTTGCTTTCTTCTAACAATTCATATGGCACATTGTGATGTCTTCTATGCAAAGCTTAAGGTTCAAAAATGGAAAATTTAGTTTAAAACCTTAATACTGGAAAACTATAAGCTTATCACAACCGTAAACAATAGCAGAAATGCACTTTTTCTTGCACATGCATGGAGCATACATTTTCTTTTCATGCTTATCATTTTTTCCAAATTTATTTTAACCGACATGGTTTCACCGCCGTCAACGAGCAACGAAAATGTAGGTAAATTTCTCCTAGAAATCCAAGGCAGCCAAATTGAAGCTTTGAAAAGAAAAGTTAATTTAAAAAAAAAACCGTATACACAACATGAGCACCAATCGATGGAAAAGTCAATGAACGAATGATTTCAATGCCACCCCGGCAAGGAGCGCTACCGAAATAATAGCTTCAGCTAAAAAGCAAATGAGAGGAACGAAAAAAAAAACATACTCACACACGCGCTTAAAATAAAAAATTCATGCCCGAACAGTTAAAGAAAGACAACGCACGGATCACACCGGTATACACTCCCGAAAACAAGGCACATTAACTTTCATCTTCTATTTTTTCTTCACCGTCTCTCTCTCTCTCCCCCTCTTGCCCTCTCTCGATATTTCGCTTGCCATGCCGTCTAATCATCGCAGCATCGTACCACCATTGTTGCCGTTTGCGTCTCGTGCGCAAAATGAAAGTGAAAACCCATGTTCGGGAACGAACCGCCGTTGAACTCCAGTTTTCCGTTTTGCCCATGCGCGCAATTGCCTGCCGAAAAGAAAAGCCTAATTTGGATGCGCGTAGATGATGTGTTGTGCGTTCAATTGGATGTGTGAGGATCATTTGGAAAGAGAGATTTTGAACACGAGGAGCTCCCGGGCAGTTACTCTTCATTGGCAATAGTGGATGAAGGTGTGCTTAGGGGATGATTTTTTTTCTATGTGCGTTTTGGTGCTTTGTTATTGTTGTTGTTGTTTTTGTAATGGTACTCTTAGTTTGAGAGTTTAGCAAATCGCACTAAGAAAAAACACTAGCGCTGCAATCGAAAGCGGCTTCCGTTTTGAAGCGTACCGTTAATGGGCGCGAAGGCCGCGCAGGTTACATTTTCTCTCGCTACGATTATATACATGGAACAAAAACACTCCTCACATCCATGTGATTAAATACGTAAGGTTTCTTCAGGAGCAATATGATTTGTAGCACTGGCTCATTCACTATTAATGAATTGATTCATCTTTAAAAGGATGAATAAAACATCATAACATATGATCAATTATATATTGAGGAGGAAAAAGAGCCTGCATGAAAAAGAATTACGCTCCATACCACACAAGAAATAAATTTCACTTATAATAAGTAAATTAATTTGTACTTCGTAGTGCGTATCACTTCCTTGGTTGTATAATACTTATGCCATCGATAAGATAATGATAAGTAGCAATTAAATTGTTGGTGCTTACATATACACTTCACAGAATGCTTTCATAATCTCGTGATGTAACATTATCAAAAGTCACAAGGTAATACCTTGGTTTCGTTAGAAAAAAAGCTTCAAACTTTATCCAGAAGCATTAATTTTGTTTTCCACTTATCCCACAAAAAGCGAAAAAAAGCAATTTAAGCAAATTAAAAACGGGTCTGCACTGTTTCTGCCGCCTTATAATCATTGTTCCATTCCTATTCTTTCCATATCTTTTTCCCCAAACAATCACACTGCAATGCACTCAGCAAACGCAACAGCCAAAAATGCATCCGTCCGGAAGTCGTTTCGGAAATGTCAATCATAGCAGCCTGCCGACCGTACCGAACCAAAACAAAAGGAAGAGAGAAAAAGGAAAAATAGAAAAGGAAAAAAGAAACACATTTCGATGCAAACGCTTCACGTGATGTTGAGAATGAGTTCTTACCGCATTACAACCAAAGCGTGTGTTTGGGCAAACAAAATTAGAAATAATTGATTGACTCGAAAGATGATGTACCATTTCCCCAAAAATAAAATTCCTCTAGTCTTTGGTTTGTTTTGGCCGTACACTTTGTAACTTTCAGTATGAGTGGGTCCGTTCTGTGTCATTCTCTTGTGATGCATTCGCGTCATTCTACTGCGGTTTGTGGTCGAATAGTTGGTAAAATACATTTGAAATTTTGTCTCGTTTTCGTGAATAAGAATGTTCATGGTAGGTGTAAGTGCATCATTATGCCAAGCGCTCGCTCCTCATGGCTAAAAGTGTCTCGAGTTGTGTTGATGATGTTAAGGAGTTGTATTTCTACTTTCTTAGAAATGGTAACGGAGGATGATTGTAAGGGGTGTGGCTTTTGGTTCAATACTTGTTTAGTGAATAGGGGATAATAGTCATGGAATGTTTCAACCGAATTTTTAACTTATCTTTTCTCTTCTTCATTTGTTACAGGTAAGAAGCAACAACTAAACCGCAATTGGAATGACACATTTTCAATCACCAGACCACGTGAAGACTCCTCTACCAGGTCATGAACGCGTCATTTCGTAAGCTAATTTACGCATTTTAAAATTATGTTTGTACTACTAGATACTTGTTAGTTGTACGGTTTAAGTAAAAGATCAAATATGTTTGTTAAAACTTTATTAAACGTTTCAAAATAACCACATCTTATAAGGTAATATTGTGGTGAATCACTGCTGAAACATTTCGAAACGAGCCATTATTGATAAGCTTTCATGCTACTAAATGCTTTTGATCGGAAGCTAGAAATGACCCCCTTTTGTGGCTTGATGAAGCAACTTAGCATTCATCAAGTAACGATAAGGACGAATCATCAGCCTAAATTGCACCTTTTAACCCTTTTGTCGAAACACCCATTAGCTAATTTCTCACCCCTCCCTGGAAAATCCATCCCGAGCCATGATGAAAACGAGTTGCATTTTTTCCGACAGCTTTCAAAGTCCCGTCTGACACAGGAGCTAAACGGGTGAACTGCATAGCCGCTACATCATCCACAAAAAAACGCACACTTTCTAATGGATTAAACAACCGCGTGCCTTGCTGTGGTGTTCGGGTTTTAGCTTATAACTACGGTCATCAAAGGAAATGATCGTGCGAAATCGTGCTGGTGGAAAATTTTGCTCCCAACCACGCTGCATAAACTCATAAACTAATGTTTGAAACTTTACCTTAACCTTGCCGTTATCATAACGCTGATTTTTTCTCTTTTTTCTCGATTTTTTACCCCAAGCTAATCGGTTGCCTACGGTGTGCGAACGTTTCGGGGGTTTGTTTGTTGTTTGCAATCGATTTTCAGTACGCTTGTTTTTTGGTTATCGGCATTTATCGTACTGATAGCGGGCGTGTTATCAGCAGCACGTTTTCCACTCGATGGTATATTTGGCACGGTAAAAGGTCAATAAAAATTGAAAGTTTTCCACTAGGTAGCGTTGCCAAATGGCGTACGTGTGCCGACTTTCGTTTCCGTGATCGTGTTAGGTGATTGTGTACATAAAGTAGACAAGGCGCTAACTCACACACTGAGAGAGAGAGAGAGGCTGGGGCAAGTGCCGGGCCTGCTGGGCTTCAGACCGGCCGGATCAAATTGTGTCGGGTGCTGGTGCGACACGGAAATGCAACCACGCACGGAATGCAAGCAGGTTTCACTGTTTTGCCACCAACAGCAGCAGCAACAGCGAAAGAAGCTGCTTCATGGTCCAACTGGGTCGATGACCACGTTTACAATCGAACGAATCATTGGAATCCATAAAATGTCGAATGCCGAGTGCATTGCTCTCCGTGTGTTTTTCCTTGCGACTGACAGATTTTGAGCAGCCGAAGATTGCTAAAGGAAGTGAAAGAATATATACCTATAATGTGATATTTCAATGTAAAAGATGGATTTCATTAACATAAGCATGCGTGTTGTTTGTCAGCCATTGTGGAGCTAAAACGCCCCGGACTGTGTTCTCCATCAAATCGGGAGCATTCCTTGTCACTACCCGAGAGGGGACCCAGTGACCATGGCCTCATTTTAAAAAGCGAAACCTTTAAATATAGCTCGGCGTGATAAATGTCTCGCACATTAGCCTTCAAACCCCATTAAACACACGCACCTCATAAGCGAGGTTGTGTTTTGTAATTTAAATGAGGTGCAATTCGTCGAAAGACGAACGTTCTATCGACAAGTGGATTTCTAATTCTAATTGCCTCCACCGGGAGAAAAGCAATGATGGACACTTGAAAGGACGGCCCCGGTACAATTGTTCGGTGAATAGGTAGGCAGCCACACCGTTCTTAAGGGCTGTGCGAGGCGTGATGTGGCAGTTTTTTCTCCACCCTTCGGTATGTTCTATGCATTTGGTGTTCATCACGAGATCGTAATTTATCACTGTTAGGGTCACGGTTTGGTACGAGCGGTTTGTGTCATTTGCCTAGCGTGGTGATTCTGTGTCATTATGGTGCGATTATTGTCCGCCATATCAAAAGTGTTGGCTGTCCAGTGTTAATGTGCAGGGGAAATGATTTGTTTTGGGGGTAATTTATTATCCTTATTTGGGGATGATGTGAAGTAGATTTGAAGCACATTCTTCAACAGCAATTGAGCATCTTAAGAGTTGTGATGATGTCTAGATAGGGCTTGAAGTTATTTAATGTTTTGCTGTATTCAACGAATACATACACAGGAAAAATAATGTTTTAATTACTCGCGAAGAAAGAATACACGTTCTGCGATTCAAATAGTTCACCATCGATTCTGCTCATTTTAATCTATCCTAAACGTTCGTTTATCGGTCAGCTACCAAATGCTTGTAAAACCAACAAACTATCGATACGTTTCATCGGCTCCTATAAATGGGTAGGCAGTTTCCATGGGTGCCTAAGCTCAACCACCAAGCCATACATCATCCCTTTTACCAAGTGACGGTTGTTTACAATTTCTCTATCCAACCGTCGTTTGAACGAACGTGTGTCTTTTTGTTAGAGTTCACGTCTGACCGTGATCGCTGTATAATCTGCGATCGAACCAAGGACGGAATGGGTGTCATACGTGTAGGTAACTCTTGTTTTGTTTTGTTTCCTTCCCTCACACATCAAAGCGAAATAGTAAAACGCAAATATTGTGGTCTCGATGGATGAAAAAAGGAGAGTGTAAAAGATAAACCCCTTGCCAAGCGAACACAGTTCCATTATCAGTGGGTCAAGTTTTTTTTTTTCGGAACAGGTTTTCGTTCGGTTGTGCTTTTTCGTCTGGTACGGAAACGAGCAATCCGGACGTCTCGGGTACGAATAGAAAAGTTGGGTCATTGTGACGTTTGCGCAAGAAAGTGCATTAAAGGTCGTTACATTAATGAAAAAAAACCCATCCCTGTTTGCCTCCGTTAAAAGGGGCAGAGCGTTAGAATAAGGGTTCCACATACTGTAAAACCAGTGCCGGTGCGCTATGGACAAAGACACAATTAAAATTCCTTTCACGTGGTGCTCCACCGGTAAAGTGAACGATTGCAAACGTTTTGCTTTTTATTTCGTCTTCCTTTTAACTGTTCTCTAAGTCATTCAAAAACAAAATTTCACGGCTGCGCTGGGTACGTTCGAGATACCGCATGGGAATTTTACATCGCTTAATGTCAGTTTTAACGAGTTCCCTGTTTAGGTTCGGTACATTCGTTTCTTTTCCTTTAAATTTGACAGCATCTATTTGTCATTTGTACGGCGATGTTCGGAGCGAAACCAACACACGCATTACACACACGCCCGGTCACCTTGCTTGCTTTCATTAGCCATTTCTTTTGGATGGTACCGTGTCGTGGAAACAAAAAAGAAAGAAAGATTTTGATTGATATCTTACCGAACACATTAGCGTGCGCGAGGAGAAAGGAATATTTTACGCTTCATCGTCCTTGCAGGATATGATGGACGAAGATGTGCCTTCGTTTGCAGCTCACCGCTATGAGCTATGAAGGGTTGCCTTTTTGTGTGGTGCGTGGCAATCATAAATGCCGCAATCAGCATTCGGTATTGATCGAATGGCCAGGGATACACAGCGGAATCCTTTCTTCCTTTAATGATACGCAAGGATAAAATCACAAGCACCAAGTTAACCCGTTTGATGAAGCGTGGAATTGAGCGTAAACGAAGCGTATTTTATTTTAACCGGAGAACTTATAAGCTTGACGCTTGGTGGGCACTGTTTCCGTTCTTTTTTCCATCCCTATTCTATTCATCATAGAAGGAAGCCGCCTACCGCAAACGTACCGTAGTTAACGCAGGAACGAAAGCGAATCCTTTTAATATATTTTTAATTATAAACCAACCTTTGCTCCCTTCAGCTGGTGAATGGTTTGCCGTATGGCTGAAAAGGAACAATTGTAAACACGGTCGATCTATTCTGATCTCAGGCGCGGGATTGGTTCATCGATTTTAATGCCACTAAAATAGGAACGTGCACAAATTGATTTAAATTCCTTTTTCTCATCGATCAGCTGAACGATGCAGTGAAAAGAAGAAACAAAGGTAAATGATTGAAAAAAGGAAGCATCAAGCTGGACGAAACTGATTCTGAACTCTTTCTTCAGCAATAGCGTACAGGAACAAAACGGGGTTCGTCGCTTGTTTGACGTACACCGCGCATTGAAGTTGTTTGTATCCTGCTCGGCACGATAACGCCCGCAGTTTGTTTTGGAATCAGAGGCAGTTAAACTTCCAAACGTCAGCGTTTTTTTTCGTGCCGGACTGGTAGTTGTTTCACTTCCCATTGCAACACTCACTGTCATGCCAGTGTACACCCGTTGCGGTGAAATGAAATCAATGCGCATCGTCATGCGCCAACCGTCGCAAGGGATGCGCTCGCGGACACCGTAACCGTGGGTGAGCACAATAAATCAATCACTCCCGATGGGTTCCGAAAAGGTTTCCAGGTTTCGAAAACGTGTGTGCGTTTGTGTATGTTTGTGTGAAAGTGTACACGCTTCAGGATCGATCGATTCATCGTCCAGGAAGCGACGGTTAATGGTGTGTTGATCGATTCCAGGCGGGTGGTTTTATCTCACCCCGGTTGCATACCGAGCCCACCTGCAACGTTACCGATGACGGGCTGACAGCGGTGCGCACATGGATGTGAGACGGGAAGTTTGTCCGGTATGTGGGAAATTTGTTCAATTTAGTCGAATTATTAGATGTTTGTTAGTCATGTGATATGGAAGAAATATGGATAAAATTGAATGAAAGGAAGTTTCTTTAAAAACAAGTTTAAACAAGTAAAAACAAGTTTGAAAATAAATATAGCTTAAATATATGAAATATTTAGTTCAATAAATGTAGTTCCTGCCCATTGAAATGATTGTACTTGTTGTTTGAGAATAATAAAATCTATATCTGGCATAAAACATTCCAATCATACTTGCTATACTGTAATTCTTTTCGACATCATAATGCAATAATTTAACTGCTTATCTAAAGCAGAAACTGCGATTTGTGAAATTGCTACCAAAGAAGAAGAAGAGACGGAAGTCATTTTTGCCAAACACGTTGGTTTGTGCATTAAATTCTTTTAGCTTTCCGTTTCGCTCGTTGCCTTTTAACAGCGTCTTTAATGTTTGTTTCCTCCCCAAAAACCAAATTCAACACTGAGCTGAAGGAAAGTCGAGCAGTACTTTCTTTTGCTAAGTAAAATATCGACCAACATAAAATAAAGCTTATTTATTGAACGACCCATCTGCAACTGGCTCCGGTTTTTTGATCTCGTTTTTATTTTTTCTACGCTCGATCAAGCCGACTTTTCATCGACGGAAACGTTAAGTATAATATTTCTTCATAAGGCGCTTTTGTCGCTGACGTCGTTTTGTTTGCTATATACTGTTCGGGTCGGCTTTTAAACGGTTTTGTTTTTTTTTTGTTGTGTGTGCGTTAATAGCAAGGTAAATAAAGGGTATTATTATTTTCGCATTATCACATCGCATCGTTTTTAAGGAAGAAAGTCTGTACTGAAGCCGTCCTATAGAGTGGTAGAAAGGGGAAACAATCATCCTTTCTTAAATGTTTCGCGAAATCATTTTTACTCCAATATATTCAGTGATTTCATTCAAACCAAAGACATGAGGTACGTCAAAAGTTGTCTTTTTTATTCATACCAATTTTCATCGTTCCCATGCGGTTGATGCAACAAAACCGCATTCAAAATGCTTCAGCTGATATTTTCCATTCCATAATGCACCGCCTTGTACCACAAACCTATGCGATTCTTGTCCCTTTTGCACTAACAATCCAAAAATAAAACCAGCTCATTTTCACTTTTCCTTGGCCACTCAAAGCTATTCAACCCGTTGCAACTGTCTAGTGATATGCGGTAGAATGAACAACTGGAGAAAGTCCCATAATAAACGCTGGGTACGAAAAGCAGGGAAGAATAAAGTCAATACACAAATAAACTTACTTCACATCCGGAATGCTCAACTGCTCATTGCTCGACTGCAATATGAACAATCATCATTAGCTAGTAAAAGAAACGAACTCGCCCGATCGATCTGACACAAGTTATCGACCTCTTTTGGCGGCGTCGTCCGTAACTGCCAACAGCACACAGATACATATACACACACGCACAGAAAAAAAAATATCCAAGGGCAGCATCAGCATCGTTGTTAAACGTCGATAATTAAATGACAGCTTTAATTTTTGGATGCCTTCACTTCCGTCGTTCGTGGGGATGCTATCGGTTTAAATTAATGCTGACAAATAACCGCGAATTGGTTGGATGTTGCTGGTGTTATATATCCATGTGATCGGATTTTTTTTCTGTAACGATTTTTAAGCGAACTAGCTATGTATATAACTAGTTCTATTTATGCAAATATTTATGAAAACATACTTGACTATGGTACGAAAACTACGATTCCTGCTAAATTAAAAATAGCGTTTTAATAAATGAAAAAATGCGCTACCACTATGAATTATTTAATGTAGAAAAACAAAAAAAGAAACTTTCTGGTTTCTCACTTTGTTTCAATTTGTAATTGGAAAATTACACCCCAAAAGTTGTAGCTCGCGACAGCGAAAACAGCCCCAAAACAGCGAAAGCACCAGTTCCAATTATTTGTCCACCGGGGTTCTCTTTCTCTCTCTCTCTCTCTCTCGCCCATTTTATAGTTAAAAAATGTTGCCTCCAACCATTTAATAACCGCACCGGTTGATAAGGCGCACGAAACAACAATAATTACGCGCCCCAAAACCCGGAACGCCATCACCACCACCGATCGAGTGACTTCGATGCCGGACGTCGCCGTGCAAGCGACGAACCGGTGCACCGGTACGATACGTAATGATCGGCGCTGAAATAATTACCCCATCAGATCCCCGCTCGGGTTGGGTTCGGAGCGTTTCTTTCATCTCGGCATCGGGCCGCCTGTTAGTGACCCACATTCGGTGGTGGGTCGGTTGTTGTTTCGGTGCTATTTTCATTCTTTTAATTCCTTTTCGTTACCCAAAAGGTGCAAGTGACTTTGACCGCTGTCTCGATTGCACAGGGGAGAAGATGATGGATATATATGTATACAAAAAAAGACCCAAACCCTCCACAAGGGAAAGTGATGTGCAAGGGTCGCGAAAGCCAAGGATCCAAGGGACAAAGGGTTATCCATCATATGATGTGGGTTAAAGTTCCTTACTTGGGTGCGATTTTTAAATAAAAGCGAAGCGCTTTGAAACTGTAAATGAAATGGGGGGGAAAAATGTCTAATCACCATAAAAGCAGTCCTACCTTTCTACCCGTGCGTTAGTAACTCACTGCCAAACATCTCTTCATATGAGCGAGAAAATCAAAATCGTTACAATCATCCACCGTTTCAAGCTTTCACCGAATAATGGTCCCGTGCCGTTCCGAAACTTCGAGAGCGTGAACAGCCGCCCGATGAAATCATGCACAGCGACCTGTGAAACATTCGTTAATGCATTACATCTATTGAGCAATTTCACTCCGCGTGCTACCCAGGACGTTACGATGAGTCACCGGAAGCAAAAACGGATCTAAAATCGTTCCCTGGCGCACGGCATTCGTACACCCCAATCACGTAATGTGAACTGACGCAAAACTCCCTACTGCCCTAGTCTCATCCCTTCCCGTATTTGCATTTGTTTGCGGTTTAACTGCTGCAAGACGAGACGGAAGTAGGTCGCGGACAGTCTTGTAATCGATCATGCGAAGGGATTTTCCCAAAAGTGTGTGTGTGCGAAGCATTGGAGAAGGAGACGGATGCAGAGGCATAGCAATTAACGGAAAACATGACGCCCGACCCCACTTGCTCGGTCTGATCATTATGAAAAATAAGCTAAGACGATCGCACACGAACTGTCCGTGGTTTGTGCTGACTAGCCAGTGGAGCGATCATAAAACATACATCTCCGGCGCCAAATTATCCACATCCGGCTTAACGCCAATGGCATCCGGGTGCAGGCGTGGTGAAATTATGCAAGCAACAAATATGGTTGGTTTGCTTTTGTGACGATCGCAACGAAAAGAGGTTTACGTGACGCAAACGGCAAACAATTCGTTCAAGGGCATCAGTGATGAAGACGGGATGCAGGAAAAAAAGAAAGTCCATGGAACTTTTGGATATGGAAACCAGGAAGGACTCCAGGACTAGGATCGCTGTAAAGCATAAACAGGCTGCTCCTATTTTCTTCCTTAACATTTAATTGGCTACTTGCAAATCTAAAGCAATTGTTAATGTATGCAACAGTCAATTGAAATTCCTTGATCCGATTCCGAATTCAGCTCGTACGGTAGATCGGCCGGGCGCAAAACTTTCTCGTTTGAATGATTTATCAGTGCGCAAACATCGCCATGATCATGATCATCATCATCACTCCGTTCGCTTGAGCGTCTCGTCAGTTAGTAAAAGAAAACGATAAAAAAGACAATCTTTTCTCAAATCGTTTGGAGGTGGGAAACTAAAGTGCCGGAGACTGTTGGAGGAGTCTCGTGGAATTCGATATTCCCTCGTCTCCTGACCCAGCCAACCGAGCGCTCTAATGTTCACGAAAGCATGGTGCAAAAAATACCGCCCCAACCAAACACACACAAACGCGCGCGCGCGCGGGCTGGTCACTCACGCAACGAAAATGAAAGTGAGATCATCTGGTTGCTCTGTGCTGACGGGGTGGCCTCCCCCTTTTGATCCCCCTGCGCAATCAACCCGGATCAGCTCGAGAAAGTTGCCCTCGCCGCCCAATGTGTTCTCCAACTCGCACAGACATCTTCTCTTGCAACGTCCAAGCGACGGTGAGATAGAGCGGCGGTATCGGTGTTGATACATCCCCATTCCCTATCTCTCTGCTCGCACGACGTATCGAAGCTGTACGCAAAACCGCGTGAGTGAAGGCCACCAGCTCGGCAGCTTTCCACTTGGGGAGCGAAGAAAAGAAAGTCCCGCATACTGGCCGGCTTGAGCGAAACGCGCGCACAAGAGAGCCACAGATAGGTGGGAAGGAAAATTGGAAAGCATTGAGATCCGATGGCTGCGTAACCGGCACTCAACCTAGCGAAACCGGAGCGCTCGGAACGTGCGCACCGGACTGGTAGCGTTTAGTTGAGAGCTACTTTCGAAACGAGACGGTCGCACGGCGAAAACACTCGGTACACGGTCCGTCGAGACACGGTCGGAACACGTCGGTCGGTCCACCACCAAGGGATAGTATTGGTTTTGTTAGGGAAGTTCCCGCACCGAAGGTTAGTGTTAACCGCTTGGTGGGCGGTTGTGCGTGTGCGGTTGACGATCGCACACTAGTGTTGCAGTGTTGGCGCAGGTTCAGCAATTGGATGTTGGAAATCCTAGCAAGGCTTGTGCTTTTATGTTTTAAAGTGTAAGTTTACACCGGGATAATGGATGGCATAGCTGTACTCCACCAGAACGGTTGCAAATTAAAGCAGCGCAATAATTGCTTGTTGTCATCTAACCAAGTTAATGCGAATGAAAGATCGCTCCGGTTGATCCGCACCGGTTGCCCGCAGTTAAAGTCCATTAGAAATTGATCATCTGACAGAAGCATAGCATCGTAGTGAAAATATAAATATATTTCTCCTAGTGACCCAGTTTTACTTCACCTGTGTGCGTTTTTTTTTGCGGTACTAAACCGGACCCATCGTGAACGAGTGCGTTTTGGAATTTTATTATATTTTTATTCCGGCACACGCGAGGAAACGGCAAACAACAGCTATACCATGTGATGCGCATCGAAGCCGAACCGAACGGCTACCAACGGATCTATGCACGATCGCTATACGTGTGGAGAAAATTCCCAAAAAGCGAGGGATAAATGAAAATCGTAGTGGGAAATCAGATTTTGTCGAAGCGATGAGCGGAATTCCGATTCCGATAGTGATTAATTTTCATTGTGCACCTGTTACGTATCGTGGCTCGATGGCAGCTGGGTGTTTAATTGGTGTTGCCGAGTGATGAAGGAAATACCAAAACAGCACGTAGAACTATATCAGTAGAGAAGTAACACTTGATCATTTTTCCAAAGATCTTGGCTTTTAATCAAAATTTGATATAAAATGTTTATGCATTCACTAATCATTCGAAAGGTACTAGCAGTGAAAGTGGTCTACATTTAGAGTGTCGAGTCGAGGTGTTGAAGATGCAAAACATCAAATGCTAGTAAACTGTGGCAAAACAGGGCAGTGTGTCTAACTCTCGTAATCGTTAAGTAAAATACTCACCAAAAATTGTAGTGAATTATGGCGCATTAGAAAAAAACAAAACATCCTGCTAAAAGCAAAATCCAATTTGACAGCTACCGAAACGTGTGCAGACAACGTGAAAGTGCCGTTTCCGGGAAGTGATGCATGTTCCTCAGATCTCATATCGATCAATCATCGCGCATTTTGTTCATTAAAAGAGCGGTTTAAAAAAACAGAAACACCTGTGAAATTAGAACAAATGTCCATGCGGGTTTGGAATATGATGGATTTGTGTGATGTGGAATTTGGAGGGAGAAAGAAAAAAAAACGAACGAATTTAGTAGGCTATAAACGATTGTGGCGCAAAGATCGAACACGATCGTGTTGTGTGACTGTGAAAGTGAATGAATGGCAACTGGTTTGTTTGGTACAGGGCGGAACCGGATCTGGCTGGGACGAATGTTGGTCGAATTTGTTGGAGAATGGATGTTTGCTTTACCGGTGTACCGCAAGGAGAAAGTAGACTTTACACGTGAACGATTACTACTTGGTTATTTGTTTAACGATAAGTTACTGGGTTTTTTTCTCTTTCGATTGAGTTTTATTGAGATACACAAACCATAAGAGATGAAATGCTGCCCCATATCGTGAAAAAAGCTTTAAAATTCTTGCCCTCCAGTTGTGTGGGTGCGGTCAGCCGCAACGTCCAATTATTAAGCACCCAATAGCTCAATTATCTTTGCCGTAAATTCTTGCGTGCTCTCGTTCTACACGTTCTCTCAATTCGATCGCGCATCAAAACTCGGTACTCGTCTGAATCACCCAAAAAACCGCGGGATGAGCTGCCGAAAGACGTAGCATAAACAGAAGCGCAGAAAACCGCTAAAGTAACATAAAAAAGGTGCAATAAATAATCCGGGTCAGTTGCCCGGTAGCCGCACGCTGAAGTGTCCGGAATGGCGCTATGCTTCTTTTCCGTTACCACGCGTTCCTTCCACCAAACTGGCCGACTACTTACCCCCTCGCTGGAAGTGCTTTCGTTTGGGAAGTGTTTCGTTTTTGGGTAGCAGTTTGTTTTTTCGCAGTTCACCTCTTCCTTTGGCGCATTTGCAGAAAGAGCATCATTACGTAATTTGTCCTGTCCACCGTGTTCGCGTTCCGTTGCCCGGGAGTTCAAAGCTCGAACGTCTGCTAGTGGCAAGTGTTTGCTGGTCGACGATTTACCGTTTTGTAGCGGAGCATCTGCATGAACCCATTGGACGATTCGAACGCAAGCGGTTTAATACGTTGGATGGAAACGTGAACCCTTACAAACTCGTGACCATCGCTTACCATAACCGTGAAAGATGGATTAATCTTCATGTAGAGTTTGTACCTATGGTTGTCTGCGCTAAGCGGTCACGATTTTCACAACCTAAGCTCCTTTTTTGCACACGATCAATGCAGTTAGTGAGGAAAAAAATAGTTCACTGCTTTGATTAAACTGAAAATATCTTCATTACGCCTAAAGAGCGTTTAAGATAAGAAGCTTTCGTGTGGAAGTAAACGGATCATTCCACATCGGAGAGGTCAAGAAAGCTGTTTTAAATTAATATCATGATTAGATAGATTAAAGCGTTTTCTTAACTCAAACGTGTATTTTAACGTACCTACTCTTACGGATAACTCTCCCACAATTGGATTAATGTCAAATTGAATTAAACATACTTCTCAATCAAATAATGTGGCATTAATTTTCATTAAATGTTCCCCATGCGCACCCGCCTCCCCCGAAAAGCAGCTTTCCTCATTTTCTCTGTTTTCCTTTTTTTCTCTTTCTTTCATGCAATCGCCACCGATCGCCGATGGGAATTTCCGAACCACCGTAGATAACGGATAATCTGTACCAACGAACGCGGCCATAGACTGTTGTAGTGATAGATAAGTAGAAAAGTGAACGAATAAAAGCAGACAACGAAACAGCAGGACAGTCGCAAAACCTTGCGAATACCCGAACGACGAACACGAGCCCAGAAAGCTACGACAAATAAACGAGAAAATAAAACATGATGGGCAACCGAATGCGATCCTTGGTCGCAACGTTCGTGCTACTATTCACAGTACTCGAGGTGAGTTGGCAATTGATTGTTTTAAAAGAAAACAGTAGCACCGAGGGCTATGCCTCCGGAATATAGCTTGTCTATAGCAAAAAGGAAAACCTTGCGATCGAATCATTGCACATCTTACTCGTCTATGGGTGACGCATTTTCATCGCGGTCTGTACCTTCCTTTGCCTTGCATGCCGTCCATTTCCACGGAATGAAAAGGCAGAAAAAAGACCCGATAAAATGAAAAACTATCGCTATCTGCTTAGTTTTCCACCTGGCGAAAGGCGAACGATCAACAGTTATGGACTCTCTTTCTCTATGTCTCTGTTTCTCTTTCTGTACCTTCCGACCCCCAGTGCGGAAGGTTATTTGTAATTTGATTTGTATTTACAGCGAAGTTTTTCTTTCCTTTCAAACAAACCTCCATTTGCCCTTTCGGCGATACCATTTACCAGCTGCAATCAAGGTGTGCTTCTAAGCTGGTTGTACATTATTCCATGGAATGAAGTCAATGAGAGGCTGTTTTTTTAAGTTTCTCCGATCTTACCGATGGGGTTATGACGTCCTAATTTTTCCATCCATCCATCGAGCGCAGGGTTTTGATTAAAAGGTTATCCAAACGGTTTAAATAACTCTTGGCCGGGGTGGTAATGTTCGACACCTTTTTTTTCCACACCATCAAACCCATCAAAAATACAATCACACATCGAGTCATGAGCAAAGCATGAAAAAGCTATATTCAGAGCAGCATGCAAATGTAGGTAATTCAATTTATGCTTTCGATCGTTCGTGTAGATTTCGTAAGATCTTTTCACGCGGATTGTGAAGCATCACGTAATGCGTAGACACGCTTCCTGGTACTGTAAGGAAATAGTGTTACACTAACATAATTCGTTTCTTTTCGTGCGTATCTATGTAAGTACGAACCAATCCTCTAGTGCACTGGATTGATGTTATTGTTTTTTTGCGGATGAGGCTGATCAGATGAATATTACGTGAGCTGTAATTATTTGATTTGCATTGTGTGTCTTACGTGAATTTCATTGATTTGATGATAATTTTAAATGGCCACCGACACTTTTATCATAATCAAAACCAAACAAATTCAAGTCACGTACGGGACTGTCTTAGATCGTAGCAAAACTAGAGTAATGACAGTTGTTTTTCCGTCCCTAGAGAGTTGAAAGAAAGTTATCTTTAGATAAAATGCAATCTAGACGAAGTTGTGTTTAATGTTGAATTTATTTTCCTATCATTAAAGTTGAATGCTTCAGTTCAACAAATAGGCTTATTATTAGTTATAGCATATTTTTGAAAGCAATTGTGACAGTATATACAGTCATGCCAAAGTACTGTTTTATAATACATCTGTTAAACAATACAAGTGCAATCAATTGCTTCCAAATTTTCTGCTGACACTTTCATAAATTATGCTCCCTTTAACAAGCGCTACAACGTTAACGAAACCCTCGACACCGTTTATTTTATTACCTTTTTCACTCTAAATAAAAGTATAACTTCTCCTCAATCTGGTGCAATTCAACATCGGTTCCTTTTTTTATTACTGGAAAAGCACTTCAACTGTAAAATGTACCAAAACGAACAAATGACTACCATTCGTCAGCGCTTCATCTATTGGACTGTAAAATTTGTGTAACCAAAAGAAAATATGACAGAATGCCGTGTGAATAGCTCCAACCAGGTGACCATCTGCTCGGTTTCAAAATGGAAACAACCACCGGGAAAACCGAAACCTCAAGTGCAAAACTTTCACCCTCACGAAAACTGTTTTGCGGTTTTTCGTTTTCCACGCAGCTCACATTGAATGACACGGCCACATTGCATTATCTCGTGGATTTTCGTTTGGTTTGTTTTGAAATGGGTCGCTCATACTGTGGCCACGGTTTTCCCATTGCGCCGGTAATAACAATAGAATAGGTGCCGACTGATCGTTGCATTGCTAGCGTTCGAACATACACAAACAGACCCGGGTTCGCACTCATTAAAATATAAAACTGCACTGCGCTGTGCATTATTTTGTGTCACTTTCACCTTTCAGCTACGGCTGCAAACCATGCCTGTGCGAAAATGTGGATTTTATCGAGGGAAAACTCTCACTAAAAAAAATGGGAGGGAAGGAAACACTCTAAACAGGGTCTGCACTAATGGCGGTGGCATGAAAATGGGTGAAAATCTGTCAGTTTTGCAGTGTGATGAACGAAATCGATCATCACCGAAATGAATTTACAATGGAAACTGCTACAATCAAATTATGTAGTGATAGTTTTAGTACGCTTTTTGTTTAGCACTATTGTAAGCTTCCTCTTCGTTATCGGCGCAACAACCTCAAGAGGTCTAGAGGCCTGTCATTTCTGGCTCTCTATGACTTTATGTAGCTGGATAGTGAGTCCTGCGTATGAAAGATTGGTCCGGATGGGATTTTGGACCGGTCCTGTCGTGTGAAGATCGGCACCACTACCAATACACAGGCTTAAAATCATATCGATAATGTTTTCATTTAGTATGGCCGTTTACCACATTACCCTTTGGCGAATAATCGGTGCAGCGTTAAATCGATTCCGCCCGGTATATCTTTACTCCAACCCATTCTCAATAATATTTCCCACCGCATAACTATCACAGCAAGGCAGCGATTCTTGTTATGTTGAAAATGGGAGAAAATTTAGGTTTGCTTTTCTTTTGCATACAGTCTACCCATTACCTTGTGGTGGATTAGTTGTTTCACCGCTAAATAGCGGTTTACAAAGAACGAAAACAAAAAAAAACCTACCCAATCAACCTTCTCAACATGTTCTTCTCAATCGCAAACCAAACTTCCACCACGACAAGTGCGATGGAATTCGAATTGCTTTGTTGGTTTTTTCATATTTGCAAATTCTGTCGGTTGTTTTTTGTTTGCTGAACCGATTTATGTGAACGAGCTAATCAAAATCGGAAGGAATGAAAACGGAATGATTAGAATATGTTTTGCGTTTTTTACGGTATTTGCTACCTCATTCTGCATAATTAACTGGATGATAATTTAGCACAAATCGTGTTTATAATCAATGCATCGACTGGTGGTTCGACGCTGGAACCATAAATCATTTGTTTAATCATTTGTTTGTTTAATTCAATCAATTATATTTTGATTGTCTTAATGTTTCATATAATATTACAATAATATTTCAGCATCAAAAATCCAAAACTGTTTGTATTCATTTATATTATCTGTGAAGTTATTTAAACTAGTAAGACGTGTATGGAACGTTATGGAAAAAAAAACCCGGAACCGAGAAAACCACTTAAATTTGATTGCAAATAAGTTTCTCCAAAACACAATGGTTCCGTTTTCGCCGATGTCGGATCGTAAAGCATCAGCTTTTGGTAAAATAAAACAAGGATCGCGATCGTGACCATTTTGTTGCTGTTGTGATTTACAATCGTGTTTTATTTTAAAGCAACCTGCCACATAAATTGTTTCAGAGGACAATGTTAAGGAATTGTCTGTTTTTTGTTTCTGTTTCAAAGAGCAACTTGTAGTTTATAACACTTGAATTGAATGTCAGTTTTTATTCCATTTTGAGAGGATTTATTGAAGCGCTCCGAAAAGCGGCAGACTTTAGCAGCTTTTCCGGTTCACTTTTTAAGGTATGTTCCTCCTGTTAGTGCGCTCAACGAAAGGGAAAAGGGTTTGCTGGTGTGTTCTTCTGTGGTTAACAATTGTAGTGAAAGTGTATCACCCAGAACCCAGACCGGTCAACCCACCCCGTCTGGCTTCCCTGTTTTCTTGGGTCAGCTTAAGGCCGCCAGTTACCGGCAGACTTCAACCGTTTACAGTGCATTTTACTCAATACGCCTCGATGCACTCGGATGAACCCGTTATAAATGATATACGATTACATCAGCATGACCTAATTTAATTTCCGTTCGGTCAGCTGCTCCCGTGCGTCTTTTAGCTAATTTTCACCCGGGTTTATTCTTTTCTTTTCTCGTGTTTAGGTTTTGGTTATGGTTTGTGTTTTGGTTCAAATTTTTCAAAGGCTTCCATTGCTTCCTTCTAAGTCGCTTCAAACAGAACTGCGGGTGATACATTTTATATTCATTACTTATTTGCGTAAGCTACTACGAACCATTCGATTCTTCAAATTATGATATAAAAAAGGCATACCAATCCAAACAAACACGTGTCCGAACAACGGAAGCAAAAGCATATTAGAAATCGGTATACCATACCAACCGATCGCATTGGAACAGTTCCGCTCCATAAACAATAGCTTTCCAGCAGGTGGCAGAGCGAACGAGAAGGAAGGATGGAAAGAATAAGACACCGAGTACGTCGGAAAACACCATGTGAGTGCCGTTTTATTTTCTTCCAAAGGAGAAAATTTGAAAATTGCATCCATTGATCGCCTCGATGCTCGATGCCGTCACGGATAAGCACCGGTGGAAAAAAGGCGTGTATTTATGTTCGTTGGATTTATTCATATTTCTCACTACATCACACCCGTACCCATCTTCCACACACTCTTGCCATGTGAGGTGTTCGCGCTGCCGATTCGGTTCACCATCTCACACACACGAGCCGATGATGATTTGTGCATCGTGCTGATCACCGCGGTAAGGTAGGGTTCGTCGCTTTAGCGGCGTTTCAATCACCCGGTGTGCGCAAATGTGTACGGTTTGCCCGACGTAGGGTAACGCGAAAGGAGAAACTTTACCACCGGTGCGCGAGAGTTTTGTATCGTGCGGAAACTTTCACTTTGCTTTCCACTTCACGGCACGGGCCCACGGTTGACGTCTGCATGGCCCGTTGGAAGGAAAGATCGTTGAGATCGTGCGCGTGTGTGTTACTCTCTGGTCCTCTGGCGGTAGGGAGTGTCAACAAGGCAACATACCATCAAGCTTTGTGTGCGATTGGATTAGAACGGATGGTGAAGCCGTACTAGCGTCCGCAAACAAGATCTCTCCTCGGTCAATAGTGGTTTGCCAGTAGTGGCCGTGAACCGACACCAGCTAGGGTGAACCTTTAAACACCTTCCCGACAAGTTTCGCTCAGCGAACTGTCATTCTGAAAACTTTCGCTGAACGTTTCTCCCGCGTCAGAGCACATCAGCGATCAGATGGTCTTTGATTTATGATAATCCTTCGTTTTGAATTTGGCTCGCTCCAGGTCATTAGGGGACCTGCTTGTGTGCGAAAATGTGTAGTGAATGGGCCATTTATGGGTGCCTAATTGATGTTTATTTAACCGGGTAAAGCTTACCATCGCATTGGTTGTGATTTTCCGGATACCGTGCCCGTATCGATCCTTGATCGATCGTCACGTGTTATGGCATTGAATGCTAATATTTTAGCTTTCTGTTGATTCTCTTCGCAACCAATTGATGCTGAGCTATAATGATAACCTATTTTATGCCTTTTAATGACACATACCGATGTACTCCCATGTCACCGGTTATTTTTGGCTCTAGGGCTTTGCTTCATTCAGAAAGTGAAACCATTATGATCACCGCTACAAACACACCTTAATGATGGGTGTTGAACCCATTCAACCTCCCGGTGGATAGTTTTTAAATGCACCACTATTAAATCTTTAACCGAAAATTAGTGACTGGGATCGATTTTCGATTAACGTTACATCTTTCAAATCCTGCGCACAAACCCGGTGTGTGAGTGGCAGAGGTGTAACTTTCAATGGTTGCCACCCTGTATTTTTTTTTGATCCATCGCGCTAGAAGCTCAACCCTTTTGGACGAATTTGCTATTTTGGATACCGACTGACCTGGTTCCTATCGGAGATCTCACCTTGCGTTCGTGTTTCGGTTCGTTGTCGGGGTGAAACCATCCCTGAAGCGCAACAGGCCACCCCTGTCGTTTGGATGGTGATCAGGACAAGAAATTAATTATTCCAAACCCTAACATTTCTCTGTTTCCCCCCTCCGGATTGGCAACGCGTTTTGGGGGTTGGGCGTATAAGCGCGCCGCGATGGGTGCGGGAAAGTTGGCCGCGAAAACGCGAGAGAAATGGTTGGATCACTTTTTCTTTCAATCATGCTATCGTGATGAGGGTACGGGTGGCTGAAAAACAGGATCGTATCATTCATTTCTGTTGTCATTAGGGTAAGGAGCGGGTTAGTTATTTCTTAACGCTTGCGTGATGAAGCGAATGCTGCTTGAGACGTTGCGGTACATAAAAGGCAACACATGAGGACGCGGATCGCAAGGAATGTGACAACCCTTGTGTTGTCATTAATCATGCTTGCTTAGGGTGGTTTGAGGGAATAGCTCTTCCTTCAAAATGAACTAAAACGATGATTGGAGGATCATTTTGGTGCTTATTTTAGCAGTGATTAAACAAATTTGAGATTATGCTTGTTATTAATTATCAAATGATACGACAAGAAAATCCTCTGAGCTCTAAAAACAAATAATAACAAACACATCTATATCGATATTCTTCAAAGATTGGAATTCCAAGCACTTAAATAATCGTACTTGGTGCCTCTGGGTAGCCCAGTAGGTATGCAAATCGATTGCATCTGCTCCACTGATCGATTAAATCGATCGATAATTAGCGCAACCATCCCACTGACAGTTTGTAGCACACAGTACAGCTCGTTTGACCGATCAGTGATCGATTAGTCGACAGGGTAATGATCACTCTCTACATCGTTGTTTACTTAGCTTGTGGCTTCACTTCCCCAGTACCCTGCATCAGCAGTGACGTGCGATCGCGCAAAAAGCTTCTCTTATTATTTCCGACTCCACTAATTGACTGAAGGAAAGTATCCGTTGACAGGACACAAAACGGATTCCAAAATGCCTTCTCCGTCTTGGGTTGTGTTGACTGGTGCACTTGTTTTATTGCATGCTAAACCTTGCGAAATACAAAAAAAATC
Source organism: Anopheles moucheti (assembly GCF_943734755.1). Classification (NCBI taxonomy): domain Eukaryota; kingdom Metazoa; phylum Arthropoda; class Insecta; order Diptera; family Culicidae; genus Anopheles; species Anopheles moucheti. The sequence continues at coordinate 37,786,441 of NC_069140.1, read as the reverse complement.
CCCACCGACCACTGCCTCCGACTGGTTGCTGGCTTAAAACGTCATGTACGTTTTTCCTATTCCCACTCTCGCTGAGCGTCCGTTCCTTCCTGGCTTTCCTTGATATGTTCCCGTTTCCGTCGATACGATCCAATCAAAAACGCAGTGCGTACTGGATGGGGAATGTATTTATCTATCTGTCACTTGAAGCGATCCGGAATTCCGGATACCAGCGTGTGGGAGGGGGTAGAAGGAGAGTTACCTTCTACCCCGCATAGTGCGTGTGGAAGCTTGTCTTGCCTATGGTCGCCGGATCGGGCATGGCATCGATTCGATTCAGTTCGCCCGTAACGCTGAAAGTGCCAGACGAACCAAATGGAAGGAAAGGAAATCGAAGAAGAAAGTGTAACGAACGATACTAGCGGCCTTTTCTAGGGCACTGTCGAGCCGTAGCCGCAATTATGACCATACCTGTCCACCGATGCACCACTGCAGCTTGGGGTGCATTTTCCCGTGCACTGGTTTTTGCGTGCAACCCCGCGGGATGCGGATGGGGATGGTTGGGTGGCAAGGAATCACGCAGCATCAAGCAGTGTGGTTACATTGAAGGGTGAACTAGAGATACGTTGCTGAGGCAAAGACGGAGAAAGCGATTTGAATAACACGCCAAGCAGCAGGAATATAGCTTAAGTGAAGTGGATAAAATGGCATGAAAAAAAGGGAAAAATTGGCGATTTGGTTGGGATTTGGTGATCGCCAAAAAAATCGTTCTATTGTAGTTTTACTGCTCTACTATTACCCTTTCTAACTAATTCACCAAAGACTACTGTCTATTATCTACTGGGAAACAAACATGACTTCATTGAACTTAATTTGGTCACAGCCACACTGGTGCGTATCTTACGTCGTATTTCTAACGATGCAGATTGTGTAGCGTATGACGATGGTTCATCGTAATTTCATCCGGATGGAAATAGAAAGCCGGCCACAACGGTTCACCGGATGTGTTGATGCATCGCCTAGACGGCTAACTGTGCTGCAGTTAATGCACTCGCCTCACTACAACCTTTGATGAGTAGCTAATGTGATTCAATATTTCACGGTCAGCTTTGCGGCGGCAGTACTGGATGAAAGACGCCCTACCGAAAGCGGCATTTTCCCGCAACTCAGTCGTACAAAACGGTATTAAATCAATCGCATCGCATATAATTAATGAACACGGTACGTTCGTACGTTGGTACTATTCGGCAACTTTTTGTTTCATACCCATCCAAAAGTAAATTAACAAATTTCAAGGGGCGTATATATATTGTTTTCCTTTGCCCGTACGCGCTAATTTATGGGCAAAGTCGTTGGACATGCGGCATTAGGCAGCCTCTAACGCGCACGTACACTTTCTTCACACACCGGCCCATCCGTAATTGGGTTATCAGTCACGCATCTTTAAAGCTTGATTCAAGCACCCGCCGGTGGAGTCCGTTCCCCTTGGAGCTAGCACAAGGGAGTGAAAATCGTTCGTCAAAATCGAATTACGAAGAGGCACACATATGGGGATAGAGGGTATTTTTTTAGCACCTGGAACATTAACAGTTTATCTGAACTGGCCCAAATAGGCGGAAAGCTTCTGTAAAGGATTATTTGCTAAACGAACGCAGCAGCAATTGGAGCGCAACGAAAAGGGGATGAAACGATCATGAAGTTTAGAGAAAAGATCAAACTGGAGGTTTTTTTTTTAATAATCCGCTAGATGGCGACACGATCGTATCAGCGATTATTAGTAAGTACAGCCAGTTCCTGAGATGCACTATTATAGGGGACCGGTATCTCGAGGATCGCTTGTCTATATCTACTAAGAAACATGCATTTGAAGTTTAGGTGAAGTATGAAGTAAAAACCTCTTATTTTAATGCCTTCTTTAAAGTTCTTGAGTTTTGAGTAATTTCTACTGCTCCAGGTGATTTCGTCCTTGTGAGTTTTTTTTATCCGCTTCGACTTACAAGACGCCACCGAAAAAAACGTATGCAATATAGGTAAGAATGATGGTGTTTCGCAATGGTTGCCACACCCTGCCCGTAACGTCCAAACGACCTCCGCGATGGGATGAAGAGAAAGCGCATCCATCCACGTGTATGCCGGCCGTACGGTACCCGGAGACGAACGGAATGCTCACCGCACTTCACCCAGAAGGCCGCACGGAACCGTCCAACACTTGACCATGTGCACATGTCCAGTATCGCGTCGCGTATGGCTACCGCCGTATACAAGAAAGCGCAAGGAAAATCTGTACCGGTTTCGTTTAATTACTGCTATGCTGTGTGTTACTTTTCTTCCCCATGCTGCTGCTGCTGCTGCTCATTCGTGGAATCATCTCATAAAGTATATGTGGCTTCGGTTCGGCACCACAAATGGACCGCACTGGTGGCAGTGTTTTATTATTAGTGGCTGCTACACGCCGATGCAGTTGCGTAGTAGTGGCGTGTGGCGGTATCTTCGCGGCCGGAGGCTTTGTGAACGAACGGTACCGGTCGTTGGTAGCCACGAGGATGAAGGGCACAAGCAACAAAAAAAAGGAGGCTATATGCTTCTTTCTCCGCATGGTCGGGTTTTGACGAGAAGTCGGGAGAAGAAAAAACCAAACAACATCAAACACACATACACAACGCAAACGCAAGCGCATTTGGGAAAGCGAGCTATCATCCCTCGTGGGTTGGATGGTAAAGGAAAGCTAATCGTAGCGCAGCATTATCGTGCCAGAGTGCCGGGCGCATCTCGACCAAATGGTACATGTTGTGTACGGCGCGGTGGAATAAATTGAATCAAGTTAATTCGCGGGCATTGAAATGGAAATTTTGCAGGAAAATAGAAAGTACGGTCGGTTGCGGTTCGATGCAAACAATTGCAGGAAGATGAATAAGCTAGCTGATAAGCTTGATTGTTTGCGATGATGTGATGTTTAGGGTGACAGTTTCAAGCGGAGGATGGGCAACCATGTGCTTAATCGTTTCCTTCTGTTTCTCGCACCAAATGTGAGCCCAGTTTCTTACGTGTGTTTTTCCCTTTATTTTCCATTTCGCAGAATGTCCACTGTGATGCACCGTTGGTCGATTCGGCAGCACTGCCACTGGAGCACAGAGCCGTCTACGGTCCGCCTGCACCATCACCAGTATACGGTACGCCTGGTTTGCTGAGTGGCGGCGGAGGTAGCGGTGGCCTGCTCGGTGGTGGCGGCGGTGGCGGCGGCGGAGACGACCCGTGGCCACTGTCCGCCTCGAACGACAGCCCGCAGATCAAGCATCTGCAGGTGCAGTGCGAAAAGACGCACATGCGCGTCAACATCGAGTTCGACCGGCCGTTCTACGGTATGATCTTCTCGAAGGGTTTCTACAGCGATCCGCACTGCGTGCATCTGAAACCGGGCACCGGCCATCTGAGCGCCACGTTCGAGATCTTCCTGAACAGCTGCGGTATGTCCAGCTCGGCCAACCATAATGCGGCGAGCTTCGGTGGACCGACACCGTCCGGTAGCTACGTCGAGAACACGATCATCATCCAGTACGATCCGTACGTGCAGGAAGTTTGGGATCAGGTACGTGTGTGATGCCGGCATTCGTCACTGTCACAACGCTAACCGTATTTGATTTGATTTTAGGCTCGTAAACTGCGCTGCACCTGGTACGACTTCTACGAAAAGGCGGTCACCTTCCGTCCGTTCCAGGTGGATATGCTGCACGCCGTTACGGCTAACTTCTTGGGCGATAATCTCCAGTGCTGGATGCAGATCCAGGTTGGCAAGGGACCTTGGGCGTCCGAGGTATCGGGCATCGTGAAGATCGGTCAAACGATGACGATGGTGCTGGCCATCAAGGATGATGAGAACAAGTTCGACATGCTGGTGCGCAACTGCGTTGCCCACGATGGCAAGCGGGCCCCGATACAGCTGGTCGATCAGCACGGTTGCGTGGTGCGGCCCAAGATTATGAGCAAGTTCCAGAAGATAAAGAACTTCGGCCCGTCCGCATCGGTCGTCTCGTTTGCCTACTTCCAGGCGTTCAAGTTCCCCGACTCGATGAACGTACACTTCCAGTGTGTGATCCAGGTCTGCCGGTATAACTGCCCCGAGCCCAAGTGTGCCGGCGGTGACTACGGACTGCCGGCGCTGACCGGTAACGGCATCTCGGGCGAGTACGGTGCACCGGGAGCCCTGAGCGGCGAATATGGACCACCGCATCTGTCCGAGTATGGCGTACCACCAGCGGCCTATCCCGATCCTCGCCATCCCTCCGACGCATCCGGTGCGTACTCGGAGAACCAGGACAGTGTGGTGCCGGCACCGCAAGCACAAACATCGGCCAACTCGGCGGAGAACAAATCGGACGGCCCGGTGAGCGCGAACGATCGCATCGAATCGCAAGCACAGTCAGCGAACCCAACGTCGAACGACATTCACGATCACATCAATATGCCGCCGCCACCACCGCCGGGCCAGACGTCCTACATTACCGTAACCAAGCAGAAGAAGGACGACGGACTGTCGGGTGAGAACAGCGGCAATCTGGTCAGTTTGGGCGGTCGGCCCCGATCGGTCGAGGGGCTGGATGATCTGCGCGGTGTGCGCCGACGACGGGACACGATGTCGGTCGTGATCCGGCCACGTATCTACAAGCGCGACGCGCAGGAAATGACGGACGTCAATACGGAGCGCATCATCCAGGTGGTGGCACCGGGCGACGTGAACTTTGCGCTAAACAACGCGTCCGGCAACGAGACGGTCGTGATTCAGTCGCAGCGCACCGTCGATCCGGAAACGATCTGCATGTCGGTGCCGAGCTTTGTCGGTGGGTTGGTGATGTTGCTGCTGGTGCTGGCCGTCGCATCGCTAGTCGCTGCCTTCCTGTTTGTGCGCGTGCGACACTTCGACCGGAAAGGTACGTGCGCCAGTCGCCGACCGCACTTCGTACTGTCCGAACTGTGGACTTAGTGGTGCCTAGCTTAGCTAAGCTCGTTATCTTATCGTTCGTCTACTATTTTCTTTTCTTTCTTTCATCTCACGCCATGGTCCATTCCGATGCACTCTTCAACCTGTTCCCTGGGGACATCACCATGGCACCAATCTACGCACCACTACGAAAACTCTTACCACTTTCCTCACCACCATTTGCAACACTACAGCCAATCCTTTCTCCGGACACTAAGCGACAACTTACCGTGGGTCGTCCTCGTGCCTGAACAACAATAATAAAAAACAAAAACCACTCGATCATGGAGTAATGCTGACGAGTGACAACTGGGCACCGTACGACTTGTTGCGAGTGTGGGAAACCTACCCTTCCGGCTCTGTCTGCAAATCTCCACCCACACGGGGCACCTTCATCTTCATATTGTAAACATCTTTCGGCACGGTTTGGCCGTTGCAGACGAACTCTTCTGTTACCTGAGCACACCATCATCTAGCATCCATTACACCATGCAATAGACAGGCTTCCAGGTGGGATCAGATACATGCTTCATCTTCTGCAGTGTAGGAAGATCCTGCTCCCGAGTGGGTAGATTCGCGCTAGTGCTTAGTGGAGAAAACGAGGGACCCAATCATATGTACGACACGAGTTCTAGTAAACACTCTCCCCGCAGTATCGCACCGGTTCTTTTTCCCATGTGGGGCGATAGGATTATTCCCAAAAGTGCTTCGAGAAGACACTAACCCACCCATCCAGCATCCATCCTACTAATCTAGATCCAAAAAAACCGTCCAACACCTCACACCTCATCGTCAATTTCCTTGTGCGCGTCCTTGGGGCGCACTGCTAACACGAGTGGCCCTGTTAATTTATTACGATTATTATTATTATATTATTATTATCGATTTGGGTACTACCACCATCGGCGAAACGAACGAAGTCCCTCATTTTCCTCTCATTTCCATTCCATTCTTTTTGCGTTAAGTGTACGATACCAAACGAATGTGTATTACCATACCACCAACAGTTAATTTATTGATGTCCCCCCTGATGTCCCAAACACTACCACCACCACCCTCACTTTGTGGTGTCATCCTGCACATCCTCATTCAGACAGCTCCAATCCGGTTTCGGTATTCCCATCGGCGTCACTCCACGCGCCTGGTTTGTCGTGTGCAGTGATTTCTGATGCAAAAACGGTGTAGAGACGAAAGATCACAACGCAACTCTTACCTGATAGGGCAAGGGCATTAGCAGACAGTAATATGATGCTCACACACGCGGGCACACCAGAGCAGTCAGTGGAGTTGACACGCGTTAGGGCAGCAAGAAGTCATCCTTCCCTAATTTCGCAAGGAACTCTATTCCTTGTGGCCGTTTCGCGACGTGCTGCTAGTTTTGTAATGGCGCTTATTATTTGTAGTTATCATCCTCATCTTATTCATTTGGAAAGAATGTCGCCCACATTGGTGTCCTTGCAAATGGTCCGTTTTGTTAGGTTGGATTGGCGGATTCGTTCGCAAGGACGTCGCTTCGTCTCGTCCATACCGTTACCTTCCCATTAGACAAGATTCACTCAGGGCGATCCCGGTGCTGGGAGCAAACCCACAAGGACATCAGTCTGGCCCGCACATTCGACCTTATGAAGGACGTGTATCTTTGCTTCAAAAGAATATTTATTTATTCCCCTTAATTTTCTACTTACCTTTCTTAGTCACCACGTTCCTTTGTTTTCCCTCGTGCAGCAACAAGGCAACGGTCTGTTTTCACACACGCACACACGTGTTCTATTGCGTGTTCGATCGCTTTTCTTCTCCAACCCGTTGTTAGCGGACGGTTTTCACTTTTGGTATTGATTTGTTTGCAATGTTTTTTTTTTTTGGTTTTGGAGTTCCACTCCCGTCCTCTCGTACCATAATTTTCTTTCAAAACTCATGCACAAATGCACGCAAAGGCAGGGCTTTAGTGTGCGTTTTTGATTTAAATTTTTTACCACTGATCGGTTGTCACCACTAGTCTTAACGGAGACGTCCGGTTTTTCGGTGCAGGAATTTAAGCATTGGCATAACTTCAAACGTTCTCTTTGCGCTGCTGATGCGATCGAGTACGGTTGCGACCGGATGCTTCGCAAGGCCACAGAGATCCACGCAGCGAGCTCGAGCATACTAGGAATTGTAATAGGTTTAGGATGGATTAAACTGTAAGCTTGCCGGTAATAACGTAACGAATACGAATCGAAGTAGCTACCCCGCGGTACGAATATTTTGGTGATTGTGGTTGATAACAGTATTGTTTTTTTTTGTGTTTTGTGTTTGTGCTCTAAATGCTCTAATTTTTGGCGATAGGGACGTTAATGGTAAGGCGTAAACAATCGCACACCGACGCGATGTGGTGCGAAGAAAAGCGACTGATGCTTGGGGGCGAGAAACACAAAAAAAGCTAACGGAGAGGATCAAAGAAAACACGTTTGTAAAATGTATTACAGAGAGAAAAACGGTTAAACAGTTAAGGTTAGGGAAGATTTGTTTAATTTTTTGTTCTTTCTAGGAATGTGTATTATTTTGTTTGGTTGTTTTCCCTCCACTTTTTGAAATTCCCATTTCTCTGTCTCTCACTCTCTCTCGCAAATCTAGTGGAACCAGGCAGTAAAAACAGGTGTGTGTTGTTGTGTATTGTAAACTTATGAAATCAGTCTATCGAAACGTAGTTGCAGTACTACACTTCCTTTGCAAATAACAGCGACGTGGATATTATTGTAAATATTTATTGAAAAGAAAGATAGTTGAAGAAATAAAGTGATTAGTAATGAATGATAGTGTACGGTTGCTATTATGACATTATTCCTTATTTTGTTTTACCTCCAGCGATATCACAAAATATAACGGAAAGAAGACATTGTATAGAATTGTTGTAGATGGAATGGTCAATTATGGTTTATCAATTCATCCCAATTTGGCCCTACCACGCCTCCTTTGTACATGTGGACGACCTTAAAGAACTTTACGGCCTGGGTCGTCCGGTGTCATTCTCATGACGTTACCAGCCCATCGGAACCTGACGAGTTCATTCCGTTGTACTACGAAATCACTGTATAAACGAAATCGCACCAGGATTCGACTTACGCGGAAATTCGAGTTACGCGGATTTTTCCCGGGTTATAGCAGTCCGTTATAATTGCGTATCTCGGGGACTGCCTGTATACAACGTATTAAATGCAAATAAAATCAACGAAGTTTCAGCGCATATGGAACAAAACAATGACTGGATCAGCCTAATGAATCAGGAAATCGTCATTCTATTTTATTTATTATTTAAATTCCATTATGACGGCAATGCCGTATTTTCAACACCGCTTGTGTTGAATGAAAATAACAAATTTTTGTCACAAGGCATTTCCTCCTTGCGAAAAATCGTCATTCTATCATTTATTACAAATTAATCATTTCAAAATACGTTCAGAATTTAATACTACTTCAACGAAATATACAAATTGCCGTTTTTGCTGCCTGATCATTTGTACTAAAATGTTCTAAAATTTTCACACAAGAAAAACTTGAGAGCAACTTGGTTGTTCTTACTCTTTTGACAAATACTGCCCCCATATTATCACGTTATATGAGTTCTTATTAATAACAATCAGCCATAAAGCGAACGGAATAACAAAACGACACTATTTTGATTTGATTCTGGAACAATTAAAATAAATCATTGTATGCAAGTTACGGTTGGAAAATCATTTGAAAACTCCAAAATAAAAACCTACCTGAGAAAAAATCGAAATAATATTCCTGTAAAATAAATAGAAAAAAAAAATTTGAATTATGTATAGTTTTTATCGTTTTTTACACACACCAACATTCGAAACATTGATTATTGATCAGCACAATCAAACACAGCATCAAGCAACAACCCTGTCTACAGTGCTAAGTAATGAACTCGATCATGTAGACAACTTCTCTCATGTTTACAAACGTTTCCCCAAGGAGCAAATTTGGTTATTTGCTCTCATTCTTTCAATATTCATTCTCTCGCGACAGCGGTGATGGAAACGCTCTCGCACAACGGGATTGCGTTTATATCACAGCTGTTTTCGGATGTGAAAAGAAACGCATCATACACAAGTTTTATGTTATTTGATGCACATTTTCTAGAGCATCGAATGAAATATTATTTTATTTTACCATGAAAACATAATTAAAATCGATTACCGCATACACTCAGACTTTTCATGCTGAGCGAGAAGGCACTAGAAGCAGTGGAACGTCCGACAGAGATAGGAATAATATTTCAGTGAGCGAGCATCAGTTTATGTGGGCAAAGGGTGTGAAACGCAGTGAAACTGGGAGTAGCAGGGTAAAAATTGCTACTTGGGCAGCTCGAGTGCAACACAATTATGGTGTACCATTTTTACTTGGAATAACATTTCGGGCGCCCGCTGTTGCGAATGAATTACGGTTTGTGGAAAATACCTGTGTTTCGTAAAGAATTGGTGATTGTAATTTAGTCGATTGTGAATGCAAAACGTCTGGCAATGGTGTGGAAAACAGTTTGTTGAAGAGGTTTGTTTTGCAAAGGGCACAACATCTTTCATTCATACCCTTCGCCCTCATTATGCTCCTAAACTGTGGAGCATATTTGAGCCACCAAAAATGTAAACAATTACAAAGAAAGATCCTTTTTAACTCAGTGCGGATGAGGAATTACTAGTTTTCCTATGCTCGTGTAGCACTGTACAGTGAGCAGTGAGAACATGTGCACGAATCCACGAAGAAAAGTGTTGTTTTAATCTTATATGCTTGGTGGATGGGAATGGGTATAAGTGAAAAAGTCGTAGGAGAAGAGGTAGATCAACGAGAGCTTTTATAAAATGCAATTCAATGCAGAAAGACGGCTTTCACACCCAATTTGACCGTGACCGAAGAAATAGAAAAAAAAACAGGAAAAGGAAAATGTACCTTTTACCTTACTGTGTTGTGATACTAATTATCGACGGTGTGTGGTACAAATAGAATGAGGAGCATAAACAAACGCGATGACAGATGGTGATGTGCACTAGTGGAGGCGAATACATTCTCGACCATCCCCCAGCTGCAGTGGCGATGCTATGAAAAGTTTTCACACCTCACGGCGGCTCGGAAAAGATACCTTCCGTGGTGTGTTTGCACGCGCGTGTGTGTGCACGCGAATGAAAATCTTTGCTGCTAGTGTGTGCGCGAGTGTGTATGTAAGAGGTCTTGAAAAAGTATAACTAAGCAGGAACATAAAGAATTGGTGGGAAGGGGTGAAAAGCGACTGGGCCGAGTGCCAAGTGGTGGTGGATACCCGTGAATGAAAGCTATGCTGGCCCAGAAACACGAACAGAAACAGTGAAACAACACAACATTCACCATAACAATGTCGACGGTGGTGGTAGTCGTTCCGTTGCTGCTGCTGTTGTGCTGTGTCGCCTAGTAGTGTTTTGCGGTGTTTCTTTACCATTAAACAATATCCTAGTTCGAGTTAGTTCCGGTAAAATTTACAACATGAAACCAACGTTTGCTAGATTTGTTTTCTTGTTCCTACGCTGTGTTGTCAAAGATTAACCAACAGCTACATTACGTGTGGTAAAGTGAAGAAACGAAGTGTCGTTGTGGGTCACCACCTTCGGAAATGGAATAATTCTGCGTTCCGCAATAGTGCCCAGTCCCATATTGTTTCTAGAAACAACATAACAAAAATGGTTTCCTACTTTTTGGCGCGTGGGAAGCACAATGACTTTCCTGCTAAAACCTCCCCACCGTGAGCATGAATGTTTTTGTTGCAAGCTGTAAATTATGTTCACACAAGAAAGAGAACCAGAACAGTTTCCACCGGGGGTTGTACGTAGGAACGAGAAAGCCTGAGCACGAGTTTACCCAGCAAGTGAAAGGCACCCCGCAATCGATGGTGCGGGTTCAGATGCTTCTCATGATTCTTACCTAGTGAGTACGGTCATCTCACCACTGGCGAATGAGCCGGGAAGCTAGGAAGCGGGGAAACCGTACGCAACTGCCATGGTAACTAGGTTACATTTGTAGCCTACCCCGATGCAAAGGAACTGTATTTCACACCTTGAAAGATTCCCCAAAAGCAAAGCTGCTGATAGTTTAGTTGTCACCTGCATTTTACATTGCCCTAACGAAGGGCAAATGGCAAATCCTCTGCCTCACGCTGGTATAATGTTACACTGTTCTATTATGTTGTTTGCTCATGGAAAAACTAAACCTTTTGGACATGCCCTACAAATGTGGCACCCTTTTGCTTGTTGTTGGTGCAGTGCACCCTACTCTTTCCGGCGATGTTTGTTTCTTCTCGTTTGCTTGCCATATCAGCGAGAATGTGGTTGTCATACCAGCATTGATTGATTTCATTCATGAAGCAAAACCCGCACGGCATATTATGAACAAACGTACATAACAATATTTGTTTGTTTTGGTTTTACTTCCTATGTAAAGATGGCGATGTTTTGCTTCATCGATGCTTCATGGCTTCATTATAACTGCGTCCGGTCAAGGCAGGGTATCGCGCAGACAGTCAGTATGCAGTAAAACACGGAATAATAACAAAAGAAATTCCCACTTCGATTCGATTATTACCCAATCAGCTGTATCAGCGCGTTTTGACAGCAGACAGTGGCGGCGTCGTCCATTCGCATCGAGTGCGTAAATGAATCGGTGTGCGTGAGCGTGAGAAAGCGCACGAGTGCTGCACAATAGCAAAAGGTGTTTCGCATCGTGCGAGTGTGTGTGTGTGTGTGTATGTGGCCGGGAGTTGTGGCAGTGTGATGATGTTGTGTTACTCTGACCTTTTCCCACTTCCCTTCACTGCGTTGCAAAGCCCCTGAAGTGCTGAGTCCCATAAGGTTGCAAACAAGCTGGGTCCGGTCCGTTCCCAATTCCTCCAAGTGTGTTGCGGAATAGTCCCACAAGGTAGTGCGGCGGGTGTTTTTAACGATCTCGGCTTCACGCCACTTTTAGTTGGGAGCAGAAATTGAAATACAGTTTTTAAAATATACTCACAAAACCCTCCTCATAGAAAAAATAGCCGTATTGGCTCATCGTGCGAGGATCGTTCAGGACAACTAAAGTGGCTCTACTGTGGTGCTACGACGATCAACAAATGGTAGCGCGTGTGTAAAGTCTGCGAGGTCAATTCGAAGTTTTCGCTTGACTGTTTTGCTGCAAACGACAAAGTGGACAACATTCACCGCTAGTGGACCAGGACGAAACCAGTTCTGCGGTCGACGGTAAGCATTAATAATCGCTATTCGATCAACTAATGAAATGTAGGAAACGAATTTAGGGTGGATTTTGAGTAATAGAAAGCTTACTAACAGTTTCAAGGTTGTTTGCGACCAGTTACGCCGTTGCTCAATGGTTCTATGATGGTTTTTTTTATTTTTCATTTATTCGCTTTATTAGATTTACTATTTTTGACGTGAAGTGAGTGTCAATTCATTGTATCCACGTGATAAAGTCAGTGTTGTCTTGCCCGTCTTGTGTCAGTCTCGTGACGTGACTCGGGAAATGGGAAGTCCGCATTTTTCCAGAATCGGATGAATCCAAGTCCGGGACATTCCTTACGGAACTTCAATTTGGCTATTGGAGCTGTCTACTAGAGGATGATTCTCAAAGCTCAAATGTGTAGAAACTTCACATTAAACTCTAGATTCGACTGAAGATTTGACTTCAGAGTAATCTGGAACATTGAGTTCGACTCAGTATTGTTATTTGGGTGGAATCAGTTATGTTGATGTCTTAATTACTTCGGATTTCACCTCCCTACTACTTATTGCTCTATTTAATGTAATGCTGCTATATTTGTTGAAACATTGGAATTATTTAACCAAAATGTTGATAAGTGGACATCGACAGTTGATGCTTCGGCAGGGTAAACCGCATCGTTTGAGGTTGAATGTTCATCGGAGCATATGCACCATAAAACCATCCTAACAATGTGATGATGTTGTTCAAATTGTTAATCACAAACATCTTGAAGCTGTGATCGACTTATCGGAAGACTTGGGACGTAATAATTTGTGAGTTTATTTGTAAGACGACTGAAAGTTCCACCGTCCACATTTTCATAATTTCGCTGTATAATTTACTCGACCTCATTATTAAGTTGGATATGAAAACACGACACGACAAAATCTAGACATGGAAACAAAACACCAAACCCATTAGCAAATCTTTGCTAAAATTTACGTCTTGTAATTATCTTGTAAAGTTATCTGCGATCATTATGCTTGGGGTTTATAGTTGGTCAAAAAGATCAATTCAAAACGGCAATCGTATCGTAACGGGCTTTTACTTTCTAAAACCCCACTCATACGTATTCCTTAACTTTATTTATATTATTGTGCATATTAATTCCCGTGCAATGACTTTTGCTAACATTTCACTCTCGCATGGTGCACCGTCCGGCCCATTTTCACACCTCGCAACAGTGCAACCCATCCGATTGCACGGAAGATTAAACGTTTCTGCACCCTAACTAGTGATAAATTTCAATTACCTGGACGAAATTGAATGCAATTTGCCCCCGGCTGCCTCCACCGGCTGATCGTTCCAATACAGTGGTGTGAATGTGGGAAATTGGAAAGTGATGGGTAGCCACAATAGCAAAGACCCATCCATGGTCTCATCGAAGCTTCGCCGATCAGGTCCAATCATAGATTTGCTAAGGTTTTTGGGATACAGAGGTAACAAAAAATAATTTCCTTGGTCGGAACTATCCTCCCAAAATGGGGTGTGAAACATTCATGGAAATGTGATTATACCATGTGAGTAGGATGGAGTAGGTAAAGTACCTTCAGCACGCCTCACGCTCATTACCATCGTTCACGTTCGTCGTGCACCGGGGGGACGATTATTTCAGGTGTGAAGAAGTTGCACACCCACCTTCCGCTGGTCGTAGCTTACTTTCGTCTTTTGCAATGCAAATTCACTTTTTCGCCCGTTACCAATCAATTTACCATTGAACACTCCCGGGTACGCGTGGACCAGATTTGATAGGTGGGCACCAGTTTGCTAAAAATTGTAAGCCACGCGCCATGATATTAACAGAGTGTATTTAAAAGTTAAACCCTTTTTTCCAATCACTAACACTCACTTCACTTCTTCGGCGGAAAAGAAATGTTCATACGCCTCTGTTACGTTACATGTTGCGAGGATCGAGGATCGGGCGCCCTCTTCTATTCCGCTGCTACATAATATATAATGAATGGATGCATTAAACTACGGAATTACGTACGAACGCACTCGACGGAAAATGGTTTGTTTGTTGTGTGGCTGTGCGTTGTTAGTGGAAGCATTTGCATACGCTGAAGCAAACCATTCCGTGTGCGGTCTTTTATCGAACCGGATAAAGTGGTGATTGCATGGGCGTAAAAGTATGTGGCACGGTCGAGTACGGTACGCCCGTCCAAAAGGACCAAAATGGAACGGAACAAGCATAGAAAAGCAGCAGCACAACACTTCCGCGGTATGAAACGTAGTGATCCGATCGAAATAGTGAAACAAATTTTGCGTGACTTCGATCGAAATGGAGATTCGCTGCGCAATCGATTGCTTTCTTTTATTTACATCTTCATTACTGGCTCACGGCACGGTGGTATGCGGTATGATAATCAGATCAAACCATCGCACGGCGGACATTCTGTTCCCGATAAACCATTCCGTGCGTTCAATGTGCTTTGTTTGTGGCATTCGAATGTGCGGTAGTTGTGAGTTCCTTCCTTTTTTTGAAAAGCCCAATTTCTGGTTTATTCATATTGATTAATGACTTAGTACAACTGGGCAACTTTTAGGCCTGTAACTGGTTATTAAATGTATCGACACTTTTTCCTCACATGATACTAGCTTATTTGGTGAGTGAAAAACGACGACTTTTCGCCTGTATGTTTATGGTTATTCTTTATTTTGAATCATTTTCATTTTTAAACCACAAACACAACCCTACTTTCCCATCGCTTCACCCAAACCAAACGATGTTAAAACCGTCAAGAGGGTATTTAACGATTATGCGATTGGTGTTTACTTTCAGCGTTTGTTGAGGCACGCTTGCTGGATTTATAATTTACAAACAAAATAAATGCAAAACCAAACCTGCCAAGGGTGAGCAGGCAGAATTTGCGTTGTAAATGGATTTGATTCTTATCGCTTTAATAAATGATAAGACGGATAATGGTTCACCAACACTTTGTATGCCCGGCACAGTCGCGAACCATCCGAAAGGGTGCGTAATGGTAGTACCTTTCTGTTTTATAGTACGAGAAATATTATATAAAAGCATATCATTATTCCATTAACCTTTCTAGCCATATTTATCTGACTGTACAAAACCTCATTCTCTCTCACACACACACACACACTTCACTTTTTGTGCTGCTTTTTCTTGTCATCCGGGATTAACTCGCGAGCGGATTGGGTACTGAGTAGCATCTGGTGCCGCTGATAGTACTGTGATGCGCGGAACTGTGCGTCGGAACCGTGTAGCCAGTCGAGCCAACCGAACACACCGTAACACTGGTTGAATCTGGTGGAGTAGAAGAGGAAAGAAAAGTAAAACCCGCTGTACAAGTGATCACACATCATGGCGATCTGATGATCGCTTAATATCTTTTTCAAGTGTTGCACGAATCTAATTCCAGAATTTGACTGACAATTGAAACCGAAAAGATCAGTGTCTTTGAATCTCTATAGCGAAAATTATATGAAGCTTTGAATTTCGAAAGACTTAAGTTTAACTTCTTCAGTTGCGTGAATCACTGAAATGTTTATGAATGTTATTGATTACTTCACTCGTAAATCTTTAAAGATTCAGAAATATGTCTCTATTAATGTATTAAAAACTAGTTTATGCTTAAGCTCATTTCTTTTCAGCAATATCATTGGAATCAAAATTGGTAAAAGTTAGCTAAAAGAGCTATTATGAACGTTGGGAAATTCACAAATCTTAAGATATTCATACAATAATTCATGACTCTAGAGATCGATGAATCTGTTGAGAGTAGACTCATGATATAAACGATTCGTCACACGAAGATTCATATGACTCCTCTTAGAAGATTCATAAAGCATTACACTACTGTTTTCGTTAACTGCTTACTTCATATGATGGTAGTCGTGCGCTTCATTGCTACTCAGGAACGGCACATGGTACCCGGAGTGGCCGGTGATGGTGTCCTGTATGACAAACGTCAGCCACAGTGCCGACGTTAGTACGTGGCTGCGCATCAGCTGAATGCCGATCAGCGGTGGCAACAGATTGCTGAAGATATGCTCGATCGGATGGGCATAGATAGCGGCCCAGGCAACCGGTGCAGTGAACTCGTGGTGCTGCTTGTGTATCAGCTTGTACAGATGCTTGGAGTGTAGCAAGCGGTGGCTGTAGTAAAACCCGATCTCCCAACCGGCGGCACTAATGAGCAGATCACGCACCACCTCGTACAGCGTCGGTAGAGTACGCACGGGCAGTACGGCACCGCTGGCCACCAGGGCACGGTATCCAAACAGCGTTATCGGCACGCTGATCAGCAGCTGATTGATCAGTACGGTGCGAATGATCTGTAAGCGTGGAGAACGATCAGCTGTGATTCGATGGGACTTTCTCGCTGATCAACCACAGTCCACCGCTCCGCTTACCTTCTTGAGATCGGTCCACTTGAGCGGTTCGTTCAGGCCCGGTTGATTCTTAAATTTTCTAAACACTGATGGCCACTGGAAAACGTCCATAAAGACGAAGAAAGATCCGAGCACCCAGTAAAGGGAGTGTATGTACAGGGAGAGCCCCCACACGTACATCCGTTCTGGATCATCGCCTGTGACGTTAATTGAGACAGACGCAGAGATTAAACCATCACATCTGAACGCATTGATTCACAATCTCGTGATCGTGATGCTCACACACGGAACAGATTGTATTGCTTACCGACAACGTCCAGCAATGCGTCCCACCGTTGCTGCAGGTAACCAGCACCAGTAACGTTCAGTTCCATGTTTTATGAAGCTGTTTGCAAACACAGCAGCAGCGGGCTTTACCAACGATGATGACCTTCCAGCCACTGGAGGTTTACTGGCGTTCGGCATTAAGCCACAACCCCGTGGTTCTGGAACCGTATGGATGTCGATGATTAAATGATAGCAGCTATTAGGTTTTGTTGTTTTAGAGTGCGATTCTCGAACTCGAGTAAATCTATCGAAGTATAATCAAGGCATTGGTATGATAAGATAAGAAACCTTTGCCCCGTTCTCTGAGTGGGTACGCATTATGCTGGGTGTGGAAGAAAGTGGAACAACAGCGTTTGTCGGCTGTGGGCAATTGCAAGTTGGGGAGAAATAAAAACAAATCAAAATAGAATTAGTATTTTAGTTTGAAGGTTTAGGAGTCTCATTTGAATGAAGTATTCTTTGTTTTTGTTTTTTTTTGTTTACGGAAGAACTGCCAAGCCATATAGCTTATAAACTCTCCCTATTATTTAACATTTTTAAGCTAACCAACTTACTTCTGAGGCTTGAAGAGTTGTTAGTCCGTAGGCGCTTCGACGAATCGGATAGTTCCCTGGGTGTAGTGCCTCATGCATACTAGCAGGCTTCTGGGGTTCGGAAGTGGGTTCTCTATGATGATTCTCTCCTCTGACGATCCAAAAGCAGCTAACCAACTTACTGCTATGTAGATGGTGGACATTTCCTTCCCTCATCCTAAGGTTGCACCGTATTCCTTATTCATTTACCTAATTATTTTATATTCCTCGAAAGGGTTCAATCACCTTTTGGGTTGTCTACATGAACTGAGGAAGAGTGCTAGGCCCAAATTGAGATTGAGTGGTGGCGTTTGATGGGCCCGTTAAAAAGGTCGGGAAAATGTATTGGTAGAGATTAACGAGGCAAAAAGCAAATTGATGGTGGCACCACCAATCGGCCCTCTTAAGAAATCCCTATTTCCGCAGGGACGACATACAAATGAGGGTGAGCACACTTTCGAATACATCAAAAATTTCACCGATTTAGGGTCAAAGGTCAGCACCGATAATAACATTGATGTTGTGAAACGCGCTACGGTACTGACTGCTAACCGGTCATTCTATCTGGGGCTATATAGAACTTATAGAGTTCCAGTACTCACATACGCCGCTGGGCCATATGGACTTTGTCCAAAACTGACCACAGCTTCTAAGCCACGTTCCAGAGGTAGATGCTCTGAAGGATTTTTGGTCCCGTATGTGTTGAAGGACAATAAAGGAGCCGCCGCAATGACAAGCTTTACGAACTGTACGATGAACTGACTGTCGTCCATAGGATTAGACTCACGAAGGTCCGGAGGGCTGATCACGTCATGAGAATGACACCGGACGATCCAACCACATCCAACCAGGTCGTCCACATGGACAGACGAAGGATGCATCCGCCAGAAAGGCAGGGATAATGGATTTGGCAAGCAACGGCACTTGACCGAACCGAAGTTTATGTTTTATTACACAACGGTTGCTGTTATCGTAGCTAGCCATTTTTTTAAATTTCCCCATTGGTCCTGTAGCAAATTAAAGAGATATATACTAATATCGCATTCGAAACCTTTTGTAAGAATATCGATCGATTAGTGAGGAAATATAACTTTCCTCTCGGAATTGAAAATGAAAACGGTCCATTAACTTTAATAGGTGTAATTGTACAGCAAAGCACTGAACCGTGGGCTAGCCAACAACACACGCACACACAATGCTTACTCTCCATATCATGCGGGTCATCAAAAGCAACAGCAACATGCCACAACCACTGTCCACGTAGATTTTTACTTCCCATTTCTTTCCCAAGCTTTTCCATGCTTTCCTTACTGGTTTCCCTGAGCTACCGCTGGGTAGGATTCCCATTTAAACTTCCCATATACCGGCTGGTTTCATTTGCTTCCCAGAGCAACATTAATTCCTAAATCGCAAAAAAAAAACACACGAACGCAAAACGGCTCAACGACAAACGAAAGTGAACATAAGTGAAGAGCGCCAAAAACTAAAACATAACAAAAAAAAAGCTAGTCGCGTCAGGGGTCGTGCCGGAAAGTGGGTTGCGCCCGGCGGTAAACCGTAGATTTGCATTTGAAACCGTTTCGTCTGCCGTTGGTTGCGTTTCGAGGGCACTTTGTTGCCGAATCAATCCAGCAATGGTTGATCTCTCTCTCTTTCTCTCTCGAACACTCTGTTGTGCCACAATCAATCACTGTCAAATTGGTCAATGTAGGTGCCTTGGTTTGGTGACTTTTCCAGCCCTCCAGCCCAAGGCTCGGGGGTTTTGGGGGCGGCATTTGTTACACGTTTGCTGTTTGTTGGTGGATGGCAGGATGGAAAACTGGCAACCGATGGTGGATTTGCTTCGTTTCAACGGCTCCCGTTCGTTTTGCTGCATGTGAAGTCACCTATTCGCGGTTGGTAGCGATCACTGTATGGCATCCATTTGAGGAAACCATTTAGGGGTACTATAAAGTGGGAAATGTCACTAATACCGTTTAGCAGAGCTACTGGTCATTGAACAGTATCTTGAAGTAGAGTATTTATGGTAACTTGAATTTTAAAATTTTTATTTTCCTGAAAATGCTGGAATTGCTCGACGGAATTAACTCTTCTCTTGAGTGATGATCCATAAGACAATTGTAGTAATTGGTAATGAACTTGATTCATTTTTTCTGAAATTCCAGGAATCTCTTGGAGGAAAAAAATACTTCTCTTGAGCGATCATAAACTAATTGCTAGAAGTTGTAATCTTCTAGTAATTGAAGAAGAGTTGTTCAATTAGAAATCTTTGAACATATAGGGTTACAGACTTTACCATCAGCAAATTATGATAAATGAGTTGGAGTGACTCATAGTAGATAACTTCATATTGTTCCCATCATTCAAGTTTTTCGCGTGATCTTTGGCATATCGTACCAATCTTAAATAGTTTAAATTATTTATTTCTTGTCTATTCTAAACCATACTCATCTGTGATACGTGTGTCTGAATGAATTATGATAGTCTTATTGTCGAACTGAGTACGTATAGATTGAAACGTTTTAGACAATGCACGACGAATTCTGATATTTCTTAAGGACCACTTCTCTCTTTCTTCATGGCGTAACGATATACTAGGTAAAATGCCTGAAGATTCTGGCTTACTAGACTTATTTTACCACGTTGCCGGAGTGTCAGTCCTTGCTACGGAGGTTTGGTCCGTAGCATGGGATTTTGGTTCGATTCGTTCGAGTGAATCAAGCCACTGGGCCACCCTACTATAGGAAGAGAGTGGTCAAATTGGACCACTTTGGTATTTCAATGTTTAATCACTAGTTCCAATTCGGTGTAAATTTCTTATGATGCAGCATATGTGTACACCACATTTGTACCCTGCATATCTAGCGAACACAAAAAGAAATATTTGTCTGCTAATTGTAAGCATAATTTTCTACAAACATTTCAACCCGTAGACGACGAATTCTTTCGCGGGCCCTTTTTTCCGCCTCCCTTGAAGCAGCCTTTAAGCTGCTGGCCACAGTTGTTGTAGCGCTTACCATTATGCAACTTGTGCTACACATATTTCGAGCATCATTTCCGTCTACCACAAGCAGTTCACTCGCACACAGGGAGAGACATAACTGCGTCCTTCTAATGGTCTGTTTTGCCGGCCATTTTTTCCCCCATACTGTATAACAGCCACCATCCTGTCCGCCCCTGGGGGATCGAGAAGCTTTGCTTTGGAGTTTCAAGTTGCTGTAACTACTTAGCAGCAACAGGAAGGGATTGGTTCGATGGTCTATGTGGCCCGACGGTGCGGTGGTTACATTTCTTTTCTTGCCTTCCTTTTCACCCTTTAACCGGCTTTGTTTTTGACTGCACGACCCACGACGAAGCGAAGGCATACGGATATGGAACGGCACTCCGTATCTTACCCCGTTTCGATGATCCTGTGCTCGGCTGGCTGGTGGCTGGTGAAATTCGATCACCAGTAACACACACCCCGGCGAATGGAGAACGGCACGGCTCAAACGGGTCGCACCATCGGCAGCGTCACACGAACAGGGCAAGCGAACGTGGAAACCGTATCACGTTTTTCCTCCCTTGCGCTGGCGCACGTTCGTACCGTTGGGAGCCGCTAAACGATTCCCGCGAAACTATACCACCAAGGCTATGGTGAATGTGTGTTTTGCTGAGCGTGAGTGCGGCTAAACGCGAGAAGTGTGCATGATGAATGCCAAGTCGAAGGAATTTAAGATCCTTGTTAAGTAATAAGCTACCAATAGCGGTTACGCCACAGTATGGTGCGTTAGAAACACTTTAAACTTGTCAGTGTGCTTGAAAACATTACATTAATTTATTCTGTTAGTGTATTGCGAAGCCACGGGTTTGGAATGGTTAGCATAAGCTCGTGTAAGTATACGTTGCGAATATTTGCAGATACACATCGAATAATTGAGTACTTCCTAAATAATCTCAAGAATACCCAATACCCATCTCGTTTGGAATAATTTTATAAAAACTATTAAATATTTTGCAATCGTACTGTAGATCAAGATTCAAATAGATTTAAGCAGTATCCGGCCTGGTCGATCTTCTTGACTACAAAAATGCTTTGTTTTCTATAAAAGTTGTTTGGTGTCATTTACATGACATGATCTTGCCTGGTGTCGTACTGTGCATGCTAGTGGCAAATGGGAACGATTTCGTTCCCATACTTCCCACTCTGCGGCTTATTTAGACCACTTTCAACAAAAACAAACCACAAAGAATCAAGGGGTCAAAAGTGACACGTGCATCATGATCTGCTTGAACGCTCCATCCACAAGTTCGCGCTGCAAAGAAAGCATGTACGGTAAGCTCCAGTTCTGCACACGATACGCCAAACCAGACGGATTGACCCGTGTGAAGTGAGAGCAGTTGAAAGAGAAAGTAGTCTTCTGGACACGGACACACACACACATACACACACACGCACATTAAGTAGTGGGGTGCGTATGTACTGCGCCGACCAACCCCCCGTTGTCGTGGTATAAAACCCGGTTCCGTTTTAATTTCGAACTGGTTAGCATGAAACTGGTGATGTGTGGGTCCTCTTTCGGACTTGGACGGAGGGAACGAATGGGGTGTAGTGTCCGATGCTGTGAGGGGGGGATTAAGTAATTGCAGTGTTTGTGGCAGCCATGCGAGTGGTCAGTATGGAGGAGAAAAGTTTAAACATGCGATTTGCTTTTGGTACCTTGGCAGGAGAAATCATTTCACTTCACTTTGTTGTTGAACAATTGTATGCCCTCAGTGATGCGTAATTTTGATCGTGATTTTATTTATTTTTAAATCTCACATTTCAAACAAAAAAACAACCTCTTAATCGAGTGTGGAGTACATCCATTTTACATCCCAAAATGTTCGATTGCACGAAACCGCCGTGTACGTCCGTGTACGTCCGATTCATTCTAGGGGTCACGGTAACCTAAACTCAGCTAATGGTGAATCTTCCCACAAAGGTTGCTGGGTATGGGAAGTGAGTCGAATGGTAATTGCTAATTTAAGCACCAGGAAGCATATTACTGCCACCGGCGGGCATGGAAATCTGAATATGGATCCCAATTTTTCACATTACACGAATTGAATCGTATAATGTTGGATTGTGTGTGTGTGTGTCGGTGACGGTCAGCACGCCTGGTGTTCAAGGCTGATTCGTATCTCACGCTTTTGATGGTGAGCTTTACATGTTTTATAATGCATATTCTCGGTACACAATCGATAAAACAAATGTTATCACTTTCATCAGTAGCGTAACATTGCAATGACGTGTGTGTGTGTCAGTGTGGTTTTTATTGTGCGTGCATAATACAGAGTCACAAATTGGGCTCTAAAAAGGGGGAAAGATCATTCACAATTTCTACTCAATCGAGACGTCTCCGACGCGCCAAAGTTTTGATGACATAAGCGAACAACAGGAAGGCTGTACCAGCAGCAGGCTGCTGCTAACCAGGAAACATTGGTTTGATTCGGAAATAAGAAGACAGTAAATGGAAAAAAAAGTACTACGGTTGGCCCCCTTTTTTGGAACAATATTGGCAGCGCCTGTGGTGGTGCTGCATCACCCATACGGGGCAGCAGCACACATTTGCGTTGCATCAGACCCAGGCCAGGAAGTACAGTAAACCA
Organism: Anopheles moucheti; assembly: GCF_943734755.1. NCBI lineage: Eukaryota > Metazoa > Arthropoda > Insecta > Diptera > Culicidae > Anopheles > Anopheles moucheti. The sequence continues at coordinate 37,763,332 of NC_069140.1, read as the reverse complement.
CCAGCCAATGTTGCCCGCCTGTGTGCATAACTCGGAGCGAGCAGCGTAAAATCTGTTTCCATTTCCCGCCGGAAGAAAGCAAGGCAACCGACCGATACCGTGGTGGTACGCATTAGTATGGTGGCGTGGCTGCTGTTGGGTACTTTGTACGGGTGGTGGGACTTACCCACGGATCGCATTGCCTGTCGATTTACACTCGTTTGTGTCACTTTCGGTTTGGTTAATTTTTGGACACGATAATTGTATGCACTTTGCTGTCGTGCTCGAATGCCAGCATGGCGGACCTCAATGTGGGTAGGTTTCTTGTTTAAATTTACCAGCATTGCAGTTCGATATGTTATTGATGATACACTGGGGATCATTATTTAATATTTAGCATTGAGTTTGCTTGTAAGATTCTCTATATTTTAATCAAAAAGATACTTGCAGACAGTCATGATCTGCATATGGTGGGATCAATAGGTTGTTGTATATTACGAACTGCTTGAGAGTAGTTAAGTTAAGAGTAAGAAATTGTATCGAACTCAACTAATTGTTTCGAAGAAAAAAGACCAGAATAAGGGCCATCAAGGTTTTCGTTCGGCGTGCCAAATATTTTGATCGATGACGAATTATAAATTGGCTCTGTTCTGGCCTGTTGAGCTTAAAAGAGGGTTTGCTTTATTCTCGAATTTATATTTCGTAAAAAATGTCGTGAAAAATGTTATACTATGACGAACAATCGTTTCTTTAAAATTATGTAAAAAAAATCACAATTATTTATTATTTTTTTGGAAGAAAAATCACGGCAAACTTACTTGCACACCCAATACATAGCTCCATGGAAGTAAAAACATGATCGACTTCTTTACACCGTCCCGGTTTTTGTTATGTGAAGTTGTTTTCGTATGTAACACAATTTCCTTAAAGCCGGTAGCCATTTTGCTTTCAAACAAAGCCAAGTTTGTCTCGATAGAATGAACCTTGCCGTGAACCGGAAAGCAATTTATGCTCACAAGTGTAAAATTTAATTTGTATCCTGCTCTGTTTCTTCGCACTCCGCAGGTGTCACACTGTGGGCATGACGAGTGTACGACGGTGCATGTGGTTTTGCCGACCACAACAATGAGCTTAAAACAATCGCAATTGAACGAGGAACCGTAGTACTGCGCTAACCAGACCGTAAAAGCTTGCGCACTGCTAGACCGTACGACAAAGTGTGTTCCCGGCAACGTAACAGTGTGATATAATGTATTGTGAGTTGATCGACATTAGTTTGGCGTTGCGATCGTGTAGAATGTTTGAACTAATTTTAATGGAAAGGACAAGATGACCCGGAAGGTGAAATCAAACTGTTCCCAAAAAAAAAAAACGTTCCTTCAAATTTGTCAATTTATCGCTAATCGTATTTTTACATCCCGATTCCTTGAAAAAAACATTTTTTCCGTGAGTAAGAACCAAAACTTTACACACAACAAATCACACATCTCAACGTCCAGTTTTTATAGGTTCCTCAGGATACTCACGGATCTTTCGTCTAAAATTAAATCAGAATTTAAAAAAATCCAAAATCTGTTCAAAGAAGTTATATGATCACTCTGTTTTTACCCTTAAGGTCGAAATGCTAAAATCCACCAATCTATAGTAATTTTAGAGTGAGATTTTAAGATTTTAATTAAACGACCAAATGGTATAAATTAATTATCTTTTCAAAGATACACTAATCATTTTAAACAACAAATTGTTCTACTGATATTAGTAAATTGTGCAATTACAAATCAATTGTTTCACAAATGTTCGAGCATGTTTGGGTACCGAATTGCTGCATCACGCTGTTTCGAGAAAAGTGCAATTTAACTCAAATATTCCTAAAACTACAAGAATTGGAAAAATGCATTAAAATTTCCATATTTTACGAACATACTGATCGTGGTACCTACCATAACGCACTCCAAACGCATTCATAGGAATTTTGCTCACCGTCCCAAGTGTGATCACGAGTCGATCTAGTAGTAATGTATTGAATTACCTTCTTATTTTTGATTAATGTAGTAGACTTTTCCGTGCTACAATTTTCCCGTCATGAGGATGAAACCGAACGACTTGTCCTGGTAAACTCTTTTAAACTTTTTAAATCTCAATTATGTTAACGGTTCACTAGAAGAGTGAAACCCCATTCCCATCGGTAAATTGCCGAATCATATGTGTCTGTAGATACTTATGTGTGCTTATGTAAGCACACCGTTCAATCAGAACATTAATAACAGTGGCAGATTAGACAAACAAATAGACAAAAATCCTTGGTGACTATTATGCAAATCACTTTCCCGGTAATCATTCAATCTTTTCTGCTCGCAAAGGATTCCGCACCACATATCGCTACTGCAAGCTTTTACGATACCTCCAGATGAAATTGAGAAGAAAGGTACACTAATGCCCTATTAACGTTTCCACAACTTCGAATGATCGTCTGGGTCTGGGTAGTGCAAATCGCTATGAAGCAATGGAAACGAATTGCAATCAGACACTAACTTCTCGCGCATTCCTCTTCTGCGGCTCTCGTTTCTCCATTACGTGCGCAAAGTTTACCAATCTGGTTTCCTCATTCCACGTGTCGAACATTTTCCGTTTTCCACGATCTTTTCCTTCAGCTGCCTCTTGCTTGTTTTCCCGCATACGCGCATCCGGTTGAAGTTGCGCTTTTGTGGAACCTGAATGCCTGCCGAAAGGGGAATGTAGTCTGGGGAACAGGGAACTGGGCAAAAACTATGTCATACTCGTCGTCATTTTTCGTTCGCCCATTCGCTTCACACCCGATCAGCGATGTGGGGTTGGCATTACTATTTCTTCATTTCGAATTGAGCTGTTTTAGTGTATTCTTGCTTCCGTTCCGTTGCTTCACATGTGTCTCCCCTCAATTGCAGTTGCGGCGTGGTGATTCTTCTTCCATTGGTGTATCTTTGGTGAATGAGCGTAGTTTGCGTCCAATACTGCCCCTTTTTGTTTGGCCAGTCCAGCAACGAACCTTTAGATCTTTCATAATATTTTTCTTGTGCTGCTGCTGCTGCTGCTGCTGTATGTCGGAACGCTTCTACACACTGCTGCTGCATGAAGCTGGCAGATAGTGCCATTAGTCTATTGTTTCGTTCGCCGTTCGATGGGCTGTTGGTTGGTCCATTTTTCCACCCTCGTCGGAGCGCACAATTCTCTGCGGGCGACGCCACCGGATTCTGGTGAATCGCAATCGTGGGTAGGACAGGACACGTGTATTTATGAATGTGATTCCATTGTTTCAATCCACCAGTGGGGCAGAAAGCAGTGAAACAGTTGGCATAGATTTCCTACTCATAAAAGCCAGGTCGGACTAAGGCGGGAAGGATTGAAACTGGCACACAGCACCGACCAAAAAAAAATGGGGAGAAAAAAATGAAAGAGTCCGCAATTGTTTGTTTTTATAACAGGTCGCACGCGAATGCGATTGCAGCAACAGGCGGGCGGAGCAAAGAGCACGTCCAACAGCCTGATGCCATGGTGCTACCGACCGCGGAGTGCCGTGGAGCAGCAAACCGTCTTTGCTAACCTTTCGGAACATTTTGCTGCAACCTATAACCTCCAAGGCGGGCCACCGCCACGCCGAGGATGAAGAGAGCGGATGGCGTCTCTTTCGGGAGCCTCGCTGCGTTTAAAAAGGTGACGCCACTAGATATTTGCCTTAATGGTGATAAATGAGTTTGCACAGACGTGACCGTAAGCGATTTGTGATTTCTTTCCCAGCCAGGGTTTGTATGCGCTCTTGCAATGTTAAACCACCGTAATCCTTCACTTTGCAGCGGTTGGTGTGGTTCGTGTATCGATTGATGCAGGTTTGTTAATGGAACGTAAGCGTATGGTTATTAAACGTTTGAAATAAATCAATATTGCTAGATCCATCTCGATAAATATAATATTAAAATTTAACATACATAAAGCTAACTGAATGATATTATTAAATTTAAAGGAAATCTTCTAATTTTAGAAAAAATATGTCAATTAATTACAATTTTTTTTAATTAACAAAAGTTGACTTTAAGGACATATTCAAACGTAATTTGTTGAACATGGATGTTGGAATTTATAAATCAAAGAGTATGCAATGATTGAGGTTCGTCGCTTTATGTCTCTCGAGTCATTGCAACTGATGTAGTAATACAACAATAATCTAGGTAAAGGCACAAATTACAATCACAGCTAATGGATTACGTGTCTACACTAGTGTTGTGCTTAAATAATCTTTTGAGAAGAATCATTCATGTAATATATAAAACAATATTCATAATCTTTAGTGAGAAGTCATTCAAATCGTGGCACGATTCTATCAAAATTTAAATGTCTATAAAAATTCATAACAAAACATAAACTCTCAAGGATTTGGAATGGATTAGTTGGGGATTCCTGAATTCTCTTAAATTCAATAAATTAATTAGACAGGTGGTTCCTGTTTTAATAGATTTTAAGCTAGCTGTAGTTGATTTGGTTAGCTAGTAGCGACGATGGTAGCGGCGCCGGTACAGCTACTGGTACAGCTACTGGTAAATAAAGTCACCAGAAGCCAGAATTGGTAGACCTAGACCTCTTTAAAGTTGTTGTGCCGACAAAGAAGACGTTGGTTTATTCTTTGAGGAGTCTACAACGTATAATGAATCGTCGGTATAGATATTAAATGTCATATACTCAGGACAAAGATTCATTCAGAATTAAGGTCTCAAACGACTCATGACTGATACAAAATCTTATCCCATAAAAACATCCACTCCAATAAAACATCTGAACTGACTGCAACACACTATCGATAGCGCTTAATTCTCGTCCAGAATCTTCATGAGCCAGTGAGGAAATTGTACAAAACTAAAGCTTATCGCAAATCCCCATCCAATTTCCACGCCTGTTAAGAACAAGCCCACCATTAACGGGCCCTATCATTTCCGTGGGCTGATCTTGTTTTGGGTGAGGTATCCGCAAAGAAGAAAACAGCGGTTGGATCCGCTCCGCGTTTATCCCCTACCCGCAGCTGATCGAAATGCCCTGCGTGGCCTCGTGACCCAAACCGTTCCAAATTGCTCTGGAAAAAAGAGGATCGTTTCGTCATGATCGTCGAGGGAGAAAATCATCGTCGTGAGAATTCGGTTGTCTCCGGATCGCAAGCTAGTGCTCGGTTGATCCATTTAAAGCTAATCTGCTGTATTTCATCTACTTGCTGTCTGGACGCGATTACCTGGCGTTGTTGGGGGGGATGGGGGGGTCTTGGGTTGGGTGCACGGTGAGTGTCATGGATTTTACCGCCTTTACATTTCACTCCGTTAAGATGCTCTCGATGTTTTAAGTTTCTTATGAAAGCATGCAACCATTATCAACATGGTCTCTATCCGTTTTGTTGCTGTCGCTACGGTATCTATGATGCTAAGCAAACACCAACACCCAATGTAGGCATCCGTAGTTCCGAATGGCTTCTGCTGTGTAGGCAATTAAAGCAACCCCAAACGCAACGTAATTCATGTCCAAATGTTTTCATCACGATCGCGTGTTGAAGAACTGCCCAATAGTGGGTTAAGAATCTTACCTCTAGAGCCAGAAGTAGAAAAAATATGCATTTACAATGGGGCTGTATCATCACCGTGCTTGCGGTACCCACCGGTCTCGGGAAGAAGAATGCACTTCGCGGACTGTTTATACAGCTCTCTTTCGCCATCATTGCACCAGCATTGGTGGCACGAACGCGCAACGCATTAGTACACCGGTGGCATACTTTGCCCCGTCTTTCCACGGTTAGTTTTTCATATTTTACTGCTTCTCTTTCTCATTGTTTCGCTGAATGTGGGGACGTGGGAGAAATTCATCAGCAGAGAAACAACAGAAGTTTAACATAAATAATTACCACAAAATCGCGTCGCCGTGTAGAGTCGATGTTAGGTAGAGATTCTCCTGCCTCTTCACCTGTTTGCGCCCGGATGCTGCTGGCCCATCGCCTACACGTGTACGTGGGCTTTCTCTTTTTCATCATAAAAAAAGTTGAATATTTTTAACTCTTTGTGCCTTCTGCACAGCAGAAAAAGCTAAGTTGATTGCATTTTTTGCTTATTAATACTCTAATCACCATATGAAATAATTCAGATTAAGAACTAATGTGTAGCACATCTCAGTGCACGCGTATTCTAATTTAGTAACAGGTTGAAACGTGTTTGCTTTATTAAAGCTCTTTTGTTTATACAACTTTTTGGTTTAATTTTCCCCTGCGGGTACACGGTAAAACTCTCTCCTGCAGCGTGTTTTCCTATTGTCAGTTTCTATTCGGTACTACAAACGACAACGGCCAAATTCGCCCCGCCATCATTTGTGTTCTTGAGTAGAAATAAAAAGTAAATGTGATACTGTGGTTGGGGATTGACCGTCTAAGTAGTCAATCGGCTTCATTTGCTTTTTTTGGAGAGCAACTCACGTGGTATAAAATATAATATACATATTTGCATTTAGTCCGAACTTAAATAGTGTGATTCGAACGGATGCCCCCGCCCGGGGAGGCATTATTGAACGGAAATTTACAAGAGATGCATAGTAGGCTGCTACAGTTGCGAAAGTGTGCGCGGGAAAGATATTACATGCCATCATACAAATCGATATTGTCTGAACGTTCCACGTACCATTTTTCGAACGATTTGTTTGGGTGTAACTTTTAGTTTTCACACAAGTGTTGTCCACTGGTTTGCTTACATGTTGCACATTAATAGTTAATCTTAGCCTTGCTTTTTATATATTGCACATTCATCTTTTTGTTCTAGCTTATATGTTCAACTTAAATTACTTTTATCCATTTTTCACTTATTGTTACGGTTCACGCATGTAACGTTCTATTTTTTAAACATTGGTTTCCTTAGCTTCTACGATCCATTGGTGAGATATACACACTGCTGTGTAAACGAATCTAACAAACGAATGAACATTACTACGACGACGAAACATTATACAAACTTGCTGTACACTCCAGAGCACGATCACTTGATTGTTGTTACCACTTGATCATGTGCCGGTACTGCTCGTTAACCGAAACTCGTTTAATCGTTTCGTACCCGAGGATGATGCTGAAGGAGAACGCGGCCGATTGTACAAGCCGTGCCGTTAGACCCTTAAAGAACATATGAAAATGTTCCTCGTGCCACAGCTCCCGGAATGCGACACTCATCGAATCGAGCCGCTGTACCTGTAATCGTGCCCGCACTATATCGAGCGGATTCGTTATGATGGTTGTGGTGAAACCACCGAAACTACCAGCTACACACTGCACAAACAGATGTGACACCCACGGTGGTACGATTTTTAGCAGCTCGTCCTGGTACAAATGATAAAAGGCCCACCACATTGCCGAATTTGGTACGTACGCCATCAGGCTCGCCGTATAACCCCGGTAAAACCCACGCACACCGTCCCGGCGGAGAATTTCGCGCGCAATGTCACGCGTAATTCGTAACCGGCTGCTACCCTTGTCGAAGTTGATACCGAGCGGATTGACCGCACCATTCTTACCACCATGCGCACCCATCCCGAGTACCATTGCGTGCTGTGAAATCACATCGAATGGTACGATAATGGTTTGGCCGACGAGTGATGCGCAACCGCCGGCTACGAGTGATTTGGCGCGCTGGTTTGCACCGTACTGACCCAGCACATGCCGGACACCTTCGTACGTGCTGATATAAAACACACCGCTCACGATTTGTACCGAAGAAATCCAGAATCCCCGGTACAGCCCCGGTACACCCTCGGCTCGATAGATCTTAATGCCGGCATCGATCATACCCTTGTAGATGTCGTTGCGGAACTGTACCTGTAGCTGGGTTTTGATTACCGTCAATGGGTATAGAGCACAGCGGACCGAGAATGAGCTAAGCATCGAGAGTGGGAAGAATTTTCGCTTGTCCATCATGTCCCACTCGATGGTGCGCAGAAATGTTCCACTCGTCCCACCGTCTGCCATTTTACGCTGCTGTATCTGTTTGTTTTTCGCAACTATCGTTGAGCTTCTCTTGTTGTAATCAAAATGCGCACGCTATTAACAGCTGACGCTATGGGTTCAGTGACGTTATCTTGCTGATTATCGGTGTTCTGCCGTCCGCGTGCGTGTGTTCGCCTGTTGTATGATGAAAATCACTCTAGGCGGGGGAGTGACGTCACACCCAGGGCTGACCAGATGGCGAAATATGTTCCATGTAGTGCATCACGAACCAAAAAGTGTAACCTGCGACGGGTGCGGTTGACCTTGATGATATGAGATGTGGCAGTGTCCGTCCCTATGTCAGGACAGGTCAACAGCGTTGTGCGTTGGTTCACCGTTGCTTTAATCGATTAACTCCGGAACCAATAATCCTGCATTAAAGAAAGCGAAAATCAGTACCGATTATCAGGTTGCGTTTTCCCTTTTTAGTGCCGTTATTATCAGCAACATTTATTTGACGGTAGCTCCTATCACCATCAACCTCATCGCAATACACATGACGGTCAAGAGGTGTTGGGTTCGTCTCGGGCACTGTTTATGTAATGTTATGCTAGCGATGATGTTCGTTCTGTGAATGGTGTCCGCTTTTTCACTCATTCTCACGGTCATCAGCCGAGACACAAAGCGTTCAGTCTTTCTCGTTTCGTATACAAAACGCATCACAGTTTCACAAATTGTGTGTGTGTCCCATCCCGGAAGTCACATCCTTAACTCACTTACCTTCGTTTTGCACTGCAACGCCTTCGTCGTTCTCCAGTGTCCTTCATGGCATGGAAGGGTCCTCGACTTGCCAATCGTTTTAAGCCCCAGTTCGGCTCTACAAGCGTTTTGGCCAGTTTGCCATCAATTTATTGGATCGCTGGAACCAGATTCGATTCATTGTGCGCAGACGAGTGTGTACCGTTGTATATATGCACTAGAAAATTCGACTTTTCCTCGATATTACGCTCGAAGTGAAGGAGAAAACTTCTTGTGATTTTGTGTGTTGAAAAATAAGCAGAAAAAAAACAATCAATGTGACAGCTGACGTCGTGTGCAACAGAGATGGCGCGTGGTTTCTCTTGTCTTCTCTGTCTCCCGTTTTTAAAGAGCCGTCAGCTCTCGATGATCCGTGGTTGCCATAAAGTTTATAGCAAGTTTGACGCAAAATGTTTGGAATGCACAGTGTGCGTAAACACACGGAAAATTTGATTTTTTTTATGATTTTGTTCCTAAACTTTTTAAAATTCTAATAGAATAGAAATCGATAATTGTATTTATATGATATTTTTGTATGATACAATAGTATCTGTTTCACGAATCTGTATTCGTTTTTCTGTTTCGCTTTCTCTGGTTTGGTTTTGTCTCCCTGATTTTCATGTTTATCTGTAATAAATTGTGTATTTTATGTAAAAATTTACTGTTAATCTTTGAAACGCTCGGCGAATAATTATGTGTTGCAACCCTTCACATAATTTTACCACATTGCTCAATGCCATTTGTTGACAGCAGCCAAAAGTGGTTTTCACCATCAGCTGGATTGTTTGTGTGTGAAAAACGCACCTTTTGGAGGAAGTGTACCGATGGCGACCCAACTGTTTACACCGATATTGTTTGCATAATGATAAAGTGAGTTCGATACGACCGAAACCCCCCAGAATTTCGTGTGTACAAAGTTGCGGTAATCGACTTACGGTGTTTGATCTTACGTTCGAAGCACATAATTTTCGATGGTGCCATATCGGTGCATGCAAACGGGCATGTGTTTATGCTTTCACTTACCCATTTTGATCCATGTTTTTTTCCTTTTGCCCCAAATGTAGATAAGAAATCAACCCTCGATTCTGAAGTGCGTCTGCCGTCGAACATCTGCCAATTCGGGTTTAACGAAGGTTCGGAATACATCGCGCAAACCGGGTTCACGATGAAGCTGGCACAATAAATCCTCGTTGTCCGGTACTTTGCTCCAGTTTGGAACGGGCACCGGAGCGAACGAGTTTAGTGCAAGGAGTACGCGGGCGGGTGCGAAAGGACAATCACTTCCTTGGGCTTCGTGTGCGGTTTGTGGATCGGTAGTATAAGTGGCATTCGACTAAGCGCATACACACGCGACAAACGACGCCCCGCCGCGTATCACCAGCTCTCTTACCTGGCTCGGCCGTACCGCCATGTCGGAAGGATTTGGCAACGGCCAACAGGAAGGAGCAGCAGCGGCAGCAGCAGCAGCAGCAGCTGCGGCAGCAGGACAGCTAGTAGTGGACGATAACCTTCTCGGGCACGGTGGTGGTGACGGCAACGAATATCAGTGGGCGTACGGCACGATCATGGACTCATCACGCGTTTCGACTTGTCTCATCTCGATGCTGCTGATCGTCTATGGCAGCTTTCGCAGTCTGAATATGGAACAGGAACAGCGGGAAAAAGAAAAGAAACGACAGAGCGAAAGCATGAACAATTTACTCACCGGTGAACCGGTCCAGCAGGAACAGAGTAAGTGTAACCCAGCGAATAAAGAATGGTTCACGCGACGAAATACTAACGAATCGGGTCGTTTTGATTTTGCAGATAAATTTGCAACATTGGACACAATGCACGCACTGTGTCTTCCTCTCGGTGCATCGATCTCACTGCTCGTGATGTTTTTCTTCTTCGACTCGATGCAAATGTTGTTCGCCGTATGTACAGCAAGTACGTATTAGCGCCTGGCGCTTGCATTCCTAAAGGTATACGCAATCTTCTAATTAACCCACCGTTTCCTTTCATTCGTTACAGTAATAGCCACCGTTGCGCTAGCATTCCTGCTGCTTCCGATGTGCCAGTACATTATACGGCCGTGCACGGACGGTAACCGGATATCGTTCGGAGTGTGTGGACGCTTTACTGCAGCCGAATTGTTTAGCTTTTCGCTTGCCGTATCGATCGTTTGCATCTGGGTGCTTACCGGCCACTGGCTACTGATGGATGCTATGGGTATGGGGCTGTGTGTGGCCTTTATTGCATTCGTGCGACTTCCGAGCCTGAAGGTGTCCACGCTACTACTGACTGGGCTGCTCATCTACGACGTGTTCTGGGTGTTCTTCTCCTCGTACATCTTCAGCACGAACGTGATGGTAAAGGTGGCCACACGGCCAGCAGACAACCCCGTCGGCATAGTGGCGCGCAAGCTAAACCTCGGCGGTATTGTGAAGGAACCACCGAAATTGAACCTTCCCGGTAAGCTAGTGTTCCCAAGCATCCACAACAGCGGTCACTTTTCGATGCTCGGGCTGGGTGACATCGTGATGCCGGGGCTGCTGCTGTGTTTTGTGCTGCGTTACGACGCATACAAAAAGTCCCAGTCGACACAAACGGCCGAAACAGGCGTTCCACCACCTAAAGGAGTTGGCTCGAAGCTTACTTATTTTCATTGTTCCTTATTAGGGTGAGTGACCTGTGTTTACACGTGTTATGGCTTACTAGATTGAAATTAATCGCGTCCATTTGCGCTTTTCAGTTACTTTCTCGGATTGTTAACCGCGACTGTCAGTTCAGAAGTATTCAAAGCGGCACAACCTGCGTTGCTTTATCTCGTACCGTTTACACTGCTACCTCTGCTTACGATGGCATATCTGAAGGTACGGATGTGGAATATATCTCCAATCCATTATGATTCCATTGTAATACTTCCTTCGTTATTTGCAGGGCGATTTGCGGCGCATGTGGAGTGAACCGTTCATCATACAGCAAGCGTCGAAGCAGCTAGAGGTATAAACCGCATACACCACTCAAATGCTCCCCGCGAAGGGATTAACACAATACAAAGCAACAAAGCTCTGTGTACGCAACACCTAGTATTAAGTGCAACTAAACTACACAAGGGCGATATAGTGTAATAGAAGAGAAGAGGACTCTACTGCAATTATACTGCATATACCGTATTAGAAACGCTGCAGCAATGTTGCTGTGGTTGCGTGTCGCAGGTGAATCGCAATCTCTGTGTAAACATCGTATGAACAAATTTGGAACAAAGAAGGATGAGATACCCCGGTTTTTCTGTTTTTCTAGCACCGGTTCCCCGTAAAAAAACACTCTCGGGCTGCACGGTTTCATCCAACGGGCGTGCACGTACGGTAGAAATCGGTGTAAGTTTAGATTGATGGTTTAGGATTATAGCGTATTAAAGAACAGGACCGAGAAAACTTGGCATGAGAGTAGCAAAACATGCGGGATGGATGGTGTACGAAGAAATCATTTAATAAGGTAGTTTAACAATATTTGAATGTGATTAGGCGTTAGGGAATTAGTAGACGCGTTTTTGTGTGTTTGTATGTGTGTGTTTTTGCGGCAAAGCAGTGGTGCGCAGCAGAAAACGCAAAACATTCAAATCAAAAAGCAAAACAAGCGAATTGGGTCTGAGATTGAGCGACCCAGGCAGTGCGTGTGTATATGCGCTCACAATGCTCCTGCGTGCGCAGTAATATGTTTAGGGTTTAGGATTACATCTCATTTACGCATTGTGTCCTGTACACAACCCGCTCGCCTTCCCATCCCCCCATGCATACTAACTACCGTTACATATTGGATGAGCCTCACGTTGCAGCAGTGCAGTGCATCTGCTCTTTTTGCGTTGATTTGCATTCAGTTACTCAGTACAAAGTGTGCGTGTGTGTTGTAGTGGTACGGCAGACGTTTTACGTTTCCTAGAGCATTTATTTTTTCCACCTTACGATGTTTAGATTTGTACACTCTACGCTTGTATGTGTGGTACATATAACTTCTGCGATCGGTACAAGTTACAATTCAGGTACTTTTTCTGAATTTAATACTTGTTTGTCTTATTGTTTCTCATGGGCTAAAAATAGAAACGTACCATACTCCCATACTTACCATACTTCTTATTATATGCAAAACAATTTTCGTTATTTTTGCTAGAGTGAAGAAACTCTAGAATACAAACGTCGTACCTATGAGCGCAAATTTGCTGCATATGCAGAATGATCGCGGTACCTCAACACACATACACACTCGGTCATTTTTTACTACGGATCACCCAATCCCGTACTCAGGCTCATCCGGATGCTGTTGACTGATGCAAAAAGAAAAAAAAAACAAACCCAAGTAAACGGAACCGCATATAGTAGATAAAACACTATTTTAACTAGTTCCGCGTGGTTGATCCATGTACTCAACTTTTTTTTAATTTTTTGGTTAAACTGTCCATTTCAAAGCATTCTTTTGTGTCGTCCCTCTTTCATCCGCGATATTGTTCACAATTCCATCATAGTTGCTCTCGTAAGTCAGAAATAATGTAAACTGGTAAAAATGCTTTCTTTGTGTTCGGAAATGTAGTTCGCAAACGTGTGTGTGTATGACAAAAACCCGAACTTCGATATACATAATGTGATAATTCTTTCTTTATTATTTTTTATATAATTTCCTATCTCTGCCCGTCTCGAATGTATACTTTATATACGTTTTTTTCTATAATCAAAAGTACTGTTAATAATAGTGAAAAGAAATATAACTTTTAATTTTTCCAGAAAAGAATCGTCACAGTTTTAGAAAGAATTTTTGTTTTGGATCATGATGACTGTAAATGAAATTTAGGTTAGTAAAACGACCAAACGAACGGCTGACTATCCGGCTACTCGATAAAATCAGTCTATTAAGCCAGAATAAGCCATGACATAGTAGGTCATTACGCCAGGAAGAGAAAAGAGAAACCTAAGAAAGTCATGCACTTTGCATTTTAGCAGCAGGACCTTTATCTCTCAACACCATGCAACCATATGATAGACCCTATAAATAAGGTAGTTTTACCAAAAAGTCCCTTAAGCCGCATAACAATCGCCTTCTTTATTCCGCAGATCGAACTTAGCCGCATGCAACGTTGCTCAGGCATTCACCATATACAAGTGAACTTCTCTGCAGTATATTTCCTTGGATTGAGAATTGAACGGCGACCAGAAATCGACAAAGGTCCACATGCCCCAACAGAACTTTTCACTGGCAAGTTGGATCTAATCAGGATCTATTCGAGAATTGGTGCCTGAATATATTCAGGGGGTCTCGAGCTGGGTTACGTTCTAAAACGTAACGCAGCATGGCTCATAGACATTTATTCCGACAATAATTTTGTCGAGAGAGTTCTCGTCTCAAATTCACCGAATTTTCAATAAATTTGCCAAATACTTCTATGTCGCTACTGATACTCAGAATGTTTTCATTCATTGCACAAGTTGTGCGGGATAAATCTGCACAAATATCAATTTTACGGAATCCATCAGTACTGGAACAAATCAGTTGCCTGGCACGTTCCAATTTCACTTCGAAAGCGAGCTCCTGCCAGTTGGAGTAAGTTTAGCTGGCCAACTCGCAGTGTAGCTTGTTTACAATCTAGCCTTCTGACCCACTAACCCTGCTCCACGGGTGGTAATTGGCAGGTCGCGGGTCGTTCTTATCAGTTCTCTCATAACCATGCTATCCACCAAATTTTTGAATAGGCATTTCATACCGGTCAAAACGTGGATGTTCGCTATGTTCATATGTTAACGATTTTAATTTTTTAAACTATGATTTATGCTTTGTTTTCCTTGTTGGAATCGCGAGTGCGAAATTGCGGATGGAGCTGTTTTCAAACACCAATCTTCGCCGGCAGTTTCATACGGTAAAATACGTACATTTATGATAAAACGCAACATTTTTCGAATAAAGGTGGAAACAAAAAAACTGCGCGACGCATTCCGAGCAGTTTGACGTCCAGGCGAAAACCAAGGTAGCGATACGCAAGGTAGGTGGATTTAGTCCCATCACCAAGGTGTACACATTGCACAGGCGCTATAAAAATCGAAACACCGAAACCAACAACAGCAAATGCTCTTTCTCTCTCTCGCTCCCTCGCGCGCTGTTCGAAGCTCTCTTGTTTATTGTTTATGGAGCCTACAGCAAATTGGACAAAAATGACACGAGTGGCGCAACGTTTTCCAGCGGCCGTGTCCGCGTTGCTGTCGTCTTAATCCTTACTAATCAGCGCGTACCATAAATTTCGCTGCCACTGGTGTGCCCACCCCTTGCAAGGGGCCCCCGTTATCAAAACATTCGGTCAGCGGCAATTAAAACGACCGCCCGAAAAGGGGTAAGGTAACATACGAAAAAAAGGCACACACATCGGGTGCAAAAACCAGGTGATAAGGCGGGAGAGCAAGCAGAAGAGCAACAAGAATAAGAAAAGAATAACCTGGCTATCCAGCAGCAAAGGGCCAAAACCTGTGCCAATTGTGCTCACAACACTACTGCTCGTTTTATCCG
The DNA here is from genome assembly GCF_943734755.1 of Anopheles moucheti. Lineage (NCBI taxonomy): Eukaryota > Metazoa > Arthropoda > Insecta > Diptera > Culicidae > Anopheles > Anopheles moucheti. The sequence goes on along the minus strand of NC_069140.1, from coordinate 37,748,064 downwards.
GTGTCGGTTTACAAGGGCTTTTCGCAATCACCACGAGCAGCTCCCAGTGGTGTTGATTTGATTTGCCCTTTTGGTGTATGTCCATGCGGTTCCGATGCAGCAGTTGCATTGCCGACTCCGTCCGGATTGTGCAGTTGCGTACACGTGAAGGAGCTCCGCAAGTGTGTATTCGCCTGTGTATGTGTGTGTCTACTTGTGCTGCACGGGTGCAAACAAAATAATTGTGAAGGATAATCGATTGGTTTGGATGTTGCTTCCGAGTGGCGTTGATTCAGAAAATTCGATAGTGAATTTTCCTAGACCAGCTGCGGTAGAAGAAAAGCGCACCTGCGGCGTGAACGCAACAAAATCATAGCTGGCCGTGATAAACATGATTTACACTAGTCATTCTCGTTTCGCTCATCTCCAAATCTCCCTCCCACCCACAAACTAGTAGTGCAGTATACTACGGTAGCGAAACAGAGAGGTTAATTTGTACTGCATGCATACGTAAGTAGTGTTTGGGATATCCTCTCACTGCAGGTGTATGTGTGTGTCTCTAGTGTGCCCCGCCACATTTCTCTTTGAAAGGTAAGTGATGTGTATGCGTGAGAGAGTGTGTGTCAAAAATTGAAGGATAATACCGCCCACCGTCATCCCCTTTCTACGCAGGATAACGAGTTTTGGTTATCCTTTTCCCTACCAGCGGGCCAGTGTGTAAGTATACTTCGCAGAACAGTTCAGTGTGTACCTTGGCAGCGTGTGCATCTCGTCGCGGAAACCCAAGACCAGGGTTTTCCCTGGACACGACCCACACACCCCATCCAGTGACGAGGGATGTAATTATGTTGCCACTTGCCAATCGTTTCCGTCACCCGGTAGGAGCAGTGTTGTGCTTTTTATTGCCTTCATTCCATTGTTTGTGAGCATAGCTAAAGTGCATTGCTGCGGGGTTAGAAGCAGCTCCATAACACCGAATTGAGCTGAATTGAAATCAATTCTTTAACTTCTTCATGGTTCCTTTGTTTTGTTTGTTGCGATAATTTACGCAATACCATCCATTAGCCATCCTTGCGAAGTGCTTTATAAGTGTGTACGTGTGCGGTCGTGGCTAAGTGTTTGAGCGTTCTGATACTACTGCTACAGTAGGCCATGTCCTTCGGTGGTGTTTTGGTGCAGCAGTGGTGAGAAGGAGGGCGAATAAAAAAACGGCCAATCAGCCCGAAGAAAGTGGTGCGTCAGTGTACGGGGGGTAGAAAAGCATCCCACCCCCTTCCATCCATCTATCCCATTTCCCCGCCAAAAAAAACGGTGGGTGATTGAAATTCTTCGCGGTGTGCGTAGTGTAAGGGTGTAAAGGAGGAAGAAAAATGGGTCAAGCAGCCAGCCAGGATGATGCGGAACAGGGTGGACAAGCTGGCGGTGAGGAGGAGGACGACGACGGGGGCATCATCCCGATGCGATCGGACCGCTTCCTAGTGGTGAGTATATACCGAGTGACGTTGCGCATTCATTCATAAGTTAAGACGTCTAGTTTCTCTCTCTCACTCTCTCTCTCTCTCTATCTCTTTACTGTTGCTTCACCCGTTTTTATGTTGTTTCGGTGTGTTTTCCTTTTGCCAAGTTATGCGATTATTCGCACCCGCGGATGAGATTGTTGTTGTTTGCGTATTCTTTTTGCGCACCACATCTGCGTACATTTCCGTAGAAGACGGCGTAGAAAGAAGAATCGGTCGACGAAGTGTCCCGTATGTCCTGTGGAAATAGACAGTGGGCCATGGGGTTGAGTGGCACGCGAAAAGGGCTTACTCAACATATCAGTTTCAACAGACCCGGGCGTGAAGGAAGGGCCATGGTCGTGTATGTTATCCGACGCGTGGACGATGGGAATGCAAATGTGGAATGTGTGTGTGTTTTGTGCGCGTCTTTTTGTTTCACATGCTTTCTTGTACGATTGTCGCATAGTAAATAAGCGTATGGAACCATTTGCGCGTCTTTCTCGACCACCACCCGTCTACTATCGCGCGTATATTTTATTGCTCTACTGCTCGTTCACTGCAACCGCCATCCAACGCTCAGCAGTTAATCGGTTCGCTGCCTGCACGTGCAACAGTGTGCCGGCCATGATCGGACGAGATATATTAAATGGAGATGATGATGCTATTGCTATGCTGTTGCTTGTTTGCTGGACGAACTTTTTCATTTGTTGCCGTTGTGTCTTCTTTTCTTCTACTCAGCTATTTCTGCACAGCCAATGCAGAGGCAGGGGTGGTTTGACGGGGTGGGGAGACAAGAGGATCTTTTTTACATGAAATGGCGTTCTATGCGTGCGGTGGGGTGACAAACGACAAACGCAACACGTGCAACTAGGTGATATCTTTACTTTGGTGCGTAGTTGTCGGTGTTTCCGTTATCTATCTATCTAGTTATCTACGGAATTAATATACAGTGCTGCTTGAATTGTTTCGTTTGACTGATTATGGTTTTGTTTCTTCTCTTGGTAACTATTTTTACTGCCAGGTTTGGATGGTACAAAATATTTCAAGCGCAAACCCAATGGGCGGGCACCCATTAAACACTGCCAGCAATGTTTTGGCATGATTGCACTCGTATAAGCTCAAATAAAACTTATTATTTGTGCTTCGTATTATCGCAAATATTCCATTAGATTACATTTTTTTGTTACTGTTATTGAATAAATTATAATTTCCCCTAATTCCTCAGTATTGAAATAAATGAAACTGAACAATGACGGGAAAATATACCAGTATAATATAATTTCTTGTCAGTGCTCTAAAAACGCCAAAAAATTAAATACTATTATATTTTATTTGTTGTTTTTCACATGAAAGCCACATATTTATATGATAATAGTTTTGAAACATTATTCTTATTACTTGAAGAACGGGATTTTCTTACTGCTGAAGAAAGAATTAATATATTAAGTGAGTGACTATAGAGTGAGTTAATTCAAACCTCTACAAAGGGTTTTAGTCACTATTTTGCAACTTAACATTTGAAGTGCATGGGTTGGGGATTTTTACTAACTCGCTCACGTCTGTTTAATGTGCTTCAACTAACTATATATATATTTAATACTAAATAATAATTAAGAATATTGTAATAATTGTGGCATTTTTTTTTACTAAATTTACGGATTTATGTTTCCTATAATATTCTATAATATCCTTGTAACCCTGTAGTAACCTTGTACTATTAGGGAAACAACTCAAGAAAAGCATTGTTATTATTATCAAGAAATAAGGAAATTTAATGAAATAGTTTTTATTATGATTGAAGTGTCTCATTTTCATAAAATCAAGCAGGAACAACGTTGAAATTCCGTATCTCACAAAGTTTTCGAGATCATTTCCGAAGTCTACTGTACTGGACACAATTCCACCAGGCACTGACAGCACCAGACGCATACATACTGCGACTCTCGCCATCCATCCTTTCTTTGTCATGCATCTGACGGCTGGTTGGAACTTTGGAATGGTACGGAAATTTAATAGCCTGCCAAGCAAACGCATCGGCATCGACGTGACCTGGACACGGGACAGAAAGCCACGGGTGTCTGTTAGAACGGGTGGCATCGGGTGGCTAACGCTTGCCTTCATCATCATAGTAACGTTTTACGATAGGGGTTGAATTATTAAATAAATACTTTTCGCCGAGTGCGAACCCCGTTGGCCTGGTATTGTGCCGGTCCCATCTGGATAACCCATTGTGGCGACAAGATCGAGTTAGGGAACAATGCATATAACAATATATCGAAGACTTGGTCTATTTTCCATGAGTGTAAAGGGCGACGTTCGAGTTTGTTGCATGAAAAATACAAATAAGCTGTCGTAAAGAATTTAATACACTAAAATTAATATTTCATCTCATGGAGACTGCCGATCCCAACAATTTCAGTATATTTCTTGTACAGTTTTAAAGTTGCTCTCCGATGTGTTGCTCTGTGCGCACAATCGAGATCTGCTGACAATAATCAAACAGACCTTCCGAGAGCAAATTCCTAAACGGTTGCCAGTGACGAAAAGCAGTTATGCGTTCGTCCTTTGTCCGATGGTAGAATGCAAAATGTAAATATTTTTATCAAATGCTCACGCTAAATTATATTGTTAAACATGCCCTGCTTTCCCTCGGTTCCTGCAGCGCAGTCCATGATATCAACAGCAATTTGAATTTGGCTCGCTGCGAGTCGAAAATGATCGACGTTCAAGCACCGATCAACAAGACCCAGTTCCAATTCGGTGTCGAAGGTGTACGAAAGTAGTTTTGCCCAAGCGTGGATATGATGTTGCCATGATGTGATGTGATAAATTGATATTTTACCAACTAATTAGCCAACTAAATTGTTTGTTCATCTGACGTAGTGCAGGTTTCGAGCACAGCACTCATCCTTTCATCGACAAGCTTTACCTCCAGCACGTTTGCCGTACGTCATTGGGGCTTTGTTGGTCTGTTGGTTCACTTGTGCAAAGTATTCTGCCCACTTCCAACGTACGCCTTATTAATCGGTGGTAGCTAAAATTCGTATGTACTTTTGCAATTTGTACTTATTTATGTAGATATGACGTGCAAAATGAAATATAAATCCCAGCTTATCATAGACATAAATGGGGGACATAAATCAAGCGATGGGGTATGGGATGGGTTTAGCACGTACCTTCACCTCCTGCATCAACAGTCGTGAAACCGGCCATGATCGATAAACCTAGCCCTGTTTATTAACAATTGGGACACTGTACTCGAAAGCGGAGGCAGGATATACACATGCGATGTGACGTCACCGTGATGGGAAGATTTGGACCGTTTTTCCCTGAGGTGCGATCATCGAAACCACCGAGCGTGTGGCTGTTTAGTGTGCGAATTAATAGCCTACAGGGATCCGTTAGTGGGCTGAGGTCGAAGATGATGGTCGGGATGTAAAAAGGAGGTGAAAAATCCATTTAGTATGTTAAATGGTTGTATCAACTTGTTTCGTGTTGCTACGAGTCCGGTTTGCATGACCCGACGATTTGGATGCAACAAGCCGGTTCTGAGGAAGACAAAAAGAATAAGTAGCAGATTTGCCCACCGAGAAGGAACATTTATACCATGGGAACACACATTAGTTCTATATAAATGAAATTAGCTGATGAAATTACATAATCATCTCTCGAGATTATATTTATTCACCTATCTCCAAGCTCAAAGCACGTTGCTCTAATAGTCGCGCTAATTTCTTGCATTATATTGTGACATTTTAGTACAATTGGCGACCGTATGTTGCTGGCCAGATTTACTTTTACGAGATGTGCAAATTTGTAAGGTTGTTTAAATTTTTTGTTTGCTACCCGTACAGCGTTTACCAAGCTGATTAGCTACAAGTGACGAGTTTTATCATCAGATCAACATACGTCGATCGTAGACACATTTAGAGCAATGTCCGGGAGTTGTCGTTGAGTTCGAAACGTTCCTTTGTGTGCAGCGTAGCATGGTGCAAGGTGATAATAATCACATTTTATGTGCTTTTTGAATGAGATTTGCCATAAAAAATGTAACACTATAACTTTATAATGTTTACCCAAAAATATAGAGTAAACTTGTCCTCCAATATGCGGTTAAATGTCTTTTGTTTTCAATTTGTAATATCATGTGGCGCACGCGTCACTTAAATGTGAAATCGTTACCTAATTAACTGTTAGTAGTTTTTGTTATGGTAAGCAACCATCACTGGCTCCTATGCGCTATTGTTACAAGTTTAAATACCGATAAATAATAGGCTTCGAAAGATTATTGAACAAATGTAACATAATCTTAACTGAAACGATCTTCTACCCACACGGTCCAAAGCAATTTCCAATTTAGTGTGTTTATTTTTAGAAATCGATCGTCGAACAATCATATCACTTTTGTTTATGCAAGCTCCACACATTGCTGGTAGGTGCGATCGTACTGATATGTTTGCCAAGACGTACACCACTTCCCTATTTATTGTTCCGTTACGGATGCGTTACACTGTGCGTTGTGTTTGGCGTGATGCATCTACATTGAGCGGTACGAAAGTGAACATGAGACTAAGCGAGTAACTCACTACACGCGTGCGTGTCACACTTGCTGCGGAAAAAACGCGCGACCCTCCATACGCGACGTCATCCTTATGGCAATGTATGCTTTAAAATCGCTGATTGATAAGCGCATCAAAATAAAAATATAGTATTTCAGTATGCACATTTACAAATTGACTAAATTTCTCCAGAAGTTGTCTGCAAAATGCAGTTTTCTAGAGTATTGGCAAAATTTAATTCAATATGATAATTTACGGCAATCACATCGGAATTTAAGGTTATCAGAAACAAGTATGACTTTGTTTGTATGTTTTATCAATAAATATTGGTATATCAATGCATATTTTACCAAAGAAACTGCTCTGATAAATATAGAGATTATTCAGTAATTCAAATAACGCATTTAAATTATTGTTCATTTCGTTCGTTGGAGTAGATGTTGCAAACTGGAAATCAGTAATAAAAATCGACACGTTATCTCCTACGTTCATGTTGACTTTTTACATTTTTGCTTTCATAATAATCATTAGCACTGTTCGTAACTGAAGGAATTCAATAGTTTCAAGGTGATTAGTACAGTTTCCGTTTCAAATAAATTCTTAAACTCCCCAATCAACAGAAGAGCTCTTGCTAGGAATGATCATGTCCCAAATACTAACAAACCGTTCTTTATAAAAAAGAGTACACTAACAAATGGCTTAGTGCAATTCTTGTTAGCTAGTAGCTTGTATCTTGAGGTTCGCCATTTTTGCTGACACTTGAATACTCTATTCCTTTGTACTGATTACTTAGAAATTTCGATATTGCCGTTGTTTATTGAGACAGGGATTAGATTTAAGGATTTTTGGGGTTTTAAATATGAGAATTTATCATTTATGTACCATAGTTTGTTTTTAAATGATGCCATATCAGATAATACAGCGCGTTGTCGCGAAAAGATCAAATTGATACCGGACAAAACCCTCCAAAATATAATTTTATCAGATGCACTAAAACTTATTGGTTTTGAAAATTTGCGTAACATATTCAGAAGGTAAATATTTTTAAGAAAGGAGAATTTGGAGCCTTCAGACCGTTCGTTCACAAGACAAGAAACTGTTCCTGGTTCTGTCTGAGAACTGGTTCTTATTTTCACTCATGCTCAGCCAATAATTTCATTCCATGCACCGATCAATCCACTCTGTACTAAATCTGTCACGGTTCTGCACACGTCCGGATGCACGACGTCATGATCACTACGCACTACGGGGGCCCCAAGAATTGAGAGCGCATTGCAAGTGGGTTACACAGGGGCGCCAAACACATCGTGATGCGTATTATTGTGCAGAGCGGGCGAGAGAAGAGAGCAAAAAACAAGGCACGGTTGCAATGCGTTTGTGACCACTCACAATTCCCCGCCACCCTTCGCGGAAAGCACGAATGCGTTCGTCATTATCAACCTCACCCTTTGGAGGGGTTGATTCGTGCCACTGTGTTTGTGTGCGCGGGTGTGTGATGTGTTGTTATTTATACCCCAAGACTGGTCAGGCCGCAGCAAACCCCGCGAGCATGGTGTGTAGCAAGTCGGAAAAAGACAGAGTATGAAATTTAATGTAGACCACACTGTGGTGCAGGGAGGGAGTATACACTCAAACACTACGCCACTCAACTGCCGCTGTTCGGCGCGTTCTGAGAGTACGGCATAGCGGCACACGGCAGTAGCTACCCTGTTCTCTTGGCGTGTTCCACCCTTGCAGTGTAGCTTATTTCACACACACACAGACACACGTGTCGACTGACGGCACCCTCTAACCTCCGCCCGCTGGGTCAGTCCATCGAGCCGTTAGACCGATCGCGATTCTGCGACCGTACGAGCTGATGGTGAATTTTCCGTCAAATCAGTTTTTCGCCCACCGTTCACACCGATCGTCGTGTGTTGGAAGAATCCCGCGGTTTTCGTGGTGGAAGCAAACGAAAAAACCACAGTTGGGGTACGGTTTTTTTTTGCGAAAGAGTAGTGAACGTTTCTGCGTGGTGTGTGGCGTCGAGAATGATGCGTTGTTCACCGTGCTTAGTTAGTTAAGCAAATTAGTGTGCTTTACCGAGGTTTGGGTGAAAGAACATGCGGTGGAAGAACAATTTCTTTGTTGTGTTCGATTTTGCATCCAGCTGGTGTTGCCGCAGTTAGTACCAACCGTCGCAAGGGCTTACGGACAAATCGATCGTCTTGATTCAGGCTCCGCCGTTGTCATCGCTCCGTAACAATATTTGTTACACATCGGGACACGGGCGGACCACCGTGTAGTCGACACGCGGTAGTGGTTTTAATCCGTTCGGGCGGACTGTAATGTGTGTACAGTCTGTAACGCAACCGCATCCGTGTAGCTTCGTATGTTTCTACGCATATTGAAACTCCGTTGCATTACTCAATCCGGTTGGCCGGTCGAAAATCTTTATTCGGAAGAAAGGGATTGGAAAAAAGGACTTTTCTCCGGAACTGCATAAGGGTTTTCGCTGGCGGACGGAATCACTAGATCCCTCTCGAAATACAAAGATGCTGCAAACGCGAGAGCAGTATACGCTCACGAAGACGAGGTGGTCCATTTCGGTCGGTTAATGTTTGACCACCATCCGTGTCAAAATCTACAGCTTTGCAGCGAGTACACTCGCGGCAAGCCGCGGTTCACCGGGTAGAGGTTGCGCCAGCGGGAGAATTTTGCGGTACGCGGTCGAGAAGCCGACCTTATGCCGGGACGACGGGCACTTGATCGAACCCGGTCCCTGGTACCTGGTCGCGTATGTGGGAAGCGCGGACGTGCGTTTATAAAAAAAAAGCGGATAAAAAAAGAATCCATTCGCGGGGTGTTACGGTGAGATGCCGGGTTCGGGAAAGTGTTGTTTCGGTTGTTGGAAGGAAGGAACTCACACACGCCCCTCCATGCATGCCCTTGCAAATTGGTGAATCCGATTGACAAGAATATCCGTAGTTTGGTGGTAGTGAACCAAAACTTCGACCGACAGCGCAATAGTGCTCACACACTGCGCCGGTCACAGCGCGAGTCGTCTCTCGCGAAAGATCATCGATTCGTGCGAGAGACACCCTGTTGTTGTATGGTTTTTGAATTGTTTATATCAGATAGTAGCGAAATGAATTTAGAACAATCGTTTAGTAGATGTTTACACATTCATTATAGTAAACCAGTATTCATAGCGAGAAGGCGAGAGTGTATAAAGCTGATCTTCTGCAACACAACGGGTCTGCTTCGTTAGTTCCGAACGCACGCAAGAGCACCACAGAGAGATTCTTCAAACAAACAAATCAAACCAAACAAACTCCCGCGACACGGTACGTTCCAACAAAGAACACACAAAAAAAAGCATCCCACACAGTTTATTTTGGTGTGCATGGCTGTGGCCGCACACCAGCGCAGAAAACAGCTGTTTCTGAGTGCGCGATGCATGCGCGGCAGGGGTTTGCCCAGTTTGTATTGGTGCCACAGCCACTAAACAGAAAACGGCATCAAAACATGACCCAAGTGTTTGTATCCGTAGCATTGGCGTGCCATTTCGATCCACCTAACGCGTTGCCCGCGTACGGTTCACATACAGAAGGATCCGGTAGTATCCCTTGGCCCAATCCTTTACGGACCGCGAGCCGTCGCTTGCAGTGTTGCGTCTTTATCGCATCCCGTTTGTTTGGTCCGAGTCGTAAAATGGGCGCAATTATTGTGTGCCGCCTTTGTTTGGCTGGGCAGCCTCGATCGTGTATCAAAATGTTGTTTTGCCTTCATTTCGGTTTTTGGGTAATGGACGCTCGCACGCCGCGGCCCCGCAATATATACTTATCGATGCGGTCCGGTGTGCATAACCGTAACCGTATTAACCTTGTGCGCATATATATGCATTTTACCGTGTGTCATGTTTAGTCATCGGCTAACTGGCCTCGTTTCGTTTGTGTGTGACGGTCACCCCCGGGGTGTGTTGTTGTGTGCAATTGGGGGATTCTTTGTGTGCTGCTGCTGCTGCGACGAAAGGTTCGTTACAGTGCGCGACCGCTCCGATTCTTCTTGGTTTCACTGTCCGAGTGGGCTAAATTATAAACGCAGAGCGCCCTTACGCGTCGGATGTATCGGCACCCCACAATCGATAAGCCAATCGATCGAACACTTTTGCAACTGTAGGTTTTCGGTGTGGAAATGATTGTTTGCCTGTGCTTAGTGTACAACCGCTGTAAGAGCAACTGGTGCGCGTGATAAGGGCGTGTTTGTATTGGCGAGTGCGTTCTGATGTCGGTATTATTTACTTCTACCCTTAACGGGCAGATAAAGTACGTGACGGGTTTTGGGGGGTGGATGTTGAGTTGAGCTCCGTAGTGCGGAGAAGATTGAATTGTTCTTTGGACAGCTTTGGGGCGGGAGTGCTAACATCCAGCACGAATATGATCAAACTCATCTTTGTGTTGGTGAGTCTGTAAGGGGATTATCTTTCTCGCTGCTGAAAGGGGAAGGTGTGCCATTGAAGGTGTTTATCTCCTCGTGTCATAAATCATTCCGGTATGCTGGTTCTACACTCGCCCTTCCAAATTATACACCTCAGGATTGGCGTGCCACCTGCGCGTCTCGTCGATCACAAATGGGGATGGAGTTTGGTTCGATCAAACACTCGCAACCTGCCGGAGAATTAATGAAGGTTCTTCGAATGCAGTTTTGTTTTTATTACAGAATGCGGTGCTAATTAGACATGCTAGTCGAGATGCTGTAAAAATGTGTTTTTTTTGCAGTGTAACAGCTTTGTATCCCATTTTCTAGGCCACAACACACTCTCTTTGCTGTCCTTGATCTGTGAGGGTGGCTGCTTCGTAAGGCTTGTCAGTGTTAAGTGAGACACACCGTACTATCGATGCAAGATCATCGTCATCTCAAGAATTCCGAACCCGTAACCGCTCCAAACGTGACAAAACGATCGTGCAGTGGGCTGGATCGGATCCGTGATCCGTTCGGGTAGTTAAAGAGACGAGAGGGGGTGAGATATCACACCGTGCCGTTGAAGGTTATGACGCCGAAACCGGTCGCACACGCCAGGTCTCCAGTCTCTCGTTTTCCGCACACGGTCAATACGAATAAATATGCACAACAACCGGAGAACGCCATGTTGGGGGCCACACACACCCCATCTGACATTCGGAACCTCCTTTTCGTGTATGTGTGGCAGTGTGCCATGCTGGTCCACACTTTCATGAATGGGCTCTGGGCGCAAAACAACACGATCGCGGTCTCGGCGATTCACGATCGGAGTCGGTAAAATAGTAAACAGTATGCCGTTGGTGGCTGATGTGTGGCATCAGTTGTGCACGTAGTGTTCCATTAATAGCGGCCCAATGTTAGAGCGGTACTTAGTACACTGTGCGCAATTCTGCAGCGATTGTTGTGACGGAGTTGGAATACGTTTCGATTGCCTTCAGATCGGAGCTTCAAGGTTGGGGGTTAGTGGATGTGCCTTGAAACCTAAGACACTGCCGTTGTTGCGATGGTAATATTCAAGACGTCCTCGAACACCTGACGACGAAGGCTAAGCGCTGGGATCGTTACCCAGTACGAACTTCCCACCCTTTGAAGTGGTTTGTGTATTCTGCCTTTACGGGGTCATCATTCAACGGAGACAGTTGAATGGAGTGGAAGCGTAGATTAATCTCCGACCGGGATGGTATGCGACGTCCATAGCTGGTGCGTATTTGTCGTAGGCAAGTGGTTTGCGCGTAACCAGGGTGTCCGCATGTGTGTACTCCAATTGGCAACATAGAGGCTTAAAGAAATTGTTTTCAGCCCGTGTGCGACCGTTTATCAGTGCGGTTCATGGTACTGCGGGCTGGGAATTGCCAGCCGGGGATGATAAGATAGAGCGAATAATTGTGCCATTAATGGTGTAAGCCGCTGTCAAAAATACTGTACCCATTCCACACAGCGAGGCTCGTAGCCAGCGATGACGACGGTGACGACAGAGTTGTGATGTAATGCTTTCGGCGTGTAAGGACAAGGAAACGGGTTTTGCAACGTTTAATCTCTCGGTTTGAATGTCTGTTGATCAAAAGCAACAATGTGGATGTAATTCGTCTCGTTTCTTTCGAAAATATCCTTGGAATCGTGTGCTACTCTCGGTCAATTTAAAATGTACTCGTACGATCGTTGATCCTCCTGAAGTTGAGCCATCGAAAGATCCAAACTGGAGATGAATATTCCAGCTGTTAGTGGCTATTAGTGGCCTCGTTATGTGTTAGCCAGCCCTTTCTTATACGCCGTTCGATCAGTGCCTTTTACAGTGTTCCTTTCCCCCACACGTTCACAGCTGCCGATATAGAATTGTAAACAACGATACGCGGTGTACTTAAAGAGGTGTACTAAACCCGTCTTCCGGAGGATGTAAAGCTTCGTGACAGTAATAAGCCGGAGCCGGAGGGAAGTGTTTTGCACGATAATTAATATTTTATTACATTGTTTGGTGGTTAACGAAAAATCGATCCGCGTGTGAGTGATTGCCGTTGCGCGAGTTAATGTCGAATGTTTGAAGTTTCCCCGAAGTGTGTGTAGTACTGCAATTCACGCTGTGTCAAGATTATTAGCAAACGTTCTTCTGCCCTCACGTGCTGAGGTGGGTGACATTTTAGCACCCCATCCATCCCGCCCTTTCGCTGGTGGGTGGCTTACGTGTGACCGGATCCACCACATCGTCACGCCCGTGTTCGAGCAGTGCAGCTGCAACATAAAGCATCATGGCCAGTAAAAAGGCCCGACGGGTAGGTGTCGCACACTTTTCGCCATTTGTTTTCACTTCACCCGCCCATGTGATCTGCCCATAAATTCGCTCATTAATTTATTGCAAACACGCGGTCGAAACCGCGTACTGCTGACCATCATCGGTCGGTCGGTTTTGTTGCTGTATGCCACGCACGGTTGGATATATGGATCGTGTGAATAATGATGGTCAAGAATGATCAGCGGAACAAAATGATATCGATGGTGCTGGTGTTCCAGTGTTCCAACATCAATGTTGCTTTTTATTAATTGTTTTGCTCGTTTGTGACCGTCGAAACGGAGGGATCCTTTCTATTCATTTGCTTCCCTCGGTGCCAGGGTCGTCGTGAGTACAACCGGTCGGTGTCTGCAGTTTGCAGCTAAAGACATGGCTCCCGGTACGTTTGAAGCATGGCCCGCGTGCGTAGGATAACGTTGCTAACATTGACCTGGATTTCGTGCCGCGTTTTACTGTTTCTGTGCTGTGGTGCCACGCCGCTGCTACAACAGCGATAAATGCGTTGGAGCCAATGTCGCGTTCGATGGTAACGATGGGATGGGTAGGAGTGGCGGGTTTGCTGCATCCGCTGCCCGTTGCATACATGTGCATTCTTCAACCTTGACGCCTGTCGAGACGTCGATATCGTGGATGTTGGCATTTCGCATACGGTTACCGTGTAATGGCCAGATCGAGCCGTTTATTATGTGTTTCGTTTACGAAGCGTTTTTATTTTGTACTGTCGATGTGATATCGGATTATGGGCAAAGAATGGGGAAAAGGCTAATTTCCGATCCAAGCGATACTTCGATGGCGCCAGTTTGGGGTTGGTAGAAATGAAAACAAACAAGAGATGTATGATGTATGTACACGATTCGCTGGCGTTCCGGATGTCCGGAAGCCATTCGAGACATGTGGAAACTGTCCAAAGGCACTTTAAAATGAAAAATGAGTTGTCAAAGTATCTTATTGGAAGTGTTCCGATTCGATCGAAGTTCCGAAACGGCAAACTATCGCTAGCCGTTTGGGTTTTGTTTTTGTTCCACGATAAGCGAAGATTTCTCATGTCCGGCGATCATCAACCATTGTTCGATTTAGTGCCCCTGAACAGATGCCAATATCATTGTTCAAACAGCGCTTTCTACGCTTCATCGAGATGGAAGCAAACAGTAAAACCAGAACTTCTCCAGCTGGCGATCGACGCCGTGGAAGTTGATGAGTCATAAGTTTCAATGTGTCGCAATGTGCTTGATGAACCGAACCAGCGAACCCTCTTTGGAACGTTGGACTGCACCGCACGGGTAACCCTGTAGGACCATATCTCTGTAAGACGGAATGAAAAGCAGTGTCTATGGTGGTCGTGTGTCGGCCACATTGGAGTGGTGCCGTATGCTCCTGTGGGTGTTTTGGTGGTATCGGGTTCACCCGTTCCCCAACCGTGAGCCAACAAACACCGACGAGAATCCGCCGATAGAGATATAGGGAGGGGTATAGCGACACACACGATCTGCACTCTTACCGAGATAGTGGCAGTGCAGTAGCAACGACGGCACCATCGGGACACCATCGTTTAATTGGCTTTAAAACAATTTCCAGTACGAAAATCGCACCATTCCGTGGCCGGTGTTAGTTGCGTGCCGATATACCCAAACGCGCGGTCTTGGTGCTGTGTTGAGCTCCCGTGTCCCACCGTAACATAAACGCGTGCGCCCCCTGGGGCTGAAAACGTCTGTCTCTGCAGGGCCTAGAACGTGTGCTTAAGTGTTTTAAAGGCAGGATCGTGATTAGTGCTCTTTTTTCGGCTTTTTCGGCGTTATGTGAGGCCGACTCTCTAGTGACATAGTGGTGACAATTGGCCAGGTTTTTGTTACTGCAGCTTCTGTATTATTACTTCGCTTGGCGTGCGAAACGTGTGAACCATGACTACTAAAGCGAACAAAACCACGGTGAGCTGACGATGAAAACACGAGCGTTTTTAATTTGTTACGCCAAGGCGGCGGGATCTTTTCTTCACCGCCCATTCATCTAACCAGCGCGATCGTGAAGCGTAACGGCAATCGAGCGAAAGTGATCGAGGATCGTACATTATTTAATTGGCATTAATTGAGCTGTTTTGATGGATGCAAACCAAATTTCATCTCGGTTGGGCGACATAGCGCCAAGATCGTACATTGTTGAACGTGATGTTTATTCTTCAAGGCTGTTAAAGGCTGTTTTTTTGTTAAATAATTTAGATATTTTGAGGTCAATTTTTCACACGACATGACCGGTTCAAAATCCGGTCCAGACCAATCCTCCGCACGCAGGAGTGATCATCTCACTGCAGGGGTAAATAAAGTTAAAGAAAGCCAGAAAGGGACAGGCCTTAGATCTCTTGAGGTTATTGTGCCGAAAGAGTAGAACAATGTTGAGGTTAAACTGTTGGAGCAATTTTTCCTGGGATTTAAGAGATTTCTTGTTTTCTTCATTAGAAATTAACACATCATTTGCGGAGTTCTATCCGCTCCAAGTGTGGGGAAGATTTCGTCCCATAGCGCAACAATACCTGCAATAAATACGTCCAACTCAATTCGTTCAATGTCCAATAAATCTAACGCGTGTCTCGAGTGGCCTGCCCTTCGCTAGATGGATGACCGTGGGCTTGACAAGAGATACGTAATAATAGGAGTACTTCAGATCGCATCACTGTTGCGATCCCGCCCCGGCAGTTTCGAATGTGCTAACGATAATGATAAACTCCGATAATGGCAATAATAGTGGAGCCGATGGTGGAGGCCGGCGGTTAGCAATATCTGCCCTGACAGGCGCTGGAAAATGGATCGGACATTATTCGACCATTCATCTCGCGTATCTTATCTCCCTTGTGTGTGCGTATGTTTGCTACGTACCTTTACTACCCACTCGGTCGATAATCTGTCGGGAAAGTAGTAATTTCGGATGGACATCGCGGACGGGGATTGGCACGTTGCCAAGGGTGCGTTGCAGGGCTTTGGAGTACCGGCCGGAATTCCTTCCGATGAGTGTTGTTGTTTCGAAGGTCTGCTACTCATCCTTCTGATTGACCACCGCAGGGGATGGGGGAAGAAGGTCACTGGTGTGGAATAGCCCTTTCCAGTGGGATGATAACTGCGCACACGTGATACTCCAACAGCGAGCCGCCGCGGTACAAAATCACCTGTCACGAGTGTGCGTTATGTGTAGCGGAATGATAATTTATTTTGTGCTGAGTTTTCAATCTGTTCCTCCCCGGTGCACAATAATACACGATTCGATACGATCTGACGTTTGATTACGTGCCATTTTTCATCACGATCATCCGGTTGTTGTCCACCGTCCCTGTGTCGGTGGGGTCGGCCGGTAGTTGACGGTAAATCCCTTCGGACGTGCGCATTCCAGTGGATGGATGGATGGATGGAAAATTAACGTAACGACATTGCTGGGCTTTCGATGCAACGGGGAATTACTATTGAATGGGTGTAATATCGTTCCACAATGAAGCTTCACGCAACAATGTTGAGGATTAGGTTGTATTTTTTTTGTTGGAGTGCTGAAATGCTAGATTGTAGAAATGCTACAAACAATTAATGACTCTTCGTCAACGGTCGCCTGCTGCGGCGGTTATGACTCATCGTGGACCCCATCAGCTGACCCTATTTTGCCGTCTCATAAACACAAAGGCATCAGACAACAAAACGGTCTAACGCAAGGCATGGCGCCACTGTATTCTACTCCTCGACAGTGCACAATGTGGTTTTGTCGCGTTTCTTTCAAGAAAGAAAAGGAACAAAATACTACCGGAAGGAGAGAACTTCACTGCCGATTCCTCCCGATGTTGCGTTTCCCTTTCGGGACGATTTCAACCCCAACAATCGCGGCAGAAGCGTGTTTGTTTCTGTTCAGTGTAGCAACAACATGCTTCGGCTGTTGCGCTTGCGACAGTCGACCCTGGAATTGCGATAAATCGTTTCATATTCCACCAAGCATCGGGGGTTGAAGGGGGGAAAAACTTGTCTGGTCATTGACATGTTGCCAGGGAGCGCGAGTAACTGCGAGCAACCGATCGCGAATCGTTAGATAGGTTTAGAGACTGCTGCAAGATTCCACAACAGATGTGAAGCTATTCTGCCGTTTTGAAGGAACAAACGTGTTGTGAGCAATTTTGTGAGGACTTTTGTGGAATAAATGTATAATGTATTCGACTCGATAGACAGCTAGTTAGAAATAGGTATCTGAGAGGTATTCAGGTATCACTCTAGACATCATTAGCATAGTTTTCATTCCTCACCAATCGGTCACAACCATAACCCCCCCACATATGTTCGCCTGACGTTCACATCCTTGTGGTGCAGCTGCAGTGGAAAACCCTTTTTCGTTGCAGAACCCTTGAAGCTTGCAGAAATCTCTCTAGTTAGTTCCACCCAAAAAAACCCACCTGTTGACTGCACGTAATGCCAACAGACGCCAATGGTAATGGTCGGAAAGCTACCATCTGCCAGTACTAGTCCTCCCGTTCGCTAGTTACAGGCCAGATCCCTTCATATGACGTCCGTGTTTTTCCCGCGACAGACATCCATTGTGTGGTGCTCTGGTTTGGGGGATGATGTTTTTTTTTTTCTTTTCGCTGTGTGTGTGTGTGTGTGCATCTATAAATAAGTTGTCCCATCGCAAAAAAGTCCTCACCTTTGTCACCCGCTACCTGCACCGAGCGAAACCGAGAGTGTGACACACGCGCGGCAGTGCTGGTGTCGCGTGCCACAATCAGCGAAGCGTCAATGGGAACAACGGAAGCGTTCTCTCCGCTTGTACTGTCTAGTGTATGGCCTTCACTACCGTCACACACGGCAGACAATGTGGCAGCGGTGGGGTTTTTCGATCTCTGTTTTTGGGGTTTTGGTTCGTTCTTTAACCGTAGAGTTGTCAACCAAATTTACACACGTAAGTACGTAACCGGCATACCCGGGTATTCCATACGTTTTGACGTATACAATTAACGGTTTTCGTAGGTAAACAATGCTTCCTATACATTTATATTCTTGCAAATCTGTGAAAATCGGAACGTTAAATGAATATAGAACTATAATGCAATATTATATACATTTTTTTATATCTCACATATTGTAATACAAAAAAGAAACAAGTAATAGGAAATGCGTTGTATTACAATCCATTGTTTACATTTTCGATTATTCAGCATAACCATTGTCTTTATACTTTTAATTTTATGTAATGTATTTATTTACAATTTATTCATTTATTCTAGACTTTTTGTTGCTTGTGTGTATCTAAAATCTATTTCATTCATTAATTATGTTGTTCTATGTTATGATTAATCTAACGATCCATTTCAAATTTTAAATCGATTGAATTTGAAGAAGAAGAAGAAGAGAAACGTCATTCTCCATACAAAATGTATGGAATACCCGGGTATGCTGGTTGCCAACTTACGTAGTAAAGTTTAAAATAAATCAAAATAAAATACTTACTGCTTGTTGAAAATTACAATTTATGCACCAAAAAATCGGAAATAAAAAGTTGGGAGGCTACAGAAATTTTCAGGTCAATACAAGCAATGAATCAAAAGTAATTGCAGTTTAAAGTTGAAAAAAATACCCGGGTATCCGGTTGCCTACTTGAAGGTTAATGGGGTATGTGTATGGTTGATTTTTTTTCTTCCTGTGGTAAATACGGCGCCCGATGACAAACTGAAGCTATGCTCCAGTGCACACTGTCAACTGGGTCAACGGCAACGGCAAGGTGGGACAAAAAGGAACTACTTGAAAGGATAAAGGACCCGATGGTATGATTATCAGGAGGAGGTGTTGTACATGTAGCAAACAACCCTTGGAAGCGATCACGTAGTACGAAAAGTGCTGATCGATATTTCACACTCGTTAGTGTCAATGTTGTCACTTTCTTAACTAAACTGTAACTACTAGGAAGTAAAGCAGCAATTCATGGAGTAGAGTGGAGTGAACGAAGTTGAACGAATTTAGATGTTTCCGTGAAAGGAGAAAGTCTTTTTGCCTATGAATGTAACAAGTGTATTTGAAAGGAACAATAATGAGATTGTTATAATTCGAGAATCCTTATTGCTTTATTCGTAATCTTCGTTTTTCTATTCCACAAACATCACTTGATATTTGAAGTTCCATTGGTTCTAATCCGAAGCAAAACGGTGGTCTCCTACGTTCGTTTCGTTCCTCAAACGTAACGATCGGAATTAGAGCTGAAACGTTCATGGGGGTAGTACACCCCGTGCGGCCGCTGAAAGCTTCGTTCCGGAGTGCGCCCCCCATACGAGTGCACAGATGCATCCGCGTTCGTGGACAAATTCCCTTAATTAAACTGCGGTGGCGAAATCGTTTAACACGCTAACGACACACGATAAATGTTACGCAACGGTCACTACCATTCCGGTGATCTGGATTGGTTCGGGAACGTGAGTGTTTCTGTCTCTGACTGGAAATTGTCGCCGCAAGTTAATATACCATTTCTCTCATTTGTGACCAGCGACGATTATGAACGCGCATCCCCTTCCCCCCGTGTGTGTTTGTTTTTAGTCCAATTTAGAACCAGCAGTTCTATGGATGCGGCCCCCTCCACCCTCTATTACGCAAACACGAACACAAATTCATTAAAGAAACATTCCATTAATGGAGCGAATATCGGGATGTTGACCAAAATAAAATATACTGCCCATTCACTAGGCAGCAAGTTGTTTGAATTCATATGTCACAGCTATGGTGGCTTTGGATGAGCTGAACTTCAGCTTACAGCGGCTGAACAACAGCCGGTGTAAGAAGAAGCACATTGTTTTTAGGTACTCCCCGCCCCCATCATTACAGTGCCCTAATGTGTCAAGGCAGATGATGGATGGATTTGAAAACAAATGATATTTGATATGTTTTTTTTTGCGTTTTTGTACCGAGGGACTTTCCTTTTCGCGAATCATCTTTTATGAGTTGCTGTCGACCAACCAACGTCACAGGTTATTGCCAAAATGTTTATTAACCGAAGGAGAGAAGCGGAACAATAAAAGCATATTACCCTAATAAACTCCCTTTTAGTTAAATACTTACTCTTTTCTTCTTACTTACGTCATTTCTAATCGTTTATTTTCACTATTTTACCTCTTCCAGACGGACAGTGACATTGCGTGCGAGGAAGCGGCACGATTGACCGCAGACCAGCAGGAAGATCCATCGCCGGACGATGATGATGGAGGATGCGAGTACCATGATATGCCGCCACCACCGGACGGTGGGTTAGTATCCTTCTTCCGCGAATATCTCAACCTTACACTGCAACTTTCGCTAATCGAATGCATCTTTCCTTTCCTTCAAGGTACGGCTGGGTGATCGTGTTTGCGTCCTTCATGTGCAACATGATCGTGGACGGTATCGCATACACGTTCGGCGTGTTCCTGAACGAGTTTGTGGTGTACTTCGGCGAAGGCAAAGGCACGGTGGCTTGGGTCGGTAGCTTGCTCAGCGGCATGTACTTAAGTGCCGGTCCGGTCGTGTCGGCATTGGCAAACAAGTTCGGCTGTCGGGCGGTCTGTATTGCCGGCAGTATCATATCCTGCGCGGCATTTGCACTCAGTACGCTCAGCACCTCGGTGACCATGCTGATGCTCACGTACGGCGTAATGGGTGGCATCGGCTTTGGTCTCATCTATCTGCCGGCCGTCGTAGCCGTCGGTTACTACTTCGAAACGAAACGTTCGCTGGCGACCGGTATTGCTGTGTGTGGGTCCGGCTTCGGTACGTTTGCGTTCGCTCCCCTTGCCAATTTGTTGCTGGAGAACTTTGACTGGAAAAACTCGAACCTGATCCTGGCGGGGTTGATCCTGAACTGCGCTGTGTTTGGTGCGATGATGCGGCCGCTTACGTAAGTCAAGTGCCAGCAATACGTGTACTACCCAGTAGATTGCGATGGTTTTCTAACCCTAATTTGGCCCTAATTTTATACCATAATCGTTAAATCAGTTACCCGAAGGACGATAAAGTGAAACCATTGATGCAGCGCATGTACGAGGAGAAACGTCTCCAGATGGAGCGTGGCTCTATCGGTGGATCGTACTTTATGGTTCAGCTGCCCGACGGCACGATGGAGAAAAGACTGAAAGCACCATTGAACGCTGATCCCGGCGTACACTCCAGCCTTGCCCTGGACCAGCTGGCGGCCCAGCAAGGTGGAATGCATCCGGTTGCAACGCTGCCCACAATTTCGGAGTTTAAAACGCAGGAACAGAACGGCAGCAGTGGCTCATCGTCCGAATCGAGCCAGATCGAGATGAAGAAACCGTTGAACAAGAAGCGCAACACAAACTCCGAGTCGGATGCGGCCGACTACGGTGGGGACAATTTGCCCCGCAATGCCTCACAGCCTGCCTTTACCAGCCATCAGTCGGGTACGGTATTTGAAGCAAGAATACGATTGAAATTCGAAAAAAAAAATCGACTTATCATGTGTGTTTTGTGCTGTTTGTTGTCATTTTAGGTATCCCGAAGAATGGATCCGTACCGACGTTCGATCGCGTCCGTAAACACTCGACTGGAGAGCGATTCAAACCGTCGCTGGCGGCCATCAAGGCTAGCTCGCGGGGCGATGTCGGTAGCAACGGTGACGTACGTAAATCAATGCATCTCAGACTCTCGCGCGGCTCAGTCAATGGAAGCAAAAATAATAACGCTGAGGAATTCGTTAGTAGCCAATTGATTATGTCATTTTTGTCTTTAAATTCTTTTACTACAATTAACAACTCCCCACTATTTTTTTATTGATTGGTGTTTTGGACATTTATAGACTTACCGAGTTGTCGAGTTTTATCCTAGGTATTATCTAGCTATGATTAGGATGGTTTGTTTTTCGCTGTATATCTCTTTGTAGTGGCTGTACTAACGTTACACTTTTGAAGCGAATATTTAATTACCTCTTAGCATTGTTTCTTTAGCAGTTCTCTAATGCAATTAGTACGATTCTAGCCCTTGCTAGCAACACCTGATTGAAATCCTCCTTACTAACTCTCTCCCTTCAATGTATGTGCGAATTGGCGACCGGGTCTACGTGTGAAGTAATTGCCTAAAATTAACAGTGCGTTGAGAGAAAAAAAAATGTTTATAATTTTTACACCTCTTTCACGCTCCTTGGAGAATGGTTGTTAAATTTAGATTTACTCTTGGATGGTAACCAAACGACAGCATCATGCACCAGGATGCTGTGGTAGCGCGGTAACGAACAGTATAAGCTTTCTCGTGTGTACGTGTGCGAAGCTCTATCTTCTGGCTCGTTTCATTAGATGCTAGACAGATCGTCGGCCGTAGTAGCAAGTAACTCAGGAAGAAGTAGCCAAAAAAAACGCCACAAGCAAATCAGCGCTATTATAGAGCTCTCATTAACTCACCCACGCGGAGAGTTAAGCGTCATTCATTTCCCAATTGCATTCACTGCACATCATCATGCATTGCTTTCTTGGACGCAAGGAATTTTAAATAGCTACACAAACTTCGACGCTTTCATCGTATTTGACCATATTGCGGTTGGCGGATTATAGTAATTGGATGCATATAAAGTCATAGCAACTGTAACAGGTTTTGCACAACCATCTCTTTCGAATTGGTCGTATATATCGTCGCTAGATATCCTCATTAGTAGTGCCACGTCCATAAAACGCTTTTTTGCCCTTTCGCCTTACCTCACTTGCACGACAGACACATTCCCACTTCATTTACTCCTGGCTTTTCGCAAAACATTATCTATTTCTGATGAATTTTGTTTGATTGTTTATGTAAATATGTAACAAAACCACGTCAACAGGACGATGGCAGCATGTTTACCTCAAAAGCTTCGCTGAAGGCGGATCGTCCGGTAATGGTCCGTCCGCTGTCACGTAAGGACATCTTCTACTCCGGTTCCGTAACCAACCTCAAAGAGTTCCAGTCCCAAAAGTCGCTAACGAACTATCGCAATTCCGTCGTATCACTGACCAAGTTCGAAAAGGAGCATCGGAATGATGTGCGGGATGACGTAGAGAAAGGAAGAGAAGAACGTAAGTAGTGTGTTGTGAAGTATTTGTCGGTGAAACATTTATGTAATACTTCTCCTCCAAAATCTCATTATAGAGTACGATCTGTGCCCCTGTTTGGTGTTACCGGAATCGTTCAAGAATGCAATCGGTGCCATGATGGATGTTAGTTTGCTGCGCGATCCCGTCTTCATGATGATTGGCGTTTCGAACATCTTCGGTATGGCCGGTCTGTACGTCCCATTCGTGTACCTGGTCGATGCGGCTGTTTTAGATGTAAGCATCCCGTCGTTATTTATCCTGCAGGAGTTGAAAGCACACTGATATTCTTCGTTTACAGGGAATTGAACAAAACTCTGCCTCCTTCCTTATCTCGATCATTGGCATTACCAACACGGTAGGACGTATCGTGTGCGGCTATGTGGCAGACTTCCCGCAAGTGGACGCCCTGTTTCTCAACAACATCTGTCTAGTCATCTCCACCGTAGCGGTCGCCCTGACGCCTTTCTGCCACAGTTACGCGGCGTACGTGGCAATGGCCATCGCATTCGGTATTGCCATCGGTAGGTCTAATGCTTTATCTGCCGCTGTCTGGGGGTTCATTCACTGAATTCGCTATTCTCTATTTTTATCACGTTCTCGCCCTCGTTTAGCTGGCTACATTTCACTGACGTCAATTATTCTGGTCGATCTGCTCGGGCTGGACAAGCTGACGAATGCGTTCGGTTTGCTGATTCTTTTCCGTGGTGCCGCCACGATCGTCGGTTCACCGCTGGCCGGAGCCCTGTACGATGCCACACAATCTTACTCCATACCGTTCTTTGTCGCTGGAGGACTGTTTGCCCTGTCGGCCATAACGAGTTTTGCGGCACCAGCCATGAAAAGGTGGGAGAATTATTACACAATTTTCAAAACCATCAGTGATTGAGTGAGATTATTATTCTTTGTTGTTGTTGTGCATATTTTAGATTCCGCAAACAATCGGAAGCACCCGTGCACGTCGAGGTGTTGACTCCGATCGATGAGGAACCGTCTGAAGATTTGGCGGACGATGATCAACCGATCACGATGGTACCGAAGATCATACAAACGGCACCCAGTCCGTCCACTGAGCAACCAGTGACTTCGAATATCACCTCCACTACCACCATTAACAACGATGACCGTAAGCAATCGCAGTCCAATGGCGGCACGAAGGATACCGCCAAGGAAGTGAGCCAGATGGAATCCGTTCTGTAACGGAACCGTGGTTCGGCAACGGGTTCGTAACGAGTGTACCAAAATACGATGTCGGAGAAAAAGCCAACACTGAATGATATGGAGTAAGCGGCACACGTCGTGTGTCGTTCCAATGCCTAAACGTCCACAGGATGCTCATCTAAACGTGATCGATGAACCTCATCTTCCTCTCATCCACTTGCTTGCATACAAGCAAAACAGTTAAAAAACGCCCAAAAATGGATGGTAGGATGCGGGTAAGGTAATCGAAAGCGATTAGACGGGTAGTTTAACGGGAGGGAGCGAGAGAGTGGTGCGATTCGAGTGTGAGCGTGTCAAAAGTGGCCGCTACCGACTCCAATGTTTCAACTAGCTAGTGTTAGGCTTACCTAATTATACCTAAAGAAGAAGATTTGTTTTGATTATGTTATTTTTAATTAAAACAAAACGAAATGTTTTTATCGCGACGTAGCGAATGCGTGTACGTGGGACGTATAGTGTAGCATCAAGTGGGTAATGTGGAACAAATTGCAGTGCAACAAAAAAAGCACAAGTAGGAAAGTAGAAGAAAAGAAAAGCAAGGAAACTATGGGACAAAACAAAGCGAAGGAGAAAAAAACAGCATAGTGAAACAGAAAGCGAAAAGATGGATGAAAGCAACATAATCGAGAACAAAACAAACCAGAAAACAAAGAAGGAAACGTTAGTGTCATAGTAAGATACGAAAGAAGTGAATGAATGTGTTAAAATGTGTGCAAAGCATAGATGTAAACAAATCAAAAACAGATGAAAAAACCAAAAAAAATCAACAAAATGAGTATCGTGTGTAGTATCGGGCGAAGGCGGCATCAAGTGACTATTTAACTTTAACGTTCGCTTAATGGTTTATTTGATTGTTTTATTTTTTCTTACTTATTATTCGAAAATTCGGTAAGCATTGTTAATCTGTTACGGAAACCTGTACGATGGTTGATCGTACTTAGTTCTCAGTTAAGATATTTTAAGGTTTCGACGCCATATCCATGCTGGTTTTTTACGTTGTTAAAATGTTGGTACTCAGTACTTATCAGCACGTTACGTTCGGATCATTAGGGAAGAAGTGCAAAAAGAAATCTATTGTAGCACCATACGATGCTGCCATGCAAATCGGAAAAAAGCTAATCAAGTAATAACAGAACAATGCTCATAAACATCAAGGAGCAATGATAATATGAACACTTCTCTACCAATTTGCTTAGCCAGTAGTAGACAAACCGCCACCGTAAACAGCAGTGCTTAAAGGGATGAATGTAGGAGCAAAAGCCGCCAGCCAACCTCTATTTACTAATGAAAGCTCACTCACATTCACACAAACACATGTATGCAAATAATGTTTACCAGCTACAATAGCGAACTGGCTCAGCCCGTATTTGCGTGTTGGCCAAACAGCAGGAGTAGTAGGCGAAAGATTCATGGAAATATAAAGCTAAAGAGAAGGAAAACTGTCCACAGAACGTGTAAATGCTAGCGAAAACTCAACAGTCCCTAAGGTAGCGTTGTGAAAATGTGTAATAAAAGAGAAAACAAACGAGTATTAGCTTCTTATGAGTTGTACATACATACATACATACATAAATAGGAATGAACGAATGGAAAGAATATGGCTGTCGCTAGTAAATGGGTTCCAGTTTCGTTCGCGATTGAAAGTTGAACGATTAATCCTACCTGTTGCTGCATAACACAAAAGGGCCATATTAGCTTACCCAGACCGAACCGGAACGAAGGGTTAATACATAGTTGTTGCTATATGCGAAACAAAAACCAGACAACAAAAAAACTTATATAATAGGAAATAATAACAGACTTGCAAACGGTGGAACATGGTGGCGAGCAAAGGAAACAGTAGGCTGATATAATAATGAATGGTTGCTTATAGCTACAAAAGGGAAAATGCATCCTTTTTCAATAAACCCGTTTTACGTTTTGTCGTGAACGGCACAACAATGCACAGTCTCTCACACACATACACTGGATACATGAAACGAGCTTTTGCTTCCCATACAAACGCAGCTGCACACTTATATACAACCGAAACATAACAAGAAAACAGTCAACCAACGTGGCGTTTGCGATTAGATGCTAGATTTATTGCGAAAATTATTATTTTACATCGGAAAGCCATTCTGGTGGCGAGCCGGTTGAGGAGGATGTTCTGTTTTTTCTGTGCACGTAAATATAAACGGTACGCGGTTACGGTTTGAGCAGCAAACTTTTGTCGAGGTTCGTGGAAAGTGATAGTGAAGGACATTTTTAATTTTACCTTTTTTATATTATAGTTGTAAGCTACTGTTAGACGTTTAAAATCGTGTGCGATCCCACACTTCCGATATCCGTTTTTTTTGCTCTCTTTGGGAGTGACTGTCCTCTTCTATCATAAACCGAAGCTTATGAGGTAAATAAGAATGCGTTTAAGTTAGATTTACGTACTTTACTAACATTTGATATCATTTTTTAACTTGTCACACAGAACGATAATATGTGTGTGTTTTTCCACATCTAATGCGTTACCTATCAGTAGATTTGTACGCAGTCGTTAACAATTCAAACTGTTACATATCAGAGGTAAAAAGAAAACATGGTGTAAAGTGGTACATTTTTTAGGTTGGTGATTTTTTTTACACCGACCATATTAAGGTATAGCATTTCTGTGCGGCTTTGACACGCATTATCTCTATCGCTTTTATTCCATTACATACAAATAAGGAAACTTTATAGTGTACCGTTTTCTTCACGAGAAACTTTTACTCTCCATATCATTTCGGTATCCGATGAGCGGAGCAAAACAGGAACTGCAAAAAAAGGATTTGTGTGCCATTTAAAATTTCGCTTTCATAAAACGAGTTTGCAAACAAAAGTTTACCGTGCTCAAACCAAATACCGGCTCGGCTGTTCCGTCTCTTGCTAATCGTGTAATAATAAATACAGAATATAAAACGGAACGTTATACCTTTCTGAAGCCAGTACAAGCCAGCGGGAACAGTGCAGAACTAATAGGAAACAATGTAGAAGGAAGACACTATTGCAGCATGCGGATCACACAAAACCGAACAGAAGACAAACAACAATGTTATTGAAATAAAGTTGATTATAAATGCAATTGCAACCGTAACGAATGTGTCGCGAATGTTAGTTGCAAAACACACAGTTCTGATGACCGAATAGTTGTATTCTTTTTTGTTTTGTTTTGTATTGTATTTTGTATTTTTTTTTCTACAAGAAGAACGGCCTGGTCGTATTGCTTAGAACTAAAGGTAACTTAATCTAGTATACAATTAACATTTGAAGACATTTCCTTCTTGAAACAGTGAAAGGTCATCTTATCCCGGGTGTAATCGGCCGAAATATGTCGGCCGGAGGTAAAATTTATTGATGCTTTTAAACCTGAATACGAAAAGCTTGATTATTTTCAAATAACCATACATAATGAATATTGTAAAGTAAATGTATATTTTACAATTTAATGACAAGTTGACAAGTTGCGAAATTTCTGGAACAGAAGTAAAATACAATTTTGTAAAAATCAACAGACACAAGCATCGCATCGAAACGCAAGGGTTAAAATGATGGTGGAATCAAAATTTGAAAAATGCATGAGCATTGCATACTTTCAGGCGGTTAGTAAGCTTTTCCATTCGGTAGAAGCTTTCGAACATGCGCGTTCGAATAGGAAACCTTTTAAAATTTAAAATGCTGTCTTTTAAAGGATCAAATGAAAGGGCAATTTAAAACAGGGTTTAGCATGGTTTAAGGGAGCAAATAAAAAGACGATTAATTTTACTAAAGTGTAATAGGAATTTTCGATCGAAACATAAAAAATCCATTACGGTATACAACACGCAAGACAATCTTTACAGCCATGGCATAACGAAAGCAAAGGGCCCATTTTCAGGACACATCGGGAAGGGTCGGGAAGTTAAACTGTTGTATGAAACAAGTTTAAGGGTCTGTTTGTCTTGCGATGGTGTGTCAAACCCAATACAAATACAGCTGTTTTACCACGCGTAAGAGAGGACAGGATCTTTGAACTTACCCTCACGATAAGATAAGGCGCCAGAAGTCGGCGGTGTGCGTGCCCGTGCTGTGGATGTGTTTATGGCCACAATGTTATGCGGTGTGCGTGTACAGAGATGTGAATTACCGGTCTCAGTTTGTGCAGGTGCCGAGCATGATCTTTTCCAGCGGCGCAGTGTTTTATGATCATATTTTCGCCACAATCCGTGGCGGGACGGTTCGTTTCAAGATTAAACCAAGTCTTGTGTGAACGCAAATGGGAACGGGTCAACTGAAAAACAAAAACGCTGTTTTGTCTCAATATGGCTAGCACTTTTATTATGCGGCGTCAGTCTAGGAGGGCTTTGCCCTTTTCTGTCCCGATTTTTAAACATCATTTTTCTCGCTCTCCTTCATATAAAGCCCAAACTTGCTTTACAATGGATCAGTTGATGGAGGGGAACGTGAAAGTGCAGTACCAGCAGATCGATTGAAGGTTCGATTGTGTCCGAAACGGACGCAAGATGATGACGATCGCAAACTTGTCGCTGTTGTTCCCATCGATATCGAACCGGCCACACGTCAATGCAACGGTGACGTACGGACTTTCCAGGAGTGCGATCTGCGGACGGTGCTAAAAAAGAAACAACGCCGACAAAACAACACACGGCCGAGCAAGCAAAAAGGAAGAAGGCAACCCTTGTGGGATATATGATTGAAGGCGAAATAGCAAACGATGGCAAAACAGGGAGAAAACAACGACGAAAAAAAAACTTTAACGGACTGGGTCGTAAAGTGAACGTGTCGAAATTTATTGCGTCGAATTTTTATTACTCCATCCCAAACGTTCACAACGACCTCAAGAAGATTGGTAAAAAACAAAAAAGTTTACTCCTGTGCTAACCCTAACCTCAACTCAAAAAGCTCAATAAAAAAAAATTTTTTTTTGTATCTTTGTACCGAAACTCCCTCTCAATCCTTCCGAGCTGAAGTTGTAGAACATAAAAAAGCTCACGCTCCTTTTTGCACACTGCAAAACCCCATTCGTAAATCAACTTTTGCCTAAAACGTTACTCGATCCTCTCGCCCAGTCCCGGCCATGACTCATGATCGGACACTGTCATGGTGTCGTTACATAACATCACCCCGATCATGTCGAGAGCTTCGGAGCTGCGCCTCCCAAAACAAAAAAAAAACAATATGTCTAACCATGGAATATGTGTTACGGGCTACTTGTCACTATTTTCCTTTCTTGTTCTTGTTTCAAAACGACCGGAACGAAACTTGGAATCGTAATGAGTGGAAGGAAGTGTGTGCTCCACGCGCACTCTAGTTTTGTGGCTCCATGCTCCCCCTTAGATGCCGTTGATTGACGGTGCACGCTGCGTGCAAAAGTACGAGGATAACCGCTAATAACTGTTGCAAACGAGAGCTTCACCCGGCCCCGGATTACCTTGGGCGGGTGTTGGACACAAACGATCGGCGTACCTTCACAAAATATAGCAATGACGTTTGCAGTGGCCGCGCTACTTCTTCAGTGTGGTTCAATGAACAATGAGGAAGGGAGTTTCTTACAAGTTGATAGTGAAACTCCAAAGATGCACACCATCCGTAGCACTTTTAGTGTTTCTTTAGTTAAAGATACAATATTCGGCAGAATCCTCGCCCCCTGACGATATGTCAGCAAATGACTAAATAATACTGTCAAAGAAATCAAATAAAATGTTGCGAGTACAATATTATACTGCTTTCTGCTTTAGTTTTCTTTTCGAACTATCGGATCTTATTTGCCACGTGCCGGAAGATGACAGATAGGCAGCGAATTCAAAATTTAAACTGTCATAGCTGTCAAATTTGTACCTCTGACAGATGACCGTTTTGCTATTCCCAGTAGTAATCACACTTAATTATTTGTTTACCACAGTTAGTATATTGCTTTGGGGAAACATTGGAAAATCTTCAACTGTTTTGTGGTTGAAGAATTTGTAAGTGTAATTCCAAAAATTTGACAAAATCGGGTAACAGAATGCAGCATCAAAAGTTTCTGAATGAATGAACTGAAGTACTTTCGATAGAGCAACTTTAAATGAGAGTTGCTATTGATATGTTTCGTTCATTTCGGTAACAAACCAGCAATAAGCATACCATGCGAAGATCCAGCCAGTATTTACCGTAGACGCCGGTTCCCCATGGTTTACCAACTCACTTACTATCACTCACAATCGTGTGGTAAACATATTTTCCTGCTTTCTTATCAACACGTTCTAATACGCCGTGCAGGATCATCGCGTCGGTTTTCTTCTGCGCCTATGTTTGTAGACACATACGTACGTATTGCCGATCGTTGTTTATTCATGATTTCCTTCTATCGGCCAGCCTCCCCGTTCGTTGATAAGATTGATTGGAAAGTGGCAGAACTTGTAACGCGTAACCTAATCATCTTATAAGGACGATTGGAATCGGATCCTCATCCGTCCGTTAAGCGCCTCGGGGTTTTATATTTTGGACGCAATCAGTCCGAACCGGTCCACTTCCGCCACGGTCTTCCGGCCGACCGGCCGTAGCCGTTGTACTACGAAATGGGAGGCAATGTGTCCATCTCATTAGAACGATCGCTAGGAATGGATGAGACGGTTTAGACGGTAAAGGTTGCACGTCTTTTAGGCGGGCGGACGAGCTAGTCAGCTGACCCGTTTCGTTGATGCGGAAAGATCGACCCGGTTAGTGATAATGACGCGATAGTTCCAAATCGGGAATGAGGATAGAGAGAGAGAGAGAGGTGCCCGTTATCAACGTTATACTGGGCTAAGAGGTACCTTCTGTCCATTGGACAACGCTGCAAAACAGCAGCAAACCGTACCGGAACCGTTGTCAGCAAACTGTTGTCTGTTGTTTGTGCATCCACAGACCTCCCCCTGAGACGTTGGCAATTAGCGGCAATCTAAGGGTTTCCCAAGAACAATTTCTTAGCTGCAGTGCCGGTATGTGCGATGTTCATTCAGTCTCTGAGCGTTTTACTTTCGTTTTTGTTTGATTTCACTCATAAATCATTTAGGTAGCCGTAAGATAGGACACGGTGATAGTGATGCGCCCGCGTACTATCAGCATTGTTTTAATAAACTTGGCACGGGCGGACGGACAGAGATTTGGAGCAAGATCATTGCGACCCATTTGTACTACACTAATAAGTTGCAGCAGAATTTCATACTTTCTATGAACGCATAGTCAGACGAGAGGATTTTGACAACGCTCAAAGATAGGCTCATTTGACATTGTCAATGGATTGGAAATTATGATTTTAAATTGTATCTATCTTTTTACCTTCTGATTTGTATTGATTAACTTCCAAAATTACTACTCCGAAGCCGCGGGCATTCACTCCAAAAGAATGTCTGGTTACTTCCTGGTGATGCAAGGGATCTGCAGATCCAAGATTCATGTTGCCTGTTCGTTGCTGTAGTATTGGGGGTGTATTGCAAGGCCTATCCCCCAACCCCCAGGCTTGTCGGAGGGCCTACGCTTCCCAGTTGTTTAGCAGCAAGTGTTTTTTCACAAAAGATAGATAATTATATTCATGGTCTAAAGCATCCGATTCCCTGAGTATGGATTTTGTATTTAAAACTCCGTTTTAACAAATGAATAGTTTTCTTCAGCCCTTCCAAGCATGGT
Source organism: Anopheles moucheti (assembly GCF_943734755.1). Taxonomy (NCBI): domain Eukaryota; kingdom Metazoa; phylum Arthropoda; class Insecta; order Diptera; family Culicidae; genus Anopheles; species Anopheles moucheti. Next base: position 37,716,318 of record NC_069140.1, on the reverse strand, counting down.
ATCGAACTCGGTGAACTCGTTTTCGTTAGTTTCGAAATTGAAACAGGGCGTTAGAGAAAAACGTAGAAGATTTAACGTCTTATTCGTACAAACGTTCCAAAATTGTTTCGTTTATGAGTCTATAAATATTTATACAATTAAACAACAATAACTATTAATTCCCATACAAATTCTTTCTTAAAGATATTTGCCGTTAAAATACCATTAGAATATTTTTTTTTCTTATATCTTAACTAACGTTATGCGGTATAACGTAGAAATTTCTTTGCGCATTGAAATTAAATGATCGTACAAGAGCGATACAACGCATAACCGCTTCCATCACCCGGTTGTTGCACATGAACGAGACCTCTGTTTGTTTGTCAAATTAGTACCAAAACACACGGCGATGCTGACGCGTACTAGCTGACTTTTGCCACCATACGAGAAACACGGCAAAACATTTGTTTTACATACGCATTAAAAATTGTCCAAGCGACGTGTCTCACAGTTTCCGGTTAATTGTGGAAGGAATGTCTGCTTCCGCCGTTACTTATGGGCTTTGGTTTGTAACGTTCGTTCGGAGAATTTATTTGTGTGTATGCAAATTAAAATTAGCAATCAGTGTGATAATTCGACTTCGGTTCAAGGTTTAGCATTACGTTCGAATGACTTGAGGGAAAAAAGAACCTCTCGACCCGATAAGTGAGTAAACGGCGAGCAAGAATTTTAGGATCAGATTTTATACATGCTGTCGATCTGTCAATTCTTACCTAGGGATTGATTAAATGGTCAGTTAAATTAGGTGTCGTTTTACAAAGTGGAGGACATACTTTGAACCTCACACGTTAAGAGCATTAATGGGCAATTCGTTCAAAATGCTTCCACAAGAGCGAATTAATGGTGTAATTAATCTTGTGTCAGCTTGTGTGCAAGTGAGCAAGCGATCTGCAAGTGAGCCTAGCTCACATGAACACCATGTGAGCTAGCTTTTGATAGCATTTCGGTATGCATTTTGAATATCCCCATAACATAGGGCAGTAAACGCACATGTTGACAAGCCCGAAACATCGCTCGTAACTTTCCATGCATTGAAATCTCCATCAGTTAAAATTCTCCAGAATGAACTAAATTCATTCATTTCGGATTACTAGCGATTATTGGCGGGAAGAGTTGACACTTATTCTCAGAAGAAATTAGCTATTCTAGAACACCGTTAAGTTATTCTCGTTTTGAAGAAAGCATTTTTTGCTCTTCTAATTACAGGCTCTTTTTCTGTTGCCTATTAAATATTCGGTTTTACTAAATAAATTATGTATCGCAGGTGAGCGGGATGAAGCAGGAGATAACTTTTAGCTTACTTCTTTAACATGGCTTTATGAAGAATAGTCTTGCGATCGTCATCTAGCAGGTGATATGTGAGTTAATCAACAGGATCAATCCACATGCGCCTTTGTGAACTGAGAATTGGGAGATTTTAGTTCCTCACTACTGTGAATAAAACCACTCATTCATCATCAAGTCAAGAGGGATATGCAAAAGGTTCCCTAGGTTCTGTTTTATATTTTATCCGTTTGTCCAAAGTAATTACCTTCCTGATTGTACAAATTTGCAGTTTTATTTCTATTGATGGATAAGCCAGCGCGTTCGTTTTGGGATATAATTGCAATTAAATTGGTCTCTGAACCAGTACCAGTCAGCGTATAGCGGTATTAGTAGAACATACTGCATCGTGTCGCCATTTAGCAGCGGCTGATTTATTTTTAGCATTTTTATGTTGCCCTTTTAAAGGGTTTTACATTCACCTCAAATACTTTAAATGCTGCAGATTGGCTCAATGCGTATGAGGCTGTAGACTCTTGTATCTTTTATAGTATTGTTGGACCCAATAGAGCAATTACCATTGGAACAAACTACCACAATGCTTTACTTTCGCTTTTGATTCTTAAGATCCACACTCAGACGCATCTTTCTAAATATAGCGTCAAAACTAAATCTTTCCCCTCTCGAATGTACTACGCATTGCCGCGCAATGCATGTCACGCGTTCGTAACGAAAATAGCTGTCGCGTGAAAAGCGAGAAAAAACGCATCGAGTGGAGAAAACGAACGGACGGCATCTGCACTTGCACCATCCGCAGCGGTGGTAGGCTACCGCACTACGAGAATTTTCTGCCACCGTACTATTAGCACATGTGGCCGTGGTAAAATCGAACAACGGAACGATAGCAACAGCACATTAGAACAAAAAAACTGCATGTGCTGTTGATGTGTAGGTTTTTTTGTTTTACCACAGTTTCATTGCATCCTTCCCAGCCAGCCTGCCGTTTTGAAATGTGTCCGAGTACTTTTCCATGACAGGCTTCAGGTCTGGGTGGAGACGAGACAAAACTGAGAAGCTGAGATGAAAAAAGGAACAGTTAAAAATAGATGAGTTCCGATTCCGGGTATTCCTCTGGACCTACCGAGAGCAAACCGAGATGGTAAAGAGAACACAAGAAAAGGGATCATTGTTGAGAGGCCGAAGAAAAAGAAGGGCCACAAGAAACAATTTGCACAAACTGCGTATGAATGAGGATGGTGTTAGCGCCCGAGGATCAAGTTTGTGTGCATTGAAAAACCGAGACGGTTATTTATGATCACTCTTAGGTTCGTTATTTCTTCAGATTTTTTATTTCTAAAGATAATCAATTGATGACACAACCGCAAAAGTTGCTATGAGTAGTTAAAAATACGAGTGAAAACGAGTGTAATAACCAAATTATAAGTGGCTTATGCTCAGAACTTTAAATAAGGCATGCAACAACTAATATGTTCTTCGTGCAACAACCAGCGTTTTGCTGAAAACCCTGTGCAACGTCACATGCCCAAATGGGGAATAAAGGGAATGTCAAGCAATACCGTAAACCAAGCTTAGATAACTAAAGCTTCGGGTATTCGCTTCGTATGATTTGTTTGTCCAGTTGACCGGTTTCGTTTTCCTTTTCATTTCTCTGTTTTGATCCGTTCGCCGTGCCGATGGCGCAATGCGTTTTCTTTATAGCATTTATCGCTTGTATCTTTGTTGATTTTCTCTTTACCGCTTCTCTTTGCAGCGCTTTTGCAAATTTTTCTTTGCCCCTGTCCACACTGCACTGGCAGTGCGCCCGCGCCGGTGCCCTTTTTGCCTTCCAGGAACAGGCACAGGTTCAGCTTCATTCCATTCAAGGCACGCCGCATCTTCCTGCGGGCCCGGGTTCAAATGCGTATCTTATTGACAACACAGAACTTGTAACATTCTTGCTTCGTCCGTACGCGTTTATCTTCCTCTTGGGCGAGAAACTGCCAATAGCCTCAAACGTTTTGCGTTCGCTATTTTCCGTTTTCCTTTTTCCCTGCTGTTCTCAAGATGTTCGTTGTTTTGTATTGCACTTTCCTGTTTCGCGCTGTTCTCGCTTGAACCGCATTCCACTAAGCGTTGATGATCCGAACGGTGATGATCATGGCAATGATTTGCGAAGCGCACGGTTAATGCCGGACAGTACTGTGTCCTCGCGTATGTTACAATAATGTTGGTTGGTGGCCGCCACGCTTCAAATTCGCTTTCCCTAGCGCGATTTAAGCAGTTTTGCAACCCTCAATTTACACCTTCTCTAAATGGAGCGATTTTATTGGGACTTAATTTCGGAAGAAACTCCGATGATTTGGAAACTTTTAGGTCGAATTTGTACAAAAATGTAGCAGACGGTTTTTTTAGTAGTATGGTAGTAAAAAACCATGCATAAATACTAATGTACGCTGATTCTGATTCAGAATCATATTCAAACTTGTAAATGAATTAATTAATATGAATATCTATTCTAATGATTCGTGAATATCCAATCAACTTTGGAATTAAATGAAACTTAATAAAACTTAATTAAATGACTACGTGTCATTTTGCACTGTCCAAACTGTGATGCTACATACCAAAAGTGTCATCGTGCATGTAGCGTCACATGCGCTAATGTTGCGTTGACTAGAGATACAATTTATTTTTGATTTGTTTCGACGATTTGCATTGTGCAAATAATATAAAATAGAAATCTCATCCATGCAACTGATATGAGATTGCAAAATTAAACATTATTAGTATAGAAATGAATTGAAAGAAAATTATTTATCGCAAAACCACACCAAAGCGCTTGCAAACGAAACGAAAAGCATAAATATATATGAATGAACACACACGGATTCGTATCACACCGACCGCAAAAAAATGTAAAGTCGAAACGAAGAAAACAACATATGTAAAACTGTGGATTAATTGAACGCAGCGCACATGTTCAAGAAGCAACACCGCCAACCGTCCGCAGTATCTTGCCACCGTGAATTCACTCACGCTCAGCAGCAACACACGTTACCCAGGATCGCCGTGTCTGTGCCTGAGTGTGTGTATGCGTGTGCTGCCGGTCCAAATCGACTTAATCTCACTGTACCATTTTAGAATGGGCAGATCACGCCGTTGCCGCACTTTGCTTTTGACCGTCAGCGAAGCAACATCACTTTGCCGCCGTTTGGTTTACTCGTGATTCGGAAAGGTTTTCCATTTTGCTTTGGAAGCTTTTTTCATTCCCCGTTTCGGGTTTGGTACGATCGCGAGCTTGGAAAAAGTTGGTTTGTGTGTGCGTGTTGTGTTTGTGTGGCCAGTGTATGTAGGACCCGAACGGTGCAAATGTTATGTAGTTTAGTATGTAATTCGATTTTGGTGTCAGTGAACCAGAAAGCTCAGCATGAATAACCACTGGTGTTTACTAGTTACTCTCTTTTGTCCACCATCCGGGACCATAGTGCGCTTGAAATTGGTGTTTCCTATAGATCGCGCATTGCGATCTTCAATTTTTTTGGCGTTAAATCATTAAAACATTAAGGTCCATGTGGTAGTGGTGCATAACTCGAAAGGAATTCATCTGAGCTTTATAGATCGTTTGTGAAAGAATTTACAGTGGAATAGAATACGTATAAAATTTAAAGCAGAACCAGCAGCTACGATTGCTACTGCGGATGTGTGTGCTGCCGGAATATTTTATCAACGTCGGGGTTTTTTTTTGGTGGTTTTGCTTATCGCGCCGACGTGCGTGTAGCTGTTGAGAAAAGTAGAATATTTTAACGGATAATCAACGAACGATCGGATTCAACCAGTGCGTTAACTATTTAACCAAAGTGCATCAACTGAAGTGTTCTTTAAAGTGTTGATTTGTTTAACCTTTCTGATACCCCAAAAATAAACTCCCCTGAAAACATTCTCAACTCTAATCCGTTCCCTCTTGAGTGAACTTACCAAACTGAACTGAAGTTTGGTGGGGGTTGAAACGGACGCATAAATCGTCACCTTTAGTGTACGACTGCAGCGAACATATACCGAAAACAAACCAAACGCTAAGATCACGTCCCGAAACGTGTTTGGGGTGGTGTAAAAAAACAAAAACGAACAGTCAAATTCCATCTTCTTCACTGCGGTCGATGAATGTCTTGCCGGTTCGATCCAACAGTACTAGCCTTACATTATCGCCGGCACGGGGTAGATTCGTGGACGTATCTTAGTGGCCGGGTAACGAACAGAACTGTGTGAAAATTTGGACAAAAGTGAAGATTTTTGGATTATCTCCCCATTAACCAATCCCAATACCTTGGCGTAGGTTAAATGTAAAACCCATATTCTCTCACCCACAGTTGCCCACAGTGAACCAGTCCGCCGTGTGCCAAGTGTTGTGATCGGCCGGAAAGCCTACGCGAACATTCGGTCGATCCAAAATTGGTCAACCTTTTTTGATTTTGTTGCTTTGTTTTTGGTGATCATACCGATTGTGGAAGGCGAAAGTTTAACCTCCAGAAAGTTCGACGACTGCTAGCCTTCCAATAAAAAAGGCGTACAAAAAAAAACGATTAAACACGACTCGGCACGTATCGCACGAACCTCGCGATCCTCAAACGATCGCCCAAAGCATCCAGTTTTGCTGATACAGCAGCGTGGTAAGTTTATTTACCATATGTTGGGTGGGTTGAATGTACAGGGGAGTGTGTTTTTAGTTGTCTGGTTTCTTTCCTTTTCCACTTTTTATGGTATTTAATCGGCCCGTCTTTGTAGCAGACATGCAATATTTGTACCACGTGCGTGAATCGTCTCTTGCGAGATGCGAGAACGTGTGCTATACTCGTATGTGTTTGCTGCCAACATGACGATGGGTGGACTCGCATGTTCCAAATCCCGGGGCGAGTGTTTAATTGAGGTTTTGGTGTTGTAAAGACACAAACCCTCCAAAACATACTCCACCACGATACAGTGAAACGTATTGTGTGATCGTACCGCGTGCTGTTCGCGATCGTACGTTTGTAGTAGTTTAAGCGATTTTGGAGTTCTTTCCAAAATGTCGCATTCTGTACGTCGCGCCTGCCTCATTTATAGGCATTTAATGACGAATGACGCTCCATGTGTAATTTCACTGTACACCACGCAGAGCAGCTGTTCAAATTATAATCTTCTTCGGAATGTATCTTTGGTGGTTTTTGGAAAGAATAGCAGTTTATATTCGGTATTCTAACTAAGAACGTCGAGTTCCAGAAACAGATCTTACAGAACCAAGTTCCATAAATAGCTAAAAACACCAAGATCCAGAAATAGCTCATTTTGGTAACTTCATCTCCATAGTGAAACCATGCGAACCAAGTGAACGATCTGGCACAATTTTCATTAAGCTGGGCGCAAAAATTTCCGCATAATGTGCCCTCCGGACAAGTTGCGTCTACACGATGAATTGTAGACACCGGCCAGGGCATCCGAGCGTTAGACAATTACTGTAAGGTTCATGAATATTGGTTTCATCGCGTGCAGCATAACAGTACGGTTGGCCTTCTGGGTGTGATGTGAGGCGCCTCGCCGAGACCTAGACCGTGAGCTTCACTTTCCCTTCGCTGGTAGAGAAACGGGCAGTAGAGGTCAGCAGTTCACCGTAGTACGGGCATCCAGACACGTTTTGTGTCGCTCTATCGATACTGATCAGTGATAAGCGGGTTCGGAGGCGCTCCCACAGAAATGCTGTTGTTGATAACGGTGTGTTATGTACCCTTTTCTCAGGTTCAGTGCGACCTTGCATCAACACCACGTTGCTATCCGTGCATCGATTCGGCAGCAATAATCATTAGCGAGATTTAATTTTTCGCTCACGCGAAAACTTTGATACTGATTTTAATTGATAATGTGGTGGCTACTCGGTTAGGCACCTTTATCGCAAACATTCCCGAACATTCTCTCGCTGGTTGATTGGGTTAAATGTCGACCCTCGAATATATCTAAAATACGTATCGCAAAACAGGTCTCCAGTATGGTTAGATATCGCCCCAGTTCATCGCTTCACAGTAGTCTGTAGCAAAAAGCTCCACTTCTTAGCTTCCATTAATAATTTCTGCGTCTCGGCGACGTCACTATCAGCGGGTTGGTTGTTCAATCATGCTGAAACCGGTCTCCGGCAAAGCTAGCTCCGTTTCTGTATCCATCTATGCGCCCAGCACCTAGCGGGAGTGCTATGACCTACAGCCAGGTGCGCCATCACTAGCTGCTAGTCGGCTAGTGTACGATCATCACATTCCACCTGCCAACACTTTCCAGGCGTGTGTACACGAGCCTACATACAGTACAGTGGTTAGATGGGGTTCGGTACAGCAACTCCCAAGGTATGACCTTGACTTTGAGACGGCTGTGAGCTATGTGCGCAAAATAACAACCGTCTGAAGAGCCCAACCATGATGGGGGCGCACGAAGCGGGGTTGGCATTATACACACACCAACCCTCCGAAGCTGTTGGGCAGTGAAAAGTGGTCGAACAAGTAATACATCCAACAGTGTAATTCGCACAATCGTTCGACAACATTTGGTGTATTGCTGGTAAGTATAGTAGGTGATCCGCGACCGTTGGACCCTGTTGGTTGCCGGCCGGCATATGGCCGATTGAAACATTTTTGTGGGCCTGTCTCTGACGCTCTAATGTGCTTTGATTGTTGTGCTCCATTCCACACATTCGAGCCAAAGCTATCCAAAAATTATGTACACAACAAACGGCACCAGTCGCCATACATGGCTGCACTCGGTGATCGTTAGTGATCGTGGAGAATAAAACGAGCTGCTTATTGAAAGCGTTTCTCTCGGCTGGGTGTACGATGCAGTTGGAAAATGTATAAATCGTTCGCTAATGATGTGGTGGAATCCTTTGATACTGTTCCCATGCGGGCTGTATCCTCCACGCTTTGCTTCATTCCGAAAAGTGACAGAATACCATCGGAAATGTGGCAGTGTGGCGATTGTACTTGTGATGTAGTATGGCCGTACTCTGTCAGAAGTGGTAGCGCACCCCTTCGAAATGGAGCTTCCGAACAAACCGGACATCAAAGGGAGAATGTTGTTTGGCAATGTTTGCCTGCAGTTTCTTCCAGAATTCCAATTTTTTGTCATCGGAGTTGCGCCCACACGATGTCTGCACTGTGGAGGGGCGTGGACCAAACTTTGTCCATATGCGGTCCATATTTGGCAACCCGAATGTCCGATGAATAGTGGCGCTCGCGCACCTTTTTCGTATGTCGTTTGTTTACTGCTTCAAACGACTTGAGCAGAGAGGTAGAGAAAATGGTGATGAATTATTTGGTAGCCCGAGAAAGGTTGCGCTCAAGTGGATTGTCAAGATCAGCAAGATCTTGCTGCTTGTCTGACTGGGAAAAGCCCAAGGCGAATTGGTTACTTGCTAATGCAATGCACCAACGTTTCTCAACCGGTGTACGTTAATCTGGTATGAATCATTCCGCTATTTTATGTACTCTGTTAGTTTCAAGTATTAATTTTTGATTGGTTGTAAATGGTTGATCATCAATCGATAGAATAATTAAAACTCTAGCACAAGGTACTCATCCAATCCAGTTTATTGCAGTCTCAAATCGAAAGAATCCGGTAGCCGCATGGCGTATCGGTTACGCACGACTTCCGTGTGACGCCAGTTAACGGCGCAAAACGTGAACGTCCGCATTGGGACAAATAAAGTTCACCGCTACGCCGCCAAACTCGCCGCAGACCCGAAAACCTGTAAAGAGGTAGGTTCGCTAGAGTGTGTATCATGGCGGCGGTGACACATTGGAGGGGTGGTGTTTTTTTATCTTAAAAATTATATATATTAAGCACCCCAGCACACCCAAACCCGTCCACGATCACCGGCCACCCTGGAGCACGTTTTTTCGTCTACTACCAACACCGAATGGGATGATAAGATAAAAAATATTTACAATCGGGGCAGCACCGCATCCTAGGTGTAATATGGCGACGAAAGAAAACGTGTTACCGAAGAGTTACCGAAGTTGAACGATCGAACCCCCAAAAGTTGCCCCCCTCAAAATGGTATCCGGGGAGTCTTTTCCGGGTATATAATGTCTAGCACCAGATGTGCTGGTGTGTGTGTGCGAGTGTATTTTGGGGGGAATTTCAGAATCGGAAGAACAAGCAAAAGACATCACATCTGCGATACCAATCATCGTTGTTTGTCTCACGCGAAATAACATCGTCACGTGAAGCGCCCCAAACTATGGCGCCCCGCGGAAGTTAACCGGACGATCACGAGTTTTCGGCGATTTGGAGTGACTCGTACGCAATTTCGGACAAACCTACACCATTTCGACAGAGTTGCGATTAGTCATGATTCAGACAGTCCATGGTGAAATCGGTGATTGATATGAGCATGTTTGGACAGGTGTTGTTATACGTAAACCGTTCGGAAGAAACCGGGATAATTCAACGAAAATAACCTTGACAAATAAGTACATATTTTAATAAATTAAACTCGTTTACAATTATATTCATTCCGAAGAAAGTACAAACATTGTCCTTGTACTGTTATTAACGTTCGTCCATGAGCTACGTCAATGTGGTTGAGAAACACTGGCTTGTACTAAAAAGTGTACTAAAAATCAAACAAGCAATCGTATTTCAAATTTCAAAGAACTTAGATCTGTCGCAGAACTCTTTGAACAGTACTCAAACTACAAAATGATCCTTTACTTATCCCCATCTCTTCTTCACCTTCGTCTTCTTCATTAGATGCCGCCACAGAACTCGATTGAGTTGACCACCAAGCCGGACGGAGAGAATGGTGCTACGGGGAAACTTTTGGCTGCCAACGGGAATGGCGATACGGTGAAGAGCAAGGAAGATCCACCAACGACGACCCTGATCGTACCTCCGGATGGTGGCTGGGGCTGGCTGGTGATGGTTGCGTCCTTTTTCTGCAACGTGATCGTGGACGGTATTGTGATGAACGTTGGCAGCTTCCTGGATCCGATAAGGAACGAGTTCGGCGTCAGTGAGGCGGAAGTAGCCCTAGTCAGCTCACTGTTGAGCGGGTTTTACCTGCTGACGGGTCCGTTCGTGAGTGCGCTTGCGAATCGTTGGGGCTTCCGGATTGTCACGATCATCGGTGCGATAGTGGCCGCGCTTGGGTTCTTCGCCTCGCAGTACGCAACGAACATAATATTCCTGTACGTGACGTTCGGGTTTGTCGGTGGTGTAGGATTCTGCTTCATTTACGTACCGTCGGTCATTACCGTGGGATATTACTTCGAAAAGTGGCGCGCGGTGGCTACGGGAATTGCTCTTTGCGGCTCGGGTGTCGGTACGTTCATCTTCGCACCGGTGAACGCAATGCTGATCGAGTCACTTGGTTGGCGCAGTGCGCTTGTCGCACAGGCCGCCATTATACTGCTGTGCATTGCGTGTGGCGCTATCTTCCGGCCGATCCAACCGACTGAGGTGACGGCCACGAAGAACGACGATACTCCGGCGGATAAGGGTATCCTGCTGGGTGAGGGATTACCGGTTGTGTACACCCGACCTCTGCCCGAAGGCCGATACGCATACTCGATGCCAAACAGTTCGCACAATACGTGGATGGGAGCGAACCCGAACTACCAGTACCCGACGGCTGCCGAGATCTTCCGGCAGGGCAGTGGGCACAATCTCGATCGGCGGCCATCGCACACCTCCGGACAGCTGGTGAGCCACAATCTGCAAAGCACCACCAAGAAGCTGGAGAAGATCCAGAAACGTCTCGCGGGACAGATGACACCGGACGATACGATTCATGCGCACGGATTCTCCACGGCACATCACGAGCTGAATCCGGTCGGTGAGGCGGACGAGGAAGAGACGGAGAATGGAACACTCTTGACCGGACCGGAACAACAGGCGGCCACCATTACGTCCGCATCCGCACGTCGCCACACCGTGTCGGGGCGTCGACCCAACGAACCGGCCAACTCGCGGCATGGTTCGCGCCGTACACTCAACGATGGTGCCCGGCCAATGTATCGTGACGATATCTTTTTCACCGGTTCACTTGCACGAATTCCACAGTACAAGTCGCAGACTTCGCTCGGATATCACATGTCTGTGACGCGGTTGCCCACTCAGGCCGACGTTGAAGAAACGGAAACCGAACAGTGCATGGTATGTCCGGAAGCGGTCCGCCGCACGCTGGCTACCATGTTGGACATGTCGCTGCTGAAGTCACCCTCGTTCATGATGCTAGCCTTCAGTGGGTTCCTCACGATGATGGGCTTTTTCGTGCCGTTCCTGTACGTGAAGCAACGCGCCGTGGCTGGTGGAATGGGGGATGAAGTGTCGACGTTTATCGTATCGGCTATTGGTAAGTTGTTGTCGGAGGTGATTTGGGAGCTTTTTTTGTGCAAAGCACTCATCCAGTACTAACGACTGTATTTATTTTTAATTTACCATTTAGGTATTTCCAACACCATTGCTAGGGTGGTCTGTGGATTACTGACGTCCTTCAAGAATATAAACGCACTACATCTGAACAACGTTGCCATCACGCTAGGAGGTATCGCGACAATGATCAGTGGGTTCTACATTACCGAGGCTTACCAGTTTACGTACGCGGGCATCTTTGGACTTGCCATTGGTAAGTAGCTCGAACAACCATTTGTTAGAACATTTTGGCTCATACCTCCACTTTTATTTTGCAGCATGTTTCTCTGCCCTCCGTTCTATTCTGGTGGTCGATCTAATGGGGCTGGAGAAGCTTACCAACGCCTTCGGCATACTGTGCCTGTTCCAGGGTATCGCTGCGTTCCTCGGTGCACCGATTGCTGGTGAGTATTTCTACAGCCTGTTTCTTCTCTCGGGACTCATTAACCAATAATGGCGTTACTCTGCATTGCAGGATATTTCACGGAGCTGACCGGTAGCTATGATGCTTCGTTTTACATTTGCGGTGCACTTATTACACTGTCGGCCGTTCTTTGCTACCCGCTGGCCATTGTGAACCGATGGGAGAAGCAACGTGCCGCTAAGAAGGACTCACAGAAAGTTTAACGCGGTTGGTACGCTGGGTATCGTGAAGTAATCTATCAATATTCGAATTTTCGCCTATATTAGCGTACGTCAGCATTTTTATTCCGTTTTACATCGAGAGTGCCGTTGTTGCTTATGTATCTCCCAATGTGCTTCATGAAGCACTGGAACGTCCATAGCGAGAAGTATCGAATCACAACGCAGACTGGTTCCATTGGACAAGGGTGGAAAAAAACATCAAAATGTCCTTCGGATACACGATACGTGATCACACCCTGATCACGCGTGAAGTGTAGTTTGACGTATCGTAATGCAAAGTTTTACTAAGTAGGCCTACAAGGGAATTAATTCGGTGCTATTTCATCAATAGGCTCTCATTTTAGTTAGTATTTGACGCAACCAGAAGACATGGCTTTCTACTGCAAGGCAAACTTCATTTATTTTAAGTACACTGCTAGGAGTGAAGGCACGATTTGCTAATTCATCGCATTATTTGGTTTAAAAGGGTTCAAAAAGTATAATTTAAGAAGCGCTTGCGATGTTCATTGCTTTTGCGGGCCAGTTTATAGAGTAAATGTTTAGCAGAATGAGAAAATTTATCGATTTTAGAGGGAAAACTGTACGTAATTACTACCACGCCTGGTTGGCAATTGAAAAGCAATATCAAAACAGGTTATTTTATTCACATTGGTCGCAATACTATTTTTAGTACATTAGTACTAAAAACTCAATAGTTAGGTACAAGCAGAACCTTCCAACGTGCCTCACAATATTTATAGCATTTGGCTTAGTGTTCTGCACTTAACTAAAATGTAGCTTATGCTTTCGCTTAACACTCAGTTCAAAAACCATATCATAAAATTAGCACCTCTAACGGTTCACTTTCGTTGGCGTACTTTGAAAAGCAACTTACGCTAAAAAATTGTTCGAAAATAATGAATCAGTCCCAGGTTGAACCTAGTACCAAGAATATTCCGAGTAGATGTTAGATGCGTTACAAGCGTGTAACGCTTCGAGAGACTGAGCAAAATGGGCAACATAAGTCGTCATTCCGTCAAACAGATGAACAGGAGTGGTTCGAAGTTAACAAACAGACATTCGACACGGGTGATGCTTCCGGTTGCCGGTCCCGAATGCAGAAAAATCCCTACAGCGCAAGACTTGGTCTCATCAATATTTAGACAAACAGCAGTAGTTCCTACCATGCCATACTCCCCGGTCCGCCGTCGAACAGAGTCGCCCGTAGCGAAAGTAAAGCCCATAATTTTTATTTAGATTTGTAATTTTACACTCCTCATTAATGGCATACCTGTGTACGTAACCCTAACCCGGGGTACGGTAACTGTCCCTCCATATTGCAAACATAACGTGCCAGGTTTGTCGTTTGTGTTCGCGCCCCATTTGTTTGATGTGTGGTAGAAGAAGAAAAACAAAACAGTCCTAAGGTTTCGAGTTTTCGGTGCTCAATAAAGTAAACTTCCCGAATGAGCGTAAATCGCCTGCCGCAGGTGAGTTGCGATTAGCTTACAAAACAGGAGGAAACGGGAACCCAATACGAGAATAAATTATCTGTGATATCAGCATATATATGAGCTATCTTAAGAATATGTTGTTGATATAAAACCGCAGACATCACAGGCGAGCGGAAGGAGCTGAAGAGGGGAATGAGGCGAAGGAGTGATTGAACGGGTCGAACGGAGTGAATGTGTCCAAGCCTGCAACATAATAATAGCCGCCCTTCCATAATATCCACTCTTTGAAGTCTTACTCGAAGTTGACGTCTTGCAGTAGCGTTCGTGTGCCGTGACTTCCAGACCAACCAGATGTGGTCCAAAGCCGGCCGCGCATTATTGCATCTATTTTTCTAGCACCACATAGCAATAGGCGGTAGGAACACTTGTGAGCGAAATAAATATTCTTACTAAAATAGTTCTACCATTCCTTTGCATGAGCTCGGATATTGGGGGGACCCACACGTATGACGAAAGAAATCGAACGAATGATGCAACGGTGCATTTCCTGCTTTTCGTGTCCAATGGCTGGACCATTAAGTGACCACACATTACATTAGGGTACAAAAGAAACCCCTACCGAAACGTGAATTAGACTGCATGTCGAAATAGTTCACCTGTGTCGATTAACTCACGCGTTTGTAACGGTACGTACAAAAGGCACCGGAACTGTCACGGCGAACCGAAGCCTGCCAGAGTGACGGAATTTCGTGCCAGGCGTGCCATCACTGCGCAGGTCCACCGCGTAACGGACAAACGGTGTACGGTGCCTCTCCCCCTGCCCCAACCAAAGTGGGGATTTGGTGGAACATTTTCTTGTAAGATATCGATTATCTCCCGAATCTTTCCCCAACGCGTTGTGGTCGTCGCTGTAGCCGTTCGCGAGCATTCATATTGGAGCGCTCTGTGTGAGGAGCTTTCGAAGATTCGGACCGCGCCGTGCTGTGCTTAGAATGGTGCTGTTTTTCGCGTAAAGATTGAGTGATCTCTAATAGGGCTCTGCACTATCGCGTTAGTTACCCACAATCCACAGCCTGAAGTATCCGAAGTATGCTTGCTGGTTGTGTTGCTGCCAACAGCTTTATCGTTCCCATTCGTCTAGGAGCCGTTTTCAGAACGGAAAGGCATATCGCACTGCAAAATCTTGCAAGCAAGTTCTTTCGCTAGAGAGCAGCGGGCAGTGCAATCTAGGAAGCAGGCAGTAAAGAACAACTTGACCATACCAGGTCGGACGGATTTGGTGTCAGCTTTCACGCGTTATGTCATTCGTGTAAACGAACGTTTTCGTTCGCGGGGGTGGGAAAGTGTTCATCCATTGCTGGGAACAGAAATCGATGCCCTTGGTGAGTGGTTCGTCTGTGTAGGTGTGGGCTCTAATCCGTGCATTGGTGACTGGAGCATTACAACCCGATACAACCCCGTTCAAAAGCACAAACAAAAACAAC
Source organism: Anopheles moucheti (assembly GCF_943734755.1). Taxonomy (NCBI): domain Eukaryota; kingdom Metazoa; phylum Arthropoda; class Insecta; order Diptera; family Culicidae; genus Anopheles; species Anopheles moucheti. Next base: position 37,701,026 of record NC_069140.1, on the reverse strand, counting down.
AGCAAATCGTTGATCGGGAAGGTGGGACATTAAAATAGTTCCCTCCAAGCTCCAACCCATTCTGGTGGCAAGCCAAATTTTGCGGCTCAGTTGAAAGCAATTATTGATCGTTCCGATTTTGTGACGAGGTGAGGCATCGCTAGTGTCAACCATGCAACCCTTCTCGAACGACTACGGTGGAGGATACGGTGACAATGGTTACGACCAGCAACCCCAGCAAGAAATCCCGATGCGTACGCAGGGTGTCGCACGGCCAATGGTTGACCCAGAGGCCATGGGTGAGGTAGACCCTACACTGTACGTGTCCGGTTTGTGGTGCACTAACGCCTGACCTGGAAGTCCTTAAAGCCGTAACCGTTCGCTTACCGTTTGTAGGTACCCGCAGGCGAAGGAATCGACACACAAGATACGGGGCAAATCGGACATTCTGGAGATGTTGTTCGGATCCGTCGACCAGGAACTGCTGCCAGTGAAGACGTTCTACTTCTTCTTCTACTCCGCCTTCGGTTCGCTGTTCCCGCTGATGGGTGTCTACTTCAAGCAGATGGGCATGAATCCCGGCCAGTGTGGACTGCTGATCGGTACGCGTCCATTCGTCGAGTTCCTATCGGCACCGTTCTGGGGAAGTTACGCGGATCGGTAAGTTCGTCGCGTAAAGACGCAGTTACGAGCTGAACGTCACGAATGCGACAATAATCCTGCGCTTGTGTTTCGCAGTTGTAAAAAAGGCAAAATGCTTCTGCTGGCCTCGCTTGCGGCATGGATCATCTTTACGCTACCGCTCGGTTTTATTCAACCACCGGCGACGAGCTGTATCGAGCGAAAGAATGCGACCGATTTCGAGCTCCGAACACCGCAGGTACCGCGCATTTTGAAACGCTCCATCGACGAGAGCATGCTGGAGGAGATAAGCTTCGGTAAATATGCCACGGATAGTGACAGTTCCTTCACCAGGTGAGACAGCGCGAACGTTAATGTGGGGCAGTGGCATTGATTTAATTCGGTGCGTAATTTTAGGGTGGAACGGGCAGCGCGTCCAGTTGCAGCCGCGGGAGTATCGCCGCTCGATGTGAGTTACGCCAACAACTTCAACGAGAAGCTGCACCGCGACTGGGTATCGCCACTGTTCTCCTCAATCGTTTACCGAACGGCGGTAAGTCGAGATCTTTTTTGTCTCTCGTTATCCTTCTGACCTTTTTTGGTTTGGTTCTACTACATTTTTTCCTTTCAGGATATTCAAAAAGCCTTCTTCCTACTGCTGCTGCTAGTCATTATTGGAGAGTTCTTTAGCGCCCCGGCCATCACGTTGGCGGATTCCGCCGTCATCACGATCCTCGGAGAAGATGCCGATCGGTACGGTCATCAGCGAATGTTCGGATCGCTGGGTTGGGGATTGGCGATGTTCTTCGTTGGCATTGCGTTGGATCACTCGACCGCGTTCCCGGACCATCCTTGCGGTCCGGAAAAGCAGGAAAAGAACTACACCATCTGCTTCGCAACTTTCTCGGTACTGATGGGTGCGGCCTTGATTTCCGCAACACAAATCCAATTCAAATATGATTATTCGGTAAGCGTCACGGTGTGTTATACACTTATAACGATCAATGGATCCAACGTAACCTCGTTGTTTTAACTTTATCTACTCCACGCAGGAACCCCAAGAACCCGTGCAGGTGGAGAAGGTACCACAAGAACCGACCCACGAGGAACAAATGCAAGCCCAGCTGGCCCAACAGTTGCAGTTACCCTCGCTGGCGGCCTCTGGCACTGGAATGGCCAGTGCAGCACCACCTCCAGCAGCACTTGGAGCACAGGTAACATAACGATCGTACGAATCGCCAGCACACCTACCCTATAACACATCTTCTTTGTAGACCAAAATGTTTGCCCAAACGACTCGCGAAATGCCCGAATGGGTGACGGTGCTGAAACAGTTTAAGAATCTCAAGTGCGCCTCGTTCCTGTTCGTGGCATGGTTTATGGGTTTCGGCATTGGGCTCATCTTCACGTTCCTGTTTTGGCATCTGCAAGATTACGGTGGATCTCCCACGCTGTTCGGTGTCGCTTCGGTCATCAATCATATCTCGGAGATCTTCGCCTACTTCTTCAGCTTCCGTCTGATCACACAGATTGGCCACGTGAAGGTACTGTGTCTTGGGCTGGTTGGTAATATTCTTCGCTTCCTGTACATCTCCTATCTGAAGAATCCGTGGTGGGTGTTGCCGTTCGAGTTTATGCAAGGTACGCGCAAAGATTCGTTTTGGTTGGACCGCACTATTCACGAAATACGCGTTATGCTTTCAGGTATTACTCATGCTGCAGTTTGGGCTGCCTGTTGTTCCTACATCGCGCACAACACACCACAACACTTACGATCATCGGCGCAAGGTAAGGCTAGTGGCGCCGGGATAGCGTAGTGGGCATGATAGTAATCCATTTTGTTGTGATCGTTCCAGGAGTACTGCAGGGACTGCACCATGGACTGGGTAGAGGCTGTGGTGCCGTCATTGGCGGTATGTTCGTCACCTACTTCGGCACAACGGCCACCTTCCGTGGTTATGGCGTGATCTGCATTCTGGTGCTGGCCGCATTTGTGTTCATCAACTTCTACCGCAAGGATGAAGGTTTCATCTCGGAAATTCCAACCACGGAGGATCCGCATCAGGTGCGTCTGGCGGGTGGAATAGGTTTCCTGTATATATCCGGTACTAAAACTATATCTTTCCTTTACCGAATGCAGGTCGCCGAGGAGACAGCTCATCTGGCACCGCACGGTGTCCCGAGCAATCCTATACCACGAGCCCTCTCCAGCACGCGGCTGAACGAGATCGGTCAGCAGAACGTGGACAATGGCTACGGCACCTATCAGACGACCGGTGGTGCTTTGGATGTGCCTGGCGGTGCTCCTAAGAACCCGTTCGGTGCTCCGCAGGGTAACGTATATGGCGGTAACCAGTACTAGAAATAGCGCAACTACGACTAACTTTCAACCGAAGAGGCGAGTCCGTTGACTGAATCAGGTACACGCGTGTCATCGGTGGTAAAATTGATGTCTACAAGAGCAAAACACACTGAATGTGAATGTTACAAATATGAACTACTTCTCCTAAAGATACTGAGCGACTAGAGTGTCAAACCCCCTCCCAATGTACATGAGCTCAAGCAAAAGCGCCATTCAGCCATTCCGGCCCATACGCCGCCGCCGTCGACGACTACTTGGAAGTGAAACGGTGAGGCGTACGATCGGTGTACAAGAGACGCGCGGGCACCATTAGCCATAAGCCTTGGTCATGGTTGTTAGCTACTAGTTCTTAGACATCAGTTAAACCAGTGAAGAGATCCCAACCCCCATAGAGAACACTCGTTTAATGAACCCACCATCTAAGAAACACCCAAGTAACCGCCACCAGCTGTCATTTTTCTTTCTCGCGAATCACTATCAGCATATGTACTGCAAATACTGTATCCCTTGCCCGTCTTAGAGTAAGCGTTTCCAGGGTCAAAACTTGGCGTTAAGCAATTGTCAGTACACGGGCTCCATGCGTCTTTCGACTCGTTGTTGTATTCGATCTCGTTTTACGTATCGCCTTTTCCTGTTCCTCTAGAAAGAAGCGGTACTGTACGCTTGTTATGAAGTAGCTCGACAGCGACATTACGAATGCATTAGTACTATAATCTCTCTATCTATCACCGCACATTCTAGCGGTTCTGGTGCACGGTGTGTCCGTTTATCTCATACGTTAAGCAGGCGGGCCATATGTACTATCTACTTTAATATCGACGATCTACTGCAGAAATCTCAAGTAACGGATAGTAACGGCAGCATAATACGCAATGGCAACAAAAAAAAACCCACGTTCGATCTTTAGGGAAAGTTTACATTTACAAAAACAAAAAACTGTTGAAATGTCTAGTCTAGTCTTGTAGTCTAGTGTACTGAAGGAACAAATCGGTTCTAGATTACGCGACAAAGTAGTATAATAGGTATTGATATATACATTATTGGATGTGGTTGTACAACTCTCCCTCACTCTCCCGTTTGTCTGTTGGTGTGTTTTGCTGTACGTGTGTTAACAAGTGTTGGATCCCCTGTGCACGTGTGTACGAAATGAGTGAAATGGTCAGGTCCCAGTAACGCAAAGGACAAGCAGTATATCATACCCTCTATCGATTCCAACAACACATTGAACAGGTATCGAATAATTCTTCATTTAAACTAAAGCAAAACAAAAATATTACATGCACACATACACACAAAAACTGCATACAGTAGGGTAGTATAAAACGAAACCAGAAGAATCGAAACATTTGACGCAAAAACCATACCATGGCACAACGAATTTTGATCTCATTTGCATACCCATGTACACCGGTGAAGCTTGGTCCGGTTTCGTTTGTGGCTTCATCCGTTCCGTTACTCGTGGCTTCGTTTGAGTTTCACCGCCCAAAACACTTCGAGCAATGCGATACCGGCGAGTGGTAACGAACACAAAATGGATGAACAAACAGAACAATCTTATATAGTATAAAGTATAATATGGTGGCAATTTTTACGACGACGAACGTAAACAACACACGCAAAAGCTTTATTATCTCTAGCGAGACATCAGTGCGCATATCAGTTTCCAACCTTATACGTGAATGGTATTTTTATTGAGAGAAGTATATTTAATACCAAACTGGCAGCATATTGAATTTGCCAACCGGCTGGCACGACAAACGCATTTGGGGGTTTATCGATCGGATGCAACCGGCGTACCTGGGTGACACGATATGGAGGTGTGCATTCGATCTTGCGCTATCTTACAGAGAGTATTTACTAAGCGTATATAGCAGCAGAAACAAATATATATATACACACACACACACTCACAAATATTATAATGAAAATATTGCACTTACGGTAAGAACGGCGATGTCAGGGTGAGAAATCCAAACTCAGTAACATCATACATTTACAATCTGTTTGTAGATTCCGTTAGGATCAGTTACTGTTTTAACACTGGAACGTAGTCCAGGCACGGCAGTGCAAGTATTTATGTGACAGAAGTATTAAAAGTAAACCAAAAGCGACACGTTATTTATTTACATAAGAATCGGCGCATTAGTTCCTGTTCCCCTCTGTTTACCTTAGCCTAATCGTATCCTCATAGCTGTTGTTTTCCTTAACCGACTGTAAGCGAACCTGAGCAAAGGCCGGTAGAGAAAAAAAAACCCAAATATTAATATCGATCTACTACTCTAAACACTGATATTAAACAATCAAACAGAGTAACAAGTTTGCCATTCCAGCGCATAACATGCCCATGATCGATGTACAGCACCTGGAAGAGGAACTGCATGTAAGAACGACCCACAAATGCACACATACAAGTATTGTAAGGAATGCACCGCTAAAGAAATTATGCTGTAAAGATATCTCTAACTGCGTAAGCAAACTCACCATCATGGGCAAATAAAGACAAGCGTTAAAAACGTACGGCCACGTGTCGGGTTTTTGTTCGAATCCTTGGGAAAACTGACCGTTGGTTAGCGATACGAGCGCCATCTGTCTGGCAGTTGTGTAGTCGTATTTGTTCAATCCCACTACGCCATCTATGTGTGAGCGTACAAGCTATCGGCAACATAAAAAAGAAAAAGATGGATAGGTGAGAACTGCTTTGCTCGTTCTCTCGCTGCGGTTATTCGTTCTCTCTTTCTCCTTCGCTCTCTGGATTTCCTTGATTTGACTGCGGGCGTGTTGCAAGAATCTACGTGGCCATGATAAACTATGGGATTGCGCTATTGTTTTCCGTCACAACATCCAACTACCCGTGTCAATTCTCTGTCACTTCAGCCAGATTTGTTTGTGTGTCGAGATGGAAACGAAGCACCTACGCAGTACGGTTCCAATTTTCGCGTTTTCGTTATGAATAAAAAGACACGACTTAAGTAGTAACGATTCCGCTGCGGTTTCCTATTCCAAGGCACGACGGTCAGAAACCAACAACGCCTAGTGAACAACGGCACGGGAAGTAAACAAAAAGGACGCGCTCGCGTGTGTGTGTGTATGTGTGCGTGTGGATGTGGAACCAGCAAGGAAGAAGGAAGCTGCAATTAAGGACAACACCCGGGCCAATATTGAGTTGCGTACCGGGGTGCAGGATTTGCGTGTGTGCCATCATTACGTGATTGTTTAGCTGCAGACGGTGTGCAACAAACCACCCTTTTCGGGGAAGTGTGCCAGTGTGTGATCCGAACGCGGTGGAATTCCGGTGGAGGAGTAGAATTTAACCGGCTACCGTGGACATCGCAGAACTCGCACAGGATGGGTGGATTGCAGGCGGCTTGGTCCATCATGTCGATGGTGACGCTCACACCGTTCTTCGCCTTTCTGTTTTCCATCGTGTTTATGGCATCGATCGGGAAATCGTTCGGTGTGAGGCGACTGTACGTGGATCTTTTGGTGAAAATCTTCGAGGTAATTGTGGGAACATTCTCGCACCAATCCTATCTCATCTACGGAAGCGTGCGCCCGGACGAGAAGGACGTGCGCCCGGACGATATCGTTTGTATTTCTCATATCAGTCTAAATTGTGTGGGAGGATGTCCTACGTCTGGAAAGAAAATCAATAATCTGCTTGTCTCGTGAAAGTCTCGCCGCATTAAAAAGGATTAAGCTCGGAAGAATTTCTTCAATCAACGTTTTGTACGCCTTTTTAGGTGTATAATTTTGAATCGAAGGAAGAAAAGAACACAAACAAGAACAAAAAAACCGAAAGGTCCTTGCTGGGTGCCTTTCACATGCCAATGCATATTCACTGGTAATATCGATTCGGCCAAATGGGGAACCAATATCTCACCCACGTCTCTGTACATTGCTGTTCACCCATCAACCCCCAGGGTGCAACGGAAGCAGAAGATTATCGAAAGCCGAGAATTGAATCCATAATCGATAACCCGATGCCGCGGCGACCAAATCGGTGTTGCTGGTCAGCAGATTTAAGTCTCGCTTTTATTATTCTACACACACGATACGTGTGCGGCGTCCCCGATATACGGAGGGCTTGCAAGGGCATAAGTGGACACGTACTATGACACTCCTACCTTCCGCAACCGGTCCTGTGGATGCCGAAGTACTGCTGAATCATCATTTATGCCTTATCAAATGCGATGTTAAACCGCGACGAACGCGCGACATTGTTTTGTCCAGTTGAGAGCTTCACCCAACTTGCGTTAAACGCAACAACCAGCCACACAGGCTCGACGGGGGGTACCACGGTTTGTACATGGGGTTTGTGAGGCATCGATGTGCTCAGTGTGAGAATTGAGCCGGTCTGCACTTTAACTTGCTAATGAACCGTAATCTTTTCCAGCCGTTTCGAAATGCTCGAACATTCGCTCGGATTCGGATCGGTTTGGTGATTGAAGGTCCAAAGTTCGTGAAGATGTAGATTTGGAAAATAGAACCCACCCAGGAAAACGATTCCGCCAAACGTAATAGGTTACGTACATTGTACCACAGTCTAACTGTCCCTTTAGGGTTTTAAGCGTAGTAGTAGTTGTTAGCATTGAAGGTAGCAGGAAATACTGGCATCGGAAGTTATTTCATACTGACTGTTGCACTGCAGTGTACCGTTGTCGTAGCCTTTTTTTGCACCAGCAGTAGCGTTTGCACCACGAGACCTACAGGGCCCATTATCTGTAAGCTTGACCGTGAAATTATAATCGCCACCGTACGTACGATACTTCCAGTGCTCTATCGAACCTTTAGCGCTTTGTGCGTGGCGTGTGAGTGTGGCGCCGTTACACGCCGGTTTCTCCTATGGTGTGCGGTCAAGGCCACAGTGCTTGTGAGTTTCTCGCCCGGATTTCACCAACCGCAGACCCACAACCGTCCCCACCAGCTGCAAAATGCACAGTTTGCTCAACAATTTGCCTTTTGTTTTCAGTTTGCAGAGAGAGCGTGATGGCAGGACTGTGATGCGTCTCTTTGTAGCGGAGACCAAGAACACCCTGTTTTGCGAGTGATGCAGCGAGGTCAATAATCAAAAAGGTACACGACTGCAGTACACGAGCCCCTCCGTCAACCGGCATACGCTGCGGCAGTGATTGCTGTTAGTGTTTTTATTAGCTACTTTAAATGGCAGGCCAGTTTTGTTTTGCCTGACGACTCCTATCACCAGTGAACCCGAAAAGTTGAGGTCTGGTCGTATCGAGGAAGGAACTGCGCCAAACGCGATTATTATGCGCGCACAGTCAGATTTGTTTACGTTACGCTCCATGGCCCTGGAACTTTTGATGCAATCGATGCCAGTGCATTGAAATGTTTTTCGTTAAAATGAAAAGGAAGTAAAGCGACTTAACGACAGAAAACGATTAAGTTCATTAATCAATTAAACCAAACATAGGTAAACGGCTTAACCTTGCTGTAGATAAAAATCATTAGCTAGTTACTTAGCACATGCTGTGATAGAGTTCACCGTCTACATCCAATGGTTGATGGCTTAAGCAATTGTGGAGTAATCAACGTTCATGATAATTGATCATTCCTTAGTACCATAAATTTATAAGAATGAAATTACTTTGTGAGCATTCTATCCGACAGATGTGATGCACTTCTCCACCATGAATACCTTAACCTGATTGATATAGTTTGTTTGTTTTCGATGGCACTTCATTTCCCCCTTATAATATGCACACACGTCCAAAATCAATAACGACGCAAAAAGTATTCCAAAAGTCTAATACCATGTGATAAGATTACATTCGAGGCAGCTGGGGCGCATTTTGGACGGAATTGTTATCAACAGGTTATATCGTAAGGTGCGATAGAGTGTTTCGCCTAAAGCGATGAAGTTTTGTTTTCGCTTTATTCTGCAATCACAATACCTATTGGTGTACATCATATGGTGCTGAGCCCCATAACAACGATCGGGTGATCATTTGCAATGTGCATGCTTTATTGCTCGTGCGTTATCCGTTATCCGTGACGTACGCAGACGGGGCATCGCGTGTTATCAATCATCATATAAATGCTTTCTTTTGACTGTTATCAAACCCTTCAGGTTTATGAGGTCGGTAAACGATGAAAAAAGTCCATAATCCACAAGCCAAACAGCATCCAGAACATTCGTTGTGCGGTGCGAAACGCAAATATTGTTTACTATTTTCGACGTACTGCCACAGAGCAAATCGTAGGATCGTTGCTACCGTGTACATTCGCAAACCAGCGTGTCCCCATGGATCTCACTGCAAATAGAGTGAGGTTTCCGTTTACTTACCAATTAGCTTTATTTATTTGCTCTATTACTGTTCCCGGGCAGCCACACTGCTTGCCCTATTCCAGCACAACACCTTTGCACACTTAGATTGACACAGAGTGCATTTGAAGTACTTGCCATCCCCATCTCTTGTACCGAGATCGTTGCTGATCCGTTAGGAACGGGTATCGTGTGGCGCGGTTTAATTTTTCCATCAACACTGCTGCGGGCAAGGACTGTTACTTCTCATTCTATAAAAGCTTTCGCAGTTACACACCAGCAGGCATATATAGTCTAGGCATTGCAAAAGAAAACAATTTTCCACCAGCCAAAACATCGCAAGACGGGGCATCGTGCTGCATGCCGCCGGGATAAGACATAATTCCTCTGCTACCTTCGGTGTTGATGGCCGCGGTAGTATTATCAAAAATAAAACTGTTAACATCAGACAGAGCGAGATATGCGATAAGTAGTCGGGACGGATTGCTTGTTGTAAAGTGGCTCGAACATCAGCTGGTTGATATAAAAATAAACAACAGCTGTGATAGACATGCTGCAGCTACAATTTACAATTTTCTCGCTATTAGCGTACTGTACTGATTTTATGTTAAATGTTATTCTTGCGTGTTTCATATCGGTTTAGTTGTAGTAATAAAAATTTAAGCCCATATCAACGCCGAATGCAAACGTCAGCTTTCGTTGCGGATGCTTCGAATGTCGTCATACCTAAAGGAAGGGGAATAGATGCTAGCGCATGACGCAATTATTAATGAACTGCGTTTCGTTGAACGTTGAACAACACATCGGTTCTGGCCTTTTCGGCTCTAGACGCTAGTGGTGACCTCCAAATTTGCCCGAAAGTTGTCTCGAAGATGATGCCAGATTTGTTTCTCTATCTCTCTTTCACATTCAGAAAGGTTTTTTTTTGCATAGACTAAGCGTTTGATCGCTTACGATCATTTTGCCGTATAGTTTGCTACACGCAAGAAGTGAATTGATTTGGGTTTTAATTAGAAGCCAATTTTTTCCACTAGGATTTCTGAAAAGAGTCGAAGGAAAGAGTTTTTTGTTGCGTTTAACAGGTTTTGCAAACTGCATAATGCTTGAGATAGAAATTTCGTCGTTTTATGCTTAATTAGCTTTTGTGGCAGCAAAAGTGTTTAATATATCTATGATCGGGTTATAATATTAAGTTGTCTTTCATGTTTTTAATATATTTAACTCCTAAAATCCGCTGTCTAAGGATAATACATTTGTTCTGATAATAATACCTTTCTTTTCTTTCTACTTTTAGTTCGGGCGACAAAACATTGAATCCGTGCGGAAACAGCAATTCGCTAATATTACCAAATCCTATGCAGAAGATGATGACACACCCACCGGTGACAATCTTAGTACCGAATCAGTTGATACAGGCAGCATAAAAACAAACGGCAACATACCCAATGGAGGAAACCATCGGTACATGAACGGGCGCGATGCTTCGTCAAACATAGCGAACGGTGGCAATACCGTCATAAGTAGGGCAGAATCGCTTATCCTATCGCCGGAAGTTATTGATGATACGCGAAGCAAAAGTACCGAGCCGACCGATGAAGGAACCGTGCGTGAAAATGGTGACGATTGTGACGAGGACGCCAAATCGGACGGTACGGACGGTGAACATGAAGCGGCCGGTTTTAAGCTGTCGAATTGTCTCGACTACGTAAAGTCCGGTATGGAAGCGATCATCGAGGATCAGGTGACGAGCCGGTTTTTGGCGGAAGAGCTAAAAAATTGGAACTTGCTAACGCGTACTAACCGGCAGTATGAATTTATCAGCTGGCGGTTAACCGTGATATGGATGATCGGTTTTTTGATACGATACTTTATCCTGATGCCGATGCGGGTGCTTATCTGCTTCATTGGGGTAAGTTGGTCGTATTTGATTGAGTCAATTTCGTGTACTGGATAGAGTCATATTATCGAACAGGTTAAGTATATACTAAAGGAAACAATGGCAGAAAAAGACCTTAAAATATGGGCCACTTTTTCTGATGTTTGGTTCCGATTTACTGTCAAGAGTTTGAAAAATATTGTAGTTACTACTCATTTTTGAATTTACCAAAATGGGATGGAATGGTCTTCTGCTGGAAAACACAACATAACGCAAAACTCAAAATTCTTCTGCTCCACATGAAGGTGGTCTACTGTGTGATTGGCTTCGCATTCGTGGGCATTCTTCCGACGTTCCGGTTGCGCCGTATCATGAATGAGATCGTGTTCAAGCACACGTTTCGTATGATTACCCGCTCGATATCTGGCGTTGTACGGTTCCACAACCCGGAGTACAAACCGAAAAACTGTGGCTTCTGTGTGGCCAACCACACGACACCGATTGACATTGCAATCCTGTCCACCGATTGTACCTACGCCCTGGTGAGATACTGGTGTTGAAAATGTGCGGTTTTGCGAGCGATACATTGAAACGGAAGTGTGGGATGTGTTTCCGATCCTATAAACAAAATTGGCCATTGTTTTTTTGTGATTGTATGCAATTCGCTGTACTTCATGAACTTCAGTTAGGGTGGTTTAGTATTGTTAGAGCTGCATTGCATTTTGTAAATATTCATTTCCATAAAAAGATCGTCTATTTGTTGTAAATTTATCATAACTGGGAACACATGAGGGATACATAGTTTCTCAAATCTTTGCTGTACAAAAATGAACCGGAATATTTCGTTAGGAAAAAAACGCATTTGAGCACTAATGTCTGAAATTGGTTTTGTCATCATATTCTAGACAGTGATAAGAAGTCCTCGGTACGGATTCATTCGTAGGGATAGGGTTCAACAGATTTCCTCAAAATCTTTGCATTTTTTACAATGATTTAAATTTTGCCGCAAAACAAACACGTATTGTTTTACGCTTGCAACCATCCCCATAGGATAAGGGGAGCTGCTAAAAGAAAACAAACTTTTTAACATTTGCCTTATCGCCGGAACGGTAACTCACTGCTTTCTGGTATCGTCACCCCATCACAATTATTTTTCTTAGCGATAAGATGTAAAGGTTGTAGAGCAAATCAATTTCGTAACCGCATCAACACTTTTAACCAAACGTGCATGGAAGGTCGGCAACAGCGACAGCGAAGGTGCAGAAAGCAAAGTTCAAATCAGGTGATAACACACATGCACAGCATGGTGTTTACATGGGAGAGGAGGGTGAAAGCAGTCCACTGTTACGATGCAGCTTATGTGCTACGCAACAACTATACGTACATTGTTGGTGCATTACTACGTAGTGCACTGAGGCAGGGTAATAGGCGCGAGAAATTGAGAGAGTAAAACCTGAGAGTTTTCAGTCAATGAAGAAACCTTACTGGATGAGACAGCGAGGAAACCGTTACAGCGCATGGTTGTGTTGACATTGCTCCACTCCAACTATCAGCTGCATCTGTTGCATTTGTTGTGCTGCCTTCCTGTGGGGGGCAATCGTTTGCCTTTCCTTCCATTGACAGCAATCTGTACCGATCTTTCATCTGCTTTATGACGTCAAATGCTGTGAGGTCACTGGAAGCTGTGAGCAAATAATCGAGCAAAGATTAGTATGTCATTATTTTGCGGTACAATGGAAACGCAAAACACGGTTCATCAAAAACTTGGATTTGAAATTGTTGTTCAGGTTGAGCTTTAGGAGAATTTTCGTTACAGCTCTTATAGAAACTTCTTTCCAAAATAAGGGAATTATCCAGAAAAGTAAGGTATTAGATAAAGGACAGTACTGTAAACCAAAGCAATTTCATCTCCATTCATTGGCTGGTAGCAAAGCAAGCATGAATTGGGCACATATATATATATTTTGTTATGGAAATTATCCCCCATTCAGCTAATATATTGGGTTCGTTCGCATTGTTTGTTGCCCTTCCCTTTTTCTTCGAAGACCATACCATCGACCATAAAATGTACACAAATAAATAAACCCATTGGCATCCGTAACTGTTACCTTATAACCATCTGTAAATATTACACAATCGCACCATAAATGCATCGATTTTTTCTCTCTGGCATCTCCCACATTCTCAGGTCATATGGTTGACGTTGTGCACCGCCGTGGTTGGCTGCGTGCCGGAAGGTTCCATCAAGCGCGCCATGGTCAAGAGTGTGCTGATTCAGTGTTTCGGCTTTCTGTCGAGTGCATTATCATCTGTGATCAATTATCATAACATACAGAATCGTCCATTGAATGGCATCTGCGTGGCAAACCATACCAGTCCCATCGATGTGTTAATGTTAATGTGTGACAATTGTTACTCGCTGGTAAGTAGGGTCAAACCGGTAGGAGTGTACAGCATCTACCTCCCTCCGCCCAAAGCAACAATTCCGTTCCGCTCGTAAACCTCTTTTGATTTTCTGATGCAAAATTGGTAATAATTCTACATACAATTTCTTCTTTGTTTACTAATATCCAACACCGAATGGTGCCAAAGATTGGTCAGCGTCATGGAGGATTTCTTGGAGTGCTTCAACGTGCGTTGGCCCGAGCCTCGCCGCACATCTGGTTCGAACGTGCTGAAGCAAAAGATCGGATATTGGTGGCAAAAAGGTATTAGGATCCCTTTCGGAATGATTTCGGAGTTATGTGTGATTCATTTCAATGCCATTCTATAATACCCGTAGATTGAAGGAACACGTGACAGATCCCAATAATCCACCGATTCTGATTTTCCCCGAGGGTACTTGTATCAACAACACTTCCGTGATGCAGTTCAAGAAGGGTAGCTTTGAAGTTGGTGGTGTTATCTATCCAGTGGCCATCAAGTAAGTACTGACTGCTCTGTGTGTCCTCGCGTCTGGTGGCCGTTGTGCTCATGAAGCGCTCCTTTACCCTTTTTTCATTTAAGATATGATCCACGCTTTGGTGATGCTTTCTGGAACAGTTCGCGATACTCGATGATGCAGTATCTTTTCCTCATGATGACCTCATGGGCGATCGTGTGCGATGTATGGTATCTGCCACCGATGGAACGCAACGAGGGTGAATCAGCGATCGATTTTGCGAATCGCGTCAAGCGTGTCATCGCCGATCAGGGTGGTTTAGTCGATCTCGTCTGGGATGGACAGTTGAAGCGCTCGAAACCAAAGAAGGAGTGGAAGGAAAAGCAGCAGGAGAAGTTTAGCAAGCTGCTCAAAGGCGAATGACAGATGGCCTAGCGGTCACCGTGCCGATCCCGATGTCCGGAACAGCCATCGACGGATCGGAGCAGTGCAAAACCAGTGACACCTGCGGAGGTGCCAGTAGACGTGCAGCAAAGACAGGAAGTTTGCCCGCAGCGAGTAAACACATAAACACAAGGTTCATACTATGTGACGCTGGACAGGAGGCAGTGTCATCATCTTTTGCTCTTCACAAATAGATAAGACAGGAACCAATTAACAGAACTAGCCAAGTCCTTAGGATATTGCATCCTTTCTGGACAATGCACAGTGAACCCGTTATGCGTGATGCTGCATCGCGCGTGCTAGGACGTACTGTATAGGCACTACTTCAGTAACAACACCAACTATCACCACCAAATAACAAACAAACAAACAAACTAATGCGCTTAGGTGAAGATTATCCTCGCTCACTGCGAAATGTCAGTCAGTCTTAATTTGAAGGTTTCCTTTAACATATTGTTTAGTGCTTCTTTAGTTGTTTTTAAACGACACCCAGCATTTACGTTTAGCACATACCGCACCGCAACACAGCTCCACAGTAATGCTCGTTTGACAGTAGTACAAACCTGTAGCACAGTAATACCGATTTTACTTAAGTAGAGCAGGATGCACGTTACCCAAAAACACAACCAATAGAACATAAATAATCAGGCACCAACCAACACGTAGGTAGTAGGATTGAACTTTTCTATGGTACATTGCTATTTCCATCCCATTTTTGTAACTCTTTACAACTTGCTTTCACTCTTTGCATGTGTTTGTGTGATTTCCCTTTTGTTTCATTTTATGTTTTCCTACACGAGTTATATAATTGTATATTCTTTGCTGTCCAGTTTAATTTGTTTTACAAAAATCATTTAAATTTCGTGTTTGCGTCTTATCGACGACAGATCGGAATGGACTTCTTGTCAAAATGTTTGTCAAATGTATGGAATGCTAATGTTGTATATAGTATTTCGAAACGATAGGATGTTTGTATAAAACGTGTGGTGTGTTAATAGTTAGTTTTTTTGCATTTAACACTGTTTGTTTTCTTCACTTCGCAATTTATGCAAATAATTTTCATGCATGCTTTAGTTTTCCTGTGTTTTCCTTACAGTGTAAGCATGTAACATATTCGGGGCAGCTTTATCCCGTGCGCAGGATAAATGGGCTTGGGCAGCTAACTGCGTACCGTATCTGGAGTACAGTAGAAATGGAAGGTATTGTATGGTGTAAATCTAGCATTAGAAGTAACTGTATATCATAAGACTGAACAAAAACAAGGTGATGGAACGAGTGATGAAGAAAAACAGAAGATCGATAGCGGTAGCAACAATGAATGGCGATCTTATGGTTTGTTATGGTACAGATGTGTAGGTATAGTGTTGTTTGTACAGAGGTGATAAGGGTTTTGAAGCGCCACAAACACAGCGGCAAGATGCAGGACGGATATTTATATCGGTAAAGCTGCGGAATTACATGTTACAGACAGCAGGTGGGTCAAGACTATAAATGAAAGTGAGATTTAGGCCGGTTTATATGCGAAGTAAATAAATAGAACAGACACAGACCAACGCCCCGCGGTCGTAAAGTACGTGTGTAAAAAATAGTTGTTGTGCAACGGTTCTGGAGTGCTACACATGAGGATAGTAGACAGTAAAACGTAAATACCTACGACACAAGAAAACAAAATCCATGTAAAGTGAAAGACAAAAGACACAGATTAGGCATTCATCCTGTTAGTGGGTTATTAAAGAAATTATGAGGCTAAATTTGGTACAAGTTCGATTGTGTGCACCCGAAATCGCTTCAGTCAATTGTTTGTAGTTTTCTTTCATTGTCAACACCTTGCAGTTGCAAACCTGTCGAAGAATATACAATTACGTGTTGTGTTTTGTTGAGCGCGTTACAGTTGTGTTAAGAAACAATATATACCATGCAGCCTTTGATTGGATGTATCGAATATATATATTGAGAAGTTCGTTAGCAATGTTATGGGTTTTATGTAGTGCCAATTTTGGCCATGCCGTGGGATGTAAACAGTACGGTTTCATACCGTACGGTAAACAGTACTACTTTCACACACACGCACATACCTTATGCACGCTTCCTTACGCAGGAGTTCGTTGAGAACCTACAGATTAAGTATGAAAATCTTCATACAACAGTATAACTACATTGCATGAGAAGAAAGTTACATTTCTGCAGCTACAGTTATGACTGCCTGACGGCAAATAGCGTCATGAATAAGAAAATAAACTACCAAAATACCCATGCACTCAGAACCTACATCTGCCAAATAACTGCATTTGCTAGTAGAAGGAATACTAAAAATTGCAGATTTTGTATGCAAAAATAGTGCGCATTTGAGAAAGTTGCGGAGCAGATTATTCGATAACACGATATGCATCATAATGCACCAACCTTGTACAGCACCAAGAAACGTTGTGTAGAGAAGCAATAGGGATCTAGTGGTTTGAACACCATGAAGTCTAGGAACGAACTCGGTTTGCATAGTCCCTCATAGTCATTATGAAGCGATTCAGCTCCTTGAAGTAGTGCAACGTATTGGAATTATGTGTTGATATGTGCTTCTTGCGTTGTGACTAAATCATCCAACATTGCCAGAGTTTACCGATCACGATATTGAAATAAGCTACGGAAATGCGATAATGCTTCTACCGGTTTGTATCTACTGGCTAGCCAGTTGAGTTACTGAATTGCGCGAGAGGAATGGAGTGAATGAAACAACTAAATATGTGGGAACAAGGTAACATTTGCTAATACTGCTGTCAATGAATATTTATGATATAAAAATACATACACACACGAACACATACAATCTGAATGCCTAATTGTAGGGATGGATAAACCCGGGTAGAGATTAGTCGGGCAGCGGAGCAGAGTGGCAAAATAATTTGAAGAATTAATAAAACATGGGATCGTTTTTTCCTTTTGTCAAAACGTGCTTATAATGTATTTGATATGACGAAATTATTGTATTTACAACTTTAAATAATTCCTATTCTTTTCAAAATATAAATAATTCTTATTTAAGATGTTAGAAGTAACTGGGCAAGACTACCCTTGTTAAATGCAATGTAGATCATCTATATATAAACGTTTTTATGTATGCGATAAGGGGAACAATAACGCCACTACTTGGATCACATTTTCTACGATTTACGTACATTTAAGATTCCTTATTAGTCCAACACCTTCTACGATTTTTTCGGCCAAAGTACAGTTTTCATTGGATTGGAAAGTAAGAAAGATGGATGAAACGGAAATTATCCCTCATCTCTCGCTCAAACTTTCAGTCGGCTGGTACGAAATTCCATGCAAACCAGCTGTTTTCAGATTTCCGATACCAGGAAAGCATCTACGGAAGAGGTAGCACCTTGTACAGCAATTTTGTACGAAAACCGCCGAAAGGTATGCAATATTTGAACACTAACTTTCCCGTTGGTAGAGCAAAATTTCTTTGAAAACTACCAGTATTCGAATGTGTAGTACCAGGAGAGCATCCACGGAAGAGGTAGCACCTAGTACAGCAATTTTGCTCGAAAAACGCCGAAAGGTATGCAATGTTTAAAAACTAACTTTCCATACAATCCAGCTGTTTTCAAATTTCCGATACCAGGAGAGCATGTTTTTCAAGAGGTAACACCTGGTACCAGCCGAGTACCAGGATGTTGCACGACACATGTTGCACAACACATGTTGCGCAACATATGTTGCATAACATCTGACATGCAACGTATGTCGCGCAACATATGTTGCGCAACATCTTTCATGCAACATCTTACATGCAACATCTTGCAACAACTTGGGACTGCATCTACCAGGAAGCGCGTGATTTGTGCTTGCTCGGATGGTACCAGGTGTTACCTCTTGAAAAACATGCTCTCCTGGTATCGGAAATCTGAAAACAGCTGGTTTGTATGGAAAGTTAATTTTTAAACATTGCATACCTTTCGGCGGTTTTCGAGCAAAATTGCTGTACAAGGTGCTACCTCTTCCGTGGATGCTCTCCTGGTACTATACATTCGGAAATTCGGGTGCATTTTCATTTATTCTTCCAAGTCACAGAGTCGATATTCTTCTCTGCATTTAATTTATCACATAGAAACAAATGTTTTATATTACCAAGAAAGATATTTCTGATAATTTTTTTTACCTTTTAAATTAATTTTTTGCTATAAATTAACTCTGCTGTAAAATTTTCAAAAATCGCACAATCAGCACAAATTTGTTAGGGCCCACAACACGGCGAGGCCCAAGACCACCGCCTACACCGCCTACCGTTTTATCCGCCGCTGCTATCCGGCTACGGGTAAATAAAATCAAAAAAGCTAGAAATGGTAGGCCTAGACCTCCTGAAGATGTCATGCCGATAAATAAGAAGGAGTTTGAGTACACTGCATGATGCTCTTGCGTAGCCGTGTAACCGGGCCGACATAGCTAGTAATTAATAAAAGTGAAGAAAAGCAAATTACTGTCGTATGCTTGGTCAACTAACAGGCATCTCCTTGGATATGCCCATAGTAGTGATAACCTATGGGAATTATTACCAATATATTTTATCACCATACTATACTAATCATATAACATGTATGTTGTAAGCTACAACACATGGATGCCATCAGTGGGATTGTTTTCCTTTAGTGTTGTTTACAGTAAAAATTTCTAAAACTTTCGTTATTTATTTATATTATCGTTAATAATTTATATTTTCCATTAGATCGGAATAATCAACCACTATCGACTGTTCGACTTTAGCATGCAATTTTTCAAACACAACTTAAAATAAATATTACATGAAAAGCAATTGCAAAGCATATAAAGTAACGAGTAAAATAACACGTTTGATCTGCCCAAGTGGATGAGCGCGAATAGCCTACTTTTAGGCGCTGTCATTTTTCAAATAGTCAGTTGCTACATTTTATAGGGTATGGTGGGGCCAAATACATGTTTTGTGTTTGTACATTGCTCTAATATATTTTTACATGATTTTATTATAATTGGAGCTTGTATAATAATTTTACCACATTTTTAAAACGCGTAATCTAAATTGTTTTGTGAATCCAAATGCTTTTTTTTTTATTAAAATCAAGAACAGACTAAATGTATCATGCACAATTTGTTTGTAAAACCATAAAAAAGCCCATGCAATTAATCTTTCATGTGTGTGTGTTACTCTTCACTCGATCACACATATTATTCTTTTCTGTACGTCCGAAGCAAGGCTCTGTGGTGCATAAATCATCACTCGACAGCAATGCTCTTTATTTCGGGGCGACACAAAACTGGAAAGCACACGTCCAGCGGCATCGATGCGCGGTCGGAACCAGTTTTCATTTCGATTCTTTTTCGCTGGCAAAACCGAAAACACAAGGGTCCCAAAGCTAGTATTGCTGCTTCAGGTACCATGGGGTTGTCGGTAAGCGTAACTCGATTTATTGACGCGCATACATTACAACACCAAAGCCGGGCATGTTTCAATCGATGACATTTAACGTTTCACGAAAATAATCTTAACCGGTCGAATGATAGTAATACAACGCCTCCACTGTTTGTCTTTTTTTTACACTCTTGCTAATATTTGGATGGGATGGGCAGACGGTGTGGGTTGTGGTTTTAAAATAGTCACATGTTGACTTTGGCATCGAACGAATTTCTCGGAACGTTTCAGGCGTGTTGGAATCGGGGTTTCCCTGTCCCTGACCGGCAGTTTGCGTCCCAAAACCTGACCCACCCGGAGGGAAATTGAATGTCTGCGTAAACTATGCGCGCACGTGACAACCCGGACAGTTCGCTATGACGCGAATTGTATCCATAGCAACCAGTACTGCTGCAGACCGGGTGTAAAAAGTTCCAACTCATAATGTTTTGCCGTTTTTGATGGGTTCCGCAGAATGAGAATTGATTCAAGAAAACAGGAAACCATTGGACATGCTGCCTCGGTTTGGTTGAAGTACTGCTGCCCGTCGGAAGTTTCCAGTTGCATAATAGTCCACTTCTGCATGACATCCATCTACTGTCCATCCATCCGTTGCATGCGTCATTGCGTGGCTTAATGCGCACGGGCATCTGAAATGCATGCGATAATGCAGTAACGATGTGCTTGTGTGCTAAGCTTACAATAAAACGAAACTTAATCGGATGCTTATGCTGCTGCCGCTGTACGACCTTGCGAGGGATTGTGCGATGCACGAGACATTGACAAATGTTGCCTCATTTCCGCTGGCCACTGTCATCGGGTAAATTTTAGGTTCGGTGATGTATCAGACACGTTATTAAATTCACTATACTCCAATACATAATTATATTTGGGAACTACATGGTTTGAAAATCAGTAAGATTCTTTGGCTAGCGGTGTACCAATTATGATCACATAACTTGCATACATGCTACAATCAGCGTTTCAAAGGTCAGCATAACAATACAGTCATACAATGAATGGGAGGAAAGTTCTTGTAACCCTTTTTTCTGCAAAGTACTGCATCTAACTGTTTCCGATGACGTCAAACCCTTTGCATCTGCACCAGTGCCAGTGCCGAGCTGAAGAAAAGTTTCCATTACATTAGCAGCACACGCAGCACAGGGTGGACGGGAAAGTGTTTCCGGTTTTCATGCACTGTTAAGGTCAGCCCTTCATAGTTGCCTAGGTAACCTGTGACGCTGTTGGAACTTGTGATGCTTCGCTTTAGCTTTATGTCGTGTGGTTAATGTAGAAAAATTTAAATTCTGTCGTGGGTGTACAAGCCTCAAGGTATGCAATATGCCGTATAATTACCACTCTGTCATCCTTAAGATTATCGAGGAAATAGAAGAACTTTTAGGCACACCAAAAAGTGTTAAACGTTTCCTAATAAATTCAGAGTTTTAAGATATGCATGCGCCCAATAATAATTTACTTGATCTCAGGCATTCTGGATGACTGGATGACTGGTCCAGTGTGATTCTGAGCGGTAAAACATATAGTATAAAATGTTTACTTCAATGTGTTATCGAAATTAGATCGGTTTAGGCAACTTGAGGCTTAAACATATCTGCTTTAGTTTGATTTCTTTTTTCTCACATGGGGGGATTTTTCTGATTACTTTATTGTCCTTATTCTTCTTCTTTATTGGCAACAAGATCAACCTCCCAAAATGCTAAACCCAGTTGGAGGGCTTCGTGTGCAATTGTGTTTGAGGAAAAACCTGATTCCTGCCTAATTCAATGTCGATGCAATAATTGGACCTGTTGGATGCGTGATCTCGTAATGGGGGACCTACTTATACCACCGTGGCACGTGTTCATGGGATCATCTCGTCGCCTAAGATTCCCCACACCAATCTGTTATCTGTATCTGGGAAACAGCTCCCTTTCTCCATTAAAAAAAACCTTAATCAAACGGCGAAACGGTTGTGTTTTCTGGAGTGGAAAGAGCCAACTTTCATCCATCGCACTAAGAAAGAAGCCACTCATCAGCAGCAGCATCATCGTTTACGATTTAAGATGGCATTAAATGTTCGTCAGTTCAGTTTCTACCATCCTTCCCAATGCATTATATGCTAAATTGTAGCTTTGCAAAAAAAAAAAACGAAACCGAAAAGGAAAAAAACAAAGAGAAAACAGCAAACAAACAATTGTGCTGCGGTTGTGATTCGGGTTTCGCACCATACCCGCCCCGAAAAACAATTGTCACGGTTCGCCCTGACGGGCTCGGGTTGGACGGATCCACCGGGTGGCATGCTTCTCGGCCAATTTCCCTTCACAGCCGTTGCGATCGTGCGTGTCTTTACGATCCGCACGGCGCTGCTGCATTGTGCTGCTGTCGTTGGCTTTGGTTGCACGTTTCCTTCGGTCTCTACGCTGTGCTGACTCCTATTTTCCATGCCACCATTCTCATCCATTTAAAGTGGGTAAGGAAAAGGCAAACCATTAGCTTTTGGAGTGCAGTTTTTGTTGCTTCTTTTAATTTGTTTATGCAGCGGAAGCTTCAAAGGTTAGCCGGGGGACTGATAAGATGGGCCGCGCCGATGGGATGGTGCAACGGCACACAGTAAACCCACCGAAACACACCAAACCACCACGGCTCAGCGTTTTGCAGGTTGCCGATTTTGATCGCAAGGTAAACACAATGGTGCGGGAGCGTGTATAATTTATCGTTCGCGTATATCTGGAAACAGCAAAGAATTGCAAATTTGACAGCTTCCAGCTGGTTGGTTAACGGGTTGAAATGTGCACGATGCCATCAGATGTAAAAGAAAAATTAATTATACCGAAACTGCTTTAACTAATCTAGCGGAGTGTATGAATATTTCTCCCCCCTCAACCTTGACCTTACAGATGTGTGCTGGTAGATAATGATCACGCTACCTTTTTCCAGCACTGCAAGGGTTTAATTAATCTATTTCAAACAATCGATCAACCTGGTGGAAAATCAATTTCTCTCCGAGGGCCACCGTCATCGAATAGGCGTGGAAGTTAATGTCCCGAAAACAAACACATTCGCGCTCCTGTGTAGGGTCACCTGGCCTGACCGTGACGTACACCCCTTTACGTTTGCGGAGGCGATCCGGCTATCATCAGTTTCACCTTCGTGCATTGTTATTAATGCACCAGGTAACGAAGATGCGAGAAAAATAGTTCCGGTTTTTATTGTAAAGTACACACAAAACAATAGAGTTGATATGGGGAGGCCCTTTCGGGGGAGGATTTTTCTCACCAGCTTTTCCTCGCGTCTTTCAACCAAAAGGTCATTGAATCGATGATCGATGATGTACCTTCCTCAAAGGGGAAAAAGATGGTAGAACAATCACGAAAAAAAAACATCATTTGTACCAGGAAGTCAGTTCGTTAGGTTGCTTTATCAAAAATAGCATGCGAAAGTAAGAAAAACACCTTCGATCATTTCGTGTAAGCGTTGCAAATTTGTTTACTCTTAGCTCATTCTTACCAATGAATCATTCCGCGCGTGTTGTGAATGGCGAAAGCAAAGCGGTCAAATTGATTGAGTCCACAACAACCAAAAAAAAAAAAAAAAACACCGCCGTGCAACCTTGTACGTCATCGAATGATCGAGTTGGTGCAAGGACGTAATCGGTCCGGGCGACCCCGTCGACAAAACAGACTAACACGCTTTTCGAACCTCCAATTAAGGGGGTTTACCGACCGAGATCGATTGGAAGAAGACTTCCTAGTGGCGGGAAAGGAAAAAACACGAAGGAAAATAAACTAAAAAAAGATCAATCACCACCTGGTCTAGTGTTGGTTCGACTGCGAGCCTCCAACGACAGACTAGTGGTCGTCCCCTGGGCCCCCGTCGGTTGGTGTGGTTACTGCGCTTGAACCAATCCATCCGCATAGTGTGCCGGTCCGCACCTATTACACCCGAGCACAGTTAATCATACAGACCGGAGTTGCACTAGCAGTAGGTAAAAGGAAGTCACGAACCCAGATGCAGACCCGATGCGTACCTCGCTGGTGACTTTGGATAGATTTTTCTCGAAAAACCGATCCCCGGCCCCAGTAGGGAAGGGGAAAGTCATGCCATGCCATGCTCTTGATCGCGCTGATCGCGTTGGTGACGTGTTCGTCGCTTGTAGCGGTTTCGGTTTACTGTTCGTACCTTCGGGCTGGATCTCTTGTGGTCTTTTGTTGGGTCGACTTTAGTAGACATCGATGACAGTTGGAAGCGGTTTTAGAAGTTTTTTTGCTTATGAATGAACAAATTTTGAAGAACTACTAAAATAGACATCTTAATCATATCTTCTAGGATAATCTGCACACGTGTGTACTAAATGTAGTACTATAGTACGAGGCATATTCCAATCAATAATTTCAAATCACAATGAGGTTGTTCCGTTGTACCATCCATAGGCGCATTGGTCAAAGGGTCAAAGTGCATACCCATTGGATTCCCTTTCACCGGCGTTTTAGGTTCAAACAGTAGCAAAGCAATAATCGGTAACAATCGCAACCCGACAGAATAACCATTCCTCTTTTTCGATTGATGCCGCAAAAAAATGGCTAAAGAAACGTTTAAAGAAAACCACCAAGAGTCGATATGACTTTCACTCCAATTGCGAGTCGCAGCGTCCGGTGTGAGGATTATAATTATTATACTATATGCTGTTACTATTCCATATTATCAATGTGCACTGTAGTAGTAGTAATAGTAGTAATATTATTAGTGGTAGTAGTAGCAGCAGTACACGATTGTCATCCGGTTTTCATCTATGCACTATGCTTACCATCCCCACCCTGCTGAATGGCTCGCAGACAACCAGAAAAAGGGTGCTAAGCAACGAACCTTCCTTCTACGCTCCTTCCTCCAAACTCCAACCCCCCCCCCCCTCCCCCCCCTCCCTTCTCACCCTCTCCATCCCCACAAAACCCCAATTCACCCCTGTATCATTGTGCAGATCGTGTTGCATCTCGCGTGCGCTCAGTGCGTGGTGGGCAGGCACTGTCGGTTGCTCTCTGTCGTGCGTACGCGCCACAATCGCGGCATGCGATGGTGTGCGGTAACGCAGAAAAGCAAGAAATAGCGAATCTCGCGCACGGCCAGCGTCATTCGTCGTCAAACCGTACGTGAAGTGCGTTCGTTTGCTCTGCAGAGCGGTCGGAAATTTCCAGCGAAAGTAAAGCAAAACCCCGCAAAAAGCTCATCCCTTCCAGGTCAGTACTGCTGAAGTGCGTAGTGCGTATGGTGTTGTAGCTGTGCGTGAGTGTGGTTGCGGGTTTAGTGGCCGTTTTTGTGGTTTTTAGTACCGAGTGCGTACCAGAACTGTTTACTGGTTTTTAATAAAAAGTTACAAGAGTTCTTAGTGAGCTTAGCGCCCCAAAGTTCCAGGATGTTTTGTTACCATCCCTTTTCATACCCGGCCGTTGGTCCGTGTTTGAACGAAGTTTTTTTTTGTGCGTCGTTGGTTGCTGTGTTGTCCGCTCAGCTCAATGCTGTGCGCACTCCGTGTGGTTGGCACTGATTAATTTTTATTAGAAAATTGTGTGCTCCCTCGATGCCGCTTTCTGGCGTGATGGACGGATTGGGACGAGATGCTTCTTGACTGACACGGATTCCGGGTGGACCGGTTCGCGCAAATGGTTAACAATGCGCTAGGCATCCCCACAGCTTCACCAACAACCGAGTACAACGGCCAACAAAACATCAACAAAACAATAAAAACAAAAGTCCCCCCCTACGGTACAACCGTTCGCACGTGTAGGGACCTTTGGTCCTACAGCGCCCGGATGATCTGATCAACGCTACAAAGTAGCTCTCGAACTCGTAAATGCGTTTTGTTGTACGCGGTAGTTAGTAGTTGAACTCTTCGAGACGATTGACGATCACGCATTAGCGCAAGTGCTCCAAACTGAGACGAGTTGAGGTGTAGAGTTAGTGTCTGCGTGTGTAGCATGTGTGAAGTGGAGCTCGTTTAACATCGACCCAGCCAGTCATTACAACCCTCTTTTTTTCGATCCTTGTATCATTACAGAATTAAAGATTCGTTTGCAGCAACCACACAACAAGATGCGTTCGTTCACCGTTGTTGCCGTGCTGGCGCTCAGCTTCTGCTACGTCCATGCTGCCGATGAGCCCGCCTCGAAGGAGGCCGCCGTCGCCGCCGAGGGTGGCAAGACCTACAAGCGACTCATCCCAGCGGACGTGCTGCGAGGTAAGTGACGTGCATGTGTCCCAACCCGCCCAACTGTTCCGATTCCGATGCCCAGCTTGATTGTTCCATTTGCGCCACACAAGACACATTGTTTCCAGCAGACGGAACACACGGAATGTGCACGGTGGCGCAATCGAAATTGGATGTTTGATTTGCTGTGCCCAGAAAGGCCACACCCGTAGCGCGGTGTTTCTGCAACGCTGCAACGCCTTTTAAGCTGTGCTACCAATTTGCCCGAAGAAGACGCACACGTCTCGAGGTGTTTTTTGTTGTTTGCTTCAGTCTTTAAAGGCACCGCACCCTTGAGGGAGGTTCACCATACGATGCGAACCACACTGGTAAAGCGATTTTCGAAACGATCAACACAAAGGAGGCTTACGGTGGCAACTCGTTGCTACTACCGTTTCACGTTGCAGTCGTACGCCGCTGGGTGCAATCACAAAAAGTTGCAATAATTCCTTTTCCCAACCAAAAACAGCCCGCCCACATCATCGCATCTTGCATGCGATCGAGCTGCTAGGGGGTTGCGGGCCCCGATCGGAACTCAACTCCAACTCCAAGAATTGGTTTCGGTGACACTGCGTATTGCTAGCATTTGCTATTGTAACACCAACAAAACCGCCTCTGTGCCTTTGTGGCGCAACCGAACGGTTAAGCAATTGGGTGGATGACGCGAACGAACGCGCCATGCGTTCAAACAATCCTCCAGTGTGTTTGAAAGCTGACAGACGAAAAAAAAACAGGCCATCTGAACCGGTTCGTATAAATCACGCACCACACCGGCAACACATGCGTACACGTACACTGACGTGCTCGCTCCGTTCTAGAGTAAAACGTAGTAGGCATAGGGTTCCGTTTGTTTTTTGCGGAACCTTACAACAGTATCGCACAACCACGAGAGATACTAATCAACATGACTGCTAGCGGCAAGCGTCCACTACTTACGCTTCGTTTTACACGTTTCTGAGTAAAGACCAGCATCTAAAAGCAGTACACCTACTGTAGAGTAGTTGTGCTAAGTGCAGTTGTGCCCATTAGTGACATACTCGTCGCACTGCACCCGTGTTGGCATTGAAGACCGGTTCGATCCATGGGCGTACCGCAGTAGCCTTTCGATTGCAGATCTTTCTGGTGTGGACGGCCACTGAAACCAGATTGCCGAGTGCGTGCCGAAGGTATGGAGTGCTTTGCTAAAGGGTAGTGATTAAAATTTCTAACTGGTGCAACCTGCACAACCGAAAGGTTTTACCGTGAAGTGTCGGTAACGTTGGACGCAGCTCTCAAAGGAAAAACCCCGAAACCGGAGAGAACCTTGCGGGTTAATTAATTCTGCCTGCCGTGCCCACTCTAGGTTTTCAGTGTCACCTTCAGAGGGTGGTGGACACAGTAAGCTTTTGATCAGTTTCGAACAGTTGGCGTAGCGGTGAAGTTGCAATGTTCCGTTTTCTTTCTCATCAAACCGCTCGTTGCTGAAGAACGACAAAAGAAGCGCAGCTCGGTGGGAAATCAACCATCCGTGACGTTACCACGTGCCGGTTAGGATAATTGTCACCAGGAAGCTGTTCTTCCCACCACCAGCAACAAGTCACTCTGGAACTTTCCTTTCTGCTCACAAATGACACCCCAAAAGCCACCCCGAAGCGGGTCGCGATTTCCGTTTCCGTCTGACAAAATAAAAAAAAAAAGGTGCCATCGGCATCGGGTGTTGCTCGCTGTGCAAAACGACACACTGTCATGGCTTCATGGCGCCGCACAACGAAACAAGGGGCAGAAACCGTTACGCATTGACACTGAAAATAAAAGGCACCGGATCGGATGGTACATTCGCAAAAGCCGAACGAGTGGATGATTTGGAGCATAATTACAGGGTGACGTTATTTGTACAGACGCTAATGCCCCATTGCCCATCCGCTCAGTTCAACGCGGAGTTCATGGTTGTGCTTATTGGGAGTGCTATTGTTTCTTCATCCCAAATAGAAAAAAAAATCCCCCGATGCTAGACCGTTTGGTTATGATCGTGAAATTACTGCACCTGCCCTGCCATGTGTGTGTTTACGCACGAAACCACATTCTAGTGACCCTGAAGTGTTGCATCCACCAATCTCCACCCCGCCGGTTGCAATCGTCCAAACGGATCTGATTGCTTGGTAAAGCGTTCTTTGTAAATCATTCGAAAAATTAACGCTCTAATGGACCTTGGCGTTCGGTCCGCTACACTGCACTGGCCAAGGGTGGCAAGTGATCGATCGAACTAGTTTGTTTTAAATTGTGCACTCATTAGATCGGTTGATCGTCACCCTCGTTGTTGTTGCTTTTTTTTTTTTGTACAATACCTTCAAAGAATTACCTATAAATGTGTACAATGTATTAACGTCGATTTCACCGATCGCCAGACGAGAAACCCATTAAAGCATATCGGCGCAGCTAACCGGATCTGGTTTGGATCCTTTCACTTTCGAAGCGCGATGGCAAATCTTCGCCCATTTAATTCGAATTACTTTATGTGCTTCACTGTTTCCTCATTGTTTTACGAGCGTTGTGTGGGCCGGTCGCTGTATGTTTCGTAACTTTTCCGGCGCTGTGCGAGTAGTTTTGGGGCGCATTGTACGGTTTCAACAGGCTACTGGGTGTTCAATAAGTTCGAATACACATTTGCATCGTTCTTTTTTGCTCCATATTCATATTCTATTCATATTCTATTCTGACAGTGTTGTCAGTTTTAATTACACCTATTCGCATTAAAATTTGCCTGGTGTAGACTTATGTCCCTATGTTGTTTTCTCATAGGGATTAGAACTAATCGTTTGAGTCAAGCATAAGTTTTCCTCTTTTGACACGAGAGTCATGAATTCATTTTTTTTTCGACAAAACACGAACTAATGTTGCAGCAGGCACATGGTGTGCGAAATGACCAGTAGTAGCCTCCAACATGGGACAGCATTAATGAAGCTAATACGAACATGTCAAGTATCCCATATACATCGTCCATCCCTATGTCCATCACTCAATTGTACTCCAACCTTGTTTTTTTAAATAAATAAACTCCATATTCAACATGATGCACTTTTACGCATATTTTTGATGTACATTGCTGCCTCCAGTCTTTGAAATCTCTACGAAGGTGAGCACTAGTTGTTCCAGCTGGACGGTGCACTATAACATACACGAGTTTTTGTCCAAACCTGGTTTCCCAACGAATTTTTGAACATAGCTTTGGGGACTCCCAGCTCCTCGAATTTCAATCCCAAAGTCTTTTTGTTTGGTTCTGTATGATATCAATTCTTATCAACTACAAGGTCATCACTGTGGACTAGTTCAAATAGGTAGTTCTCAAATCTCGAACAAAATCCCCATACAAGTAGTAGGGAAGTATTAGGTTATTTTCTAAATATGTTTTGTAAACGTTAAATGTAAATATAGCTAAAACCAGAAACCAAAAATACAATCTACATTTTTTAATCGTATTTTGAACTTAACACCCTGGCTTTAGCACGGTTAACGCATGTCCCCAAACATGATTAATAATTAATTAGAATACAAGCAAAATGGAATCTCCGATGATGATATTAAAAATTATTTACAACTATTAGCTTTATAATTTGAAAGATTTAACTACAGAAGAGCTAGTCATTCTATTATAAATAGCTGCACTAAAAGTCACATATTGATTTGTTGAATTCTTTTTTTTTCAAATTCTTTAACTAACTAACTTCTAACTAAAACTTGCATGATATGACTCATCACGGATTCGTTTGGTTGGTTTCTTTTTGCCTTACCGATCACTGATTCTTTACAATTAACACTTGCGCTTAGAAAAAAACGTGCCATTTGGGTAGGAAAATGGCGCCCCAGTGCCATTGTGGTGTTTGCTCTACGTTATTAGTGATGTCAAACAACTCCATGCTGACTAATTAATTAGCATCACAGGCAGCACAGAAGTGAACTAAACGCGGCCGAACAGATTGGGGTTGGTGGGGAAGGTGCCCATTTACAAACGCTTTGTTCAACGTTACACTGTGTTGATCCGCGTTGGTGATCCACTGTCAAGGTGATGGTAACCGATGAATGGTCCGCAAGAGGGAGCCACATTGAATGGTTTAGTGTAGCGCAGTAGCAGAGAGGTAACTAAACAGAAAAAAAACAAGTAATCCAATCTCGCCCGTGCTAATTTGCTATTCCGAGCGTGAAAAGCGATCATGAGCTTGGGGATGGTGTTTGCTAGGGTAGCCGTACACTCCCTCGCACACCTGTAGCGATCTCTGCGCGACCGTGGACGAAGGCCAACGAAGTTGCAGCTGGAAGTTGCAGCTCGTGCAATGTGGTAAAATGATGGTACGAGGGGTGAGGATAGAGAGAGAAGGGAAGAGATTATCGATTCGTCCGTTCCACAGTGGCGAGAAGTGAAGGGAATGTCGTTCATTCGCGAATGATCTTCTAAGTGGTGTTTTTTTTTTGAATTTTATGAGATCATTCCACTCTCTTTGTCGCTTTATTTTAGTTTTCATACACGTTCACTTTACACGGTTTGAATGGTTGTTAGATCTTTATTGGCTATAACTTACTGACTTAAAAGCGATTGTGGTCATGCGCTTTCTGTAAGCCATTCCTATTACGGACACCTTTTTCATTCGCAATCTTTCCACTTTCGATCATTCGTGCTTCACTTTCAGCCTGAGTTATGGGGCACGCGTTATGCAACCCCATCCGACTGTGGAGAAGATCGTTCACGGGATCGCACTACCATAAACAGAAGTCGGAACGTGTAGGTGCCGTCCCATAAATGGACGGAAAGAAAAGAAAAGGAGGCTGTTACTTTTAGCACTCCAAGTAAATTCCTCCAATATACTCCCCCTCCCCCTTCCAACTGCGGTTCACCTTCCCGAAGGGCAACGGTTCAATGTTTTGTACGTGACTCACCGAATGGCCGTGCCGCGGAAACAAGAAATAAAGCCACAGTAAAACGTCAAACATTAGCCACACAAGGTCCGCTTCATGCTGGACGTAAACCTCTTCTGGAACTTCGGGAAGGAAATGGTGCAAAATTTGCATATTATATCATGGGTTGCGAAACGAACTGCTGCCAGCAAACAACAAGACACAATCCCTTTTCCTTTATGCCGGCTGGCTGAAGCTGCACAATAGTGTCTGCTGCCATGTTCGACGTTCTTGTTGACATCCGTACATGCGTGCAAACCAAAGGGGATGCGAATATGTTGGCCTCGGTAGAAGCTGACCACCGACCAATGAGATCCATGGATCTGGGTATTCCCCGGGGAAGAATAAAGACAGTCAAGGCGAGAACCTGTTGGGCAGCTCATTAGTATGCTAAGTTTGGAAATATTGTTGTTTTAGTTGCATGTTTTCTGTCCGTCGTTTCGTATTGTTTTCCAACCGACTGAGTGTCTAATTTCTGGAATTCCGAAAACGACACCAGGCATGATCGTGTGACACGGAATGTTTTGAGACCTGTTTTTGCGAACATTTGGTGGTGATCCGAAGCGGAACGATCTGCGTTTTTTGGCAAGACAAAAAGCAAGACATTCTTTTGTTAAAGGCACAAGAAAAATTAATACATATTTCCAATTCTGTTTTTCGCTTCCAGATTTCCCCGGAATGTGCTTTGCCTCGACCAAGTGTGCCACGTTCGAGCCGGGCCAGTCCTGGGAGCTGACACCGTTCTGTGGTCGCTCCACCTGCGTGCTGTCCGATGACGCTCAGCCACGGTAAGCCATTAGCATTTGCGAGCAGTTTCATACGGATTCGATTGCAATGTTCCTGCCTTATTTCTTATTACAGCCTGCTCGAGCTGGTAGAGGACTGTGGACCGCTGCCACTGGCCAACGATAAGTGCAAGCTGGACACTGAGAAGACAAACAAGACGGCTCCCTTCCCGTCCTGCTGTCCATCGTTCACCTGCGAGCCGGGCGCGAAGCTGGAGTACCCAGAGGTGAAGACTGCCTCAGAATCGGCCACGGAGCAGTCTGCCAAGAACTAAGCGTCGTGTCGTCGTGTTGGCACTACTTTGCCATTCGGTGCAATCCAGCACACCGGCATACAGCAGCATCTTAATCTACGCGACAAGCTCCTATCCTAAGAGTTAGAACAGACAAAAAAATCTCACAGACACATAAAGCAGCGAGCATAACATAACCATTTTAAAACCCCCATTCCCAAGTACGACCCAAGTCATGCGAATACGTGTTGACATTTCAATATGTTTCCATTTTTTTCTGTTTGTAATTTGTTACCATTTACATACTTCCGGTATCTCCGAACAGAGGTTTATTTCGAATAGGAAGAGGTAGCGGCATACTACCCCTATGATCCTCGACAGTAACAGCAAGCAGTATATGAACAATTAGTCAAGTTTGTGATATTAGAAGTATATATTTATCTGGAGAGGAAACGCAAAAGCAAACAGCAAACGCCACAAACACCGAACACCAGAACCCAACGTCAGAAACCAGACGGTACAGCAGTAGTGCAGTAGTAATGTAAGTGAAGATCCTACCGTACGATAGTTACTGCTTACACGCTCCAAAACGATCGCTTGTGTTGGTATGCATGGGTTAGCAAGGAAGCTTTCTGTTAGGATACTGCATCGGGAAAAACAAACAAACAGCAACATTACACTGGTTTCTCTGTGTTCGGTCTGCATCGTTTGACACCAACCATTCCACCTCAGAACAAACAGGCCCACTCCGTAAAGGTTATTTTTTCTTCGCCATCTCCTCATCTTCATCTACTTCCGGTGCAGACGATCATTATGTATTGCGCAATGTCTAAATACTGTTTTAAGTTTTTTGTAATTTTGTTTTTTCGAACAATCTTTTCAAATAAAATTCAATTCAGTACTGAATTAATAATGTAACTGAAACAGAGTGTGATTATTGTCTTATTATTATTAGTTATTTCATTTACTATATTGTATGATTTCAGGGAATAGAGATGGAATGTTCTTTGCGTACAATTTTGTACTTGAGAATCCTTTCGTACCTTGAAAAAACTATCGTTGACATTATAATTTCATTATCTTATAGGTTTGATTGTGGATACAAAAGTTTTAAATGCGATTTACCCAGTTTTGTTAAGAAGTAATTTGAAATTTACAAAAATCCGTTACAACCACGTGGCTAGGTGACAAGCACAGTTTTTGATAATGGTGGATTATTTTGATTTACTTTTGTTGTTCCATACTTGGTAGGATAAGCAGCAAATATATGGTAGGATCTATAGAAAAGTTGAGATCAGACAAAGAAAATTCATTCTTTTCGCTGTAGTTTTCATCGTTTTGCTGAGTGTAATGTCTTCACCACGTGTTTCAGCCTTCGTATGTTTCCATTCAATCGGGATGCTTAGTTCACCACATCTTCAACTTGTTTGCACCTTTTAAAACGCATGAATATTATCTTCAGCACATCTATCATAAGTACGATCACTTTCCATAAATTGTTGCGATTGTTGAAAATATTTAAATAAATCATGGCACAATAAAGCACACCCATAGCTACAACTTTCGCCTACAACTGTGGAACGTGGAATGCGTTATATATTTGATGTTGATTGGAAGAAAGTTTAATGAATATATTTAAAAAAATGTACTCAATTGCGGTTACGTACCGAAACTTCCAAACGCAACAATGTTTAATAAAAATTTGTTTAATAAAATGTCATTTGAAATGGTCGTTCGAGCAACGTTAAAGCTGTCAAACATACAACGCAATGACAGCTGTGTCAAGGCGTATGCACACTATCATCAACAAGTTGGAGTTGATTTGTTCTCTTCTAATTTGCAACAAAAATAATACGTTTTTTCATATCGAATTTGCATTTTAAGCAGCGGACCAAAGCAGTGCAAGTGAATTGCATCATACGACAAGTTTTAAAAATATTTTCCTCTCAACCTTCCCGTCTAACGTACATTTGAACCTGAGCTGCCTTGTGTGGTGTGACCCATTCGTTGTTTGTTGTGTCCAGAGTTGGGAAAACAGCATGATTTGTTGTTAGATGATTTATTGCAAGAATAGAAAGACGTTCCCGTTGTTTAACTAGTTTACGTATTTGCCAAGCAAACCCTCCTGTGTGGTAATTTAAGGAAGTTTAATACACCGGTCACATTACATAACATGGGAGGCGGAACGTCCAGGGT
Organism: Anopheles moucheti; assembly: GCF_943734755.1. Classification (NCBI taxonomy): domain Eukaryota; kingdom Metazoa; phylum Arthropoda; class Insecta; order Diptera; family Culicidae; genus Anopheles; species Anopheles moucheti. The sequence goes on along the minus strand of NC_069140.1, from coordinate 37,666,783 downwards.
ATGCGGTGTACCAGATGATGTGCCGAACCTGAACCGGCCCTTTTTCGCACCCGTATTATAAACACCTGTTTTGTGTCTCATTTTCGACAGACAGAGCCTCCACCGACAGGCCGAAGAGATCCGGATTTTACCCGGTTCAAGGCGCGAGTCGATCGAGTGTACATAGGAGGCCTAAATCGAACGCACGACGACTACGTACAGCGTGCTGCACGTCACCTGTTCAAAGCTCAGAACTTTCAGGACGTTATCGTAGAAACGGCAAAGTATAATAGTGCTTACAAATGCTGCTGAGTGGAAGTTTAACTTGACTGTTTTCACTGTTACAGCGTCAAGGATGATCTGTTGCGATTAGGTATCTACAAGAACTTGCGCATCTCGATCGATACCAGCAAAGGTGATGGAGCGAGTCAAAACGGCTACACGGTTTCGTTTGCGGGCGAGGAACTTTCCCGGATAACTGGAAACGTTGGTGTTGAAGTTGGCCAAAACGATGGAGCAGCTACGACCGGTAGGTGAATGAAGGTAGCGTTATGCTGTTCCGATCGCGAATTAATCTTCCACCCATTTACAGAACTGGTCACACCGAACTTGTTCGGACGCGGCGAACGGTTAAGCATCAATTTAAGCCGCAGCTATGTGCGCAACAGTGTGGTGAATATGAAGTTCACCAAACCCTTTCTGCATACGGCCGTAGGCGATTACGAACCAGAGTAAGTTTTAACAGTCATGAATTTTCGGGCGAATTCTTCTCATGGACAATTGCTCCCCTCAATTGAATTTTAGAACCTCCATTACCTTGTTCCGGAATGCGTCACCTCATACTTGGTCCAAGTATCGTCTCGAAGACCAGGGCATGCTGTTAGATTTTTCCTTCGCTATACCGTCGCTTGGATTTAGCAACAGTCTCCAGTACGAGCTGGGCATGAAGGAGCTGTTTGCGCTCGACAAACAGACACCGTTCTTCGTGCGCGAACATTGCGGACCCCGGCTCGTGTCCACCTTCCGCTACATTGGCCAGTACGACGGACGGGACGATAGCGTGTTTCCATCGAACGGTGTGTACGTGAAGGGAACGGCCGAACTGATCGGCAGTCAACTGTCCCAGCTCGGTATCGTTCGGAATGAGATGCATGCGGAGCTGAACGTGCCACTGTTTCTGGGTGCCTCGTTACAACTGTGCGGCCGGCTCGGTGCGGTACTGCATGACAAACGCAAGGAATCGTTACCCATTCATCAGCTGTTTTTCCCCGGTGGACCACAAACGTTGCGTGGTTTTGAGCTGGCTGGGGCCTGTCCACGGCGGGACGGCATTGCGGCCGGTTGTCAATCGTACTGGTCGACAGGATTGCATCTGTGGAGCCCGTTACCGTTCAACCAGTACTTTGGCGGTTTTGGCAATCTGTTCCGGACGCATGCGTTCTATAATATAGGCACGTGCAATACTTACACCACAGGTAAGGGATAAGACCGATGCATCGTTGAAACCACATTATCTCTCACCATCTGGCATTTTCATTTTGCAGATAAACTGCGTAGCACGGCCGGCATCGGTATTGCGTTCCGGATGGGCCAGAAGGCGCGTATCGAGTTCAACTACTGCCAACCGCTTTCGTATGAAGCGGGCGATCGAGTAGTGAAAGGATTCCAGTTCGGTATCGGTTACGAATTCATCTAGAAACAAACAAATCTGCTTTCTTTCTTTGGTTTTAAACCATGCCGGTCTTTCCTCTACTATTGTTCTCAGCCAGAGCCTTTTTGTCCCGTTGCATTTGTGTTCGTATGTATTTTAACGCATTTTCGTCCTGATATGTCCACCACGCTGGCATTGCCGTACCGCCCTACGAGTCAGTATGTTTAAGTTATGACACCACGAGTGAATAGATCAATTTAAAATGAAATATAAGGAAACAAGATAAACTTAAATGTGCGAGCTCCTACTATCCAAGGTGATGACTCAATGGTTATGGTTTTTTGTAAAAAATTTAATGGTGATTCGCATGATGACAGAAAAAGTTAAATAGAATTTAATCATTCTCAAATCGCATTCCAAGCGGACTGTTTTTGTTCTGTGATAACCACCAGTTTTAAAAACATGATTTCATGCGTTTTGATGAACTGAGTGGAAATTTAGGATGATGTAACAAAATAAAAAAATAGTCAAGCTAAAGAAGGTTTTAAAACTTGACTGTACTACCCATTTGAAGTATCTCGTTCCCGATCTCGATCTCGAAGATCTTGGCCTATCATTATAGACTTTTCTTGTCTCTCTATTTACCTATAACTGGATCAAATCAAACCCTGCGCACGATCTGGCTGAGATTTGGTACCCGTGTCTCTGCCATTTTCTGTTTCTCAAATGTTGTACTGATATTCGCATACGGCATCATTTATGATACTTTGATAATGATCTGCTTTTATTTGTTCTTCACCAACTGCTCGGCTTAGGGCATAGAGAGAAATTTTGCAAATTGTAATCATGTTTATTGGTACTCTTACCACGCGCCAACCAAAGTGTGTGTATGAGTGTCTGTTGTGTGATTAGGCGTAAGATGAGACAGACGCGTGATTGCGAACCCCAAACACACGCACTCATTAAACAAATCTAATTCTAATGTAAGCAAGCAAAACATCCACCGGTACACGTTAAAATTCGCGTTTCGTCGGTAAAAAAACACTTGTTCACGATGAAATGGTGATGCACACTACACCAAATAACGTTTCGATTCAGTGCATGTGTGTCTTCATCCCCGGGTCTTTCCAAAACCGGGGGACGAAATACGCTCAGTCACAATACCTCTACTTTGTACAAAAATGTTTGTAAACGATGCCAATTGACGCAATCGCCACGAAATGCGCACACGCTTGTTCACGCGGGAAATTTTTACATGATACTTAACTTACGCACACAATAAATTACGCGCTAGATGTGCAAACGATTGTGCTTTCCCCCTTTTAATATCTATAATTTTCCATATTTTTCGTCATACTTTTTGCCACTTTCTGTTCCCATCTGATGTGCTTTGTGGCGCGTGTCAGAATACCTTTTTTGCATGAAGTCCGTCACCAGTACGAACCCGCTTGTGGTTTTGCGTGTGTGTACGAGCACGTGTTAGCTAGAATAGTTGCAATTCCAATAAAAAACGGAAAGCAAAACATAAAACGTAGAAGAACTTCTTAACCGTTATGCAAGTCACAAAACAAAAAACAAAAAAATAAAATAAAACGAACAAAAAATAAAACACCCCACACTCATTCTCACACATGTGTACGAATGCAACGCAGAAACGAAGTAAATTAATATAATAATTTGTATAGCTGTACCACAGAAATATTAGATAAAAGTTACAAGCTAGATATATTAAACACTATTCTGTTTCTGTGTTTTTGTGTACGGGCGTGTGTTTCTCGCACTATCGCCCTTTCACTCTGTGTATGTGTGTTTATCCCTGCTGTACGTATGTGCATAAATGTGTAAACGATCACGTGTTAGGGTCGCTCCCGGCACTGCTTACGGTGATGGTGAATCGTACTCTTCATCCGTTGTGCCATATTTATCTTCTTGGAACGCTTTGGAATCGTCGCATCGTTTCACAAAATCCATTGCTGATTCCTCGAGCGCCTTCTGTATCATTTCCCTTTCCGACAGCTGTCCAAAGCCTGTAAAGCGAACAAGCGAATCGTAAATTATTAGGGTCAGCATTCGGTTTGGCACGGGCCGGTTGGAATATACTCACTACCATCATCAGTGTAGGAAGATTCGAGCAGGGACTGATAAAACTCGGACATTGGTGTTTCGTCGCGCAGTGGAAGCTGCGGTCGCAGAGTTCCAAACATACTGCTCGTGCCACCACTGCCACCACTTTCCTCCTCGCCACTATCCCTAGCCGGGGGCGTTGTTCTCGATGTGCTCGGTGGAGAAGGAGCCGGTGACTTACCTAACACAAAAAGACACACACGACAAATCAATAATCAATGTTCCCTAGAACCGATACAAACTGGCAAAAGAACCCCCATACCTTCAGTGGGACTTTCCGAACGACGGGGACTGTTCGAAGTGCTGGACGCACGATTGCTGTTTGCTTTACACTTTTTCGTTTCTGCGGTGTTCGTTTTTTCGATTCTATCGATCGATAACAAATGAATACAAAACATTAATATAAATGTTGTCGTGAGTGTAGGGCCAGTTAGGTCCATTTCATACTTACGGTGAGTTAAGATTACGCTTTTTCCGTCGATTGCATTCACTACTGCAGGTTGTGCTGTTACCGCCGGTTGTACTGTTCGTGCTAGAACCGTAATAGTATTGCTGCTGGGAGGACGACGGTGAAGAACAGCAGTCCAGCTCGAACGAACTGTTTTTCGAACTGGACGAACAAGCGCCCCGGTCACTCGCATGCCCCGACACGGACTGGTGGTTGCCATGAGTAGCGGCCGGTGATTTGCGTAGCTCGAGCAGAAACGAGGAAGCCGCTTGCGATCCACTAGCACAGGCCGCCATCATCTCCTTGGAGGTGATCGTACTGCTGGTGCTTTTGTTCTGGCTCGATCCACCTCCGGCACCGAGTCGACTTTCCCGGCAGTACTGGGCGTACGATTCGCGCGCGATCTGTTCCGCGATCTCGTCGTTTGTTGCCTCCCAGTCGGTAGTTTTGAGCTTGTCCTCCAGCATCGTCTTTTCGATTTCCAGCTCCTCGCTCATGCGTACAGCATCGGCCACGTCCTTGATGTCGAGCTCGTCCGGTCGGTACCCGGCCAATCCGAGCCCAACGCCAACGGATGCTTTGTACGGGTTAACGATCGCGTTATAGTGCGAGCTGCGCTGATACGACAACCGGAACGGTTCGTTGCCGTTGTTGATTTGATCCGAGTTGAAAATATTGGTTGGTTCTGAAAATGTAACGTGTGTCGTTTAGTCGCGGAGGAGCAAACAATTCATCCGTTCTTACCAGTTTGATAACAATACAACTCCACAGAACGATTATACATTTCGGACATTGCTTGAATTTCTATGTGATTGCCGTGCACATGGTTGACGCGCTTTCGTTCGACATAATCGGCGATATCCTCCGTAACGAATTGCGCGAAATACTCGCGATTTTTATACTAAAAGGAAAATAAAAGTTTGGCGTGATCTTGGCTTCCGTCGACAACTTTCCAGCAAACTTACAATGTAATCCATCGTTTGCTGTCGAATCACTTCGTGCATATCCTGATCACCGTATATCTGGAGCGATATGGCACGAAACAGACATGCACCATCCTCTTCCATCTCGTGCAGTATGAAGCCCCGCTCGGACAAGACCTTCGCGAACGCTTCATCACGCTTCTTCCATTCATCTACCGTCAACTGTGCGTCCTTCGGTTCCAAGTACTCATCGCCACTGTTGTACCCGGAACGTACATCCTCCAGTACGGCATTGAGATCAACTCCGGACGCTCCTGGGCTGCCCGCCACATTCTGGTGTGTGCTCAACAGCGATCCACCCGCACCGGACGATTGGTGTGTGCTTTTCGGCGAACGGCCACCGACCGCAGCACTGGCCAGAGCACTCGTGCAAGTGGTGGTCTGTTTTTTGCTACTGGCCGACGGTTGCAGCACGACATGATGATGGTAGCTTGGCGAACCGGCAGGTTTGTCCCGTTCGCGACTTTCCCGTTTGTGGTAATGATCACGCTTTAGGCGCCCAAGGCTGAAAAGAACGAACAATAGTAAAGGTTTGCTGTAAGTGTATGACCTTGATTTTTTAAAATTTTAATTAGGTTATATTATTATAAAATTAATAGGATCACTTTTCATAGTGATTTTTTCACTGAACAACGGTTGGATTTTTCAAAGATTTTTAATATACTATAACATGTTGAACATGAATCACATACCCTCGGCTAATCGCTTGGTTAATTAATATCAAGATAAACGCAATACTGCTCACAAACAAAACTTCAAACCATGGATGATAGAAGATGTAGTTCCAGCATAAACTTTTTTAACAAAAAAAAGTTTATACGATAAAAGTACATTAATAAACTAACATGCTCACAGTCAATCATACTGCACTGGCACGCGATCTAAAACACCGTGCAGCGACACATTACAGTTTAGGCAGAGCGAAACAGAGGAGGTCAACACTAAAAATAGTATCCTCCCCATGATCCGCAAACACAACAGACAATGCATGCGGGAGACGAAACGCCAGAACCGTTTTTTTCGTGGCAGTCCAAATAAAGAGACAGGATGTGCACTAAGAAAAGTTTTTTTTCCTTAGTGCCACGGTCCACTGCAATCCGGTATTCTTTCGAAAGCGGAATAGAGTTTTTTGTTTCCATCAAGTACGCGGTGACTTCAACCCATTCGAATGTATTAATACGCAGCGCTACACCTTCATTTGGAATCACCATTGCTACCATTAGAGCCGTGGGCTGCTAAGATTAGTGGGATGGGGAGGATATTCGTAGCATGTTAGACTAGGGAAAATGCGACAAAGATGGCCGATATAGCGCAAACCGATACGTAAACATCATAGAGGTGCTGTTGGAAATGTAGGCGAAAAACAACAAACATATTTTACGCTTAGTACTGCCAATAAGGAAGATTTTTCCATGGCCACACCGAATATGCGCTAATATTTATGCCACCCTCTGTCACCGACCAACACGACGACGACGACGCCATTTGTGCGCCAGCGGAATCGGAAATCGATACTACGTCGTTCGCCTATGGTTTTCCTTTCCAATCCATTTCCAGCGTGGTGTGGGACATATGCAACAAATATTGCTACTGCTGACCTGAGGGCTATTGCGATCAGCAGTGGAAGCATTCATGTTGTAAGGGGGATTTTCTTACTTTTTGTGTGGGCTCCTACGATGACGTACAACACTGTCATTGTCGAAGCTGTGTGGTGTTAGCACCCGTTTTTCCCTTGGCAGCGCCTGTGGAGAAAATCGGAAAGGGGAGAAAAAAAACACACGCGTGACACACATATTCGCTTTTGATGAATTCCTTCCTATGCTTCGCAACATTAGCGTGTTGCGGGTTGCAGCAGAAGAAGGAGAAATGTGGGTGGCTCTCCGCAGGGAACGGTGCGGAGATACCGAAGCTTGCGAACCAATATTTACTTGTGATTCCGATGACGACAGCTGATTAAGCACTACATTACGATGCGACGTACGAACGCCCGCACTGCCAACACCATGGACGTTCTGAGGCGTGCCCTCCTGCGTTTCCTCTTTAGCACTTTTCTGATTGACCACGGGTTTGATAGTCATCGCGTATTTCCGCTTTTCACACCATGCAAAGCCACGGTTACGGTTGGCGTAGAACTATAAACGACCTTCTCCCTTCGCAATGGCTCCTTCAACCACAGCCAACACGCACAGTTTCACACAAAGGAGAAAAAAGACACACACTTTTCTAGCAAACCGAGCAAGTTCTGTCCCGAACACGAACTTCCTGCACACCAACCTCGTACAGTTTTGTGGTACGACGACGACGACAACGACACGAATTATCTTTCGCTGCCTATTGCTCACGAACTGCCACTAGGGTGAAATTGGTTTACGATGATAAAAAACACACATTTTACATGACCAGCGATTACGGCAACCTTTAGAAAATTATGGAAAAAGCTCTGAGTGCTGAGCAAAGAAGCAATAGAGACACGCAATATTATTGTTTAGCAGCTGAGAAGCAACGAACGCAGCGAGAGTGAATGAAACAGGCTGACTTTGATGTTTTTCCAGAAGTGCAAAATGACAGCATAGCAGATTGCTCGATTCCTGCACTGCCACGGTTCGAGTTACAGAATGGCAGGCGACAGAATGCACAATTTATTTTCTATTTGCAATAGAAAGGATTGTTTGCAGTTGTAGTGTGTTTATTGCAACCTTTACAAGTTTCATTACCTAAATAAAAGAAGGAATAGCCTCGACGAAAAAGGAGTAATGGTAAAAGTCTACTGCCGAACGTTCACTGTAAAATCCTGTAAATGTAATCCTTTTTATTCAACAAAATGCATAATCTCTTACATTAGATGTACATTTCTTATAACCATGAAATACGTAGTTATCCGTGAATTATGTAGCTAAGTCCAAAACAATATAGAAACAGCCATCACGAGGCACGCAAGAGAAACGTAGGGGGATTTCCTTTCGCCAACTCGCGCAAACTTCCAGAACAGACCGAGCATACTAAAATAACACAGCAATGATAGACGAAGCAATGTGAGCTAAAAAGGAACTATTTTCATAGAGCGAATACGTTACTTACCCTTTCTTATTCCGGTCCACAATACTGGGAAAGAGCGAACGCAGATACGTGCAGGTGCAAATCAATAACAGCAGAACCGAGAGCAAGCTTTGAAAGTTGAACAGTGCACTCTGTGGATAGGATAGAGATCAACATTCGATTTGATTTGATTGCAGGTTTCTGGCAGGAGAACTTACCATTTTGTAAATCCTAATGCAAAAATTATCGCACTGCCGAAACAAATGATCCAAGTAGATTTTGGAGATTGGCAAATGACGTCGATGGTGTTTACGTTTGATCGACAACACAGAATGTCAACAAACGCGTTGACAGCGATCCAAGGGAAATCTGCCCGAAAAGCTGCATTCGAGATGCATAGTGGTCGGTTACATCCAAACTTTGTGGTCTATGTAATTTTTATTCGATATATTTGAATGGAAATTGTAACAAGATAATCATGTAAAAAAGAATGTTTCGTGGTTCGTGGGGTGCAATTAAAGTTTTGCCAGGTATTATTTTTCCAAAACTAAGCTAAAAAATGATTACAGAATCGTAAATAAACCGATTAACCCTTTGATATTTGTAGCGCAATTCGAAACATATCAAATAAACAAACAAACGTCAAACAGTTTGCTACACGTGCCGGAGGTAGTGCGCCCGCCTGAAGCGAAAGCAAATGTTTAGTGAAAATGTCTCAATTTAAGAAAACCGATAGTAAAATATATTCCAAAACCGCGACCGTGCTGTCACCGGACACGCTTTACTGGAAAAAGCTAGGGGTAAGTTTTCATGTAGGGGAACCTTAGACCCTCCTCCCGGTTTAGCATTGCTGATTGTGATTTCTAATTTGCTGCCAGGTTCCCACGTTGGTGAAAGAATTCGGAGCGATCGACTACATCGATTTCAGTCCCGTAGAACCGTACCTGTTCGCTGTAACAGCATCGGTTCGGGTGCAGATCTACAATCCCATTACGAAGCTGGTTGTAAAAAACATCACCAAGTTCCAGGAGGCAGCCCACGGCGGATCGTTTCGCAAGGATGGAAATCTGCTGGTGGCGGGCGACGAATTAGGCAAAGTTAGACTGTTCGATGTAAACACCCGTACGATACTGCGATTTTTCGAAGGCCATAAAGCTCCGGTACATCGGACGTTCTTCACCGCGGATGGGCACCATTTAGCAAGCTTTTCGGACGATCGTACCGTACGGTACTGGGATATTGCAACAGAAAACCATGTGCACACTTTTACCGGTCACGAAGATTACATTCGGGCAGGGTGTACGAGCCCAATCAGTCCAAACATCATCTTGTCCGGTGGTTACGATCGTAAAATTCGAATGTACGATACACGGGTAAAAGACACCGTCATGACGGTCGATCACGGGCAACCGGTGGAATCGTTAGTGTTTCTACCGAGTGGTGGCATATTCATCAGTGCCGGTGGTACGTCCGTGAATGTGTATGATGCCCTTGCCGGAGGACGCCAGTTGGCGCAACTTTCCCAGCACCACAAAACCGTAACCTGTCTGCAGTTGGCCAGCGATGGTAAGCGCCTCTTCTCCGGCAGCTTGGACCGCCACGTAAAGGTGTACGATATAGCGACGTACCAGGTGGTACACACGATCAACAGCTCGAACGCGATTCTGAGTCTCGGCATCTCGAAAAACGATGAAACACTCGTAACGGGCATGGTGGATGGATTGATAGCCATATACCGACGTGAAGGTGATCTCCGCGATGAGCCTACAAATCAACGGTCGCGCAAAAGTCGCTACCAGGATATCTTCGAAGCCGCCGACCAGCGGGTGGAGGAATTCCTATACAAAAAGATCGAAGGGCACGATCGGATGCTGCGAAAATACGAATACAAGAAGGCACTCGATTCGGCTATGATGATGAGTGTACGTGGAAAGTGGCCGGAGAAAACTGTCGCTCTAATTAAGGAGCTTATCAGACGGAAAGGTCTGAGACGTGCAATCGAAGATAGGAATGACTCCTTTTTGGTTAGTTTTATAAGCTTCATCAGGCGCTACATTGGAGACTATCGTTTCACGCCAGCGCTGGTCGATGCGAGCAACATTTTGCTCGATGTCTACGAGGATTCGTTCGGAAAATTCGCCGGCACTACTGTAGGCAAAGCGTTCGTAGAGCTTGCGGAGAAACTAAAGACGGAGGAACAGCTGGTGCAGGAGTTTTTAAACCTGCAGGGCGCCCTGGACATGATATCTATTGCGGCTGATACGACGGAACCGGAAAGTGTAGACGATGCGAGTACACCGTACGATGCATCGAAAAAGGCAAAAACTCATACAGTCATATCGGTGGATTGATCGTAGAATGTCCCTTATGCCCTTATGCTGTAAGAGACCGAAGTAAGGTGTAAAATAGAACATACCACTACTACAGTTACTATACAAAAAGGTGTTCTTTCTCGCACGACCAAAAAAACGCACTCCAATGTAAGTTCAATGGGAAAATGTTATCATTTATTTTATTAAACTTTCATTTTCACCTTTTGTTTGGTTTTTGCAACAAATATTCGCTTTAACGAAGGAAGTAGCAACGTTGGAGAGCATGTAATGTACCAGGGAAAAAGGTGGAAGTGTCGTTAGAGTTAGTAGGATAGTTCGGCTTTTGTTTTCTCTTTTTTGTTCCGCATACTTTAAGTACAGCAAAGAGCTTAGGAGTTTAAATATCGAAAAATAGTGACAACAATTTTGCAGTATTATCCTTTATCACCAGAGCGTTGATTGTTAGTAAGAGTTTGAGTGATGGGCGTGATGATGATACCGTACCGGCCAGGGGAAAGGTTAGCATAGTGATGCCATTCTTTGGCGTATGGTTTGTTGCAGGAGTGTAGTACACTCCCACCTGTTCTAGTACAGCATGTTTCAAGCGCAGGCATATTCTATCACAAGGTGAGTTGCTCGTTCTACCTCACGTTGCACACTATTGCACTATGCAGCTCAATTGCAGGGGATGTGGGGATGGGAGTGGTTATGCACTGCCTGGGAGCCTCTTTGCATTGGGCGGGAATGTTGCATATATTTGTTTGTTTGTTTTGTGCATTCGCTAACCACTTTTTGTGGCTGTGGTACCGAGGATTGTTCTGGGTTCACACTGTATTATTTCCATTATATGTAGTTTTTGGGTCCACTTGGTTTTGTATGTATCGTTTATGTATGATTTTTGTTTCTGCTTTGTTTAACGTGTTTGTATCTAGATTATTTAACGTTGTGTAGTGTTGGTTTTTTGCTGTGTTGTTTGAGGAGTTTGCCTAACCTAAACTGATCCGCGATCCACACTGATTGCGCTCCTAATGGTAACGATATGCTGGAATCGCAGTACCGCACGTCGATCGTATCGGTGGCTGTGGTAAGGAGGGTTGTTTCGGGTGTGGCTGATGATGTGTCACTCGGTTGCCGCTCCAGTAGTGGCTTTTGCGCTGACGTTCGGCATGAATGATCGTCTGCTCCTTGGCACAACTGGGCAACGAAATGTAAGCGTAAGTCAGAGCAGAGCAGAACGGAATGACACCCTGCCAACAAAACTGATACTTACAGATATCTCGATAGATCCTCTATATCGATCAGCGTGGCATCCTGGCTGATGTGCAAATCATCCCGCTCCATCAGCAGCTCGACCAGCTCCTCATTCAGCACCTCCGCGTGGCCCTGCAGCTCGGTAAGAATTGTCTGCAGCTGGTGCCCGTTTAGCCGGGTTAGGTAGTAGCGCGAAAGACGTCGTTTGTCGGGCGCCAAACTAAGCCCAGCCTTCTCGACGGCGGTGTGAATGACCCTCGTCACGGGTGACAATGGTAGGTTGCGCTTTTCGAACTGGAACGAAGACAGACCACGTTACGGACTGGCGGTAGAAGTAAAACTCCCTCCGACTTACCTCCATTTGCATGTGTGCCATGTCCTTCGCCTGGCAGAGTGCCATCCGTGCCTCGATTTGTAATTTGGCTTGTTTGGTGAAGAAATCACACGTGTCATTCTCCTGGAGCAGCGCTTCACAGAATGGATTCACTTTCGGTACTGAATGGACAAGGAACAGCATCGGTTATGCGTGATCTAGAGGCGCCCAGAATGCCCTTTGAAATGGAAATCTTACCTTTGTGGAACTGCCTTGCAGGAGCGACCACCTCGGTGCCAAGCGTTTGGTTGTTGTCGGTGTTCTGAAAAGATTGAGTGAAACGTGACGTGAAGCTTTGTTGCCATTACTCGAGGCTTCTAAACTAACCTTCTTTTCCCTGTACGAAGCAGTTTGAATATCATCTGCGGTATGAGCGGAGTGCGATGCAAAGTTGGCATCTCTTCGAGTGAGTTGAAGCGTGCTAGGACGTGCATCGGGATAGTCGCCTGATGATATCGCTTCATCGCGGTTCGCTATTCGACCGGAATGTGGTACATTTTGGCGCCCAAATTCACCGGCGGGCTCTGAGCTGTAGTAGTCATTACGATTAACTTCGTGCTCCTGCACATGCGTAAACAACGGGTAGTCCATAGTGCCGGGTGTTGCGTAGTGCTGCAGTAGATGGAAATGGTTCGTCGGCGATTGATCGTTCGATTGGCGTGAGCGGGTTATTTGTACCGTTTGGTTCGAACAATCATCCACCAGATGGTACTGTACCTCACCCGGACTTGATCCAGCACTGTCACCACTGTCACCGGAAGTGGGCACATCGCGTGGTGATGTTGCGTAGGTATTCCTCGTTTCTTCCACTTCGCCATACGGTTTGTATTCGAAGTCTGCCTCGTCGGACTCTTGTTCCGAATCTTCCGACAGTAGCTCGCCGTCGGTGAGTGAGCATTGGGACATGTCGTTCAATAACTTGTCCGAGTGTAAGGATACTTCCTGCTGGAAGTTGGTACAGACATCATGATTCGTGAGCGAGATCTGACCGACGGCTTGCAGTAGCTCGATCGCGGGTGATGGTGGCGATCGATTACCTTCAATATCGTCCTGATCGTCCTGTTCCATGTAATTCTCATCGTCATCCACCTCCTCCTTTTCGTTCGTATCATTTTCGGGGTCGTCCGTAAGCGCGGTTACAGCGCGATCCTGTTCCGGATGGTCATTCTGCTTCGCCAATGTAGCGAGTTCAGGAATCTTCTTCAGCGGTCGATGCTCTACTGACTGCTGTTCCGGTATCAAATCAGGCTTTTGACTGGTTGAGAGTTCTAGCGTTACGTTCGCCGATTCGTTGGACGATCCGAGAACGGCCGAACGGTGTTCGTAGCTGTGCTGGAGCACGATGTCCGGTGGCGTGCAGGCATAGATCACCGTCGACTCCAGCTGTTCCTCTGTACCGAACATGGCCGTTGTAAGCGTGGGAGATTTGCGACCATCCGTGATATGGTGCAACCGCGTACGACGGTACGGTGAATCCGGCGGGAAGAATTCCTCCGTTTCCAGTGTCGTCATTGATGGATGGTACAGGCTGGAGCGAACCACCGGTATGTCCATGGTGGAATTTAGATGCACATTTTCTCCATCCGCCGGACCGTTACCATCACCGTACGAGTTACCATTCTCATCACCCGGCTGTTCCGGGTCCTTGTCGCGTTGCTTCATTTCGTTGTCGTCCGATTCCGACACGTACGAGTCCTCATCGTCGTCGGAGGGATTTTCCGAGCTGTAGTCAAAGTTGTCCTCGTTCAGCGTGTACGCCAACGACTGAAAGCCTGGATAATTCGGGTTGATGATGCCCTTACGGATCCTGGTACACATCTTCGATGCGCGCCGGTTTCTTCTTAACTTGCTTTTATGCTGTGGAAAAAAGTCGTGGAAGAAAAGAAAACAATAGCACACACACACACACACAGCTTTAGTAGAAAGGCTTTAGCAATCGGCATCCACACAGAGCGGAGGAATGATTGTGTTGTTGATTCGCTAATCAAAAAACCATGAACTCCTGGTCTCGCGCACGAATAATTCCGTTCGTGAACCATGATGCTAACCATTTCCCAGGGTTGGCTGGATGGTATGGGGGGGGGGGGGGGGGGGGAGAGAGAGAGGAGGGGTGAAACTATTTTCTTCAATTTCATTTCCATCCATACTCAAGCCAAAAACAGAATTCCAGCAGGAAAATGAAAAGCGAACAAATAAAAAATACATAAAATAGCGCGACGGAAATTGCTACTCGCGGATATGAAGCAGAGGGAAATAGTCATTTTCTTTCGCGATCGTTGGCCGACCGGCATAGAATTGGGTTAACGATTGGGTCGGAAGCGGACGGAGAGAAGGTTAAAACATAATCAACGTTTCATTTTGTGTCACATAAATTCGGCTACATTTGGCCAACCATTACATTCCGATTAGCGAACTATGTTAAGTTGATTGAAAGTTGAGTTGGGTTCATTTGTTATAAATGGGGGAAAAAATTTCTTTTGAAAAGGTGATTGGGAAGTTTTCGAAGAAATCAAACAGTGTCATCCGATATGTATTAAGTTCGTTTGCTCGCATAACATGTTGTACGATGGCACTAAAATGGCCCAAAAAATAAAGCTTCAATGGTCCTTAATCATCACCCCAAAAAGCCCTTCCTTTGAGCGACCACAACAATAGCACTGGAAATATTATCCACCCTACTTAATGCGCACTCCATTCGAGCCTATCGGGCTGCATTAATCGAGTTTCGTGTGATTGGATCCACGCTTATAAAAATACAGCCACACACATATTTAATCGCACACATACCCCCGCCCGTTAAAACCGCCACTTACCGTAGGCAATGTTAAAAGGGAAAATTTAATACCATTTCATGGAAAACCCGCTTCACCGCCCGAACACCGGTACATAAAATTAAACTTCTCGCAAACAAGAAAGCCCACGCTGCTAATAATCGCGCACCAGCGCTACCAAACAACTGCGTATGCGAACCATGACGACATACGACCACGACCGGAGGAGAACCGGATCGGAATGTTGAGGTTGCCCGTCCCGCGGGCCATGGGTGGCAGTGGCCGCCGCAACGCCTGATACAAAATAATGGAAAATTCCCAAGAGTTGGCCGGTTTGGATGGAACACGACACGCGCACTAAATCTCGCATAACAAAAGCTTTCCCCACAAAGAAAGGCTTTCCACCGGAGTGCGGAATTAAAATATGTGTTGGACGAACAGTTTGTTGTTGCTGCTGTTGCTTCCCTCCATTTATTATGCGTTTTCGTTTCACTTGTGCGCATTATTTTTTTGTTTTGCATTGTTTTCGCTTTTTAATACTTGCAAAACGTTTTACACTGGCCGTAAAACCTACGGCGCAAGGACATCCGGCGTGAGGGTTGGTGGTGCAGCGAAGGTTAGGATTGAGAGGCTAGGCCAAGAAGCAGGCAGCATTTATTTATGTGCGTCTTGGCATCCTGTTGCTGTAAATCTTTCACGCTAAACTTGCGACCAGCTTTTAATTAGATCGACTACACCGTACACCTGTGTCTGTGTTTGCAATTTAAACGAGGGACGCCACGAAACGTCCCGTACGTTACAGCCCATGGTACACACATTAGCACCACCGTAGCAATGGGCATCTTTTTATTTTTTATTGTTTTGCTCGCAAATTATGGTATGCAAATGATTGTAGTTCGGAAATTTTATTACCCCTCGACGGGTCGTCGGAGTGGGCTTTCGTTTGTTCTCAAGACCTTCCCCCCCTCCCCCATGATTCCATCACCCACCTTATATTTGATTGCAAAGGAATAAGTTTAATTTTCTTCACTCCTCACGGGGTTTTGCACCACAAGCGTAACAAAGGAACGTGTAATAAATGTGCAAAACTTCCTTGGTAAGCGTCTGCTGTACCTTCCATTAAAGCGATTAAAGGTAGCAGAAAATTAGTAGCACTTTCATCTCGCGATTGGACGGGTGCCAAAGCGAGAAGCACGGAATAATGATGACGAAGAGGAAAAAGAAATAAATACATGATAAGATTAAGCACCGAGGGAGACCACGGACAAGAAAAATAATCCCATTACCTGGTCCATCTTAAGGTCAATGAATTATTCAGCAGGATTTTGGAAATAGAAATGAATTTCGTTCCGGCTAGGGAAACCCCCACTGGTGTCGGGGGTGACCACATTTCGTTCTTAAGCTGCTGGTTTGCTTCTAGGAATGTATAACCACCTCCCCTCTCCTCCACCAACCTCCTACCTGCTCCTCAAATAAAACCAGGGAAAACCCCCACTCCGTTAGCATAGGAATCATCTGCTGGAGGGATGAATTTAGTGCGACATACACAAACACACTTTATGCTTCATGGCACAATTTGTGCGCCACGCGTGTCGAGAATCATTCGGTTGCGGTTTGCGTTGGTGTTAGTGTGTACGAAATGTCCTCGTGTCCTCGACCTTCGCTGAGCGATTGGAAGCTTTTGGGCTGAAACCAACGGGGCCAGAAAAAAATGTAACAAATGTCCCATATTTCTGTGCCCATTCAATTCCCATTCATTCGTCATATTTGGGCGATTTGGTACTTTTGCTTCGTGCCGAAACAGCAATATTCTGATAAGGTGGTGTGGTGAATGTTTGAGGTTTTTTTCGCATAGAGTCCGAAGGAATATCTGCCAAGAAAGAGAGTGAGTGTTATGATGCAAAAGAGGGGATGCTTTTGGGGACAGTTAGCGAAAGGTTTTTTTTTTGTTAGAAGAGGCACCCACTAATCGGGGCTACGTTCTCTCTGCCAGTTGGAAGGGAAGGTGCAGAAAAAGGATAGAAAATATGGTAGATCAGTTTAGGTTGACCTTGAAATGCAAAAAAAAAATCCTCATAGTTTCACAATTTGATTTATTAAAATGTTTTTCAACTTTAGCTTCTAAATGCTTATTATTTATGAGAAATTCCAGCACCAGCCAAATGTATTTCAAAATTAAACTATTTGCAGCCTAAATGTAGGCAAAACGCATAGCAAAATGACTGAACCAAACAAAAGCCATACTGAGGGTCATGTGGGTAGCCGCAATTTAGGCGTCACAACGTTCAAATCACAAATGAACCAAAGCGCCAGAAACTACCCTGGTACGATTTTATTGGCTTTCTGCTCACTGTATAATGTAACGCCGCACATTAAATAAAACATTCCCAGTATTAATTTCCATGCTAGTCCCATTTTGCCGGGTAAGCATTTGAACGCTTATTTCCGTTACCAATGGCGCGACAAGAATGTCGCATGCAAATGGAGGTGGAGTGCTGTAATTGTAACCGGTCATGACCGGCATTGCTTCCAGTGGAGTAATCGACCGCAATCGACCTCGCGCCGTGTGACGTAAATGGAGTGCTTTTCTTATGTGCTTTTATGTGGTCGCGGTGTACCGCTCGATGCTTCCGTTCCATTCGGTTCCGTGTGAGGCATGCGGCATGTCTCTCCAACCGAGGACACTCGAATCGGGTTCCGTTCGATGGGTGATAAAACAAAAATAACATCCACTCCCATCACATCACGTGCCCGATGTGCTTTGTGAATCGGGCAGCACGATTATTGCGCTTGAATGGAACGCGGTTTGCGTTTCCGCCCGCCAAATCACCATCACCGTCCGGCGTTGTCCTATCGCACCCGAAGGCACATCAGCATGACAGCGACCTTGAATCAAGCGAGCAAGGGTTCGGGTGATTTTCCGCGCACGCTGTCAAATTGGAATAGTTTTTCGGTGTTACCCGTGTTCGAATAGAACATTCTGGAACACCCACCGATTTTGCGGGGTGGAAACCCGCACACCCTCCCACAAGATACGGAAAACGGAAGGTGTCCTAAGGGGGTGGAGATCAGCATGATGATGATGATTGTGATAAAAATAATACCCACTGGCACAGTGAGTACATGCGCGCCACGTCCGATGGAGGCGCCTGTATGCGTTGTACTTGTTTCCCGTAACAGCTCAAACGCCGCACTCATTACGCGTACGGTTTCGTGTCATTTCGTAATATGGTACTGTCGCCTTTCACTGCCAACACACTTTGCTGTGTGGACGTAATTGGTTTGGCGTAATTGATTTGGCTTTCGTTTCCGCAACCAACTTCCGCAGCGGCAGTGGAAGACGTTGGATGGCGAGTCCTCATTGGTACATACCTTGGATTGTCTTGTGTTCTGCTAGGCCACAGTCGAGCTTTATAGATTAGGTTTTACGCTTAAGCACACAGTTAATGCCACTTCATTCGGCTTCAATGGAGCACAAAACCACCAACAACTAATTATCTATCTGCACTGATTCGTTCGTTCCGTTCGGCACCCGATATCGTTCTTATCTCGGGCGTAGATGGGTCAGTTTTCCAACGTTTTGGTGATGTGACGAATTGCTCCTTAAGTTTTCTCCTTTGCACACTTACAGATCAGCGTCCGAAATTCTGGCGTGGCGTGAAAATCAATCGACTGTTCACATGATGAATGTACCTTGCACGAAATCAATCGCACGCTGACCAAACGCTGTAGTTGCTATTGCTGTCGAAAACTGTCGCGGGATTCTTGGCCCTTGGTGCGTTTCTGGTGTGCATTGATGCGCATGCTCCTGGCAGTGCGAAAGCTTCGCTCGTGTCCCAAAACGTAAATGGAACAAAAAAAAATGTTCTACAACACGTATCCACGCTTTGAGCAAGAGCGCTTACGAGTTTTTGCTGGGTTGACGTTTGACGTTAAGGCTCCACTTGGAACGGGTTTTCCCTTTACTGAGTGCAAGAGTTTTGCTTGTTTTGGACCATTAGCGTGGGACACGTTTGTGAACTCTTTAGTGCGCAATAAGTGGTGAGAAATGTTTCATAAATTGTATGAGTGAGAATTTGATAAATACACAAAATTAGTATTGTTAACAAAATGCCGAAAAAACGAAAGAAGGGTTATGCAAACCACAAGCAAATTGGTAATTCTAGAAATTTCCTGCATTCTATGTAGTAGTGTATTTTCACACGCCTGATGATATGCAATATTTCAAAGCTTTTAAATAATCCGGCTTAGTTTTCATGAAACGGTTAAAACAGTTGGTTGTCACAATTATATTTGTTTAACTCGATGTTTTTATCTATTTGCCGTTTGCTCATTTTGTGATCTCCTGAAGGTATGCAATTTACACCTGATTTTTGGAACGTGTACGCCTAAACGTATGCAATGTATTAACGATTGTTGTTAGATCGATCTATATGACGTGGCTATAACGTTTGTAATCTATAGTTACTTACGAATTGACATAACTCAATGCTTGTTACGATTTACCGTTTAAGTTTTGTCTTGAGCGTGCACGCCTGAAGCTATGCAATGTAGTAAAGCAACACACTTGAGGATTTTAAATTTTGTTGGCTATAGTGGTCACAAAAACTGTAAAAATTCTTCTATGCAAACACAAATTTTCATGAAACAATACTGCAATTATTTACACCTTGAGTATGTGTTGATCTCAAAGGCCAATAAAAAGTTTAAATTCTACCAAAAGTTATAAATCATAAAAGATAGTTACTATTCATCCTGAAGTGCCACCTTGAGGAGCCCCAACCTGGCATTATAAAATGAGATTGAAATAAAAAGGTTTACGCCTACGTCCTGTATAATTTATTGGCGGTATTGCCGGCACAAAAGTAGTATCAAAGGGTCAGCAATATATTTCACTTGTCCGATACACTTGCTACCGATAATGGGATAGAAAGGATTACGCATCTTCGAAGAGAACGTTGTCCAAAACCAATTCCACCGTTAGCTTCCCGCTCACGAAAACTGGCGTCGTAACTTTTTTCAAAAACATCCAAACACGTTTTCGTGACATCTGTCAGCTGCAGGCAAGTAACTCGCAGTAACCACCGAAAATATCCCAATCCATCAACCGAGCGTAGATGATGCTCACGTACAAACAGAGTCCTTTTCCGCCCGGCTCCATGTCCTTTCCGGTTTTCCCCCATCCCAGCAGTCTCGTTAGCAACGCATGCGATCTGAGAGCGTGCTAGGATGGGAGAGCCCTGGAGAGTAAAAGCTCACCATGAAAGCTTTCCACCTTTGACATGGCGCTTCCGAGAGAGCACTCGAGAGCTTATCGTGTGTTCATTACCATCATATTTGCACTCTCAATCAGCACTTCTTGCAGCCGTCCCATCACCTCCGTTCCTTCCCAACCCAACCCCGTTCGGTCACCCAGTACCGAGACCTGTCGCTTTCGGCAGCGGAGATTATGCTCAGTACGAAAACGTTTTTCTAGCGCGCACTCACTGTGCAGCCTCCCAGCGCCAGCATCCTTTCCACGCACAAACGCAAACACACGCGCGACCGACACGACGAGAGCACTCACGACGCTATCGGACGATCGAATGTCAAGCGCTCCGGACTCGGGCGCGCACAGCATCCGGCACCAGTTTCGGCTTGGTTGGCTCCGCTGCTGCTTTGAAATCGCAAGGACACGGGTCACGTCGTCGTCGTCGTCGTCGTCGTTGTTGCCTGCCTAGTTGGCTGGCGTATGCGGTTCCTGTCGAAGTGAACCGTTCGTCCGGTTTTTGGTCAACCCCGTCATTTGTTGACAGCTTTCCAATTGCTCAGCCTTCGTGCACTAGCGCGCTGTCTCCTTCGGTACTCTACCACTTCCCGTGTGTTCCGTGCCTGTTTTGAGTGTGTGTGTGCGTGTACGTGTGGCTGTGTGTGACCTTCGAGTGAGCGGAGTACGAGCGAGTGAGTGCGTGTCGTGTGATTTGTTGAAAAATCTTCTTGACTTGAGAAGCTTGAAGATCCGTGTACCAGAACGTCCATAGTGAAGCGTGCCGTGCCGTGAAAGGAATCCATCCGTTACGCGTGGAAAAGTTCGTGCGAAGAGTACGAGTTTTGGTGCGAAGTACGGGAAAATATATCTGCATCGAGCGTGATATCAGTGCGGGGTGTTTGTGCGGTACCGTAACAGTTGGCGGGTGGCAAAGCGGACGAAGGATAGCGCAAACACAATTTTCGAAAGGAATCGGAATCATCCAGCAAAAGGATCACCTTCCCGGGAGCAAAAGGTCCATTTCCGGTACGGTTTCCATTGTCGACGGTAACTAAACCCACAGACACACACGCAAACGCTTCAACAGTATTTTCAACGTCACTTTTGGATGTTTCGCTTCCAATCTGCTTTATCTTGACGCTTGATGAAAGCTGACTGACGGATGATATCAATGAACGGGCCTCGTTACAGCGCGATATCCGTCACGTGGGCCAATTTCGCCACGGCAACACGAGTTGAGGCTCATTCTAACCTCCTAACGGAAGTTTAATTGCCTCGCCACTCCACACCCAAGGTTCCTCGCGTCGGTTCCATTTCGTTGAGTTTTAAGTATTGGAACGTATCCTTTGCAAACTACAAAGGCAAAAGAAAAATAAAAAATGTCTTTTTTCTTCCCAATAAAATACGGATTTATTGTCCACGGGACGGGGTAAAAAAGAAGAAGCACTCACTGCTTTTGTGTAGCATGTTCGCCTCCGGGCGGCATTCGGTTCCGCAAGCATACGCACTCGGTAAAGGAGCTTCCACGATGGTACGTGTAGGAATGCAAGGCGCAATCGAGCTGCCAAGGATGCTCGACGGAATGGAACCCCGTTATGTGTTGTAAATAACGTATCGATCTGCAACGTTCCCCGGTTCGCTGCCTGTCGACACCCTTTGCCGAGGGCCCAGGACAGTGGCTAAAGAAGCTCAATCCTTAAGGACTCGATCCTTCCCTCTGAAAGGGGGACTCCATCTATCCGGGCGCCAGTATCCAGGCATATGAGTGTGTGTGTGTGTGTGTGTGTGTGTGTGTGTGTGTGTGTGTGTGTTTGTGTGCGTACCTCTTCACCCTACCTCGCCTGTCGAACCCCATGAAGGCAGTTGCTCCAAGTAGCCTATCGCAACAAAACCAACTCCCGATGAGTGACGGTCGTCAGCGAATGGGAATGAGCGAGCCAGTTCCGTTGGGCTTTGTAGGCGAGCGAGTGAGCTAGTGGGACGCACAGCGCAAAACCCGGACGGGCAGAGGGCAGTCCAGGACCTAGGACGATGTTGAAATGTTTGTTGTACGCTGACGGGCACGGGAAGCAAGGAGACACAACAAAGATGAAATTGCGAATTATTTTCATTAGGATCACTTTCCCGTCCCGTGGCATATAACGCCGGAAATGAAGTGTTAATCTTCAACCGAGATGGCCACAGCACGATAGTCAAAACAAAACCCCGAGATGCTCGGGCTGGCGGGTGGCGTAGAAAAAAGGCATCCCCCACCCGTTCACCGAAATTAACACATTCGCGATAGAGTCGTGGCCGTGCATGGAATTGGTTGCAGTAGCAGATAGGATAAGCTGGTGAGCTTTGCGGGAAAGCGAGAAAACAAAACACCAAAAAAAAAAAATTAAAGGCCCTCTTTCTATGTAAACAAAACGTTTCGCCGAGACGTCATCTCTGGTTGCCATCGGCGATTTGGGTCAGTTTCGGTAATTTTCCACCCCAAATCCGTGTGGGGTTCGTGGATCTGCTAAGCTGCAGCAGCTGTACCATGGCTCGGAACGGCGAAATTGCTTGTCCCACGGGCTTAGTCGCATAGGGATCTTGGCCTGTTTTTTTGTGTGTGGTTTGCTTTCGCACCCACTGCCCGAAGTCACTTTCATTTAATCTGGTTTAACGCGATTTTTCTTTCTCTCTCTCTCTCTCTTGCCGTTTCTTGAAGTTGTTGTGGGGTTTGGGTTGTCGACTGTCGAGAAGCGAGAAGTAGCGGCACAGAGCGCATACGGTTTGTTTGCTAAATTCGATTGGAAATCAGCTCGTGTCGAGTGTTTTTTTTCTCCTCTCTGAAGGGTGTGAGAATGGATTAAATCGTTCCAACCCTTCTGCAAGTTACGAGCGATACAAGGCTGTCTCGCCGGATACTCAGAAACGCATCACATTCAAACCCCGGGACCCACCGGTAGTCCTTATGAGGCGTGCCGATACATTCAATGACGGTAGGTTCAAGTGGTTCCAACTTTAGCTGCTTACACGCCTGATCCGTACGTGAGGTATTCCGAATAGTTTCGGAAAATTCATTCTAGGCAGCTAGTGTAGCATCATCTGCGGCACCTACCGGGATCGTACATCACGCAAAAAGGCACCCTTCAGAGCACCCTATTTTCTCGGAAGCGCCCATTAATTGTTTACCTTTTGCTCATTCTCACCAGCCGTACACTGGTTTTGGGGTATGGCCATGGGTATTTACTCCCAAGTGGCGAAACCCGGGGATTTCGGCCAGTTCCTCACTTCTGTGTACAATCCACGTCTCCACACATCCACATTCCACATGGGTTTTGCGGAGCACCAAGGTCTAGGTCTACCGTGAAAAGCTCGGGCTGGAGTTTGCGGGGGGGGGGATACGAACGGAAAGCCAAAAGCCAACGAGCTGGAACGAACATAAGAATAAAACGACAACCACCGAATCAAGTGTACCAAAACCGACTCATAAAAAGAGCAACAACGACACGGACCAACCCGAATGGCTCGGCTGTGCCTGCACCTCAAAAAATGAGAAAAAAAAGTAAAATATACACAAACATAACCAAACAAACTTGTGAGTCATTTGCGGATAAAAGAAAATGGGGAACCTCACAACACTATGCCCATCATTAATGAGATGGCCATCGTTTGGAAGGTGCTCCGCCAGGTGGATTGACATCCGGTGGGATCAAATCCATGGGAAAAATGGCCGGACCAGGCGTTGTGTTCTTGCGTTTTATTGAGGCTCACCCAACTCCCCAGCAAAAAAAAAGGAGTCACGACGATGGTTACACCGTTACGGCAGTAATGCGATATTTCGTATTCTGTGTCGGTTGGTTTGGGCCCCGGTCGAATATCGTTATCCTTAATATATATAGATATTTTTTCGACCGATGTCCGAAACTTTTCATTCCGCCTCGCGTCCCACACCTCCGCAGGATGTGTCTATTCGGACACACAGGTAATGCTCGGATGGAGGGAAATATCCTAACTTGAGGTCAAGCACTTTGTTGCGAAACATTTGAACAACAAGTAAAAGAAAAGCAAAAAAGGGAAAAAGGACATTAGTTTAGGTTCGATAGACTTCGTGTCCGAAGGTTGCCTTACGCCGGCGTGAGTTTGTCGGTCGTTCCGATCTATCTATCTAGCCATCGATATCTGTCGGTGACGGTCGATGTGTCATCCATCCAGCTCCATGGGCAATTTGAAGAGGATGAGTGCCGTAAGCGAACACGATAAGCGAAAAGAAATTGAGATGCTGTCCATGTTGTTTTGCCGACCTCTCTTTTAAATTTATCTTTTCCCGCCCCTCCTCTGCCCACTCTTTCCCTTTTTGTGGCTCCTTCCTCCTACTCGCCTCTCCACCTATCACCTATCCTACCCATTCCATCAAGATGATCATTATACCGAGCTTTATTGATGGAATTATTGTACAATTTCCGAAGCCGATATCGACTTGTCATTGCCATGTAACCTTGTCCTGGCGCCTTCCGTCCAGCGGCCATTGAAAGCGTTAAGCGTTTGCCTGAAAAACCGCCCCAGACGACGGTGTGATAAAAACGTGCTGTTGAGAAGCTACAGAACAAGAAAAAACAAAAAGGGATCCTAATGCAACTTATGGTGGTGAGCAATAGGGGCACACGTGCATGGTGAGAAGAAAATGGCCGATAAGTAAGTGTGAATGTGAGATTTGTGTACACCCTTCTCGGTGGACGTGAGCTTTTGACGTAGTGTACGCACCCAGTGTACTGCACGCAAGGCTACAACATGCACACACACACACGCGGGCGCTGTAAGTGTCCTGTGGCATTCCTCACGGCCATTAGAGGGTGGGCGCGTGTGTGTGTGTGGTTTTTTATTGTTTGCTATTTTAACTCCCTTTTCCCCATCCTTTTCACTCGCTCAACATCGCCCGCTCCACTCGATCGTGTACAAACGTCAAAGCCGCTATATGAAGCGCCATTGTGATGGCCACCACTCGGTACGTTCGCTATACACTCTGTTGCTGTCAGCGTCATCGCCTGCTGATCCGCTTAACCGTGCTCAAGCGGGATGCTGCAAAGCAAATGTGCGCTTTCGCCACGAAAGAGCGCGACAGCATCCAGAACGAGCGGGAGAGATAGCGTTTGTGCAAGAATGTTTGCACTTCGCTCTTTGCTTTTCCCTTTTTGTGTATGCGTTTTTGTTTGTGTGTGTCTGTGTGTGTGTCTGTAGCTGTGTGTTTTTTTGTTTCGTTCTGTGTGAGTTTTTTTTTGCTGTTGTTGTTTCCTTGCAACGCCTTCGGCTTCCTGCGCTTTTTTTTCCTCGTTGTTGTTGCCTCCATCGTCCTCGCACTGGCAAACCAAACGGAACTGAAGAACTCCTCTCCACTCAATTTGCCCGTGCACGCGCTCGTAGGAAATATTTGTGCCACGACAGGGGACGCGAACAGTGCCGCGGGTCGTGGCGTGCCGGGGCAGCCGTGGTGGCGTTGTTGGGTTTGCAATTTGCGAGACCGCCAAGAGTTGCTTCGTGGTTGATGCGCACGGACAAACGGTGGCCCAGAAATTCCCTCCGGCACATTTTTTGCGTCCGCCTTCACCACCCTTTTGCTTGCCCCGTACTGCAACCTACGCTACAACAACGATCCGGTCATGTCATCTATCTTCCCGTCAGCATCTAATCATCATTTTTCTTCTCATCCACTCGGTTACCAAACGGTGGAACGGATCCGCACGGCACTCCCGTATCCACTCTTACTCCCGCACGTAACCAACGCGCGGAAAAAAGAGGGTGAAGACTCCGTCCGCTTCCAGTGGGCGAGGGAAAGTGGAGTCAGAGTTGAGGTTATGTTTTATTTTTCACGACGACGTGCCTTCTTTACCGTTGGGTTCCATGATCGACGATGGACGCAAAACCCATGTAGCCCAAGCACTGGGAACCTTTCTGCGTGGACACGGTGGCGATAGGGCTATCGCCGTCATTCGCCTACCAGCGTGATGAAACATTGCGGCCACCAGCAAAGAAGGTGGCTACACAAAACCCCCAATAACACGCCGTGCTGGTGGTTCTACGAGGGTAGAAACGGGCCTGATTAGTGACACATCAGCATGTCATCGGGCAGGCAAGCGTTTCCGTGGGTTGGTGAAGAGGGGTAGGATAAGGGGAAGGGGAGTTGGGCGTAGGCAAGACACACTGGGACCAGTTACACAAAGCGAACATGACGCCGGAAGATGAATTTTCATTCAAGTGGTGGCCGGTTTTCAATTAGAACGATACCCGTGTTACTACCCGTCCCGTGTTGCTTGGGCTTTTCCCTTTTTGCGCTTTACATATGTTTCGCAATGAAGCTTGTTCGCTTACATTCAATCCGGACCATGTAAAACCACATGTTTGCACATCATCTTCATCCGTTCCGGCACCCTGCACCTTGGGTGCGCCCCACTCCTTCCAACGTTTAGATCGGTGGCGGGATGCATACGTGCACGTCACCTTGACATTTATCAAAACTGTCTACTATGATCGTTGCACCGTGATTGGGCCGCTTCACCCAGTTGGCTGTGCACGAGCACGTTGGGAGCACCTGAAGTGAATGAATTACGCAATTAGTTTACCCCGGACTGGCACGGCCGATACCGTCGTACGGGGTGAGATTTGGTACAGTCACTGAGCACGTTTCGCTTGTCTTCTTAATATATTCTCGTATTAAGTTTTTAGCAAGACCAAGTTTGTTGTTGAAAAAGTGTTCTATTCGTTGCAAAAATGCTGCATGTATAATAATCGCTATATTTTAGATTTGCATAAAAACCGCCTACAGTTATGCAATCCACATGACAGCTTGAGTTTTTTTATGATACAACTGTCTTTTTTTGTCGATATGAACAAAAAGAATCTTCATTAATCATACAGCTCCCGCTTATCTGATCCATTGTCCTAACATATTTCCAGCAGACTGGCAGCACAGTCAGTAGAAACACGTTGCTCCATTCTGCCTGGGTGACCTTCTTGAACATTCTGTAATGTTTATTATTTTTAACATTGTAAGCCGGGCGATTTGCTCTACACGTCATGGTTCCCTAGAGCGAATCGCACTTGTCTTGAAGGAGGGTTAGAAACTTTTCCAACGGGTCCATTCCCTTGCCGTGGTTCGCTGCGTCGCCCATCCACACTTCAAACCGTACACATGCAGCGCGACAAATCCCTGTGGAGAGTTGTATCATCAACAGCCAAGGGAACACCGTTGATCATCTCTCAGTAGCTTGCTTCCGTGTGATTAAACTGTAATTTAGCGTTTAAGATTTAAGTGCCGGTGTGATTGTGCGTGTATGTGTGCTCGCGCGTTATTTTTCACTCATCTCGCTATTTCTGGTATCTTCTTGGTGCCACGTTGATCCACTTGCAGACGGTGTTTATGAGGGTGGACACATGTGTTCGTGTGTATGTGTGTGTGAGTGTAGAGTGAATAAAATAAAACAGCGAAAAACCACTTCTGCACACCAGAAAAAGGATCAACTTTCAACGATGTGAAGGACGCGTTCTTGCGTGATAGAATAAGCAGGCGTGTAGGAAAACGTTAAACAACCACGCATAAACGCGTACACAGAGCCATCGAAGAAAAACGGAAAACAAAAATAATACGTATTATAGAGGAAAGGAAAAAAATACACACACAAACACACCAACATTTTTCGCTTTTCCATTGCGCTTTAGGGAACGCGATAGACAGACATGACACACGACGGTTAGCAAGGAGGGTTTTATTTTATTCGTTACAACAAAATTCAACCCCTCCTGCTGGTATTCGTTTCCCACGTCTCTCTCTCTCTCTCTATCTCTCTCTGTTTCGCTCTCGCAGGCACTCACGTTCCCTTCGTGAAGCTTCTACGCCCCATCCATCTCGTTTGTGCTTCCCTTAATCCACCCCGAACAAATCACGCCTTTGCCAACCCCGTAAGAGCCGTTTGCAATTTTCTGCCACTTTCCATCGTCGTCTGTGGTGTGAGCCGATCGAGCGGTTGATAGGAGTGTGTTGGGATGGGGGGGGGGGGGGGGGGGGGGAGATCTTCGACCAACGCCCCGTTTACCGTATCAACTTATACCCGGCATTTTCCTCCAGCTCTGCACTTCCAGCCAATGTGCTTACGCATTTTGCACGATTCATTTGCATAAAAGCGTCCCCAGGAAAACCAAAAAGACGTTCACCACCCTGCTGTTCCCGTCCCATTTCGGAGGGTAGCTCATCTGCTCCATTCCCCTTTATCTCCTTCCCTTCCCTTTTATCCCTCCCGCATAACAGCTCTTTCTGTAACTCAACGGTTGCGTTCCGGTTGTCACACAGCGTGGGAAAACCGTGTGGCGAACAACCGACCAGGCGTCTCCATCGTCCACGTGGCGTGGGGCTATGCCTGCCTTAGATAATAAATGTGCAGCGCTAATGAAAAGCAACGGTGGCGCACAGCAGTGTGGGAAAAAGCCAATGGAACGCTACGGTTGTCGCGTTGCTGCTCAGCAGGCATCACGGTAACAGCTGCCGTGACTTTACCACTGCTTGGACGGACTTTCGGCAGTAGTGGTTGTCGTGTTTGCCCGGTCTGCTGCCCTCCTGCCCGGCCGGTACACCAGTCGCTATGCTATCGTGTTGTTTTGTTTAAAATACAAGCGAAACAATAACAGAAATAAAAACCAAGCCTCGAAAATGTTCACTTCGCACACGAATCATTGTTTATTATTTATTCACGTTCAAAAAGAGAGCCATCTAGCCAACCACCTAGGATCCTGTTCCTGTATTGCTCTAGTTTAGTTCTAGTGGGCCATTATTTGCCACTGTCGGGTTTTTTTTTCTTATTCCTGTACCACATCCCCGTCACAGTGCGTTCCCCTTTGCATATATTTCGTTCTCATTTACACACCGTGTGCTGTTTTTTATTACCCATTTGTTTGCCGTTGTCTTCCTGGTGACTCTTTGCCTTGGTTGTACACCTTCCTGGTGCTATCAATTTCGGCCCGGATGATAATAGACGATTGTTTTTCCAGTCGCTTTCCACTCTAGGGAGAGGAGATTTTGAATAATTACTATTTATTTTTCCATTTCCATGCAAATGTGCCTGCTCTGGGGCGGTGTCCAATTGCTGGCACGCTTCGTCTCCTTCTCGGGAGGGTTGTCGTAATTGAAACCGGAGCACGATGAGATGCAATCGAGCCACGATAATTCGCAGCAGCTCACAAGAGTCCCCAAGCCATGGAGCTTAACGGTTTTTTTCCTCTCCGTCTCAAGCAACAGCGGGACGCTTTTATGCTTCGGAAGCCTTGTTGATTAGCGTAAGTGATGGATTGTGACGCGCCGTGATCATTTCCTCTTTGATGAGCAGGCAGCGTTCTCGTTTCGGTTTAATTGGTTCATTTGTAATCGTATGATTACGTTTCGATAAAGCAAAATAGACGTATAATGTATCGCATTACACGCATTACAGGCAGATCTGGGTTGGATTTGGAACGCTGATTATAATGTGACAAATGCTGTCATAAAATCATGTTGCCAGCGTCAAACACAACGTTGTTTGATGTAGATCCAAGTCCATTGATGCTGTTCCCACACTTCAAATACCTTTTTTCGTTGCCTTTCTGTGAAATCATATTACATGAAGTACCAGAAGTTAACGATGGCGTAGGTAGATACAGATTAAATTATGTTTTTTTATAGCGGTTTCTTTCTTTGAGTTCAAACATATTCAGCACAAAATTAGCATATGCATTAAAAAACATGGACTGAAATAGAATGGTGATGACGAAAACAGGCAATGAAGCTGTGTTGAATAATATGTTTAGTAAGCCTTTGGTAAGGGGCGGTTTGATGTTGTATTGATAGCAGTGTCGATCTTCACACGACAGGACTGTTCCAACATCCCACCTGCACCAATCCTCCGTACACAGGACTCACTGTCCGGCTACGGGTAAATTAAGTCAAATATAACCAGAAAGGGCAAACCTTGAACCCTTGAGGTTTTCCAACCGATAAAGAAGATGAAACCTTTAGTTAAAAATGCATTAAAGTCCTACTGGACGGTCATACTCCAACAGGGAAAAACATTAGCTAACGCTACCCCAAACAAATTATTAGCAATTGTTTTAGCTTTTTCGTGGCCTTATCGATGAACTGTCTCTCCAAGCTGGTCGCAAAACTATTGAAAAAAAAAATTCGTTTGAAATTTGTTCTAAAAATATCTGAGCCCCTTTGGTGATCTTTGATATAACATGATCCTTAATCATTCGAAAAAAAGTGTCATCATAATCATCACCTGTAGCTAAGCTTTCCTTCGAGGATATAGCCTCGATATAGGTCAGATGCGACTGATCGCGACTGACTCTTTCACAAAACAAAGCCCAACCTGTCCATGTACTTCTTCACAAAAATTATCATATGCATATCGCATGCAAGTAGGGGAACAGAACGGTCGATACGCGAACACAAACCAGATGCTTCGTGGATCCTGAGTCCTTAGCAGCGCAAATAATTAGAAATAAAATCTGTCTCTTATTTCTTGTTCACGAAACCTGTCAGGTGAATCCCAAAATCCTCATCGCTTCTCATTTTTCCAAAGCCGTTTGAACTTTCAGAGAGAACGAAGAAATCGCTTTTGCGAAGGTCGATCTTCATCTTTAGATTCTGCTGTACTTTATGGTAATGAACTGGTAATATGGTAAAGAACTTTTATTTATCACTTTGGCCTTATTCCAGCTGGGGAAAAATATGATACTTCCCACATCGGCTTTGTTTGGCCGATACGAAAGCCCATCATGTAAAACTTCTTCGCTGGAAGGTAACGCCTACAGTTTAAACAAAGTTTCGAAAGCAATTGCCCGACTGTTTTCGTGGTAGCTATAACAAATCAACTAATATGGTTGAGGCTTATTTAAATTCCTAAATTTAAATGCATTTTTGAGCAGAATAGATGATGCTGATGTTTCATTCTGATGATTCATTGCTTCTCAAAAATTCATGAATAACCGAATCTTTAAAAGTACTAATGACTTTGCAAAACTAATTGCAAAAGATTCATACAGAAACGTCTTTCTAAAAGATTCATTGGACACAACACTAATCTACATATCTTCGATGATTTTTTTTCCAAGAAGTAAACTACTTGTTGCTGGGTCTGTGGAACCACCGAAAAATCCAAATATGTGTAACTGGTACGGTGAAAGCGAGTGAAGACAATTTTACTGCATTCAAAACAAATGTAATTCTACCGTACTTGCTCAGACGAACATCTGGAGAGATATTACACCGATAATTACTGTTATAATTCTTGCAAACATTCAAGCAACGCTGTCAGTAGAAATCATACGCATCAAATGCTTAACGAGAGACAACAGAGTTTAAATTGAATTGTAAATCCACCACACTTGTAAAACCAACACCGAAAATCATCATTAAAAATGTTTTAACGATTGTTTACAAAAGACAATCCATTCGGCAGTGGCTGAGTTACACCGTAAACCCTTAAACAGGATGGCTTCATTCCATTCCGGTGAGCGGAAACCCGGGATCTTCATTCTACGCTGCTAGCTAGCATTACCGAACTAAGCGTACACGCTGTGGTCGATTTTGTCCCGCTCTGTATACAATCGGGTACCATACGCTGTGCGTACGTTATACCCGAACGTTTAATTGTTTCGTTCCGGGCGAAACGGTTCCGTTCTTTTCCAGCAGCAAACAACGTCTCGTGCTGCAATATTTTGCTGCAGCAATATGTTCGCTTTGCTTTGTTGCCGAACCGTATGCCAAGTTTTCCGTGGCCAATGGGAGTTTGCTCGTAGCGTGGAGCGGGCAAAAGCAAACACCCAAATACGGATAAGCGCTAAACGGATTTTCTTCCTATCGAGTCGCAATATCGTGTCGTACGAGTTTGGTGCCCCGGCGGTGCCGGTTACCGATTGAATCGGACCGAATAGCACCGGGCGTTTTTTGGGGCCCCGGGTACGATGGCGAAAATCCCGGTAACACAAACCGAGCACCGAACACTTTCCGACCGCACAAGTATTCCGTGTGTTTGTGTTATGTTTTGTGTGTTGTTTTTTTATGTTTTCTACTTTGCTTTTTCGCCAGGTGTGCAGCACCCCGAACTGTGTGTACTCCATTTTTGGAGTGACAAGTGATGTTCTATTCTCTGCCTGCGTTGTTTCACTGTTTATGCTTTAAAAAAGGATGTTGCCGTGCTTTGGGTTTTTTCGCTGTGACCTCCCCTTGGTGTGGAAACACAACATTTTCCATCCCCTTGCGAATAAGCCAAAACATTACGTATGTCATTTATTCGTCCACCACCCGCCCTGCTCCCTGTACCTTGCGCTCAACCATGTTAAACCTTACGTCAAAATCGTGCCGCTTCAAAGTTGAGCAGCATATTTGACAGTGTCAAGAGTAGATTGGCTGAAAACTTTTCGCTCCCCAAAAATAATAATCAACAGCTTTATGAATGCTTTACCTGATTACTTAGCAGCAGGGAAGAGACCGTACCGTTTTAAAGATGGGAACACTTACGCAAAACCTCACCGTCTCTGCTTTAAGGGCAGAGGTCGCGAACTGAACCAAACAGCCAGGTCGGTTCACTTAATGGCCACTTGCACTAAATCGTGTGCTCATAATTCACTTGTGCCTAATTTTTTGTTGCTTCCATTTTCTCTTCATTCAACTTTAAACATTGCGCGCGACCGACGCCAATCAACCCAAGATGGACCCTGTGCGGATTCCTAAGCATAAATGTTTCCACTGTGTCAAAAAAAAAAAACTGCAGGTGGTAAACGGTGAACGAAACGAATAGCCAACAAAGGAATTGAATTAAATTTCCACTTATCACCGAGGTCACCCCGGGGTGGATCACCGGGCGGCTCCATTAGCCTTGGAAGGTGTGGGGAAAGCAATGATGCCCGATGCTGGCCACACGGGTTGGAAAGGAGCCGAAGGGAAATTTAAATCCCATTCCCAATCTACACTCGAAGTGTGGATGTGTGTGTGTGTTTGTGGTGAATTTCGAGGAAATAGGAAGGCAAACATTCGAGCTTTACCTGTCCGGGGTTTTTTCGGTGACGCTTTTCTTGCCCTTTTTGTTAAGTTTAAACCCGCATTCGATTCCGTTTCCTTGCACCTTGCTGAAGATGTTCTTATCGCGCGTATTTCTTTTTTGTTGTCGTTATTGAAGTTGATATTTGTGTTTTATTTCACCTTTTTCCCTCCCATTTTCTTGATTGTCTTTTACGAGTGGATTGGGAGGTGTTCAGTCTTCGACGTGTTGGTCTTGTTCGTTGTATACTTGTGTTTCCTTGGTACGTGAGAGTGTGTTATTGTAGGAGTATTTTTTGCTGTTATCAGACATGCTACCATCGTACGGTGGCACATTTAGCGAATGTTGTAGTATGATGGGTTAGAATTAGTATAATAAAACCATGGAGCCAATCAAACCTTTAAATATTTTTTGTACGCTTTTTGACGTTAGAAAGCTGATATACTGCTCATGTATACATCGATGATGCCCCATGCAAATGAAAGACACATTGATTTCCTAATTAGAGTTACAATCAGTGGTCCGACATATGTTAAAACAAAACACCCAACCAGACATAACTACGAAAAACTATTTAATTTACCCACAAATAGCTCTTGATTGAACAAGTAATGCAAGGGTAAATTAACGGTAAATTAGCAGTTGTTAATTTACCAATACATGCGATTTGATACGTTGCCATTGGTAATTATGTTACGGTAAAAATGTCATTGGTGTAATTTAAAGGAAATCCTTTTACTGTGCATACGTCACGCTTATCGTGAGGAATGAAGAAATGGAACCGTGAGAAATAAATGAGGAAAAACGTATTAAAGCCACGAAGCCAAAGCTTAGTCATAAGATTTGAGCTTCATTACTTGATGTAACATCGATGCAATCGATGTGCAGTAGGACTGTCAATAACTGGGCGCCTCCATTGCACGTGGGAGAGTTGGAATTTAACGATTACTGGGCGCCTCCATTACATGAAGAATGCCCTCAAGAATCGCCTTGAATACCTGAGTGGAATTTTGTTGTAAATTACTTCAGATAAGAAATTAAAAATCAATAACACTTTTCATTGTTTGAAAATGAAATGTTTACAGATTTTAACACTCAGATTTTCATTTCATTTCAGAATTCAAAACACAAATACAGTATGTTATACATTTGTAATATAATCCATCAGTACCTTAACAAAAAACACTTTCTCAGTTTTGTTCTTTATTGTTATTATAGGTTTTGGGTATTTCACTTAAAATTATGATGAGTAGTAATTTCGCTTCAAAAGCTGAAAAACATGTCAACTCACCATCTTTGCAAATCGCACACTGTGCGTCAGTATTGGTGACCCGGTTCCAATCGTCTAGTGAGCGGGAAGAAAAAGCCCTGTCGACTTTTCGTCCTACTTCCGTGCTCAATTTTTCTTTCTCTCCCAGCCTGCTGAAGCAGACACAGTGTGGAGTCCCATTTGCCCCAAAGGTATGCACAGATATTTCTTCTCCGTTTGTTTCGTTTTGCTGTTTTATCATTACCGAGGCTTACCGAGCGTTCCGAAGCGTTACAAGGCGATTGTATTTCTGTTTTTGTTGTGTTTTGTTGTCTTCTTACCGTATACCATGCTTTACTACAGTAAAAAGATAAAAGAAGGTACAACGAACCGGGCGGGATTTGTTCGTCGTGTGTTGTTTTCCTTCCCTCCGGTCCAGCAAAACGAAGGAACTGGTCTTAGCCGCTAGGGAGGTTAGAGTTCAGAGATTCGTACCAGTAGCATTTTGAGGAAAGGTTTTCGGTACCGAGGAGAAAACATCGGAGCAGCACCGAGAGAAGCTGAATTTGATGGGAAATCGTAATCATGAACGTATTTTCCCAGCTGCAGAGAGTGTAGCAAATGGTAAAACGGTGGAACATAACAACGCGGTTGGGAACGTGTTCTGGCGGGTAAGTGACAATCATGCTTCGTTGTCCTGCTTTCTCCATTACGAACACGGTAAAAGCGAGCGCTCGCTCGTTGGTGGTCTACAAAGCGGTCCCTGCTTAATGAATACAGCTGCTCTCAGCTGACTGGTCGGAAACACTCAGGGCAGGTTGCGTTTGCGAACGAATGTTGCTGAATGACAAAAGTTACTGGGGAACTATAATGAAATCAAAGTTTGCTCCTCCAATGTGGCAGACCAGACGAACGGGGGAAGGCGCCCCATGTAGAGGCGAGACCGCACCAAAAGGGAAAACCCCAGTGCGCGAGCAATCTGGGTGCCTGGGTAAGTGCTTTGCATGAGCAAATTTGACCAGAGCGGAACACAATGAAACTTTTCAACGCCCTTCATTGTTTTTTTCTGCTTCTTTCTTCGCTCTGCTATATATTTGCACTTTGGCCTTGCCCCGAACGGTGGTGTAATGCTAGAAAACCGTAGGGCTAGGGGTACACGACACGATGAACCTCCAAAAAATATGAAAACCCGAAACCGAGCCAGCACACCCGGAGTCCGGGTCCAGCAATTTCTGGCCGAGTTTACATGCATGGCATAACTTTTGGCGTGTACACGAATTGAATTTAATGGACTTTGGTCTTCCCGCCTCTGCGATCGTGCATCCATTTTTCGGGAGAATGAGTTGTGGCCAGTGTTAGCTTTTTGGAGAAATTAAAAGTCAATTTTTCGATGTTTTATGCATGTGGGGTGGGGATTTGAAAATGTCGGCAAATGTTGAGAGAGCAGCAGCCCATTGCCATGCGTCATTTTTGACCTTATGACAGGCATAGATGGTCCTTGATGGACCCCACCGCGGTACTGGTTGTGAAATTAATTAACACGGCTGTGTATACTTTACAGGTACGAGAGGGGCGCTGGAACGCTGTCGAACTAATTATGACTTCATTATGGACTTTTATAATTGACCACGTGCACGGCAAAAAGACGACTCGGCTGGCTATCGTAATCGGATGCTATGTTAATGGAAGAAATGATAGGATAACAAATTTGATTATCGATGAAGAAAAAAAAAATTTAATTTGTGCTGCCGATCAATCACACACGAGCGTGCGCACACAAACATACATTACCAGCAGACCTTAAACGGTTCCCTAATGTTGGTTTTTAATTAAAAAGTATAACACCATGCATTGATGCATGAATGAGCGTTGCAATTTCAGCCGTTTTAAATATTCCGCGACGATGGTATGGTACTGATTGAAATGAACATCGACAAGATATGCTTTATTTAATGGCATGGTTAATAAATTGATGGGGAGATGCACCGATAGATTTACATTAAAATTGAGCTACAAAACCTTAAATTAAATTGACGGGCCCCAAAACAATGGTGTAGTGGTAAAATTTGTATACATAGGCCCCCTCTCCTTATGCTAGCGGGTGCCCCGAAAGGTACGACAAGACAAGAGGCCCCTGGCGAAATTTCCCCGCAATCGCTCTCACGGGTTTGATAGTATGCAATGCAATAGTGATGGGCAAATTTATTCCACGCTGCAGGTGTCACCTCTTGAAACATGCTCTCCTGGTTTCGGAAATCTGAAAACAATTGTGTGCGCGGCAGCGGCGGATCAAACGGTAGGCGGAGTAGGCGGTGGTCTAGGGCCCCAACAAATGTGTGCCGACTGTGCGATTTTTGAAAATTATACAACAGAGTTAATTTATAGCAAAAAAAATTAATTTAAAAGGTAAAAAATGATCAAAATTATCTTCCTTGGTTATTTAAAACATTTGTTTCTATGTGATAAATTAAATGCAGAGAAGAATATCGACTTTGTGACTTTAAAGTATAAACGAAATTGCACCAGGATTTCCGAATGTATAGCACCAGGAGAGCATCCAAGGAAGAGGTAGCACCTAGTACAGCAATTTTGGTCGAAAACCGCCGAAAGGTATGCAATATTTAAACACTGACTTTCCCGTTGGTGGAGAAAAATTTCTTCGAAAGCTACCAGTTTCCGAATGTATAGTACCAGGAGAGCATCCACGGAAGAGGTAGCTCCTGGTACTGCGCCGTAAGGTATGCAATGTTTATACGCTAACTTTGTAACTAACTGGTGCAATTACATTTATTCTTTCAAGTCGCAGAGTCGATATTCTTCTCTACATTTAATTGATCTAACCGTGCAAATAGACATGCAGCTATTTTTCTTAGAGCAAAATTTCGCAAAATAGCTCAATTTTGCAAAAAAAAAAAACCCACATCTAATTTCGAGACAAATTTGAGCCTACTGAGGCTGTCAAATCATTACATTGTTACATTGTGTTTCTTACGAAAATTTGTATATAGAGAAGACTAGCTTAATGGCCCGGTTACAGGGCTACGCAACAGAACTGTGAGGTGTACGCAAGGGAGTTTTCTTTTCGAGACTTTGCTGGTGTTGTTAAATCATGTTTGTAGTACACCTCCCTAGCACTGTTATTAGCCGTAGCAATTCAGTTTTCAAATGCTAAAAGCTATGCAAACTTGATTTGAGTTCCGTACAGCCGGTTATTATTATTAAACCGTATAAACGTATAAAATTAATTTAACGAAAATGAAGCGCCAAATGACAATCATATGGTGAAATACCCGGACGTAACAAAAACGTTTCAAAATTTGATCTAAGATCAGTCACAAAAGTAGTTTTTTTGATTTTATTTTGGTATATACAACCAGAACGTGGATCTACTCAAGGGGTTTCGAATTGTTTAATGTTTTATGTTAACATTGTTTACTAGCTTTGTTCATGTATATCTTTGGCATATGAATATCGTGAACATGTAACGCACTGTATTATTGCATTCCTTAATTCAAATTAGTAAACGAAGCTGCGCGGTTGAGCTCAAACTCCGATAGTCTTTGACAGAGGTCTGACATTCCATAAAAAAGGCTGGAGTTAAGCTTAGCATCTGGTGACGCTGTCTGTTGCTGCTAATTTCCGCTCAATTTAGCTGTTCACCACCAAACGATATTTCAACTTGACAATGGGATGCTGTTGTAATTTTGCACGATGAGAACCAGGCGAATTGTCGATGCGAACCTAAGGGGCATCTCAGCACATTGTTGTACGTCTACCTGTACGCTACGAGCTGTTTAATGACTACACCACTATGCTTGCCGTGTTAAAGTAGCCAGACCACAATCATGTCATTAAAACCACACCAAACGGGCCAGTCCGTAAAGCCGCTTTAGACTGCATTGGTAGAGGCGTAGTACGGTATGTATTTATTAAGATGAAATCTTGGGGTTTGAAGCGGCCGTCAGAAAGGTCAGATTAAATGCTTTGACAATTGTAGGTGTTCAACTTCAAAGGGTTTTGATGACTCCAGGTACCGTGAGATTTACTTTGCTGACTGAAAGATGTCGTAGAATTGCGCTGTTTCAGAAAATATGTTGCCATTCTTTTGCTAAGATGTTTAACGCATATTACAACTATAAATATTATTGTTATTATCATAATTATTCTATATAACTTTATAAAGTTGCTTGAATTATTGCTAGAAAAAAATGGAATAATGTTCTTAAAAAAAAGAAAAGAAAAACAATACCTGACCAGTTTTTCCAAACGAAGGTTTTTTTTGCACCATTTTCCAAAACCTACTCTCTAACTCACTGCCGACAACCGGTTACGGTACGGTACGTAGCTCATCCATCAAGCGCAGAATTGAAAGCGATTGTTTTTTATGCTTTCATCCCCCAAGCGTAACATATAGGCGAGCTTTCAGGACCGATTTATACCGCGCTATTAAATAAAAGCCTAAACTTTAACGCGAAGCGGTGGAAAAAACTTTCGTCATCAAATTCAGTTTTACCTCAATCTTTCTCTCGCCCGGTGTGTGTTTTTGTTCTTATTTCTCTTGAGTGGGTTGTACGATCATGATACCGTACGCAAAAAAGGGTTCCCTTACAGCTACATCGTAAAGTAGGCGGTGGGGAAGTTTCTTGTAATAAAATTTTTATCGGACAGAAGATAAACCATGCTTAGCGGAAGCGGGTTACCTCGGGATATGCAACCTGAACTGGGAACCCCTGTCGTACCCTTTTTTTTGTTGTTCGCGAAAGTCGATCCGAAGCTGTCTGGCAGCATCATGCGTTGTGGTCGAGAACAGAACAAAATGCAAAGAATAGCAAAACAAAAAAAATGGGTGATAAATTTTCACACACTGTGGACAATAAAATTTGATAAAATTGCGGAAAGTCACAAATTTCAATCTTAAACTTTGTGATCCTCCCCAACCACCATTGTAACGCAGCGGATACAATACAACGGATAGGCGGTGTTGCCGATTTCCGAACCTTAAAGGGCTGTTAACTCATGCAAGCGATTGGCAGGACAAAACGAACCATATTAACAACACTTTAATGGTGCGTGTTTGTAACGATTGGTACCAATAATTAACAACTGCGTTGTGGAAACGATGGCAGAGACGCAATCAGCGATGCAGTAAGCTGAAGTAAATGCATTACCAGCGAGCTATAAATGTTCGCCGTAGGAACAAGCAAAATAAAT
This sequence comes from Anopheles moucheti, assembly GCF_943734755.1. NCBI lineage: Eukaryota > Metazoa > Arthropoda > Insecta > Diptera > Culicidae > Anopheles > Anopheles moucheti. The sequence continues at coordinate 37,627,116 of NC_069140.1, read as the reverse complement.
GGCACTCGTATGCAACCAGACACATACGTCCGTGCGTGCTATCAGTGGTTAAAGGGGTGTGCATAAAGATAAAAAGAAAACCGATGTAAAATGCTACAATTTCATCCGATGCCCGTGGAAACACATAAACGATCGTACGTTGCACAGTGCTATGCGAACAAGTTGCTGTTGGTTTTATGGTGTAGTTTTGCTCAAATGGCTTGGCAAAAATTGAGGTCGATTTTGATGTGATATAATTATTTGATACGCCTTCTCAGAATGGCTCAGTTATGCATTACAATTTTGTTTTGTTCCTAGTATATCACGCAATGGCATAGAAGACGCAATCGCAACAACTTTTCGCTGGAAAAAATTAAATAGTAGCATTAATTGAAGCATAAAATTTAAAAAAATGCTTAATTGTTGTTTTCTTGTATTATCCGTTGAGAAGCGAGCCTATCTTTGGGGGACATTTTTATCGTCGCACAGCGCACTCGAGCACAGTCATTATTCCATGTATAGGCGGTACGTTAAATCCGCACGATGATGCTCCGGAATGTATGAACTCTTGAAGCCAGTTTCAGTCTGTTCACAACTTCTTCGCATCTGTGTCGTCTCTCTGGAATCATTCACCCCAGTATCGTGGGAAAATGTTGACCGTTCGTTAATAAACATCAGTCTATGTTGTACTCATGATCCAGTTCCAATATATATAATGTTGCATTTATAGGACATTGACAATTTTTCCGACTTGAGTATGATTTATCAACAGTCAATGTATCAATGTACGAAAGTGCCAAAGTCCTACAAAATATTGAATTTATTACTAACAGAGGAATAAATGCCTAACACCGAACAATATATTGTCCAAAGGTTGTTTGGAAATTTATCCATTTGAAAACAAACAAAACACCAACGAGTACTCCAAATAACAAAACGAATAAGATAACAAACATTCTAGCCAATAAAAAAAACAAAAAATTTTAAATAAAAAACATACAAATACAAAAAATCAGTTCGTTTTTATTTTGAAATACACTGTAATCGCCCAGTGTATCACATTTCCCGATGGTTTGAGGGTGCGATTGAAGAACCATTCGATGCGCCACTTAACGGCACACTTGTGATGCATAAAGGCAACCAATTGACAATGTTCATCATAAATTCATTAAAATGGCGGAACACGCGCGCGCGCTCACACACACACACACGCGGGCTCACACACGCATTTACGCTACGCAGCAGTCGGCTATACTAAACGATGCAATAAACGGAAAGATAAATCAAGGATGAAACAAAACTACACTGCGTCAAAATGGAGCTTTTGCTTGTATCAATTTTTTCGCCATTTTATATTTTGTTTTTGTTTTGGTTTTTTTGTTGCTGTTGTTACAGTTAACGTTGAAATCGGCTCGTTTCGAATGCGAAGCACGACTTTGCGCCCGAAATCAACACCGATTGGGAAGCAAAATCGAAGCATAATTCGATATAAGCCTTGCCGAAGCGTTTTGATCCATCACTCGTTCGCAGTCAATATCGTGTGGCTCTGACTGCCTCGGTGGAGGAGGTTTGATCATAACCGTTTCGGGCCCTTTTTTTCTATCCCCCTCGCAGGCTATCACTCACTGATCAAAAGCGATTCCATGCTCCTGAGTGTGTTTGTGTATGTTTTTGCTTCGTTTTATCCAACGCACATACCCTACGCGTTCGAGTTGCGGCATCCAGAGCCAGATGGATTGGTTGTGTTTGTTCCATCCCGGCCCGCCTTTTCCGGTACCAGATTTCCCGACCCAAAGAGCGGTGAAAAAAAACCCCAAAACTATACCATTATCAGTCACTCTGGTGCCATCGTTAAATGTGCTCTCCTGATTTTTTATATACATTTTTTCTTTGATAGGCCCCTGGAATTCGGGGCATGGATTTTATACTGTGGCTCATCCGGATCGGAGCAATCTGTGATTTATTTTACGCAACATCAAATCGACCCAATAAAATAAAAGCAAAACAACAGCAACATACAGCAACCTTCGGACTCACCGGCCTCAGCGCTCATCCATATTGAGCAGGGATGGACAAGCTGTTTTGATGACGGATTAGATTGTGTATTTCATAAATTTGATCAAGCACTTTAGCAGTGATTTTTATGTGATTGAAGCGCTTGCTTGTCGGGGACGAATTATTGTTTTGGATAATATGGACATTCCATTTGTAAACAATTATGATGCGCTTGATTGAACGCAAAACGTTAACAACATTGAAGCAATAACAATGCGGGGCTTAATATTACAAGCGCGGGACCGTTTTTTTTTCGAAAAATAGAATGAGAGCTCGCAGTATTGTTGGGGTTTAATTGTGAGTCATTCGAATCAAACACTGCATGTAAGTAATTTATAACGCATTTGGTTTGCAGTAAAATCCCATCAGGTTGTCCCATGGTTTAGTTTGGTTTTAGGTACTGGCGCCTAAAGATATGCAACATATTGTGTCGAAAAATCTTCTTCATTTCATGAGGACCTGTTGCTTTCCATGATTATAGAGTAACCCACGTTACTAAACCCCAAGTTAACCGCATAACGCCCCCATGACAACCATAAACTTACCGAGGGACTTAGCATTGCATACTTTCAGGCGGCTAGTCGCACGAAGCAAATGTAAGGCCTGTTTACACGATGTGAAGCAATGGGACGTCGTATAATTACCTTTTTTCGATGTTTAATTTAAACTTTTATTCACCTACGGAAAAAACACATCTTAAGTAAATAAAGTATATTGTTTCAATTGAATTTTAATGCACCTCCAAAAAGTTTCAAAAAAGCTCATAAACACAACCGGCGTCTTGCTCATCCGTACCATTCGCTCAAATGGCACTGTTTGCTCGGGTGGAAAATCGTATTGAAGCAACATTAAGCTGCTCGATCGACACAAAGAAACGACCGTAGCATAGAAGACGCAACAACCACTTAAACGCAAAATCATCAGCAATTTGTGGAACGAAGCTCGGAACATTGAATGTGCTAAAGCGAATCAAATAAAACACACCCTCGCATCGCTTAGATCACCGCAAAAAAAAACAGAAACAGAAAACCCCCATCCCAACGTTGGGCTGGCCCAAACTGAGTACTGCAGCTACTAGAGCCCGCATATGGGGAGTAGAGGATGGCATTATCGTAGGGCCAAAAGAAGAACAGAAGAACATATAACATCACTCTAATACAATGTATACACCATATTGTACGTATGTGTGTGTATGTGTGTGTGGGTGTGGGTGTGTGCGTTTCTGGGAAAGGCCTGTCCATCAGCTAAAACAACCCACAAACGCCAAGCCAGAAGTTTAGGACGTCTCTCGCTCTTTTTTTTGCGGATGGCGCTCACCACCGTACACAAGCACAAGCGGTGCAAAGCATCGCCGAAAGGTATGCAAATGTTAATATTTTAACACCACCTTCGAAATCGCCGGAAGCGGCATTGATGAGGGTTGGGTGAATGTGCACACCGGAAGCGGCAGCTCGGGCGCCGAACGAACGACACAGCATCCATTACAATTATGAACAATTTGCGTGTTGAGGCCGGGGATCGGGCCATCCCTTATGGCTCTATTAACGGACGAAGTTCGGAATATGTGTGTGTGTGTGTGTGTGGAAAACAACAGAATAAAAGGAAAACAAGGCAAAAAAGACGAAATCGCGTCAGGGAAAAGCACGCGTGTGGTTGGGCCTTGGGCTAAAGTACGCACTGAATCTGTTTGCCTGCGGAAGCCTCTGCTGCTGCTGCTGCTGCTGCTTTGTAATTCCGTTTGAAGTGAAACCACACATTAGGACGGAAATGGTGAAGCGTATTTTGATTTGATTGGCGGTTTTCCGACATCATGCAAATCTCATCGTTCGCTGGCCATATTCCACCAGCACCAAACGTGGGAATGGTGGCCAACGTTTTGGTACGTCAAACGGAAACGTTAAATAAAAGAAGCCTGCCACCGGTAGGGGTAGTTGGTAACGGGGTTCGAAGGTACTCGTAAACCATACCGAAGTAAGTTTCTTGGGAGGCACAAATATTTTCCAGCTCGTCCAGCTAGCCAACCACCTCCCTCCTCGTCATCGAACACATGGACTACGGGGGAGCGAGCTGTCAGGAAAAAGCGTAACCTATAATCCCACGCCCAGGGTATCCTTTTTTTAGCTCCCTCTGCGCCACATTACTCTCTTCGCCCGACCGAGAAAAGTTATGCCATGCACTGTGGCCCAACACAGTGAGCGCCGGCCAAAACACCGAACCGCCGTGTGTTTTTGAGTACCTTTGATGATGGCGGATCGTAGCACGGACCCAACACGTTGCCCCCAAAAACAAACGTAAAGATGCCACATGCAAAACGAAAACGAGGACGCCTGTCAAACCCGACCGGTTTCGGTAGAATTGGGTATTGGTGGGAGCAGCAAAACAAATGGAATGTTCCGAAGCGAACAAATGTACCGATCGCGCGGAGTCCCCGGTATGCGAAGTGCGCATTTTTGTGTGGAAAGAGCACCGACCGACGGTTGGCTTTTGAGGTGGGTTCTTTTTTTCTTTCTCTCTCTTTTGCCCTCTTGCCCCATTTCTAGGGCTTTACCGCCTGCGCCGCCGGACCATCGCGCGGCGGAAAAATCCCGGTGGGATTTTCAAATCATCGGAAAAATCATCATGAATTTATGAATGGCTGCAGCAGGACGATGATTCGATTATGATTATTTTTGGGGCCGGTCTGTATGGTGCTTGTGGTCGGTGTGTGTGTGTCTGTGCCGCGTTTCAGGTCAGCTTTTGCCTTCCACTACTCGGTGTTTCGGGACTTCCAAGAAATCGTTGATCGTACGGTCTTTTTAGTTTGTTCTGCTTGGTAGCTTTACAATTTTCTTCGTGTAGCAACTTACAGTGCGGTCCGGGACGCACATTTCCCCGATCGGGGTTGTGGAGTGAAAATTGGGAAAATTCAAAAAAACAAGGGAATATATTGAAAACGGTCTCGGTGGGAAGGTACCACTAGCAGGCTTAGGCAGCAATCGACTGCTCTAGGAAAGAAGACGAGAAAAAGGACACCCCAACGTCGATCAAATAGGAACAAAAAGGAACAGTTTTAAATATTTACGACACCGTCCAGTGGCTTTGTGCCGATTAGTCCATCGGGAGAGATGGAAAATAACATAACAAACAGCAAAGCGAAGAATAAAATGCTCTTATACAATTCCCAGCGGGTCTGGTGGTGGAGGGGGGGAAGTTCTGGGAGTTCTGGGTTTGGTAAATGTCGCCAGGGAAAAATGGTGTGAAAAATGGGTTTTTGTGTAGCTGGAACTTGTAGCAAAAAGGGAAGCACCCGAAAAACCTCCTGTTGGGCGCTGCGAAGAGCGCTTTAATGCGAAAACGATGTTGCTAAGATAGGTTTGTACCCCGGCGAAGTTAATCCTGAATGGCGAAGGTGTTACAGAGTTTCAAAACGTAATGCTTTTTACAACGGAAATACGATTTTGGAGTTATGTTGGACACGTAAATACTGGTTTTCTGACTAATTTGTTTGATTTAATTATTTATGCTGCAAATTTGGGCGCTTATTAGATTTTTTTTAATCAAGAATTTTATGCCCAGAGCTTGAGTACTGATCACGGAGCTAGTGAACTAATGGGAATGCTTTCTACATCATTCGACAGCTCGGCATGGTCTGATAGTGATTAATATTGATCTTATGCAAATTGGGCCGAAATCATTATGTTGTACGTTGTACACAACGAAGCCCTTGCTAATTGTTTCCTGTTTACTAATCAGTTGTGTTTAACACGACGTGAGTGATAACGTGTTTATTTGAGTGTCTTTTGATGAATGTTGGTAATGTATCCGTGAAATAACCTAATAGAAACGAAGCGTTTTTCTTAGCATTTAGTGATTTGTTAATACATTGTTTAACGATGAAAGATGATTTGCTAAGCATGCTATAGTTGACAGACAATTGAACAATAAACTCGTCCAAAGACGTCAAATTTATGCGTCAAACGGTTGCTATCACAAAGAAAACGCCTAAAGTTATGCAATCAGTAGTAACAAGGTTTTTTCTACCAGTTTATATATTCTTTTGTGTCCTTTTCTTCTTTAACAGCAGTGAGATGCTGCTATTAAACTTTTGTTGTACTTATGAAATCTTATTATAGTATTAATTTAATATATGTATTTTATATTAGCGAAGAAAAGCCAGGCCGTATTACTTTAATCAATGTATTACAAAGCTTAGTATGATGTACAGAAACTTTTAACAAGAATTAAATACTTGCCTAACGCGGAAGTTACTTGTTGTATTAACGCTTAGAGCAAAAGCTTCCTGTTAGAAACCATCCACCGGTGGTGTTGAATTGCGGTGGATTGTATTAAAACTTTTAATTCAATCCAGAAGCAAGCCTCATGCCCCGTAATACCTAAGTCAACCGTCTTTAAGTGGTGGCTTACTGTAACGGGAGTCCTTAGGATCATAAATACCGACCAAGTGCTTCCAATTTGCATGTGTGTGCAGAAAGTCATTCGTGACCTTTCACTGTGCCCTCCGTACGCTCCGGGCAGGGTTGTGAAAGCAGTATCCAGGAAGGTTCTTCCCTAACGCTCCGAGGAGATGCTGCGTTTTCAAGGTTTTTGTACCGCCGGGAGCTGTGCAGGGTGTGCGGGAAGGTATTTGGCAGGGTATTGGGTTTTGGGCTTTCGGGTAGATGAAGAAATATGCAAATTCATCGCTCCGTATTTCGCTTACCGAGCAATTGATTTATCCATTGCCGGGCGCTTGCTTTCGACAGCACCGGCAAAGGACGCATTTATTTCCTTGTCTTTCGATTCCACGGCTCAATCTTCCCTCGGGACGTGGAACGTGTGAACCGACGCGGTATGTGTGTGTGTGTGTGTGAGAGAGCGAGAGGACAGGAAACAAGGGCAAAGATGCTTCTGAAGGGAGCTTATCTTTTAAAAAGCCAAAGCAAACGTGCAGCCGAGGCATGCCGGGCTTGCAGAACTGGAGATGGTTTTTAATTTCTTCTGTTCGCAAAGCTTTAGCGCTTGTATTTCCTGCAGGAATTCAAACAAAAACGAAGTGAACGGGGCGAACAGGAAATGAAATGGCGTAAGGTAAGCGGGCCCGGTATCCAAATGGAAACGAATGATTTTGCTTCTCCGAATTGATTATCGATCACTTCTTCACATTGCATCGCATTAACGAGGCGCGAGGCGGGAGGAGGAGGCTGTTCTTATCAGGCACGGGGTCGTGGGGGGTTGGCTTATGTGGGTTAGGAATTCGCTTTCCCGAAATTGATGCGAAGCTGTACCCCCTTTTGGGCTAGGCCGGTTGGGACAGCTGCCTGGAAGATTAATGGGGAAGTTGAGCATCAGCAGCAGCAGCAGCAGCAGCAAGAACAGGCAGGCGGATTGTGACTGATGTAAGGATATGCTGCCAGCGAGTTTTTGTGACCCTTTGTACTTTTTCTTTATCATGCCTGTTTTGTTTTTTTTTTGGTTCGGGGTTTCCTGTTCCTTTTTTTTCCTCTTGCGATCGTTTCCTTTGAAGCATTCGGGTTAAGCATGTGTTTAATTCCGCAGTGTCACAATGGCGTGTTTGACTCGATGATAAATCTTTCCTGTTTCGCCTGGTTAATATTCTCCCGGGAGGAGATCGTTTTATTGGCCCGTGATTTCGGGGCAGGGTCGTTAAATGTAAGACACCGTCTGGCAGGACGTGGTATGCGGAAGGATGGTACACAGAATGGGATAATAATTTGCCTTGTTTTTATGGTGACCTTTCTTGTTCCCTTCAGTCTCTCTTTGTCTCGCTTTCACACCGTCCCAGTATTCTTCATACAAGCGTGCCGGTGTAGCCGATACTTCGACACAAAGAATGACTGGCCCGCCGTGTTGTGATAAATATTTAAAACATTCGGGTCGACCTGAGACACGAGATAAAGCTCTTTTAAAATAATTTCAAACACTTTTTCATGCGTATCCTACTGCTTGTAACCAAACCAATCATAAAGCAATGGCTGAAGCATCCTTCGAAAGAATGCTTTGTATCGTTTAAAGGTGCTCTTAGGCACGGAGTAACTTTAATCACGTTCCAAGTACCGCTAGGTTACTTGGAACGCATTGCTCTGTTTTCGTTGGTATACTTGATGAAGTTTAGTTTTCTATTCGCTACGTTAGTCTGTTAATTTGTCAAACAATCAAAATTACTCCGAACGGCTATCAGTTACAATATTGCAGTCATCCTTCACGGCATGGACACCAAAAGGCGCATGGTAAAGTCCATAACAAGCAGAAATAGTTTCGAAAATTGCCTAACTTTAGGCGTATTGTTTTATGGTTTGCATGCTTTATGACAAATTCACTAGGACAAACAAGAATGCCAGCAGTGCTTACAATAACTAAGCTTGTTATAACTTTCTATTCAACTTTCTAATCCTTTCAAGCCTTGCCGAACATTCTTCAGGTTCGAAAAGAAGTGCTCCCCCTCCCCGAACCGTGGCGAGACCTCCTTTGCATACAAATCCTTTCATGTCACCTAGCCAAAAGCTAACGCCACTGTCGGTACGACGTTATTGTAAATGAACCCGTGTACTCACGCTCCTCATCTCAACAGCATCCCCAAGCGAACTGTGTGCCATTCCTGTGCTATGTGAACCGGACGTTTTTTTTTTTTGCTGCTCACAGCAGCCGGACGTGGCACACTCATAAAACTGTCACCGGAAGCAACTGTCGTGGCCGGTTCACGGAGTTCACGATGCGGACAAAAACTTTCGTAAAATTAATTCCATTCAAGGGGCAGAACAAAGGAGAGTACAAGTGAGACAACAAACACAGCAACAGCGGCAAAAGCCAATGGGAAGGACTTCAAACCAGCGCGTTCAGCCGTCGAACGGGACGAGTGCGTGCATACTTGCAGGCGGTTAATTTTACTACCGCGTGCGGCACTGGAACGGGACGACGCAGTTTACGACGCTTTGAAGGCGGCGGTGATGCTGTGTACTTGCCGCTTTGTGATTATATCCAGAGCATCCGGCGGGCGGCCTGGTTCTGTCTAAACCTTCGGACAGATTGCATTCCACACCGTATGGGCCGGAGGGGTGGTTAGTGTTAAAGTTTGCTGCTAAACTCACCCGCTCCTTGGGTATGGCCACTGTGCCTCCACTTCCCTCCCGCTTTTGGAACATGTTTCGGGCGTACGGCCAAAATCGTTTCCCCTTGGCTTTGGGGAGGGGGTATGGGTTTGTCTCGCGCTTATACATGTGTCAGTGCAGGAGTTTAACCTAATTATTCTACAAAACCATCCCATGGCATGGTATGGGGATGTATAATTTGGCCCCGGTGGGCGGTGGTCGTTGGAGATTGGGAAGTGGCGGCAGAGAACCATCCCATGCTCTGGTGGCATTACCCATGGGGATGGGGATATCTTTCAACGATCCGGAAAACCGCCGGTTGAAAAATTCGCTAGAAGTGGGAGAAAAATTAAAATAAAGTACCAACATTCCACACAACCAATTAAAAAGAAACAACAAACTTCTCGTCCACCCTGCCCCATTGTCCTCAAAATCCTTGCGGACGTGGACTGATTGATAATTAATGTTTATACAAAGCGAGATGCTTCAATGATGCTAGGGGTGGAAATTGGGCTGGAGGGTAGGGAAGAGAGGAGGAAGGGGGGGGGGGGGGTCAACAAACGTCCTCCAAATAATCCTCTTTGTTTTTTTTGCTTTCTTTTTTCCCCTTGGTTGCTGCAATCATCCTAATACGTACGAGGTTCAAACTGGAGCCAAAAAGTCAAATGCGGATGACAAGCAGAACCCAGTTCTACTCTACTCCCTATGGTCGAAATTTTATAGCACACAAACACACATACACACATACAAACTAACTCACGAAGAACTGCACTGGAAAGCGTTTGTCAAACGATTTGAACAGAATAAAACAGTGGAAATCCACTCGGAGAAAGCACAGCCCGACGGCCCACGGACATGGTGCTTTCCATCTGGATCATGTATGCATATTTGCTGGCGGATATAACGCTTAACCCATGCCAGCGGCACCACCCAGCACGGGTCAGCTCGGGGTGGCCTAGTTTAGTGTGGCAATCGCATCGCTATGCACATTGCATACATAAAGGCGGAAACGGATGTACTATTCGGTGCCGCTTAAGTACACACACCACACACCCGTTTAAGGGTGCCCCACACACTCACACACACACACACACACACTGTCAATTTGGGGAAAAATCGTTTGCCAACAGTTTTCTGTCCAGTGGCACAAGAAATCAGTATCTCTTTGCACAAAATGTATAGTCCCCCCTTCCGCAAAGCAAAAAAAAAACACCGGAACACAGAAATCCTTTCACTAATAGAGCCGCAGTGCAGCATGTACCAAACTCCGCTCTAGATCAGCGCCGAACGTGTAAAAAGTGATCCACACACCGGTCAACGTGCCGGTGTAAGATGCGATAGAGCACATCGAAAAAGTCAAATGTTAATCAACCGTTACAGTGTGCCGCCGCCGCCAGCCCTGACTTGTTGCGGAACGTTGTGCAGCAATCCGGCCGCCCGGAGCCAACGTACTTCCACCCATCCCACAGAAGGGCCGGATGCTAATGGAGTATGTAATGTTCGGTCCCCGGGATCATCGCCACCTCGTTCGGCTATCGTTATCGTTTAAGCATGGTTGATGATTTTTTTATTCAACGTTATCGATAGTACGCGCGAAGCAAAGCGACCAGAAGTGACGTAGGAAGGAAGTGGAAGGATAGAAGGGCCAACGAAAAAAAAAGAAGGCCCTAGCATGCCGATGCCGCTGATGATGATGATGGGAAGCGGACAACGAATATCTTGGCAGCCCCCTTAAGCTGGCCGAGATAACTGTTTGGATAGATGAAATGAGGTTATGAAATATGCAAAGCATCGCCATTCCGATGCAGTGGGATGCGAACCAGCAGGAACGTCACCGCACACTCCTTGCGCGCAAGGTTTCCGGCTTTTTTTCCGGCTTCCCCCTTTATTTCCTCCCGTTGTTGTTGCTGTTGTTGATGTGGGCGGTTGGCAAAGGTGAGACTTGATGCTTCGGATATTGAAATCCGGTTCGCTTTAACCACCGTACACTTTATCGTCAGCCACGGTATATATTCATGGGGAAATCCCATTCCATGCTGCCCATCTTTTGTGAATGCCATCTTTAGAACGGTAACACGGGGATTGTGTCTTCCGGTAAAAGCACCCATTCAAGCAGCAATGTGTATGCTGAAGCAGATGTGTAAACATTGACCCGGGAACAGAATGCATCCATTCAGTGCAGTAAATCAAAAGGCTTTGCAGCGCAAACATGTGACGTTTTGTGATGTGGAGGATGTATGTGTGTGTGTGTGTGTGTGTTTTCCAATTTTTAATACACAACGTTAATTACTGCACCCATTTCGTGGGTACACACGCTGTGTGCGGGCTTTGACATTTACCGGCACCCCGGTTGGCCAGCTCTATAAAATGGGAACTTCCGGAGCAGAACAGGCGTAGTTGTACGTTGGTGTTTCGCGTGACCGGAAGTCCCCGGAAGCTGGGTCCGTTTTCTTTAAGACATGGAACCCTTGGCGTGTGAAGTGACGGAACCGAGTTACTTTGAGCGTTTAACAGTGTGTAACTGCTTGTCCCGTTACCATTTTTAACTTTGCCTTTCGCACCGACCCGTCCCACATTTACAGGTGTCCAACGATCCAACTGGCATGGCTGGATGGTTGTGAACGTGACAGTAGCAGGTGCAGCAGCAGCAGCAGCTTGGACCGCCTGGCCGGCGTGCCGTCGGAGGGCCACGGCAATGGTCTGCACCGTGGCCACCGTCGGTTGGGATAGTGCGAGCAGCAACGAGCCCGCTTCCGAAGCATGCTAGTACCGCATCCGCTTCCGACTACGGTCCAACAACGATCGCGTTGCCAATGAAGGCACTCGGGAGACGCGCGGACGGACGGCAACACGATCGGCAACTGACGGTAGTCTTCCTGCTTCTCACGCTATGGCTCTCCGGTACGAGCAGAATGTTGCCACCGTTTGGGGTGGCGGGCACCGGCACCGGACCCGCCGGCTCCCTCAACAACATCACCTATAGCAACAGCTTGGTCAAGACGAAGTATGGACCACTGCGGGGTATCGTCTTCCGGACGGTGCCGGTGGTCGTCGAGGGCTTCCTGGGTGTACCGTACGCGTCCCCTCCAATCGGCAGTCTGCGGTAAGATGCTCAAACAGTATGCGTACGGGTGATGGGCGCGTGTGCTCTAGCTCCATTTCTTCCAACAGGTACATGCCTCCGGTTACGCCATCTACCTGGAAATCTCCCCGTTTGGTCGATCGGTTCGCCCCAGTGTGTCCGCAAAAGTTGCCGAAGCTAGACGGTACCGATGCGGGAGTGCTTGGGGACCTGCCAATCGATCGACTGAAGCAACTCCGACGGTTAGTGCCGACACTGGTCAACCAGTCGGAGGACTGTCTGTATCTGAATCTGTACGTGCCACACGCAGGTAAGTGACGCAGGTGACACCCGTTACAGGACGCAACGCGGAAAAGTCAGCCACGGGTACGGCCTCAATTCCGTAGTGCATTGCAGTGTAGAACGTTACAAGCACGACTGCAAGCATTGTGGGAGTGAAGTCGCCCGATGGAATACAGCAACGAATACGGCCGTCCAATTATCCCCCCTCGGAACAAAGCACATCGACTGTCAACGATTCTCAATTTCCTAATTTTGATTCACCCTAAATACACCCACCGATTGCGCGACACGCTAGATGAGACCGCTCATCGGCCGGATCACCTCAAACCATCAATTGTATATATCCATGGCGAGTCCTACGAGTGGAACTCCGGCAACCATTACGATGGTTCGACGCTTGCAATGAACGGGAATGTTATCGTAGTTACAATAAATTTTAGGCTAGGAGTTTTAGGTAAGTGTCCACTCGGTCCCCCACTCACATTCCCCTCCCCAGTGGCCATGGGGACCAACTGTGCTCATCAGCAAAAAGTTCGCTAGATAAATACCTTCATTTGAAGTTTTTTTTTTTCGCTCCAGCGAAAGTTGCGAATAAAGCTTACGAACTTCGGCAGCAGGTGTGGTTGTGTTTTTGTTTTGTGGAAACTTATTGCCCGTAGAACAAAGACCGTGGACATTTTTATGAAGTTTACGAAGAGGCAAATAGCAAACGACACATCTGTTCGGTACTGGTGACACGGTTTGGGATCGAAAAGCGTACAAATTGATACTGTGTTCCGAACAAAGGGAAAGAGGAAGAGAAAGAGGGAGAGAGAACAAAAAAAGTTGTTGATATGTTTATCCATAGCACGTAGCTCAAGGACTCGCATAAATTGAGTTGTATGTTGTTTGTGGTTGTAACAAACTTTCACCGAACGGTCATCATCAATGGACAATTGCGCTGCACGGCTAATAGTGCGATACGGAAGTGATTACTTGGAGGGACTCGGATGCAAATTTTGCATTGCATTAAAATGCATGAGAGAAAATCTTCGTTATGGTTGATGGATCTATTGGAAAAGGGTGTACAGCGAATAATGAGTTGAGTTTAATGAGTTGAGAAACAAATTAAACACAGAAACTAGAGTAATAAACAAGTCGACCTAATTAGCTACGCGCTATTAGTGCATTCTTGTTTGCTGCCGCTGAAATGTGGTTCGGGTTGATAGACGCCTAACAGTATGCAATAGAGTTTTTTGGGATGATCTACGATCCACAAAGGGAATACAACAAACGTATTTGTCGCTCTCCGCTACGTTACAACTAATAACCCGAAGAAAATAAATTGCATATTGTTAGGCGTGAACACCCAAGTACACAGCAGCAGCGACTAATGAAGAACATTGAGCATAATATGCTTATACATATGTACCGACACGAAAACCTTATTTTACATGAAAACGGTATAATAATTCCGGGAAGCTTTCCATTCTATAGAAGCACTCAACAATTAAAAAAATGTGATAATAATGAGTAATTGGAAAAAATAGCTCTTATTGAAATGGTTACCATGAAGATTGTAAGCTTTGCGATATTAATTCTAGTAATAAATTAATTACAGCTCTGTTGCAACCCTTCCGTGAGCTAGGGTCGGTTTCACGGAAGTAGACCGTCGATTAAAAGCTACGTAATGGCCAAGTATTCGAACAAATGTACTAACCCGATACATGGTACACGGTTCGACCGAACAGATACACACTACATCTATACCACATTCGTATCATCCAAACTTCAAACGACCATTTCCAGTTAAAAAGGAAAGCGTATGAACAGTAAATAATTCAAAGTAGTTTCCTTCCCTTTCATTTCCGCCTTTTCTTTGCTTACATTACAACTTGTGCACTTCGGTCAGCATGGCAACGAAGCGTAACAAAACCAATGTCCGCTTGGTAGCATGAAATCTTGCAAATTAGCGAGATCATTATCTGGTGGGAAGAATTTTTTTGTTGTTCATTGTGCGTTTGCTCCACTGTCACGGTTTTGCTCACTGTTCCGAGCACACGATAGTACGATGGTCGTGTGAACGTTTGAAGCAATATTGCACCGTGAGATGGGTGATGCAATGAAGGGAAGAATTCAAATAAAGCTCAACCGACGTTGTTTCCCCGCGCCACCAACTGATGAGTGCCGTTGGCATACCATGGTGTACACTAACCGACCAACTAGTCAACTAACCATTTTCTGTCCATTTGCCTGCTTCGTAACGCTCATTTGCAAAGGTTTTTTGAAAACTGGTGCTAAGGGAAGTGCTCAAGGCAACTTCGGGCTGATGGATCTTGTGGCCGGTCTGCACTGGTTGCGAGAGAACTTGGTCGCGTTCGGGGGTGACCCGGCAAAGATTACGCTAATGGGTCACGGGACCGGTGCGGCCCTCGCCAACATCCTCGCGGTGTCGCCGGTGGCAGGAGGTAAGCTTGTTGATTCCCGTATAACCGACGGCACCTTTACCTTTACCGAGCTACCGTTTTGTTCTTCCGCTTTCGACAGATCTGATCCATCGTGTGGTGCTGCTGAGCGGTTCCGCACTCTCACCGTGGGCCATCCAGCGGGATCCACTGTCCGTGAAGCGCAAAGTAGCTCAACAGACCTCATGCACGGGCGACGTGGTGAACGAAGATTTGGCCCCCTGTTTGCGGACCAAACCACTAGCGGAGCTTATGAATATATCGTTGAGTAGTCCTAGGTAAGTGTTCAGTTTTTTGTTTGTTTGTTTGTTTGTTCGTATGTTTACGTGTAACGTGTACACCGGTTGTTGTCTTGTCAACCATCAAACCAAGCCGAAGGTGTTTGGTATCTAGGCGGTAAACTTGTGCTCCGTTGACGATGAAACCCAACAGCCCATTAGCTTTACATCATAAATGTTTCATGGAGTCCTCGGAGTGTTTATACTTTTAATTACAGGGTCGACACGGTCACAAATCGGCCCCGTAATCCCCATTCCGGAAGCACATTTGTCAGAAGGGTACCCTTTTGGCAACAGCGGCACCAACAGAACGAAAGTTATGGTACGATGCCATCATTATTATTTTATGCGAGTTTTGCCGAAGTATTTGACCGGTGATTCTGATGTGGTTTATTATTATTTCAAATGTTTTGTGGGTCTATTAAGGTGTATCACTTTTGCATGGGCAATTATTGAACTGTTTGTTGGGTGATTAGTGGTTAAATGTAGCAAATTAATAAAGCTGTTTCAGAACCGCGCTGATGGGTTTGGTTTGAAAAGTTGTGCAAATTGCATACTTCTGGGCGATTAACAAATAATTATCAATTATTATTATTTTCATCAACTTTGTGCTATTGATATGGGCACTTCACGAATAAACAGGAAAGTTTTTAAAACTCTAAAGACTGACGTAGGCTAAAAAGTGCCCATCAGTCAATATTGATTGCATACTTTCCGGCGTTAGGCGTTAACATAAGACAAAAAGAGAAATGGACTAATTACTTCGTTCGTCCATAAAAGTTAAGTTAAATACTGAAAAATGCAGTGTTATTTGAATGTACCCAACTTTAATATTCATTATAGAATTACGACAAACTTGTAACACGTTTTTGAAAGGTGGTCAAGGTGCTTTATATTAAAAAAGTATCACCGTAATACAGACTACAGGGAATATTAGTAGCGTAAAATTTAAACTTATTCCCCCGATAAATTCCTCGAGGTTGCTTTGCGATTTGCCTACACTGCCAGTTTGAATATTCCACTCCCTCGCTGAAATCATCCCCAAACAGTACTGATAACGGAACTAATTAAAATGCACCAAACGCAAATAATTACTCCGCGCCCGACTTTTTTGTTGTTGCCTTTTTCCTTGAAACAGATAAAAGTGCCATTTCCGTACCTTTTATTCCATTACTATATTGCAAACAAAAGTGCAAATCAACCCAAAATCGAAAACGCCTGACGCTTTTTTAGCCGATTGCTCAGATTACACAGAACTTGGGCAACTCACGACTTTATCGAACTGGCAGTTGTGTGGGTTTCACTTTAGGGCAGTAAATAGAAATTATTAACGGAGAAAAAAGTAAATAAAAACTGCTCACATTGCGAAGGGAAAGGCTAGTGGCGGAGAGCAAATATCAACAAACTCCTACTGATAATTATTATCTTGTGCTGATTTTTAATTTCCTTCCTCTCATTTCTACCGCTCGCGGCGAAACAGATTTTTGCCAGGATTTGCACCGTTTGTCGACGGAACCGTCATAACACCGGCCAAGGCGGCCGTTATTAATAATCTTAAAATACCGACCGACTCCGCGATCGCCAGGTAGGACGATGTTTACGATGATGATGGTAATGATGATGCTGATGATGATGTTAGGCGGGCCTCCAACCGACCTTTATGACCTTTTCTTCACGCGCGTAACTTTAGCCTATCCGTGCAAAAGTTTCGTACTAACCTCTGCCTGTCTACACTTCCAGTACCAGCGGCATCGAGTTCAGCAACTTCCACAAGCAGGACGTCCTGTTCGGGCTGACAACGTACGAGTCCTACCTCGAACTGACGGCCGCTGATCTCGAGTTCGGTTTCAACGAAACCAAGCGCGACCGCATCCTGCGCACCTTCGTACGCAACACCTACCGGTACCATCTGAACGAGATCTATTCCGCGCTGAAGGTAAGAACCGAACCCTCCAGTTCCGTGTATCGTGAGCGTTCGCGCGAGCTGCGGTTGAGCCGCAACCCAAGCACACCGAAACCACAGTCAAAGTGAGAGCGTAAACTATCTTTAAGCAAATTCGGTTGAATTCCTCCCCTTGAAGTTCCGTGTGCAGCCGAGCGCTATAATCTCACAACCGTGTATAAAAAAAAACACTCCGAAACGTTAATGTTGGTGAATAATGAAAAGAAAACTTGGCGGTGGTTTCCAAAACGAGGCTACGGGGAGTATAGAAGGAACCATGCGGCTTATTTCACTGCTTCCGGTCGCTCGTTTAAATCAATAACAAGCAAATTTTATTATTTAGCAGCAAAGCAAGGCAAGGTCGAACATTTTAAACGTATCGAAGCCTAATCGAAGCAGGCTTTTGGTAAAGTAAAAGATTGCAATGTGGATTTAACGGAAGGTGCAGGGTTAGTTGCCCAAAGCTTTTATTACATATCGTAATTCCGATATTAGATGACATACTCTTGATTTGTTCATGTTTCGCAACAGTGTTTGTAAGTATTTTTCTCACAACTTTTTGTGAATTTCTCATGTTCTCCCTTTTTTAAGTTCTATTTGAAATACAATAGTGTACGGCATAAAGCCATCGATTAAAGTTTGTTGGATATATCTTCGATTTACTTGGAATTGTATAAAAAATCAACATAGCTACTAAATACTTCTAACAAATGTTCAATGCTAAGAAATAATAAATTGATGATAGGGTATTACAAGGTATGTTGTACAGTGTAATTAAACATTACATATTAAAATTGTTTGTTACAAAATCACATTACAATTCAAAATCAATTACAAAACCTCCTTGTTTGTTGCAAATCCTTCGCAATCGTAAAAAGGGAGACCTCGTTTGTAGTAACCTCTGGAAATTATACGACATAGCATTACCAACAGTTTTAGCAACTTACCGTTAATATGAAAGAGTACGGTTTCCATCCTCGATCGGATCAATCCCCGGGGAGCTTGTGGCAGTGTATCCATTCTTACGAATCTAATTTGAGGCACATCTTCTATCGTTATCCCAATTAAGGTTAAGGTATCGCCCTGGGTGACCTATTGATGGGAACAATTAATGCCTTCAACCGCGATTAGCATCTGTTTATTTTCAATTTATCCTGTTAGGCTGGAAGACAAGTACGATGAAATTTATAATTCAACAGTGTCCACGGCCTGAGCGTTGAGAAACCCTGCAAAAGCAAAAACACCAAATTTCGTTAACGGACATTTCCAGCAAAAGCCACTCTCATGTCTTTCATACCACTTTTTTGTTAAATTCATGAAGAACGGCCAGGCCGTATTGCTTTTCATGCAACTTTAATTACGACAGAAAAGGAAAAGGCTCTTTAGCACAGTGGTTACAGTAATATTTTCGGTGTTATCGCCACCCGCGTCTCTTTCGCGCGCTTTATCTCTTGCTGTAAAGTGGTCGCCAAAAATATAACGAACGACACAACTCAGCCGATCCTTTACGTTCACTTTGATCATCCCTTGCTAGCACCATCCGCAAGGCTATTGAAACATCCGCGTAAACCTTTTGCTTCAAAAATATTGGAAAATTTTCTTTAAATTGATTAGCGCAAACAAATTGATGCCAAGCCCAGCACTAATATTTGGCTATTTGAAAGGGCGGAGGGTGCCACCGAGAGTGGTCGAGATGGTGGTAAATTAATCACAAAAAAATCTTATTAACGCTTCGGCAAAGCGTCCACAATCGAGGAGCCAAAAGAAGCGCAAATCCGTAAATTGCCAATTAACTAATAAATGGGTAAAAGTCAAGCGAGGCGCCAGAATCGAATTCCTCGGCTAGGAATGTTTGATCCTTCTTTCGTTGTTTTTGCTGTAGAGTTAAGAAAGGATCGTGTAAGAGAAGCAGCACAAAATAAATGTCCGAAACCGGTCCGAACTGTCAGGGACATTTATTTTGTGCTCCATTTTCGATCTGCGCCTCGGAACACTGGTAGCAGTAAGGGATAACTTTTATCCGACATCGATGAATGCATGGAAGAAAATGTTTTTTTTTTCGCCCTGTCAATCGTTTTTGCTTTTTGGTGTTGAAATTGTGGTCACTAGTAGGGATGTTGAGCTCGATGCTTTTACGTTTGCAAAGTTTCGAGATTGATTTTTAAGTTATCCTCACAAAAACACGCTGCAATGATTTGACCGTGTGCTAATGCATTAGTGGTTGAGCTTTGGTTCTTGTCGGTTTTGTCCTTTTCTAGAACGAGTACACCAACTGGGAACGTTCGCCGAGAAGCGCCTACGGATATCGGGACGCTATGTTGGAGCTGCTGAGCGATGGACTGACGGCGGCTCCACTGGTTCAGCTAAGCCATCTGCACAGCCTGCAGGGAGGACGATCGTACTTTCTGCACTTTAAGCATCAGTCTCACGAGTGGAAATTTCCCCAGGTATGTAAGGGTTGATGTTATTGAGAGAAGCTATCTCTTTAATTATCAAGAACCTAAAAAGCTGTTTATTGTCGTACGGATTGCATACTTTGAGGCATAATTTGCGAGAAGAGAACTATTTGCTGTGTTCATTGAAGTGATAAATTTAGCCAGATGTTTGAATAGGTTGCGATTTCAACGATTACATTCCTGTCTTTCTTCCTACTTCTCTTGATACACCTCTTCGTATATCATGCACCCACAGCGAAGTGGGTCGGTTCGAGGCGAGGATGTGCCTTTTGCATTAGGATTCTCACCATCACCGATGTTTCCACTCACCCTCACCAGGCTGGACATGCAGGTCAGCAGCACCGTGATGCGTTACTTGTGTAATTTTGTAAAAACAGGGTACGTATCGGCTACCGTACGCCTTTGTATAGCGCAGTCCACCGAACGCGATGGAGGCGCCTGGTTGTTTTCCGGTTTGATGCCCATGCACAGTCACTAGATACGATCTGCTGTCACATCCTCAACCAGTGTCTTCCACCATCTTCCACAGCAATCCAAACGGACTCCGTTCGACGCGAATGGACGTGTTCGTGAATAGTAACAATAAGCGTAGCTGGAATCCGGCAAAGAAACCGCACAACGAGACGCTCATGCGTCAGCTGCTGTCCTCCTTTCGGCAGCAGGAACCGCTTCAACCACGAAACCCACTTCCGGCCATCCCCGGGCAACCGTTGCTTACACCGGAGCAGGCGTTGATGCAGCAGCAGCTGCAGCAGTACTACCACAAGGAACAGAATAACCGCCAGCAGAAACACGCGCGCCGGAAGCGGACGAGATATTCGAACGATTTCCAGCGGTACAACTCTGGCGAAACGGGTAGCTACGGGTCGAGCGAGGAGAGTGCCGGTTTGCCAAGCGGATCGAATGGTAACGGTTCGGGACGCGATGGTGAGGAGGATGACGATGACCGTCAGGATGGTGGAGAGTCCGGCGGACGGAGCGAGACGGAACCGAGCTATTACAGTGTGGACAGTGACTATGTGTACAGCGGATTTACGACCATCAAGTACAATTTACCATTCTGGGGACATTATGACACCACCAACCAGGTTTTCATGGAAATAGGTAAGTGGGTGGATGGTGAAAGGTTCAACCAAAGAGAAACCCTATGTTTTGTTTACATTTCCACACAACTGACAGTTGGGCGTACCATGGCATACTTAGAACGTCCTGTACGTTAACGCATCTCCAGAAGTGCTCTGCCCAGCGAAAAAGCTTTCCTTGCGCCGTTTCAAAAAATGAGTATCGATTTATAGGACTGCCTCAATTGCTGGTTCAATTAGGGAATTGAAAACTGCTAATTGGATCCAAAGTTTGATTTATTTTATTAAATCCTTTCTTAATTGATTTGCTTGTTTAATTTTCCGAGATGAGTAATACGTCTTTTTTATTAAACTTTTGTTATTTCGAGAATATGAAACAAAGAACTTCCAACGAACGTCTTTACATTGCAGGGAGCCAAGTTGTACCGAAGAGCCACTACCGTGGGCACAAACTTTCGCTCTGGCTAAGCTTGATTCCACAGCTACACTCTTCCTTCAACATACCGGAGCTATCGATGAGACATCATCACTTCAGCGAAGAAAATCCCATGTTCTACGATGGTATGTGGACTAGCACTTACGTCATGTTTCCGCTGTGGATTCATCCTCAACTGTCTCATTTATCTGCTCCAACAGGACTGGTGCGGGAACAGATCATAGAACCGCCGTTGATGCACATTGGCTTTGTAACGTCGACCACCTCCAAAATGCATAAGACGGAAACGATCGCCTCCACCATACTGCAGTCCATTTCGACAGGTGAGTAATGAACTTACTAGATGTATAATTGTTTTACAATATGAGCTTGCAGATCTTATTTTTGGGGTAAATTTTTACGAAATTGTTTTATCTATCTTGGACGTGTATTGCATTCCTTGTTAACTTCCTTTTCCCAGAATGTCCACCCAATATCACCTTCATCCAGACGGCATCGGCATCCTGGCCACTGCACAATTCCGCGCTTCCCGCCCATCACGGCGACTCCAACCGTAGCCTGATCAATCGACTGACGAACAGCTACCATCGCAGCTACTCTACCGCGCTTGCCATCACGATCGGTGTCGGGTGCTTTCTGCTCTTTCTCAACGTACTCATCTTTGTCGCGATCTACTATCAGCGCGAAAAGCGCGAAAGCAACTCCCGCATGAAGATCAACCTGCTCGAACTCGAGTCACGGTTGAACGTCGTCGAATCTTCGTCTGGTGCTGTTGCAGCAGCTGCAGCTGCAGCTGCCGCTGCCTCTGCTGCATCTGGCGATGGGCAGCAGGTAAAGGAGGAAACCTCTTTCAGTGGTGCTCAGCAACAAGCAGCAGATGATGAGCAAGTGTCAAGTATGAAGGGTGGCGCTACGGTACGAGTGGCTACCAACACACCGAGCACTGCTGCGCACACCAAGGCGCCATCATCGAGCAGTGGCCCCAACAGCATCCAGACAATCGAACTATCGCTGGCACCTCACTACCACGGGCACGGACATCCCACATCAATGCGACGCAGCAGCACTTCCGCCATCAAGCACTCGCACAAATGTGAGCTCCAGCAGCAACATCTGCAGTACCATCATCATCAGTCGTCCTGCAGCAATAATCGTACGGTTTCACCGAAGAAAGTCTCGATCGTATCACCCAACCCATCGGACGAACAATCCTCATCCGGTTCGGCGTCATCGCTTGCGTCGGACCATCCCGCTCCGGTGCAGCCGCGTGACGCTAGGAGCTATTCCGTGGTCAGCCTCCCGAAGGAACTCTGCAATCAATCAACGCAGTATGATCTGGCCGAAGTTTCGCATCTGCTCGTTACCTCGATCGATCCCAAACCTCGACCAACGATGGCCAGTACCGCCACCATGACCAGACGGCGGGATCTACGCGAAGACTTCCGTTCGACACCTGCCATCAGCGGTAGTACTAGGTCGTTGGCCACGACCAAAGACTACGCGCATCGAGACGGAACAGAGCTTCTGATGCAGGGCGGTGGGCCGAGCATCTTACGGCCTCCATCGCTGCATCAGCTTCATCATCATCAGCATCCGCATCTGCATCATCTTCACCAGCAGCCGCAACAACCCCAGCAACAGCAGCAGTCGGATTCCTCCAACAACAGTAAAAAGCGTGTACAGATACAGGAAATTTCTGTGTAAAACCGTAACGTTCCGTTTGCGGCAGTGTAAGGACGGGAATTTCAGGAAAATGTCCCGTTTTTAGGTTGTTTTGTACCCAGCAAGTACTGAGCCAAGTGTTTCGCTTTGTGTCTGATGGTGTCCCGGTGGCACGAGCGACTGGGACGGGAGTAAATTGTACATATAACACATAACTTACATACATTTTTTGTGCTGTAAGAACGACGAAAATTGGCTCCTTTAAAGAGAAAGGGGACGTCAAACATGGACGCAACACGATAACACGCACCGCGGGACATTATCGATTACATGTGTGACAGGTGCCAAATTCGTCCACCACGTGACAAGTGTAAAACGAACGAATAGTGATGAAATAAAGTAAATACGATCGATATCGGAAATGGAATGCGTACTAGTGTGTTGGTGTATTATTTTCACTATTATCTTTTCTTTTATGTTTCATTAGAAAAGGAAAGTCTAAGAACGCATGATGCAATTGGCAATGGCATGAACTTCTCCTTTCTGGCAGTACAATTTCAGGACATCATGGTGTAAAGGATTCTGTTTAAATTGCGCCAGTAATAATGACATTAATAATGAAATTGTTAATGGGTCTTAGATAGCGAGCTTACAAAAACGGCCCAAAAACATGCGATGTTCTTGCGTTTTTCAATTTCCCTACCATTGAGGCAAGTTTGACTCTTCGTGTACAAACTGTGAGCAAAACTGTTAAACAGGTTTCTATTTTATTGGATATTTTCAATGCAGATTATATATTTTATAGGGTATTTACAATAACCCCAAAATTTATCACATTGCATTCTAATTGTTCGCTAATTGCGTAAGACATTTCGTACCGGTATTTACGCTGGCGATATCTCACTGGCACTGAAACTGCCTCAAGCGTTTTAACGCCTGAAAGTATACAATGTTTAATCACAGTATCCTTTCCACATTGTAACGAATTGTAGAGAAATAGTTTATCCACTTTCTAGCTTGATGTTAGCTAAACATTATGAAACCCCTTCTCAGATAACGGACGTTTGTGGTAGAAAAACAATCACTGCATACCTCCAGGCGTTTGCTCCCAAAACCGGATCAAGCTATAAAGGAACGCAACCCACTTGCCCCGCTTAGCTTAAAAGCTGTGGTCGCATTAACATTTTTACTTTGCATACCTGCTTTGTGTATAAATATATTGTAAAACAGGCAAATATGTTGAGTGGCTGGTCAGTTAAAAGTTTTTAAAAGTACATCGTAACATATTCCAGTCTATTCATTCTCCAACAAATGGACCCGTCTTTTCTTTCCCTATCAATCTTAACTTTCGCTACCGGCTAGCCTCGCGTAGCGCGTCAGTAAAACGGTTCCGCATGAACAATAAATGGTGGCACGAGGGATTGGTGGTAGAGCCTCTTTCTTTTTTAGCTCTCCCGTAACGTGAACGGTATACCTAAGGATCGAGTACATTTCTTGGACGGAAAGAAGCGGCATTCGAGTTTAATGCCAAACATGTTCGTTGGAATTTTCCGAACTTACCAACCATCCAGGGTGACTCCCCTGTACCAGTTGAACCACGTTCTGTATTCTTCAATTTGCAGGAGAACACAATGTTAACGGACAACTATCACCTTGCTGTATCTCTTTCTCTCCCAGGACACGCCAGAATCGTCGCTATTGCCGCTAGGTTCAAGAGCCTACCCGAACGGAAGCGGATGGAATGATACTACTCCCCAGCCCGGTATCAAGGAAGTTTCTGGGAACAGATTCAATCTCCGCACTCCTCCCCCATTCTTGGTCCTCTTACATGCGCCGGTAAACAGATTCACCAAATTCAGGTGTGTTGCGAAGGTCGAGATTGTGAAAAATGGCAAGAAACCAGCGAGAAAATCGAGAAGGCAGTACGCCACCCACCGGTTACAGCCACGCAGGAAACATTCAACGGATGCGTGGCAGGGAATTTAAACATTTCCGTTGCTTGCCTTCACGGCAAGCGGGAACGTTGCTATCGCAACTGCTGCCGGGCAGGTGTACGATAGAGAACACACATACTTGAGCCGCCTACGGGAACCTTTCGTTCGAACAATTGGCTGTCTTGCCTTCCATCCGCCCTGGAGCTTTTCACTTCCACCCCTTCGATCGGCGGTCTTCGCTATGCCCAATAAAAGGGGTGTCGGGAAAGGGCAGATTACATTACCAAGATTCACAACCGAAACCGAGAAAAGCGCGCGTCTCCGGTCTCGGGTCAAATAAAGATACTTATTTATGGTTTGACTACGAAAGGGAGGGAGGGGGAGGGGGGGGGGGGGTCATGAAATCGGACCACCATGTATTTGAAGGTGAAAGTGAAATAAACCGGAACCATCGAAACCCTTCACCCTGCATGCCCAGCGAACGGTTACCTAAAATAAACGCATGTCTCAAGGCGCACACACCGTCAAGTGCGGCTAATTATCTTATCTTTCTTTCGCTCTATCTCACTCTTTCTACCCGTACATTAATGAAAAGCCCGTCACCCCGGCGTTCCGGAAGCAAACGTACCGCGGGCCTGAAACGGCAGTGCAATCATCTCCACCTTACTAAGTAAAGAGAACGGGAAAGGGAAGGCAAAAAAAAACAAACGAAAGACAACATCTGCCGAAGGAAAAACTTTCCCGGGACCGTACCTTTACGCTGTACCAATTCCACCCATGCTCCAAATGGATTTGCGGTTGAATTTTAAGTGCTGGTTTCTCAAGACTCTTCCCCGGGATTGATTGTTCCGCTTTGCCCTTTGTCCCTTTACCTTTGAAAGAGAAAGCTTTCCTTCAGCTTTCCCTTTCCTTTTCTTCCTTGGCTCCATCCTTCAAGGCTATGAGTTTAATTCCCGGAATCTATCTTGATGATACACTAAATGGTTTGACTTCATTACACCGAAGTGCGCCTCCATGTTTACCTTTTCAAGTGGCGCTCACGCCACCAGTGTGTGTGTGCGTGTGTATGTGGAGTGGGAGGCGGGAGGGTCGAAAGGTACATGGTGAAAGCGTATAAATTGTGATTAACTTGAAGACGTTTATTTCAATGGCTTAGCGGTTCTTAGTCTAGGAGCTACCGTTTCATGGCATTAGATAGATACTTACACACAGTACGACAACAACGTACCAAAAGGGGGAAAGAAGGAAAAGAAGCTTTTAGCTTTATGGGGCTAGCACTTCAATTAAATAGGATAAAACATTGGATAAGATTGAAGCAACGAAAAAAAAACAGAGTAAAGGATTAGCTACACCTTTACGAATTTCTGGAATGGTTTGAGAATGCGAATCAGATTTTGCCTACTGCTGGCACCACAGGTACGCTTCCCGGAACATCGACATCCAGGGTGATGCATTCTTGTACGGGAAGTCCATCGTCACGTACGGCCATTGCCACATCTGTACGCAGCGCTCCGGATGGGGCATGATGGCTAGATGACGTCCATCAGGTGAGCAAATACCCGCAATACCGAGCTCACTACCGTTCGGGTTCATCGGGTACAGTTCGGTTGGGTTACCGGCGTCATCCACGTACTGCAGCGTAACGCACTGGCTCATCTGCAAACGGTCACGGGTCGCCTCGCTACGGTACGAGAACCGACCTTCAGCGTGTGCAACCCAGCATCCGAGCACGCTCCCAGCCAAACGGCGCAACATGATCGATCGACTCGCGGGAACTCGCAACGTAACCCAGCGGCTTTCAAATTTCTCCGAACGATTGCCAACCAGAACAATTTCCGGCACGCTGGCAGCGGACGGTACCGCAGCGAGTCCCGTGTCGACCCAACCGATCAGCCCCATCAGCTGACAACCGTTGCACACACCGAGCGAGAACGTATCCTTGCGCTGGCGGAATTGTTCGAACTGTGGTGCGATCGTGTCGTTGTACTGAATGCAGGCGGCCCATCCCTTCGCTGAACCGAGCGTATCGGCGTAACTGAATCCACCTAGAAGCAGAATGTTGAAATGAGTTAGTTGTTGTCATGGCTTTGTCGATTCGGGCACCAAAACTTACCGGGGAAAACAATACCACGGTAGCGATCGAGCGTGGTACGACCCTGCAGCAGATCGTTCATCACCACATCGTGCACCTCGAAACCGGCGCTGAACAGTGCAGCCGCCATCTCGCGATCACCGTTGGTTCCTTCCTCGCGAATCAGGGCCACCTTCGGACCGGTCGCACTCAGCTTCAGATCGGCATACACCGTGTCCGGATTGAAGCTGACGTTGTAATGTGGTCCCGTACGACGCTCAATACCGGTGTACTCTTCGATCGCACTTGCTTTTGCCTTCTGTAGCTTTTCAATCTCGAAGCTGGTCGATTCCCAGCGGTTGAACAGATTGAACAGACAGTCCTGCAGCAGCAACACCTTCGCACCGACACGAACCGTCACGGACTGTCGCGAATGTAGGTCGGCCACGGCAACGCCACGACCCACAGTGTAACATGGAACGGTAGCTTTGCGGAATGCATCCAGTACGGCGGAAGCGTGCTGTTGCTGCACTTCCAACACCCAGCCACATTCCTCCGCAAAGAGCACACGGATGGCGGACGCTTCCATGTTAGAGGCATCAGCCGAAGCAAGCAGTTGTTCCAGGTTTATCTCAACCGATGTCAAACCGGCGAAGGCCATCTCCAGCAACGCTGTGATCAGGCCTCCGTCGCTACAATCGTGTCCAGACAGCAACAGTCTCTTGCGCAACAGTTCCTGCGTCACATTGAATGCATTCTTCAAACACTCGGCGTTGCTCACATCTGGGCAATCGCCACCAAGCTTTCCATAACACTGCGCCAACACGGAACCACCTAGACGGAAACGCAACCCTTCAACCGCAACATACAGCAGCGTAGTATCCGTTCCTAGTGAAGCCGCCTTCAGATCGGGCGTTACTTTCATCGTTACATCCGGACAAGGCGCGTACGTGGATACGACGAGCGTACCAGGACTGACGACCGTTTTACCATTCACACGTGCCGCCATCGATAGCGAATCCTTACCACCGTCGATCGCAATCTGCAGTTGGCTCATTAGCTCACACATCGCTTCACACGCATCGACCAACTTGGCGCCTTCGCCGGGCACCTTTGCCGCCCACATCCAGTTGCCCGAGCACTTCACGTCCGCCAGCTCGCTAATGCCAACGAACACCAGATTGGAAAGCGCTTCCGCTACCGTCATGCGAGCCGCCTTGGCCGGGTCGACCAGACCCTTGATCGGTTGGGCACCGATCGACGTTGCAATGCCTTCGCGCGCAAAGTGTGATACAGCGACCAGCCCAAAGTCAGCCAGGGGTGTGTGCAGTGGTCCAACGCACTGCTGCTGAGCAATTAATCCCGTCACCGAACGATCGACCTTGTTCGTCAGGTAGCGTTTGCTGCCCACGGTAGCAGCAGAAAGAACAAGATTCAACGCATCTGCCAGCTTCACATTTGCCGTAAGCTGGAACTCATCCAACCGTTCGCTCATGTGTTGCAGGAGGAATTCCTTCTGTGGCATCTTGCCTAGTACGTGATCGAGATGCATATCGAACGGAACGTGCGAAAGCTCCCGTGTACACTTCGTACGGTCGGCAAACTTTTCCGCAGCACCATCGAATTCTCCCTCCAGCAGCGTCACATACCCAGTGCCGGTGACCTGACCCACGAACGAAACTGGACATCTTTCACGATCGCAGATGCGCTGCAGCAGATCGCGATCACGTGCATCTAACAAGACGGCATTATTCTCCTGATATTCTGCACCCCACAGTTCCAGCGTCGAGATGGTTGGATCACCGAGTTGAAACGTCTTGGAGAATATCACTGCACCGGCACAACCCGGCTCGACCAGCTCCTTCAGCACATTACAGTTACCACCGGCACCCTGGTCGTGGATGGCCAGGATCGGATTACGATCGCCCAGCTCGATACAGGCACGGACTACGCGATTCAGCTTGTTTTCCATCTCTGCATCGCCACGCTGAACGGCGTTAAAGTCTAGCTCCGTGTTTGTGCTGTCGCCCTGCACCTCAACTGAACTGGCCGCACCGCCACCGACTCCGATGCGGTACACTGGACCACCGATCTTAGCCAGCAACATGCCTGCAAAAGGAATATAATAAATTTGGTTTAATTTCATCTATCGTAAACCTTAAACCAGATGTTCTTCGTAGATCACCCATACAGGCGCCACAGGGATGCACAGCCACTACTTATTTTATTATTACAACATTTAAAGGATGCTTACCCTTTTTGGGATCCTTCTTGTCTACCAGCACTGAATCCATCGTACCGACACCGCCACTAAACATGATTGGCTTCACGTATTCCTTTCGCTCTCCATCCGATTGCACCGTACCATAAGAAATGGCAAAACCACAGATCACCGGTTCGCCAAACTTGTTACCATAATCCGAAGCACCATCGCTCGCCTCAATCAACACCTTCAATGGGCGTGCGAAAGATCCCGGATAGTCCTGCTCACTCTCGTACGGTAGCTTCTGGCCGGGAATGTTTAGCATACCCACACAGTAACCCGCCGTACCGGCAATCGGTAATCCACCACGACCAATGCTCTGAACATCGCGCAACCGACCACCGGTACCAGTGGTTGCTCCACTGAACGGTGACACCGCCGTAGGCATGTTGTGTGTTTCGGCCGTGAAGATCAAATCCGACTGCACCGATCGTTGTACAAACTTGCCGGGACCATCGAAACAGGATGCACGGAGCGCCGTATACTGATATCCTTTGATGGCGCTACTGTTGTCACTAAACTTGACCGTGTTGTTGGGATTCGTATGATGCTGAGTGTCACAAATCATCTCAATCAGCGACTGTTTTTTCGGCTTTCCATCGACCGTAATTTTTCCCTTAAAGAACCAATGCCGTGAATGTTCGCTGTTACACTGCGCACAATCGAACAGCTCCACATTCGTCGGGT
The DNA here is from genome assembly GCF_943734755.1 of Anopheles moucheti. Lineage (NCBI taxonomy): Eukaryota > Metazoa > Arthropoda > Insecta > Diptera > Culicidae > Anopheles > Anopheles moucheti. Next base: position 37,597,378 of record NC_069140.1, on the reverse strand, counting down.
TACGCTTGAGTACCTTCACGAACAAGTTGGTGTAGTACTCCAGATCCCACTCGTCAAATGCGAGTCCTACAACAACGAATAAAGAAAGAATTAAAAATCTCCACCAAAGGCACACGCTAAACGTTAAACGAACCGTTTTTCACATTTATCTCTTCCAGTGCCCGACGACCTTGTTCCAGCAGTGGGACAAAATACCAATCCTCTTTCGACCGTGATACCGTCTCGTAGAAATCGTTAACGGGAATGTTTCGTTCCGTGTATTGGCATTGCGTCATGGGATCGTGAAGTGAGGGCAGTAGGGACGAAACGATTTCCATCTCATCCTTGCCAACCGGTCCGTCTAATCCCACCAAGTACCGGGTGGATACCTCGATACGCTCGATAAACTCCAGCCCCAAATTATGACAGATGCCGACACTGTTCGTACTGCTGGCGGTGGAGAAATTGAATCGTGGCCCAATCTCTATCAACACATGGCTTGGGCCGGCGATCAGTCCAGCGTTGGCGGACAGCTGATCCACCGTATCCGATTCCTTCAGAATCCAGTGCAACTTCGCATTGACATCGGCCGGCAGCTGTTTGTATCGATTGTTCTGCACGTAGAAACATTTCTCCGTCTGTAACGATCGAACACGTGGATTGATCTAGAAAAAAAAAAATACAAAAAGAAAACCATTATTGTAGAAAAGCGAAAGCGTTCTCTATCATCGTACTGTGCAAGAGTAATAGGAAGCAGAAATATTTTTTAAAAAACAACAATCTCGTATTTGGCTTATCAGTGACGTTAGCGCAATCATCACCGCTATCCTTATCAGCGTAAGGTCCTGCAACACGAGATCGCCTGCAGCTGCCCGGTTGATAGCCGATCGTACCACAACCGTTGCCGAGCAACAACCTCGATCGAGAATGGGGCTCGGAATTTCGTCCCTCGTAACTGACATAGTTTCTGCGCAAAACACTGATCTTTCTCCGTGTTGTTTGTTTGTTGTTTTTCGCTTTCCGTTGGCAAACAACAACAACATCGTGGAGCTTGTCTCGTTCCTACGCAATCCAGCTGTACTGTTACAATAAGATTATGGTTCATCTCAAAGATCTTGAAACAGATGTTTGTTACTAACTTGTTAAGGAGGAAACACGATGGAACATTACGATGGAAAGAAATTTGAATAAAACCCTATATGTTTATAGATTTAGCTTAAGTTACAGCAACAATAAAAACCTGTGATCGCTGATCTGCTAACAGCTGATTACTGTAAACCAATCACCACGCACACAAGCATACATAACATGGATTTTTTGGCACTCGAGTTAAACACGTGTGGAAACCGGATTTTATGCTCACGCTTCACTTCCTTCGCGAAAGACCGTCAATCAAAGCGCTGTGGCTACCCCACTTGATTAATGCCGCATGCTACACAGCCAACACGTCAAGCTGATGATCACTTTAACCAATGCTTGCCAATTTAACACACGATCAAATCGTTGATAGATTGCGCAAAACAAAACACTTACCGCTTTCAGTGACTCCAGCAGTGCGTTCGTTTTCGCGGTGGACAATGCGCTAGCAGAATAGTACCGTACAATAGCCATGGTTGGTGTTCCGGTCGCGTGCTGCACTGGTGCGATGAAGATTAAATTCTGAAACGTTTGGATGCTGCGAGTTGATAACGCTTTTAGCGGTTTGTATTTATAAGCTTCCAGCCAGCCGAATTGAAGGAGACTGGATTCGATCCACTCCGGGAACGATAGCTCCGCAAGCGGCGGAGCACGCTCGCAGAGTACGCCCGGGGTAGTTTGACAACCGCGCTACCAGTCTGTTTGACAGCAACTGTTGAAAGGGTGCGACACACACACCGTTACTACATCTGGAAAACAGCAGGTGTGTGTTGGTAGAAAATGTTATTGTTCTCCGTGCTGTTTGTCCGTGCAGTTCGCAGCCGTGCTCAGTGTCGCGATTTTTCATCTCGCTTCAGGTGGAAAGCTACAATGTTGTGAATGAAAATAATCCCAAATGCCACTGCGTGGAAATGAGAATTAAGACGGGTTGAAGCATTTGATTAAACAGAAAAAATAGAAACGCAAGGTTGTGTTGTGTGTGCTGTGCGGTGAAAGCAGATAAGGCCCCCGAGAAGCTGCACTGTGCGTACGGGGTGATGCATATTGCATCTCATTGTGGGAGATAATACTACACCAGCGAGTGCTTCACGTGTGGTGTTTCGCAAATTTCGCATAATCTCAGTGCAGCTGACGGATTACTGGTCGTGTGTGTTTTCCGTCAACCTGGTTCCTTTCGGCGGTGGCAAATAGCGAATGGTAAGGAAGACACCGACATGAAGGGAGTGTTTTGCTAAATGGAAATTTTGCAACAGATCTTTAGCAAACAGTCTGGTGCAGCTGGTCACCTTTTGTTTGCAACCTATCGCTTGAAATGCATCGCACCACGCATACCGTGACCTAGTGGAGAAATCGTTGTGCGTGTTCTCTCCATCGCGCTTGACCAGTTATGTTTTAGGTTCGCAACAACCGTATGCAGCAAACTTCAACCATTCACCTTATCCTTGACCGTCGACGGACGTGTGCGAAGGCTAAGCGCAATGGTGGACGGAGGTCGGTTCCGTTTCACTGAACGGATTACTCATCACAACACCCACCACCGGGTCGGTGGAACACACGACCCATTCAGCGCCCACCATTGAGACAAATTTGGAGCTTTCCGAAAACGGCCACTGGCAAAAGTGTGGCGTACTCGGTGTGAAGCGGAAATTCAATTTAACTACGACAAGTTATTTGCTTCGTCCGGATTGAGAAGGTTACGGCAGTGTAAAAACCCCCCTCCGTCAAAGGCATAGTCTTGTTGCTTCGCACCAATCGGAACATCTCCCCGAGGGTTTACTACGCTGACGAACGTTATAACCAAATGTCCATAAGCGGCCACAGGGCAAACACCTACAGCACAGGAAGGGGACGAAGGTGCGCAACAGCAGCGAGTGTGTTGAATTTATGAACCTACCCCTCCGCACGTTGTTTCTATACGTCGCCGAACGGCCACCTCGCCCCAAAAACAACGTCTACGGGGTGCAGCTAGCCGGAACGACACACACAAACGCAAACGATTCGAATGCTCGCGATTACCGGACTGGAATTGTATCACCTCTCAACCACGACGACAGTGACGGCAACGAAGATGTGGTCAACTGCGATCAGGTTCAGCTGGTTTGGCCTCGTTGCATTTTATTTTTGCAATAAATGCAAACCAGCGCGCTGACTATTCTGCACATCGATGCCGGCAAAGGCATGGTACGTCCACGCGTCCTTACGCGAAGGATAAGAGCAAAACAAACTGAAGCGAGCCTAATTAGCATCATGGCGTGTAGTGTAAACAAAGTATACGCACACACACACACACACACGCACACACACACACACACACACACACACACACACACACACACACACACACACACACACACGCCTGCGAAGAAGGTGCGCCTCCCGAAGGGGGTGTTCCATTAATTCACGGGCTAGATTATGAAACTGGTCGGTTGTAAAACGAGGGGAGAGCCAGCAGCTCGTGGATCACTTGGATGACAGAAATGGGCCAAAATGTTTAACCCTCCATCCTAGTTGCTATGCAATGCTGTCCTGGCCTACTGCCGATACGATGACACGATGTGGAGATGGGGAGAGAGAATATAATGCGCAGACCCTACCAGTAGTGGACTCCTGCCGTTGGTGTCACACGCGTTCAATTAAATTGATTGGACGAAATAGTGAAACAGTTTCTGGCCAGTTGACCATCGAAAGTATGGTTCGAGGAGCATAGGTTCAATATTCAGTCCATAACAAAGCACACATAGCATGTTTCCAAGCGGTTTTAAAAGAAGCATAGCTTATTTATACAAGTCCTGCCTATTCCTAAACGTAGACGTAAATTTGATGATTCCGATTGGAAATGTGAGTAGTTTTTTCCCGTTGCTGGGTGCAGCCAACGATTATCAAATATCAAATTACAAGATGATATGTAAGAATCATTGTGCTGATAACGTGTTTGTTAAAGGCCTCAAATGTATGATAGTGACTACAGTATGGTAGGAAAGGGCTTGTATAATGGCTAAATTGTTTGTACCTACAGAAGATGGAAAGTGTTTTTTTTAATTATTGTAACATTCTGTTATTTAAAAGTTTATTACACTTATGGTAATTTCTTTTGAAATATTGGGTAACTCCGAAGTTTGCCTAGCTTTCTGCCAAATGCCGAAGTACTGGCTGAAAAATTTCCTTATCTTTTAAGGCAATTTAAGAATTAAGTCATTTTACTATCTTCTCATATTACTTGAATTGCTCGTCAGGAAGATCATGTATAAGGGTGAGACGTAAGGGTAAACTCCATTACGGATTTCATATAAAATTTCACCAATTCGGTATTAAAAAGACAAGGTTTGTCATGTTACAGTTCAGAGTAGTTCAGATCAGACCCCATGTAGTTTTTTATTCAATAGTTATTCAAAAGTTTATTAAACAAACGCACTTTACAATCTATTAACACTCTATTCATAACTCAAAGACAAAATTGGTCCTACGGAAACAAAGATTAGAAAAAATAGAAATCCATACACTCCATCTGCCCTATCCCACCGATGTACCAAAGGCAAGGCCGCGTGCGAACGATGATTGTTTGCTGTTTGTTAATTTGCGATCTGTTGCGGCTTAACTGCACAACCATTTCTCAGAAAACAATCGATCCTTTACCTAATCATTCTCCTCATAGGGTGCATTAGATGAAAACAAACCCCTGCTAGTGGCACCACAACCATCTTTACAGGAGCACAGTGTAACGAAAAGGAAATCGAAGCAACCAGAAAGTGGAACACAACGCTATCATCAAAACGAAGAACCAAAACAGCTGAGAGTACCGTACACGGTGGAGAAGGTTCGCGCATCCAACTACGTTAGTCCCCACCAGTTGTGATTTAGGAAACGCCGTGCTACGCATTAGAAGTGGCGTGGGTTGGTTGAAAGTTACTGCAAAACAACAACAGCACACCTGAGTGCATGTTGCACCGTTGCTACCACCGCATCGAACACCGAACTCTCACCACCCACGACGCGATGTGCGGAAAAATCAGTCCGAAGTAAATAAAATCGAAAGTCAGCGAACTTCTCCGGCAGCGGATCGTGCACGGGTTGATTAGACGTGAACGTTTCCTTCGAACCAAACAGATTAGGTGTGTGTGTGTGTGAGTGGGTTGGTATTTTGGTATCGTTCCATCCCTTCCATCGCAAACCGAATGCACGCAACAAACGCCACGCAATCGTGCCAACGCTGTTAAGGCATTAAAGAGCGTCCAATATTGCGGTCAGTTGCGCGTTAATGGTACCCGTGTACGTGCAATTTATGACTCACACTTCACCCGCGGACTCACTTTCGATCACCATGCAGCCGTAGGGGATCGGTAGTGGGAAAGGGAGAAGATTCACTTTTTAAAGAAACAACGTATACGGTGATAAAGGTGCCCGGGGCGTAGGCGATTGAACCATGTGCTGGCGATGTAACCGTGTGGCGTTATCAACATACTAACCGAATTTGTGTCTCTTCTTGTTGTGGATTGCTCTTCCACTTTTCCAGTTGTTGTGCCGTGACATTGCTCAGCGGGAACGTGTTACTGGGTCCTGCGGTTTGGCTCATTGCCTTGCGGACGCTTAAGATTACAGTAGCCCAGCCGAGAAACCATGGAAGATTACAAATTTCTGTTCAAAGTCGTCCTGGTGGGCAATGCGGGCGTCGGTAAGACCTGCCTGGTGCGAAGATTCACGCAGGGTCTCTTTCCACCAGGCCAGGGTGCAACGATCGGGGTGGACTTCATGATCAAAACGGTCGAGGTGGACAATCAGAAGATAAAGCTACAAATTTGGGATACGGCCGGGCAGGAACGGTTTCGATCGATCACGCAAAGCTACTATCGATCCGCATCCGCTCTTATACTAGGTAAATATTATGTTAGTTGTGTTGCAAATGTATCGCAAGCTAATGCTTTTTTCTCTGTTCTCTTTTCACAGTGTACGACATTAGCTGCCAACCCACGTTCGATTGCTTGCCGGACTGGTTGCGAGAAATCCAGGAGCACGCAAACTCCAAAGTGCTGAAAATCCTTGTCGGCAACAAGACGGACCGGGACGATCGTGAAATACCGCAGGAGGTGGGTGCTGAATTTGCGAAACAACACGGCATGTACTTCCTCGAAACGTCCGCAAAACAGGCGGATAATGTGGAGCGACTGTTCTACGACATTGCGGCCGTACTAATTGAGGTAAGCACATCGTTGTTTCACTCGCGCCCTCATAACACAGCTCCGTATGTCTCGATTCACCTTTACAGCAAGCCCGCACGAAAGAGTTTACCTTGCGCAGTGAAACAAGCGTGTTGACGAATCTCTCCCAAAAGACGATCTACCATCCGAGCTGCTGCAGCATCGGCGATCGGAACCATGCCCGTAGCAGTAGCACCAGCGACGCACACTACTCGGACAGTTCCGGTCCGGCTAGCATCGGTAGTAATAGTGGTAATTTTATCACCCAGCAGTAGGGCACTATGCAGAATAACGAATCGGAACCAAAAGAAGATGACAAGATGACAAGCCGGTACCACAAGTACGTAACACCGCCAGGAACTCATCTTGGGGAGGGGATATATGTGTGCGTGTTTTTTAAAAACAGGGGAATGTCTGTTCCGAGCACAACGCGTCATCACGTGCACACAAAAGACATGAGATTTTGAAATGGTACCAAATAGCAGAGGAAAAAACAGGAACCCATTATGTGTGCGGAATGGCTGGGAGTTTGCAACAGGGGATCGAAATCGTTGATGTAAGATTTAAGGTTTTAGACTATGTTCCTGTGTTAATTTTAGCGATAAATAAATGAATTTACAGAAAAAATTAATTGCGAGCTTGTGTGCAAAGAAATTGCAACGTAACGATCGTTCGTTTCATTCCTATCGAATGGTGAGAAACTGCAGCACAGAATCTCACTGACGATGAACATAACTGAGCATACCCATAGTGAGAAAACGTGCCGTTTGGTGAGAAAACATTGCACATTCATCTCACGTAACTTTCCTATCTCACTATGAAATACTATAGCATCAGTTCGTGTCACGAACTTCGTGGTCATGTAAATAACAACTACTGAAGAATTTTACGAAACAGATTAGAAAGGGAATAAACAACTTGAATCTACACATTTGCGCAACCAAGAAACAGTTCAGATTTAAGAAAGTCAACAGATATCCAGCGGCGGATCAAACGGAAGGCGGAGTAGGCGGTCGCCTAGGGCCTCGCCGTGTTGGGGGCCCCAAACAATTTGTGCCGATTGTGCGATTTTTGGAAATTTAGCAGCAGAGTTAATTTATTGCACAAAATCTAATTTAAAAGGTAGAAAATTGATCGAAAATATCCTTAGATTTTATATATCTTTGGTAGATAATTTTTTTTTGTTTGATTAGCTATATCGGCCCGGTTACACGGCTAGCAGGGGTATGCAGTGTATTCAAACTCCTTCTTCTTTATCGGCACGACATCTTCAGGATGTTTAAGCCTGCCATTTCTATTTTTTTACTTTATTTACCCGTAGGATAGTCAGTGCTGCGTACGGAGGTTTGGTGGTCCAAATGAAATTTTTCCGTGGTCCTGTCTTGTGCAGACCTTGTGCTGCGCTACCAATACAACATCTGGCCGCCCCGTGAACCCTTAAATGCCCTTTTACTTCAACCTATTCACGTATTCTATTTGTTGAACGGGATTTTTTCATCTGTTCGTAAATGATCCTACCGTTAGATGCTAGAATAGAAACCATGCTTATTTTCACTTCCGCAATATTCGCAAGCTATTGCCATTGCGATACTCGTGGTGTGGTATTATTTTCTCTCCCCGATTGAACCGTGAAAATGTCCAGCCTACGTGTTTCGAAACAGTATTGTGGTGGAGTATTGTGTTTAGTATTTCGATTGTCACAATTTCTGCGAGTTTGCAAGCCGGTAATGATGTTATAACCGATACAATCTGTCAGTGTACTACGTCATAGCTAGCATTGTCATAGATTATGAATAAAATCATATTGCAATCATTAAAACTCTCTTTTCCGTTTGATATTTCATACCTGATGGTTCTTGGAATACCATTTCTGTCTTTCTTGATTATTACTTATTCGAAGTTAGATTGTAGGTCCAGCTTATGTCCACCCATCCCAAACTGTCCAAACACTTCATCATATCCCCGTGTAGAATACTGTTCAAACTACATTGTTGTAATCTCGGTAACATTTGCATCGTTGTTAGACTGAAATTGCTTTACAATTTCCAATTCTAAATCCATACGGTTGAAGATCATCATTGCGAAATCGTTGATCTAAATTAAAAAAAGAACACGAAAAAAGATGCTTGAAGAAATCGATACATTGATATACAAACGATGTGTTCAGTGAAGAACCTATCATAGTAGTCTTGCTAAAACATTGTCGTGCGTGCTGAAAGCGGTCTCGTTTTTTTGCATTGAAAACTCAGTTAGTGTTGTAGAAAAATTAGTGAGTGCTTTGTGGTCTTGTATCCCTATAATTTGCTACTGACTATCAAATTGTGCCTGAGGAGCACATAGTGTGTTTCATACTAATGTAAATGTGCAAGCGTAAATGTGACGAAATGATCGCAAGTGTCTTCACAATGAGCGAAGAGATCGGCCCAGAAATTCTTGGATTTCTTGACGCACGGACAACCGACCTAAAATTGAGGCATCAAACTTCATACGCGAAAATAAAGCGAACGATCGAAATTCACATTAATATGTGCAGGGCCACGAGAGTTGACAAATTTATCCAATGTCCAAATAAACTGGGCAACTGTGAAAACCACTATGCCATAGCCGCGCACACAATTGTTTTCAGATTTCCGATACCAGGAGAGCATGGTTTCCTAGAGGTGACATCTGCAGCTTGGGACAAATTTGCCCATCACAATTGCTATTGCATACTATCAAACACGTGAGAACGATCGCTAATAAGTAATATCAATAAAACGGAAAGCATCCTTCATCTCGCTCAAACTTTCCGTCGGTTGGTACGAAATTCCATACAAAACCAGCTGTTTTCCGATTTCCGATACCAGGAAAGCATCCACGGAAGAGGTAGCACCTTGTACAGCAATTTTGGTCGAAAACCGCCGAAAGGTATGCAATATTTAAACACTAACTTTCTCGTTGGTCGAGTAAAATTTTGCAGCAATTTTGCTCAAAAACCGCCGAAAGTTATGCAATGTTTAAACACTAACTTTCCCGTTGGTCGTGAAAAATTTCTTCGAAAACTACCAGTTTTCGAATTTTTAGTACCAGGAGAGCATCCACGAAAGAGGTAGCTCCTGGTACTACGCCGTAAGGTATGCAATGTTTATACACTATCTTTGCAACTAACTTTCCGCCGTAAGGTATGCAATGTTTATACACTATCTTTGCAACCAACTTTCCGCCGTAAGGTATGCAATGTTTATACATTAACTTTTCATACAAACCAGCTGTTTTCAGATTTCCGATACCAGGAGAGCATGTTGTTCAAGAGGTAACATCTTCCATCCCCCTCCCCCCTTCCACTACCAAGATGGCGGGCAAAATGGCGCGCAAGATGGCGGCCAAGATGGCGGACAAGACGGCGGACAAGATGGCGGACAAGATGGCGGACAAGATGGCGGACCAACATGACGGACAAGATGGCGGCCAAGATGGCGGACAAGATGGCGGTCAAGATGGCGGCCAAGATGGCGGCCAAGATGGCGGCCGAGATGGCGGACAAGATGGCGGACAAGATGGCGGACAAGATGGCGGACAAGATGGCGGCCAAGATGGCGGCCAAGATGGCGGCCAAGATGGCGACCAAGATGGCGGCCAAGATGGCGGCCAAGATGGCGGACAAGATGGCGGCCAAGATGGCGGCCAAGATGGCGGCCAAGATGGCGGCCAAGATGGCGGACAAGATGGCGGACAAAATGGCGGACAAGATGGCGGCTAAGATGGCGGCCAAGATGGCGGCCAAGATGGCGGATAAGATGGCGGACAAGATGGCGGCCAAGATGGCGGACAAGATGGCGGACAAGCTGGTGGACAAGATGGCGGACACAAGATGGCGGACACAAGATGGCGGCCAAGATGGCGGACAAGATGGCGGCCAAGATGGCGGACAAGATGGCGGCCAAGATGGCGGACACAAGATGGCGGACAAGATGGCGGACAAGATGGCGGACAAGATGGCGGATAAGATGGCGGATAAGATGGCGGACAAGATGGCGGACAAGATGGCGGACAAGATGGCGGACAAGATGGCGGCCAAGATGGCGGACAAGATGGCGGACAAGATGGCGGACAAGATGGCGGATAAGATGGCGGACAAGATGGCGGACAAGATGGCGGACACAAGATGGCGGCCAAGATGGCGGACAAGATGGCGGACAAGATGGCGGACAAGATGGCGGACAAGATGGCGGCCAAGATGGCGGACAAGATGGCGGACAAGCTGGTGGACAAGATGGCGGACACAAGATGGCGGACACAAGATGGCGGCCAAGATGGCGGACAAGATGGCGGCCAAGATGGCGGACAAGATGGCGGCCAAGATGGCGGACACAAGATGGCGGACAAGATGGCGGACAAGATGGCGGCCAAGATGGCGGATAAGATGGCGGACAAGATGGCGGACAAGATGGCGGCCAAGATGGCGGCCAAGATGGCGGCCAAGATGGCGACCAAGATGGCGGCCAAGATGGCGGCCAAGATGGCGGACAAGATGGCGGCCAAGATGGCGGCCAAGATGGCGGCCAAGATGGCGGCCAAGATGGCGGACAAAATGGCGGACAAGATGGCGGCCAAGATGGCGGCCAAGATGGCGGCCAAGATGGCGGATAAGATGGCGGACAAGATGGCGGCCAAGATGGCGGATAAGATGGCGGACAAGATGGCGGACAAGATGGCGGACAAGATGGCGGACAAGATGGCGGCCAAGATGGCGGACAAGACGGCGGACAAGATGGCGGACAAGATGGCGGACAAGATGGCGGACAAGATGGCGGCCAAGATGGCGGACAAGATGGCGGACAAGATGGCGGATAAGATGGCGGCCAAGATGGCGGACAAAATGGCGGCCAAGATGGCGAACAAGATGGCGGACAAGATGGCGGCCAAGATGGCGGACACAAGATGGCGGACACAAGATGGCGGACAAGATGGCGGACACAAGATGGCGGACACAAGATGGCGGAAAAGATGGCGGCAAAGATGGCGGACAAGATGGCGGACTAGATGGCGGACAAGATGACGGCCAAGATGGTGGCCAAGATGGCGGACAAGATGGCGGACAAGACGGCGGACAAGATGGCGGACAAGATGGCGGACAAGATGGCGGACAAGATGGCGGACAAGATGGCGGACAAGATGGCGGACAAGATGGCGGACAAGATGGCGGCCAAGATGGCGGACAAGATGGCGGAAACAAGTTGGCGGCCAAGATGGCGGCCAAGATGGCGGACAAGATGTAGGCCAAGATGGCGGCCAAGATGGCGGACAAGATGGCGGACAAGATGGCGGACAAGATGGCGGACACAAGATGGCGGCCAAGTTGGCGGACAAGATGGCGGACAAGATGGCGGACAAGATGGCGGACAAGATGGCGGACAAGATGGCGGACAAGATGGCGGACACAAGATGGCGGCCAAGATGGCGGACAAGATGGCGGACAAGATGGCGGACAAGATGGCGGACAAGATGGCGGCCAAGATGGCGGACAAGATGGCGGATAAGATGGCGGACAAGATGGCGGACAAGATGGCGGACACAAGATGGCGGATAAGATGGCGGACAAGATGGCGGACACAACATGGCGGACACAAGATGGCGGACAAGATGGCGGCCAGGATGGCGGACAAGATGGCGGACAAGATGGCGGACAAGATGGCGGCCAAGATGGCGGCCAAGATGGCGGACAAGATGGCGGCCAAGATGGCGGACAAGATGGCGGACAAGATGGCGGCCAAGATGGCGGACAAGATGGCGGACACAAGATGGCGGATAAGATGGCGGACAAGATGGCGGACACAACATGGCGGACACAAGATGGCGGACAAGATGGCGGCCAAGATGGCGGACAAGATGGCGGCCAAGATGGCGGACAAGATGGCGGACAAGATGGCGGACAAGATGGCGGACACAAGATGGCGGTCAAGATGGCGGACAAGATGGCGGACAAGATGGCGGACAAGATGGCGGACACAAAATGGAGGACAAGATGGCGGACAAGATGGCGGACAAGATGGCGGCCAAGATGGCGGCCAAGATGGCGGATAAGATGGCGGACAAGATGGCGGACAAGATGGCGGACACAAGATGGCGGACAAGATGGCGGACAAGATGGCGGACAAGATGGCGGACAAGATGGCGGACAAGATGGCGGCCAGGATGGCGGACAAGATGGCGGACAAGATGGCGGCCAAGATGGCGGCCAAGATGGCGGATAAGATGGCGGACAAGATGGCGGACAAGATGGCGGACAAGATGGCGGACAAGATGGCGGACACAAGATGGCGGACAAGATGGCGGACAAGATGGCGGCCAAGATGGCGGACAAGATGGCGGACAAGATGGCGGACAAGATGGCGGACAAGATGGCGGCCAAGATGGCGGCCAAGATGGCGGCCAAGATGGCGGATAAGATGGCGGACAAGATGGCGGACAAGATGGCGGACACAAGATGGAGGACAAGATGGCGGCCAAGATGGCGGACAAGATGGCGGCCAAGATGGCGGCCAAGATGGCGGATAAGATGGCGGACAAGATGGCGGACAAGATGGCGGACACAAGATGGCGGACAAGATGGCGGACAAGATGGCAGAAGAGATGGCGGACAAGATGGCGGACAAGATGGCGGACAAGATGGCGGACAAGATGGCGGACACAAGATGGCGGACAAGATGGCGGACAAGATGGCGGACAAGATGGCGGACAAGATGGCGGACAAGATGGCGGACAAGATGGCGGACACAAGATGGCGGCCAAGATGGCGGACAAGATGGCGGACAAGATGGCGGACAAGATGGCGGACACAAGATGGAGGACAAGATGGCGGACAAGATGGCGGACAAGATGGCGGACAAGATGGCGGACACAAGATGGCGGCCAAGATGGCGGACAAGATGGCGGACAAGATGGCGGACAAGATGGCGGACAAGATGGCGGACAAGATGGCGGACAAGATGGCGGACAAGATGGCGGACAAGATGGCGGACAAGATGGCGGACACAAGATGGCGGCCAAGATGGCGGACAAGATGGCGGACAAGATGGCGGACAAGATGGCGGACAAGATGGCGGACAAGATGGCGGACAAGATGGCGGACACAAGATGGCGGCCAAGATGGCGGACAAGATGGCGGACAAGATGGCGGACAAGATGGCGGCCAAGATGGCGGCCAAGATGGCGGACAAGATGGCGGACAAGATGGCGGACACAAGATGGCGGACAAGATGGCGGACAAGATGGCGGACAAGATGGCGGACAAGATGGCGGACAAGATGGCGGACAAGATGGCGGACAAGATGGCGGACAAGACGGCGGACAAGATGGCGGACACAAGATGGCGGCCAAGATGGCGGACAAGATGGCGGACAAGATGGCGGACACAAGATGGAGGACAAGATGGCGGACAAGATGGCGGACAAGATGGCGGACAAGATGGCGGACAAGATGGCGGACACAAGATGGCGGCCAAGATGGCGGACAAGATGGCGGACAAGATGGCGGACAAGATGGCGGACAAGATGGCGGACAAGATGGCGGACACAAGATGGCGGCCAAGATGGCGGACAAGATGGCGGACAAGATGGCGGACAAGATGGCGGACAAGATGGCGGCCAAGATGGCGGCCAAGATGGCGGATAAGATGGCGGCCAAGATGGCGGCCAAGATGGCGGATAAGATGGCGGACAAGATGGCGGACAAGATGGCGGACAAGATGGCGGACAAGATGGCGGACACAAGATGGCGGACAAGATGGCGGACAAGATGGCGGACAAGATGGCGGACAAGATGGCGGACAAGATGGCGGACACAAGATGGCGGACAAGATGGCGGACAAGATGGCGGACAAGATGTCGGACAAGATGGCGGACAAGATGGCGGACAAGATGGCGGACAAGATGGCGGACAAGATGGCGGACAAGATGGCGGACAAGATGGCGGACACAAGATGGCGGCCAAGATGGCGGACAAGATGGCGGACAAGATGGCGGACACAAGATGGAGGACAAGATGGCGGACAAGATGGCGGACAAGATGGCGGCCAAGATGGCGGCCAAGATGGCGGATAAGATGGCGGACAAGATGGCGGACAAGATGGCGGACACAAGATGGCGGACAAGATGGCGGACAAGATGGCGGACAAGATGGCGGACAAGATGGCGGACAAGATGGCGGACAAGATGGCGGACAAGATGGCGGACACAAGATGGAGGACAAGATAGCGGACAAGATGGCGGACAAGATGGCGGCCAAGATGGCGGCCAAGATGGCGGATAAGATGGCGGACAAGATGGCGGACAAGATGGCGGACACAAGATGGCGGACAAGATGGCGGACAAGATGGCAGAAGAGATGGCGGACAAGATGGCGGCCAAGATGGCGGACAAGACGGCGGACAAGATGGCGGACAAGATGGCGGACAAGATGGCGGCCAAGATGGCGGACAAGATGGCGGCCAAGATGGCGGACAAGACGGCGGTCAAGATGGCGGCCAAGATGGCGGCCAAGATGGCGGCCGAGATGGCGGACAAGATGGCGGACAAGATGGCGGCCAAGATGGCGGCCAAGATGGCGGCCAAGATGGCGGCCAAGATGGCGACCAAGATGGCGGCCAAGATGGCGGACAAGATGGCGGCCAAGATGGCGGCCAAGATGGCGGCCAAGATGGCGGCCAAGATGGCGGACAAAATGGCGGACAAGATGGCGGCTAAGATGGCGGCCAAGATGGCGGACAAGATGGCGGCCAAGATGGCGGATAAGATGGCGGACAAGATGGCGGCCAAGATGGCGGACAAGATGGCGGACAAGATGGCGGACACAAGATGGCGGACACAAGATGGCGGCCAAGATGGCGGACAAGATGGCGGCCAAGATGGCGGACAAGATGGCGGCCAAGATGGCGGACACAAGATGGCGGACAAGATGGCGGACAAGATGGCGGATAAGATGGCGGCCAAGATGGCGGACAAGATGGCGGCCAAGATGGCGGATAAGATGGCGGACAAGATGGCGGACAAGATGGCGGCCAAGATGGCGGACAAGATGGCGGACAAGATGGCGGACAAGATGGCGGACAAGATGGCGGACAATATGGCAGACAAGATGGCGGACAAGATGGCGGACAAGATGGCGGCCAAGATGGCGGCCAAGATGGCGGATAAGATGGCGGACAAGATGGCGGACACAAGATGGCGGACAAGATGGCGGACAAGATGGCGGCCAAGATGGCGGCCAAGATGGCGGCCAAGATGGCGGACAAGATGGCGGACAAGATGGCGGATAAGATGGCGGACAAGATGGCGGACAAAATGGCGGCCAAGATGGCGAACAAGATGGCGGACAAGATGGCGGCCAAGATGGCGGACACAAGATGGCGGACAAGATGGCGGACACAAGATGGCGGACACAAGATGGCGGACAAGATGGCGGACAAGATGGCGGCCAAGATGGCGGATAAGATGGCGGACAAGATGGCGGACAAGATGGCGGACACAAGATGGAGGACAAGATGGCGGACAAGGTGGCGGACAAGATGGCGGCCAAGATGGCGGATAAGATGGCGGACAAGATGGCGGACAAGATGGCGGACACAAGATGGCGGACAAGATGGCGGACAAGATGGCGGACAAGATGGCGGACAAGATGGCGGCCAGGATGGCGGACAAGATGGCGGACAAGATGGCGGCCAAGATGGCGGCCAAGATGGCGGCCAAGATGGCGGACAAGATGGCGGACACAACATGGCGGACACAAGATGGCGGACAAAATGGCGGCCAAGATGGCGGACAAGATGGCGGCCAAGATGACGGACAAGATGGCGGACAAGATGGCGGCCAAGATGGCGGCCAAGATGGCGGATAAGATGGCGGACAACATGGCGGACACAAGATGGCGGCCAAGATGGCGGACAAGATGGCGGACAAGATGGCGGACAAGATGGCGGACAAGATGGCGGACAAGATGGCGGAAACAAGATGGCGGACAAGATGGCGGCCAAGATGGCGGACAAGATGGCGGACAAGATGGCAGCCAAGATGGCGGACAAGATGGCGGACAAGATGGCGGACAAGATGGCGGACAAGATGGCGGCCAAGATGGCGGCCAAGATGGCGGCCAAGATGGCGGACACAAGATGGCGAACAAGATGGCGGACAAGATGGCGGACACAAGACGGCGGACAAGATGGCGGACAAGATGGCGGACAAGATGGCGGCCAAGATGGCGGACAAAATGGCGGACAAGATGGCGGACAAGATGGCGGACAAGATGGCGGCCAAGATGGCGGACACAAGATGGCGGCCAAGATGGCGGACAAGATGGCGGACACAAGATGGCGGACAAGATGGCGGACAAGATGGCGGCCAAGATGGCGGCCAAGATGGCGGCCAAGATGGCGGACAAGATGGCGGACAAGATGGCGGATAAGATGGCGGACAAGATGGCGGACAAAATGGCGGCCAAGATGGCGAACAAGATGGCGGACAAGATGGCGGCCAAGATGGCGGACACAAGATGGCGGACAAGATGGCGGACACAAGATGGCGGACACAAGATGGCGGAAAAGATGGCGGCAAAGATGGCGGACAAGATGGCGGACAAGCTGGCGGCCAAGATGGCGGACAAGATGGCGGAAACAAGATGGCGGCCAAGATGGCGGACAAGATGGCGGACAAGATGGCGGACAAGATGGCGGACACAAGATGGAGGACAAGATGGCGGATAAGATGGCGGACAAGATGGCGGACAAGATGGCGGACACAAGATGGCGAACAAGATGGCGGACAAGATGGCGGCCAAGATGGTGGACAAGATGGCGGACAAGATGGCGGCCAAGATGGCGGACAAGATGGCGCACAAGATGGCGGACAAGATGGCGGACAAGATGGCGGCCAAGATGGCGGCCAAGATGGCGGATAAGATGGCGGACAAGATGGCGGACAAGATGGCGGATACAAGATGGAGGACAAGATGGCGGACAAGATGGCGGACAAGATGGCGGCCAAGATGGCGGATAAGATGGCGGACAAGATGGCGGACAAGATGGCGGACACAAGATGGCGGACAAGATGGCGGACAAGATGGCGGCCAGGATGGCGGCCAAGATGGCGGACAAGATGGCGGCCAAGATGGCGGACAAGATGGCGGACACAACATGGCGGACACAAGATGGCGGACAAGATGGCGGCCAAGATGGCGGATAAGATGGCGGCCAAGATGGCGGACAAGATGGCGGACAAGATGGCGGACAAGATGGCGGACAAGATGGCGGACACAAGATGGCGGCCAAGATGGCGGACAAGATGGCGGACAAGATGGCGGACAAGATGGCGGACAAGATGGCGGACAAGATGGCGGACACAAGATGGCGGCCAAGATGGCGGACAAGATGGCGGACAAGATGGCGGACAAGATGGCGGACAAGATGGCGGACAAGATGGCGGACAAGATGGCGGACAAGATGGCGGACAAGATGGCGGACAAGATGGCGGACAAGATGGCGGACAAGATGGCGGACACAAGATGGCGGACAAGATGGCGGACACAACATGGCGGACAAGATGGCGGCCAAGATGGCGGACAAGATGGCGGCCAAGATGGCGGACAAGATGGCGGACAAGATGGCGGCCAAGATGGCGGACAAGATGGCGGACAAGATGGCGGACAAGATGGCGGACAAGATGGCGGACAAGATGGCGGACAAGATGGCGGACAAGATGGCGACCAGGATGGCGGACACAAGATGGCGGACAAGATGGCGGCCAAGATGGCGGACAAGATGGCGGCCAAGATGGCGGACAAGATGGCGGACAAGATGGCGGACAAGATGGCGAACAAGATGGCGGACAAGATGGCGGACACAAGATGGCGGTCAAGATGGCGGATAAGATGGCGGCCAAGATGGCGGCCAAGATGGCGGACAAGATGGCGGACAAGATGGCGGACAAGATGGCGGACACAAGATGGCGGACAAGATGGCGGACAAGATGGCGGACAAGATGGCGGACAAGATGGCGGACAAGATGGCGGACAAGATGGCGGACAAGATGGCGGACAAGATGGCGGACAAGATGGCGGACAAGATGGCGGCCAAGATGGCGGACAAGATGGCGGACAAGATGGCGGACACAAGATGGCGGACAAGATGGCGGACAAGATGGCGGACAAGATGGCGGACAAGATGGCGGACAAGATGGCGGACAAGATGGCGGACAAGATGGCGGACAAGATGGCGGCCAAGATGGCGGATAAGATGGCGGACAAGATGGCGGACAAGATGGCGGACACAAGATGGAGGACAAGATGGCGGACAAGATGGCGGCCAAGATGGCGGATAAGATGGCGGACAAGATGGCGGACAAGATGGCGGACACAAGATGGAGGACAAGATGGCGGACAAGATGGCGGACAAGATGGCGGCCAAGATGGCGGATAAGATGGCGGACAAGATGGCGGACAAGATGGCGGACACAAGATGGCGGACAAGATGGCGGACAAGATGGCGGACAAGATGGCGGCCAAGATGGCGACCAGGATGGCGGACAAGATGGCGGACAAGATGGCGGACAAGATGGCGGACAAGATGGCGGACAAGATGGCGGACACAAGATGGCGGCCAAGATGGCGGACAAGATGGCGGACAAGATGGCGGACAAGATGGCGGACAAGATGGCGGACAAGATGGCGGACAAGATGGCGGACACAAGATGGCGGACAAGATGGCGGACACAACATGGCGGACAAGATGGCGGCCAAGATGGCGGACAAGATGGCGGCCAAGATGGCGGACAAGATGGCGGACAAGATGGCGGCCAAGATGGCGGACAAGATGGCGGACAAGATGGCGGACAAGATGGCGGACAAGATGGCGGACAAGATGGCGGCCAAGATGGCGGATAAGATGGCGGATAAGATGGCGGACAAGATGGCGGACAAGATGGCGGACACAAGATGGCGGACAAGATGGCGGACAAGATGGCGGACAAGATGGCGGACAAGATGGCGACCAGGATGGCGGACAAGATGGCGGACAAGATGGCGGCCAAGATGGCGGCCAAGATGGCGGACAAGATGGCGGATACAACATGGCGGACACAAGATGGCGGACAAGATGGCGGCCAAGATGGCGGACAAGATGGCGGCCAAGATGGCGGACAAGATGGCGGACAAGATGGCGGACAAGATGGCGGACAAGATGGCGGACAAGATGGCGGACAAGATGGCGGACAAGATGGCGGACACAAGATGGCGGTCAAGATGGCGGATAAGATGGCGGCCAAGATGGCGGCCAAGATGGCGGACAAGATGGCGGACAAGATGGCGGACAAGATGGCGGACACAAGATGGCGGACAAGATGGCGGACAAGATGGCGGACAAGATGGCGGACAAGATGGCGGACAAGATGGCGGACAAGATGGCGGACAAGATGGCGGACAAGATGGCGGACAAGATGGCGGACAAGATGGCGGACAAGATGGCGGACAAGATGGCGGCCAAGATGGCGGACAAGATGGCGGACAAGATGGCGGACAAGATGGCGGACACAAGATGGCGGACAAGATGGCGGACAAGATGGCGGACAAGATGGCGGACAAGATGGCGGCCAAGATGGCGGATAAGATGGCGGACAAGATGGCGGACAAGATGGCGGACACAAGATGGAGGACAAGATGGCGGACAAGATGGCGGACAAGATGGCGGACAAGATGGCGGACAAGATGGCGGCCAAGATGGCGGATAAGATGGCGGACAAGATGGCGGACAAGATGGCGGACAAGATGGAGGACAAGATGGCGGACAAGATGGCGGACAAGATGGCGGACAAGATGGCGGACAAGATGGCGGACAAGATGGCGGACAAGATGGCGGACACAAGATGGCGAACAAGATGGCGGACAAGATGGCGGACAAGATGGCGGACAAGATGGCGGACAAGATGGCGGCCAAGATGGCGGATAAGATGGCGGACAAGATGGCGGACAAGATGGCGGACACAAGATGGAGGACAAGATGGCGGACAAGATGGCGGACAAGATGGCGGACAAGATGGCGGACAAGATGGCGGACAAGATGGCGGACAAGACGGCGGACACAAGATGGCGGACAAGATGGCGGACAAGATGGCGGACACAAGATGGCGGTCAAGATGGCGGATAAGATGGCAGACAAGATGGCGGACAAGATGGCGGACAAGATGGCGGACAAGATGGCGGACACAAGATGGCGGCCAAGATGGCGGACAAGATGGCGGACAAGATGGCGGACAAGATGGCGGACAAGATGGCGGACAAGATGGCGGACAAGATGGCGGACACAAGATGGCGGCCAAGATGGCGGACAAGATGACGGACAAGATGGCGGACAAGATGGCGGACAAGATGGCGGACAAGATGGCGGACAAGATGGCGGACACAAGATGGCGGCCAAGATGGCGGACAAGATGACAGACAAGATGGCGGACAAGATGGCGGACAAGATGGCGGCCAAGATGGCGGCCAAGATGGCGGATAAGATGGCGGACAAGATGGCGGACAAGATGGCGGACACAAGATGGCGGACAAGATGGCGGACAAGATGGCGGCCAAGATGGCGGACAAGATGGCGGACAAGATGGCGGACAAGATGGCGGACACAAGATGGAGGACAAGATGGCGGACAAGATGGCGGATACAACATGGCGGACACAAGATGGCGGACAAGATGGCGGCCAAGATGGCGGACAAGATGGCGGACAAGATGGCGGACAAGATGGCGGACAAGATGGCGGACAAGATGGCGGACACAAGATGGCGGACAAGATGGCGGACAAGATGGCGGACACAAGATGGCGGTCAAGATGGCGGATAAGATGGCGGCCAAGATGGCGGATAAGATGGCGGACAAGATGGCGGCCAAGATGGCGGACAAGATGGCGGACAAGATGGCGGCCAAGATGGCGGCCAAGATGGCGGATAAGATGGCGGACAAGATGGCGGACAAGATGGCGGACACAAGATGGAGGACAAGATGGCGGAAAAGATGGCGGACAAGATGGCGGCCAAGATGGCGGCCAAGATGGCGGCCAAGATGGCGGATAAGATGGCGGACAAGATGGCGGACAAGATGGCGGACAAGATGGCGGACACAACATGGCGGACACAAGATGGCGGACAAGATGGCGGCCAAGATGGCGGACAAGATGGCGGCCAAGATGGCGGACAAGATGGCGGACAAGATGGCGGCCAAGATGGCGGCCAAGATGGCGGACACAAGATGGCGGACAAGATGGCGGACACAAGATGGCGGACAAGATGGCGGACAAGATGGCGGACAAGATGGCGGACAAGATGGCGGATAAGATGGCGGACAAAATGGCGGACAAGATGGCGGCCAAGATGGCGGACAAGATGGCGGACAAGATGGCGGACAAGATGGCGGACACAAGATGGCGGACAAGATGGCGGACACAAGATGGCGGCCAAGATGGCGGACAAGATGGCGGACAAGATGGCGGCCAAGATGGCGGACAAGATGGCGGATAAGATGGCGGACAAAATGGCGGACAAGATGGCGGACACAAGATGGCGGACAAGATGGCGGACACAACATGGCGGACACAAGATGGCGGACAAGATGGCGGCCAAGATGGCGGACAAGATGGCGGCCAAGATGGCGGACAAGATGGCGGACAAGATGGCGGACAAGATGGCGGCCAAGATGGCGGACAAGATGGCGGACAAGATGGCGGACAAGATGGCGGACAAGATGGCGGACAAGATGGCGGACAAGATGGCGGACAAGATGGCGGACAAGATGGCGGACAAGATGGCGGACAAGATGGCGGACAAGATGGCGGACACAAGATGGCGGACAAGATGGCGGACAAGATGGCGGACAAGATGGCGGACAAGATGGCGGACAAGATGGCGACCAGGATGGCGGACAAGATGGCGGACAAGATGGCGGCCAAGATGGCGGCCAAGATGGCGGACAAGATGGCGGATACAACATGGCGGACACAAGATGGCGGACAAGATGGCGGCCAAGATGGCGGACAAGATGGCGGCCAAGATGGCGGACAAGATGGCGGACAAGATGGCGGCCAAGATGGCGGACACAAGATGGCGGACAAGATGGCGGACAAGATGGCGGACACAAGATGGCGGTCAAGATGGCGGATAAGATGGCGGCCAAGATGGCGGCCAAGATGGCGGACAAGATGGCGGACAAGATGGCGGACAAGATGGCGGACACAAGATGGCGGACAAGATGGCGGACAAGATGGCGGACAAGATGGCGGACAAGATGGCGGACAAGATGGCGGACAAGATGGCGGCCAAGATGGCGGACAAGATGGCGGACAAGATGGCGGACAAGATGACGGACAAGATGGCGGCCAAGATGGCGGCCAAGATGGCGGATAAGATGGCGGACAGATGGCGGACAAGATGGCGGACACAAGATGGAGGACAAGATGGCGGACAAGATGGCGGACAAGATGGCGGCCAAGATGGCGGCCAAGATGGCGGATAAGATGGCGGACAAGATGGCGGACAAGATGGCGGACACAAGATGGCGGACAAGATGGCGGACAAGATGGCGGACAAGATGGCGGACAAGATGGCGGACAAGATGGCGGACAAGATGGCGGCCAAGATGGCGGACAAGATGGCGGACAAGATGGCGGACACAAGATGGCGGCCAAGATGGCGGACAAGATGGCGGACAAGATGGCGGACAAGATGGCGGACAAGATGGCGGACAAGATGGCGGACACAAGATGGCGGCCAAGATGGCGGACAAGATGACGGACAAGATGGCGGACAAGATGGCGGACAAGATGGCGGCCAAGATGGCGGCCAAGATGGCGGATAAGATGGCGGACAAGATGGCGGACAAGATGGCGGACACAAGATGGAGGACAAGATGGCGGACAAGATGGCGGACAAGATGGCGGACAAGATGGCGGCCAAGATGGCGGACAAGATGGCGGACAAGATGGCGGACAAGATGGCGGACAAGATGGCGGACAAGATGGCGGACAAGATGGCGGATAAGATGGCGGACAAGATGGCGGACAAGATGGCGGACAAGATGGAGGACAAGATGGCGGACAAGATGGCGGACAAGATGGCGGACAAGATGGCGGATAAGATGGCGGACAAGATGGCGGCCAAGATGGCGGACAAGATGGCGGACAAGATGGCGGCCAAGATGGCGGCCAAGATGGCGGCCAAGATGGCGGACAAGATGGCGGACAAGATGGCGGACACAAGATGGAGGACAAGATGGCGGACAAGATGGCGGACAAGATGGCGGCCAAGATGGCGGCCAAGATGGCGGCCAAGATGGCGGATAAGATGGCGGACAAGATGGCGGACAAGATGGCGGACAAGATGGCGGACACAACATGGCGGACACAAGATGGCGGACAAGATGGCGGCCAAGATGGCGGACAAGATGGCGGCCAAGATGGCGGACAAGATGGCGGACAAGATGGCGGCCAAGATGGCGGCCAAGATGGCGGACACAAGATGGCGGACAAGATGGCGGACACAAGATGGCGGACAAGATGGCGGACAAGATGGCGGACAAGATGGCGGACAAGATGGCGGACAAGATGGCGGACAAGATGGCGGACAAGATGGCGGCCAAGATGGCGGACAAGATGGCGGACAAGATGGCGGACAAGATGGCGGACAAGATGGCGGCCAAGATGGCGGCCAAGATGGCGGACACAAGATGGAGGACAAGATGGCGGACAAGATGGCGGACAAGATGGCGGCCAAGATGGCGGCCAAGATGGCGGATAAGATGGCGGACAAGATGGCGGACAAGATGGCGGACACAAGATGGCGGACAAGATGGCGGACAAGATGGCGGACAAGATGGCGGACAAGATGGCGGACAAGATGGCGGACAAGATGGCGGACAAGATGGCGGACAAGATGGCGGACAAGATGGCGGACAAGATGGCGGACAAGATGGCGGACAAGATGGCGGACAAGATGGCGGACAAGATGGCGGACAAGATGGCGGACACAAGATGGCTGCCAAGATGGCGGACAAGATGGCGGACAAGATGGCGGACAAGATGGCGGACAAGATGGCGGCCAAGATGGCGGCCAAGATGGCGGATAAGATGGCGGACAAGATGGCGGACAAGATGGCGGACACAAGATGGAGGACAAGATAGCGGACAAGATGGCGGACAAGATGGCGGCCAAGATGGCGGCCAAGATGGCGGACAAGATGGCGGACAAGATGGCGGACAAGATGGCGGCCAAGATGGCGGCCAAGATGGCGGATAAGATGGCGGACACAAGATGGCGGACAAGATGGCGGACAAGATGGCGGACAAGATGGCGGACAAGATGGCGGACAAGATGGCGGACAAGATGGCGGACACAAGATGGCGGCCAAGATGGCGGACAAGATGGCGGACAAGATGGCGGACAAGATGGCGGACAAGATGGCGGACAAGATGGCGGACAAGATGGCGGACAAGATGGCGGACAAGATGGCGGACACAAGATGGCGGCCAAGATGGCGGACAAGATGGCGGACAAGATGGCGGACAAGATGGCGGACAAGATGGCGGACAAGATGGCGGACAAGATGGCGGACAAGATGGCGGACACAAGATGGCGGACAAGATGGCGGCCAAGATGGCGGACAAGATGGCGGACAAGATGGCGGCCAAGATGGCGGCCAAGATGGCGGCCAAGATGGCGGACAAGATGGCGGACACAAGATGGAGGACAAGATGGCGGATAAGATGGCGGCCAAGATGGCGGCCAAGATGGCGGACAAGATGGCGGACAAGATGGCGGCCAAGATGGCGGCCAAGATGGCGGATAAGATGGCGGACAAGATGGCGGACAAGATGGCGGACACAAGATGGCGGACAAGATGGCGGACAAGATGGCGGACAAGATGGCGGCCAAGATGGCGGCCAAGATGGCGGATAAGATGGCGGACACAAGATGGCGGACAAGATGGCGGACAAGATGGCGGACAAGATGGCGGACAAGATGGCGGACAAGATGGCGGACAAGATGGCGGACACAAGATGGCGGCCAAGATGGCGGACAAGATGGCGGACAAGATGGCGGACACAAGATGGCGGTCACGATGGCGGACAAGATGGCGGACAAGATGGCGGCCAAGATGGCGGACACAAGATGGCGGACAAGATGGCGGCCAAGATGGCGGCCAAGATGGCGGCCAAGATGGCGGACAAGATGGCGGACAAGATGGCGGCCAAGATGGCGGACAAGATGGCGGACAAGATGGCGGACAAGATGGCGGACACAAGATGGCGGCCAAGATGGCGGACAAGATGGCGGACAAGATGGCGGACAAGATGGCGGACAAGATGGCGGACAAGATGGCGGACACAAGATGGCGGCCAAGATGGCGGCCAAAATGGCGGCCAAGATGGCGGATAAGATGGCGGACAAGATGGCGGACAAGATGGCGGACACAAGATGGCGGATAAGATGGCGGACAAGATGGCGTACAAAACATGGCGGACACAAGATGGCGGACAAGATGGCGGACAAGATGGCGGACAAGATGGCGGACAAGATGGCGGACAAGATGGCGGACAAGATGGCGGACAAGATGGCGGACAAGATGGCGGACAAGATGGCGGACAAGATGGCGGACAAGATGGCGGACAAGATGGCGGACAAGATGGCGGACAAGATGGCGGACACAAGATGGCGGCCAAGATGGCGGACAAGATGGCGGACAAGATGGCGGACAAGATGGCGGACACAACATGGCGGACACAAGATGGCGGCCAAGATGGCGGACAAGATGGCGGACAAGATGGCGGACAAGATGGCGGCCAAGATGGCGGCCAAGATGGCGGCCAAGATGGCGGATAAGATGGCGGACAAGATGGCGGACAAGATGGTGGACACAAGATGGAGGAGAAGATGGCGGACAAGATGGCGGACAAGATGGCGGCCAAGATGGCGGCCAAGATGGCGGATAAGATGGCGGACAAGATGGCGGCCAAGATGGCGGACACAAGATGGCGGCCAAGATGGCGGACAAGATGGCGGACAAGATGGCGGCCAGGATGGCGGACAAGATGGCGGCCAAGATGGCGGCCAAGATGGCGGACAAGATGGCGGACACAACATGGTGGACACAAGATGGCGGACAAGATGGCGGCCAAGATGGCGGACAAGATGGCGGCCAAGATGGCGGACAAGATGGCGGCCAAGATGGCGGCCAAGATGGCGGACACAAGATGGCGGACAAGATGGCGGACAAGATGGCGGATACAAGATGGCGGTCAAGATGGCGGACAAGATGGCGGACAAGATGGCGGACAAGATGGCGGCCAAGATGGCGGCCAAGATGGCGGACACAACATGGCGGACACAAGATGGCGGACAAGATGGCGGCCAAGATGGCGGACAAGATGGCGGACAAGATGGCGGACAAGATGGCGGCCAGGATGGCGGACAAGATGGCGGACAAGATGGCGGCCAAGATGGCGGCCAAGATGGCGGACAAGATGGCGAACACAACATGGCGGACACAAGATGGCGGACAAGATGGCGGCCAAGATGGCGGACAAGATGGCGGCCAAGATGGCGGACAAGATGGCGGACAAGATGGCGGCCAAGATGGCGGACAAGATGGCGGCCAAGATGGCGGACAAGATGGCGGACAAGATGGCGGACAAGATGGCGGACAAGATGGCGGACAAGATGGCGGACAAGATGGCGGACAAGATGGCGGCCAAGATGGCGGACAAGATGGCGGACAAGATGGCGGACAAGATGGCGGACAAGATGGCGGACAAGATGGCGGCCAAGATGGCGGACACAAGATGGCGGCCAAGATGGCGGACAAGATGGCGGACAAGATGGCGGACAAGATGGCGGACAAGATGGCGGCCAAGATGGCGGCCAAGATGGCGGATAAGATGGCGGACAAGATGGCGGACAAGATGGCGGACACAAGATGGAGGACAAGATGGCGGACAAGATGGCGGACAAGATGGCGGACAAGATGGCGGCCAAGATGGCGGATAAGATGGCGGACAAGATGGCGGACAAGATGGCGGACACAAGATGGCGGACAAGATGGCGGACAAGATGGCGGACACAACATGGCGGCCAAGATGGCGGACAAGATGGCGGCCAAGATGGCGGACAAGATGGCGGCCAAGATGGCGGCCAAGATGGCGGACAAGATGGCGGACACAACATGGCGGACACAAGATGGCGGACAAGATGGCGGCCAAGATGGCGGACAAGATGGCGGACAAGATGGCGGACAAGATGGCGGACAAGATGGCGGCCAAGATGGCGGCCAAGATGGCGGACACAAGATGGCGGACAAGATGGCGGATAAGATGGTGGCCAAGATGGCGGTCAAGATGGCGGATAAGATGGTGGCCAAGATGGCGGATAAGATGGCGGACAAGATGGCGGACAAGATGGCGGACAAGATGGCGGCCAAGATGGCGGACAAGATGGTGGACAAGATGGCGGACAAGATGGCGGACAAGATGGCGGCCAAGATGGCGGCCAAGATGGCGGACAAGATGGCGGACAAGATGGCGGCCAAGATGGCGGCCAAGATGGCGGCCAAGATGGCGGACACAAGATGGCGGACAAGATGGCGGACAAGATGGCGGACACAAGATGGCGGTCACGATGGCGGACAAGATGGCGGACAAGATGGCGGCCAAGATGGCGGCCAAGATGGCGGACAAGATGGCGGACAAGATGGCGGACAAGATGGCGGCCAAGATGGCGGCCAAGATGGCGGATAAGATGGCGGACAAGATGGCGGACAAGATGGCGGACAAGATGGCGGACAACATGGCGGACAAGATGGCGGACAAGATGGCGGGCAAGATGGCGGACACAAGATGGCGGCCAAGATGGCGGACAAGATGGCGGACAAGATGGCGGACACAAGATGGTGGCCAAGATGGCGGACAAGATGGCGGACAAGATGGCGGACACAAGATGGCGGCCAAGATGGCGGACAAGATGGCGGCCAAGATGGCGGACAAGATGGCGGACAAGATGGCGGACAAGATGGCGGACAAGATGGCGGACAAGATGGCGGACAAGATGGCGGACACAAGATGGCGGCCAAGATGGCGGACAAGATGGCGGACAAGATGGCGGACAAGATGGCGGACAAGATGGCGGACACAAGATGGCGGCCAAGATGGCGGACACAAGATGGCGGACAAGATGGCGGACAAGATGACGGACAAGATGGCGGCCAAGATGGCGGCCAAGATGGCGGATAAGATGGCGGATAAGATGGCGGACAAGATGGCGGACACAAGATGGCGGATAAGATGGCGGACAAGATGGCGGACACAACATGGCGGACACAAGATGGCGGACAAGATGGCGGACAAGATGGCGGACAAGATGGCGGCCAAGATGGCGGACAAGATGGCGGACAAGATGGCGGCCAAGATGGCGGACAAGATGGCGGACAAGATGGCGGACACAAGATGGCGGACACAAGATGGCGGACAAGATGGCGGACAAGATGGCGGACAAGATGGCGGACAAGATGGCGGACAAGATGGCGGCCAAGATGGCGGCCAAGATGGCGGATAAGATGGCGGACAAGATGGCGGACAAGATGGCGGACACAAGATGGCGGATAAGATGGCGGACAAGATGGCGGACACAACATGGCGGACACAAGATGGCGGACAAGATGGCGGCCAAGATGGCGGACAAGATGGCGGCCAAGATGGCGGCCAAGATGGCGGACAAGATGGCGGCCAAGATGGCGGACAAGATGGCGGACAAGATGGCGGACACAAGATGGCGGCCAAGATGGCGGCCAAGATGGCGGACAAGATGGCGGACAAGATGGCGGACAAGATGGCGGACACAAGATGGCGGCCAAGATGGCGGACAAGATGGCGGACAAGATGGCGGACAAGATGGCGGACAAGATGGCGGCCAAGATGGCGGCCAAGATGGCGGATAAGATGGCGGACAAGATGGCGGACAAGATGGCGGACACAAGATGGAGGACAAGATGGCGGACAAGATGGCGGACAAGATGGCGGCCAAGATGGCGGCCAAGATGGCGGACAAGATGGCGGACAAGATGGCGGACAAGATGGCGGACAAGATGGCGGCCAAGATGGCGGATAAGATGGCGGACAAGATGGCGGACACAAGATGGAGGACAAGATGGCGGACAAGATGGCGGACAAGATGGCGGCCAAGATGGCGGCCAAGATGGCGGATAAGATGGCGGACAAGATGGCGGACACAAGATGGCGGACAAGATGGCGGACAAGATGGCGGACAAGATGGCGGACAAGATGGCGGCCAGGATGGCGGACAAGATGGCGGACAAGATGGCGGACAAGATGGCGGCCAAGATGGCGGCCAAGATGGCGGACACAACATGGCGGACACAAGATGGCGGACAAGATGGCGGCCAAGATGGCGGACAAGATGGCGGACACAAGATGGCGGACAAGATGGCGGACAAGATGGCGGACAAGATGGCGGACAAGATGGCGGACACAAGATGGCGGACAACATGGCGGACACAAGATGGCGGCCAAGATGGCGGACAAGATGGCGGCCAAGATGGCGGACAAGATGGCGGACAAGATGGCGGAAACAAGATGGCGGACAAGATGGCGGCCAAGATGGCGGCCAAGATGGCGGACAAGATGGCGGACAAGATGGCGGACAAGATGGCAGACAAGATGGCGGACAAGATGGCGGACAAGATGGCGGACAAGATGGCGGCCAAGATGGCGGACACAAGATGGCGAACAAGATGGCGGACAAGATGGCGGACACAAGACGGCGGACAAGATGGCGGACAAGATGGCGGACAAGATGGCGGCCAAGATGGCGGACAAGATGGCGGACAAGATGGCGGACAAGATGGCGGACAAGATGGCGGACACAAGATGGCGGCCAAGATGGCGGACAAGATGGCGGACAAGATGGCGGACAAGATGGCGGACAAGATGGCGGCCAAGATGGCGGACACAAGATGGCGGCCAAGATGGCGGACAAGATGGCGGACACAAGATGGCGGACAAGATGGCGGACAAGATGGCGGCCAAGATGGCGGCCAAGATGGCGGCCAAGATGGCGGACAAGATGGCGGACAAGATGGCGGATAAGATGGCGGACAAGATGGCGGACAAAATGGCGGCCAAGATGGCGAACAAGATGGCGGACAAGATGGCGGCCAAGATGGCGGACACAAGATGGCGGACAAGATGGCGGACGCAAGATGGCGGACACAAGATGGCGGCAAAGATGGCGGACAAGATGGCGGACAAGATGGCGGACAAGATGGCGGACACAAGATGGTGGACAAGATGGCGGAAACAAGATGGCGGCCAAGATGGCGGACAAGATGGCGGACAAGATGGCGGACAAGATGGCGGACAAGATGGCGGATAAGATGGCGGATAAGATGGCGGACAAGATGGCGGACAAGATGGCGGACACAAGATGGCGAACAAGATGGCGGACAAGATGGCGGCCAAGATGGTGGACAAGATGGCGGACAAGATGGCGGCCAAGATGGCGGACAAGATGGCGCACAAGATGGCGGACAAGATGGCGGCCAAGATGGCGGCCAAGATGGCGGACAAGATGGCGGACAAGATGGCGGACAAGATGGCGGATACAAGATGGAGGACAAGATGGCGGACAAGATGGCGGACAAGATGGCGGCCAAGATGGCGGCCAAGATGGCGGATAAGATGGCGGACAAGATGGCGGACAAGATGGCGGACACAAGATGGCGGACAAGATGGCGGACAAGATGGCGGACAAGATGGCGGCCAGGATGGCGGACAAGATGGCGGACAAGATGGCGGCCAAGATGGTGGCCAAGATGGCGGACAAGATGGCGGACACAACATGGCGGACACAAGATGGCGGACAAGATGGCGGCCAAGATGGCGGACAAGATGGCGGCCAAGATGGCGGACAAGATGGCGGACAAGATGGCGGCCAAGATGGCGGACAAGATGGCGGACAAGATGGCGGACAAGATGGCGGACAAGATGGCGGACACAAGATGGCGGCCAAGATGGCGGACAAGATGGCGGACAAGATGGCGGACAAGATGGCGGACAAGATGGCGGACACAAGATGGCGGCCAAGATGGCGGACAAGATGGCGGACAAGATGGCGGCCAAGATGGCGGCCAAGATGGCGGATAAGATGGCGGACAAGATGGCGGACAAGATGGCGGACACAAGATGGCGGATAAGATGGCGGACAAGATGGCGGACACAACATGGCGGACACAAGATGGCGGACAAGATGGCGGCC
Source organism: Anopheles moucheti (assembly GCF_943734755.1). Classification (NCBI taxonomy): domain Eukaryota; kingdom Metazoa; phylum Arthropoda; class Insecta; order Diptera; family Culicidae; genus Anopheles; species Anopheles moucheti. The sequence goes on along the minus strand of NC_069140.1, from coordinate 37,565,744 downwards.
AAGATGGCGGACAAGATGGCGGCCAAGATGGCGGACAAGATGGCGGACAAGATGGCGGCCAAGATGGCGGACAAGATGGCGGACAAGATGGCGGACAAGATGGCGGACAAGATGGCGGACACAAGATGGCGGCCAAGATGGCGGACAAGATGGCGGACAAGATGGCGGACAAGATGGCGGACAAGATGGCGGACAAGATGGCGGACAAGATGGCGGACAAGATGGCGGACAAGATGGCGGCCAAGATGGCGGACACAAGATGGCGGACAAGATGGCGGACAAGATGGCGGACACAAGATGGCGGTCAAGATGGCGGATAAGATGGCGGCCAAGATGGCGGCCAAGATGGCGGACAAGATGGCGGACAAGATGGCGGACAAGATGGCGGACAAGATGGCGGACACAAGATGGCGGACAAGATGGCGGACAAGATGGCGGACAAGATGGCGGACAAGATGGCGGACAAGATGGCGGACAAGATGGCGGACAAGATGGCGGCCAAGATGGCGGCCAAGATGGCGGCCAAGATGGCGGACAAGATGGCGGACAAGATGGCGGCCAAGATGGCGGCCAAGATGGCGGCCAAGATGGCGGCCAAGATGGCGGCCAAGATGGCGGACAAGATGGCGGACAAGATGGCGGACAAGATGGAGGACAAGATGGCGGACAAGATGGCGGACAAGATGGCGGCCAAGATGGCGGCCAAGATGGCGGATAAGATGGCGGACAAGATGGCGGACAAGATGGCGGACACAAGATGGCGGACAAGATGGCGGACAAGATGGCGGACAAGATGGCGGACAAGATGGCGGACAAGATGGCGGACAAGATGGCGGACACAAGATGGCGGACAAGATGGCGGACAAGATGGCGGACAAGATGGCGGACACAAGATGGCGGCCAAGATGGCGGACAAGATGGCGGACAAGATGGCGGACAAGATGGCGGACAAGATGGCGGACACAAGATGGCGGCCAAGATGGCGGACAAGATGGCGGACAAGATGGCGGACAAGATGGCGGACAAGATGGCGGCCAAGATGGCGGCCAAGATGGCGGATAAGATGGCGGACAAGATGGCGGACACAAGATGGAGGACAAGATGGCGGACAAGATGGCGGACAAGATGGCGGCCAAGATGGCGGCCAAGATGGCGGACAAGATGGCGGACAAGATGGCGGACAAGATGGCGGACAAGATGGCGGCCAAGATGGCGGCCAAGATGGCGGACAAGATGGCGGACAAGATGGCGGACAAGATGGCGGACACAAGATGGAGGACAAGATGGCGGACAAGATGGCGGACAAGATGGCGGCCAAGATGGCGGATAAGATGGCGGCCAAGATGGCGGACAAGATGGCGGACAAGATGGCGGACAAGATGGCGGACAAGATGGCGGCCAAGATGGCGGATAAGATGGCGGACAAGATGGCGGACAAGATGGCGGACACAAGATGGAGGACAAGATGGCGGACAAGATGGCGGCCAAGATGGCGGCCAAGATGGCGGATAAGATGGCGGACAAGATGGCGGACAAGATGGCGGACACAAGATGGCGGACAAGATGGCGGCCAGGATGGCGGACAAGATGGCGGACAAGATGGCGGCCAAGATGGCGGCCAAGATGGCGGATAAGATGGCGGACAAGATGGCGGCCAAGATGGCGGACAAGATGGCGGACACAAGATGGCGGACAAGATGGCGGACAAGATGGCGGACAAGATGGCGGACAAGATGGCGGACAAGATGGCGGACAAGATGGCGGACAAGATGGCGGACAAGATGGCGGACAAGATGGCGGCCAATATGGCGGACACAAGATGGAGGACAAGATGGCGGACAAGATGGCGGACAAGATGGCGGCCAAGATGGCGGCCAAGATGGCGGATAAGATGGCGGACAAGATGGCGGACAAGATGGCGGACACAAGATGGCGGACAAGATGGCGGACAAGATGGCGGACAAGATGGCGGACAAGATGGCGGACAAGATGGCGGACAAGATGGCGGACAAGATGGCGGACACAAGATGGCGGACAAGATGGCGGACAAGATGGCGTACAAGATGGCGGACAAGATGGCGGACAAGATGGCGGACAAGATGGCGGACAAGATGGCGGACAAGATGGCGGACAAGATGGCGGACACAAGATGGCGGCCAAGATGGCGGACAAGATGGCGGACAAGATGGCGGACAAGATGGCGGACAAGATGGCGGCCAAGATGGCGGCCAAGATGGCGGATAAGATGGCGGACAAGATGGCGGACAAGATGGCGGACACAAGATGGAGGACAAGATAGCGGACAAGATGGCGGACAAGATGGCGGCCAAGATGGCGGCCAAGATGGCGGACAAGATGGCGGACAAGATGGCGGACAAGATGGCGGCCAAGATGGCGGCCAAGATGGCGGCCAAGATGGCGGACAAGATGGCGGACAAGATGGCGGACAAGATGGCGGACAAGATGGCGGACAAGATGGCGGACAAGATGGCGGACAAGATGGCGGACACAAGATGGCGGCCAAGATGGCGGCCAAGATGGCGGCCAAGATGGCGGATAAGATGGCGGATAAGATGGCGGACAAGATGGCGGACAAGATGGCGGACAAGATGGCGGACAAGATGGCGGACAAGATGGCGGACAAGATGGCGGACAAGATGGCGGACACAAGATGGCGGCCAAGATGGCGGACAAGATGGCGGACAAGATGGCGGACACAAGATGGCGGCCAAGATGGCGGACAAGATGGCGGACAAGATGGCGGACAAGATGGCGGACAAGATGGCGGACACAAGATGGCGGCCAAGATGGCGGGAAAGATGGCGGACAAGATGGCGGACACAAGATGGCGGCCACGATGGCGGACAAGATGGCGGACAAGATGGCGGACAAGATGGCGGACAAGATGGCGGACAAGATGGCGGACACAAGATGGCGGACAAGATGGCGGCCAAGATGGCGGACAAGATGGCGGCCAAGATGGCGGACAAGATGGCGGACAAGATGGCGGCCAAGATCGCGGACAAGATGGCGGACAAGATGGCGGACAAGATGGCAGACAAGATGGCGGACACAAGATGGCGGCCAAGATGGCGGACAAGATGGCGGACAAGATGGCGGACAAGATGGCGGACAAGATGGCGGACAAGATGGCGGACACAAGAAGGCGGCCAAGATGGCGGACAAGATGGCGGCCAAGATGGCGGCCAAGATGGCGGCCAAGATGGCGGATAAGATGGCGGACAAGATGGCGGACAAGATCGCGGACACAAGATGGCGGATAAGATGGCGGACAAGATGGCGGACAAAACATGGCGGACACAAGATGGCGGACAAGATGGCGGCCAAGATGGCGGATAAGATGGCGGACAAGATGGCGGACAAGATGGCGGACAAGATGGCGGACAAGATGGCGGACAAGATGGCGGACACAAGATGGCGGTCAAGATGGCGGACAAGATGGCGGACAAGATGGCGGACAAGATGGCGGACAAGATGGCGGACAAGATGGCGGACACAAGATGGCGGCCAAGATGGCGGACAAGATGGCGGACAAGATGGCGGACAAGATGGCGGACAAGATGGCGGACACAAGATGGCGGCCAAGATGGCGGCCAAGATGGCGGACAAGATGGCGGACAAGATGGCGGACACAAGATGGAGGACAAGATGGCGGACAAGATGGCGGACAAGATGGCGGACAAGATGGCGGACAAGATGGCGGACAAGATGGAGGACACAAGATGGCGGACAAGATGGCGGACAAGATGGCGGACAAGATGGCGGACAAGATGGCGGCCAGGATGGCGGACAAGATGGCGGCCAAGATGGCGGCCAAGATGGCGGCCAAGATGGCGGACAAGATGGCGGCCAAGATGGCGGACAAGATGGCGGACACAACATGGCGGACACAAGATGGCGGACAAGATGGCGGCCAAGATGGCGGACAAGATGGCGGCCAAGATGGCGGCCAAGATGGCGGACACAAGATGGCGGACAAGATGGCGGACAGGATGGCGGACACAAGATGGCGGATAAGATGGCGGCCAAGATGGCGGCCAAGATGGCGGATAAGATGGCGGACAAGATGGCGGACAAGATGGCGGACAAGATGGCGGACACAAGATGGCGGACAAGATGGTGGACAAGATGGCGGACAAGATGGCGGACAAGATGGCGGACAAGATGGCGGACAAGATGGCGGACAAGATGGCGGACACAAGATGGAGGACAAGATGGCGGACAAGATGGCGGACAAGATGGCGGCCAAGATGGCGGCCAAGATGGCGGACAAGATGGCGGACACAACATGGCGGACACAAGATGGCGGACAAGATGGCGGCCAAGATGGCGGACAAGATGGCGGCCAGGATGGCGGACAAGATGGCGGACAAGATGGCGGCCAAGATGGCGGACAAGATGGCGGACAAGATGGCGGACACAACATGGCGGACACAAGATGGCGGACAAGATGGCGGCCAAGATGGCGGACAAGATGGCGGCCAAGATGGCGGACAAGATGGCGGACAAGATGGCGGCCAAGATGGCGGACAAGATGGCGGCCATGATGGCGGACAAGATGGCGGACAAGATGGCGGACAAGATGGCGGACAAGATGGCGGACAAGATGGCGGACAAGATGGCGGACAAGATGGCGGACAAGATGGCGGACAAGATGGCGGACAAGATGGCGGCCAAGATGGCGGACAAGATGGCGGACAAGATGGCGGACAAGATGGCGGACAAGATGGCGGACAAGATGGCGGACACAAGATGGCGGCCAAGATGGCGGACAAGATGGCGGACAAGATGGCGGACAAGATGGCGGACAAGATGGCGGCCAAGATGGCGGATAAGATGGCGGACAAGATGGCGGACAAGATGGCGGACACAAGATGGAGGACAAGATGGCGGACAAGATGGCGGACAAGATGGCGGACACAAGATGGCGGTCAAGATGGCGGCCAAGATGGCGGATAAGATGGCGGACAAGATGGCGGACAAGATGGCGGACACAAGATGGCGGACAAGATGGCGGACAAGATGGCGGTCAAGATGGCGGCCAAGATGGCGGATAAGATGGCGGACAAGATGGCGGACAAGATGGCGGACACAAGATGGCGGACAAGATGGCGGACAAGATGGCGGACACAACATGGCGGCCAAGATGGCGGACAAGATGGCGGCCAAGATGGCGGACAAGATGGCGGCCAAGATGGCGGCCAAGATGGCGGACAAGATGGCGGACACAACATGGCGGACACAAGATGGCGGACAAGATGGCGGCCAAGATGGCGGACAAGATGGCGGCCAAGATGGCGGACAAGATGGCGGACAAGATGGCGGCCAAGATGGCGGCCAAGATGGCGGACACAAGATGGCGGACAAGATGGCGGACACAAGATGGCGGTCAAGATGGCGGATAAGATGGTGGCCAAGATGGCGGCTAAGATGGCGGACAAGATGGCGGACAAGATGGCGGACAAGATGGCGGACAAGATGGCGGACAAGATGGCGGCCAAGATGGCGGCCAAGATGGCGGACAAGATGGCGGACAAGATGGCGGCCAAGATGGCGGCCAAGATGGCGGCCAAGATGGCGGACACAAGATGGCGGACAAGATGGCGGACAAGATGGCGGACACAAGATGGCGGTCACGATGGCGGACAAGATGGCGGACAAGATGGCGGCCAAGATGGCGGCCAAGATGGCGGACAAGATGGCGGACAAGATGGCGGACAAGATGGCGGACAAGATGGCGGCCAAGATGGCGGCCAAGATGGCGGATAAGATGGCGGACAAGATGGCGGACAAGATGGCGGCCAAGATGGCGGCCAAGATGGCGGCCAAGATGGCGGACACAAGATGGCGGACAAGATGGCGGACAAGATGGCGGACACAAGATGGCGGTCAAGATGGCGGACAAGATGGCGGACAAGATGGCGGACACAAGATGGCGGCCAAGATGGCGGACAAGATGGCGGACAAGATGGCGGACACAAGATGGCGGTCAAGATGGCGGACAAGATGGCGGCCAAGATGGCGGACAAGATGGCGGACAAGATGGCGGACAAGATGGCGGACAAGATGGCGGACAAGATGGCGGACAAGATGGCGGACACAAGATGGCGGCCAAGATGGCGGACAAGATGGCGGACAAGATGGCGGACAAGATGGCGGACAAGATGGCGGACACAAGATGGCGGACAAGATGGCGGCCAAGATGGCGGACAAGATGGCGGACAAGATGGCGGACAAGATGGCGGACAAGATGGCGGCCAAGATGGCGGACAAGATGGCGGACAAGATGGCGGACACAAGATGGCGGCCAAGATGGCGGCCAAGATGGCGGACAAGATGGCGGACAAGATGGCGGACAAGATGGCGGACAAGATGGCGGACAAGATGGCGGACACAAGATGGCGGCCAAGATGGCGGAAAAGATGGCGGACAAGATGGCGGACAAGATGGCGGCCAAGATAGCGGCCAAGATGGCGGATAAGATGGCGGACAAGATGGCGGACAAGATGGCGGACACAAGATGGAGGACAAGATGGCGGACAAGATGGCGGACAAGATGGCGGACAAGATGGCGGACACAAGATGGCGGTCAAGATGGCGGATAAGATGGCGGCCAAGATGGCGGCCAAGATGGCGGATAAGATGGCGGACAAGATGGCGGACAAGATGGCGGACAAGATGGCGGACACAAGATGGCGGACAAGATGGTGGACAAGATGGCGGACAAGATGGCGGACAAGATGGCGGACAAGATGGCGGACAAGATGGCGGACAAGATGGCGGACACAAGATGGAGGACAAGATGGCGGACAAGATGGCGGACAAGATGGCGGCCAAGATGGCGGCCAAGATGGCGGACAAGATGGCGGACACAAGATGGAGGACAAGATGGCGGACAAGATGGCGGACAAGATGGCGGCCAAGATGGCGGCCAAGATGGCGGATAAGATGGCGGCCAAGATGGCGGACAAGATGGCGGACACAAGATGGCGGACAAGATGGCGGACAAGATGGCGGACAAGATGGCGGACAAGATGGCGGCCAGGATGGCGGACAAGATGGCGGACAAGATGGCGGCCAAGATGGCGGCCAAGATGGCGGACAAGATGGCGGACACAACATGGCGGACACAAGATGGCGGACAAGATGGCGGCCAAGATGGCGGCCAAGATGGCGGACACAAGATGGCGGACAAGATGGCGGACAAGATGGCGGACACAAGATGGCGGACAAGATGGCGGACACAAGATGGCGGTCAAGATGGCGGACAAGATGGCGGACACAAGATGGCGGATAAGATGGCGGACAAGATGGCGGACAAAACATGGCGGACACAAGATGGCGGACAAGATGGCGGCCAAGATGGCGGACAAGATGGCGGCCAAGATGGCGGACAAGATGGCGGCCAAGATGGCGGACAAGATGGCGGCCAAGATGGCGGCCAAGATGGCGGCCAAGATGGCGGACAAGATGGCGGACAAGATGGCGGACACAAGATGGCGGATAAGATGGCGGACAAGATGGCGGACAAAACATGGCGGACACAAGATGGCGGACAAGATGGCGGCCAAGATGGCGGACAAGATGGCGGCCAAGATGGCGGACAAGATGGCGGCCAAGATGGCGGACAAGATGGCGGCCAAGATGGCGGACAAGATGGCGGACAAGATGGCGGACAAGATGGCGGACACAAGATGGCGGCCAAGATGGCGGACAAGATGGCGGACAAGATGGCGGACAAGATGGCGGACAAGATGGCGGACACAAGATGGCGGCCAAGATGGCGGACAAGATGGCGGACAAGATGGCGGACAAGATGGCGGCCAAGATGGCGGATAAGATGGCGGACAAGATGGCGGACAAGATGGCGGACACAAGATGGTGGACAAGATGGCGGACAAGATGGCGGACAAGATGGCGGACAAGATGGCGGACAAGATGGCGGACAAGATGGCGGACACAACATGGCGTACACAAGATGGCGGACAAGATGGCGGCCAAGATGGCGGACAAGATGGCGGACAAGATGGCGGCCAAGATGGCGGACAAGATGGCGGCCAAGATGGCGGCCAAGATGGCGGACAAGATGGCGGACAAGATGGCGGCCAAGATGGCGGCCAAGATGGCGGACAAGATGGCGGACACAAGATGGCGGACAAGATGGCGGACAAGATGGCGGACAAGATGGCGGACAAGATGGCGACCAGGATGGCGGACAAGATGGCGGACAAGATGGCGGCCAAGATGGCGGCCAAGATGGCGGACAAGATGGCGGATACAACATGGCGGACACAAGATGGCGGACAAGATGGCGGCCAAGATGGCGGCCAAGATGGCGGATAAGATGGCGGACAAGATGGCGGACAAGATGGCAGACAAGATGGCGGACAAGATGGCGGACAAGATGGCGGACACAAGATGGCGGCCAAGATGGCGGACAAGATGGCGGATAAGATGGCGGACACAAGATGGCGGCCAAGATGGCGGACAAGATGGCGGACAAGATGGCGGACAAGATGGCGGACACAACATGGCGGCCAAGATGGCGGACAAGATGGCGGCCAAGATGGCGGACAAGATGGCGGCCAAGATGGCGGCCAAGATGGCGGACAAGATGGCGGACACAACATGGCGGACACAAGATGGCGGACAAGATGGCGGCCAAGATGGCGGATAAGATGGCGGACAAGATGGCGGACAAGATGGCGGACACAAGATGGTGGACAAGATGGCGGACAAGATGGCGGACAAGATGGCGGACAAGATGGCGGACAAGATGGCGGACAAGATGGCGGACACAACATGGCGTACACAAGATGGCGGACAAGATGGCGGCCAAGATGGCGGACAAGATGGCGGACAAGATGGCGGCCAAGATGGCGGACAAGATGGCGGCCAAGATGGCGGCCAAGATGGCGGACAAAATGGCGGACAAGATGGCGGCCAAGATGGCGGCCAAGATGGCGGACAAGATGGCGGACACAAGATGGCGGACAAGATGGCGGACAAGATGGCGGACAAGATGGCGGACAAGATGGCGACCAGGATGGCGGACAAGATGGCGGACAAGATGGCGGCCAAGATGGCGGCCAAGATGGCGGACAAGATGGCGGATACAACATGGCGGACACAAGATGGCGGACAAGATGGCGGCCAAGATGGCGGCCAAGATGGCGGATAAGATGGCGGACAAGATGGCGGACAAGATGGCGGACAAGATGGCGGACAAGATGGCGGACAAGATGGCGGACACAAGATGGCGGCCAAGATGGCGGACAAGATGGCGGATAAGATGGCGGACACAAGATGGCGGCCAAGATGGCGGACAAGATGGCGGACAAGATGGCGGACACAACATGGCGGCCAAGATGGCGGACAAGATGGCGGCCAAGATGGCGGACAAGATGGCGGCCAAGATGGCGGCCAAGATGGCGGACAAGATGGCGGACACAACATGGCGGACACAAGATGGCGGACAAGATGGCGGCCAAGATGGCGGACAAGATGGCGGCCAAGATGGCGGACAAGATGGCGGACAAGATGGCGGCCAAGATGGCGGCCAAGATGGCGGACACAAGATGGCGGACAAGATGGCGGACAAGATGGCGGACAAGATGGCGGACACAAGATGGCGGACAAGATGGCGGATAAGATGGTGGCCAAGATGGCGGCCAAGATGGCGGATAAGATGGCGGACAAGATGGCGGACAAGATGGCGGACAAGATGGCGGCCAAGATGGCGGACAAGATGGCGGACAAGATGGCGGACAAGATGGCGGACAAGATGGCGGACAAGATGGCGGCCAAGATGGCGGCCAAGATGGCGGACAAGATGGCGGACAAGATGGCGGACAAGATGGCGGCCAAGATGGCGGCCAAGATGGCGGCCAAGATGGCGGACACAAGATGGCGGACACAAGATGGCGGACAAGATGGCGGACACAAGATGGCGGTCACGATGGCGGACAAGATGGCGGACAAGATGGCGGCCAAGATGGCGGCCAAGATGGCGGCCAAGATGGCGGACAAGATGGCGGACAAGATGGCGGACAAGATGGCGGCCAAGATGGCGGCCAAGATGGCGGATAAGATGGCGGAGAAGATGGCGGACAAGATGGCGGCCAAGATGGCGGCCAAGATGGCGGACACAAGATGGCGGACAAGATGGCGGACAAGATGGCGGACACAAGATGGCGGTCAAGATGGCGGACAAGATGGCGGACAAGATGGCGGACACAAGATGGCGGCCAAGATGGCGGACAAGATGGCGGACAAGATGGCGGACACAAGATGGCGGCCAAGATGGCGGACAAGATGGCGGCCAAGATGGCGGACAAGATGGCGGACAAGATGGCGGACAAGATGGCGGACAAGATGGCGGACAAGATGGCGGACACAAGATGGCGGCCAAGATGGCGGACAAGATGGCGGACAAGATGGCGGACAAGATGGCGGACAAGATGGCGGACACAAGATGGCGGACAAGATGGCGGACAAGATGGCGGACAAGATGGCGGACAAGATGGCGGCCAAGATGGCGGCCAAGATGGCGGATAAGATGGCGGATAAGATGGCGGACACAAGATGGCGGATAAGATGGCGGACAAGATGGCGGACAAAACATGGCGGACACAAGATGGCGGACAAGATGGCGGACAAGATGGCGGACAAGATGGCGGCCAAGATGGCGGACAAGATGGCGGACAAGATGGCGGCCAAGATGGCGGACAAGATGGCGGACAAGATGGCGGACACAAGATGGCGGACAAGATGGCGGACAAGATGGCGGACAAGATGGCGGACAAGATGGCGGACAAGATGGCGGACAAGATGGCGGCCAAGATGGCGGCCAAGATGGCGGATAACATGGCGGACAAGATGGCGGACAAGATGGCGGACACAAGATGGCGGATAAGATGGCGGACAAGATGGCGGACACAACATGGCGGACACAAGATGGCGGACAAGATGGCGGCCAAGATGGCGGACAAGATGGCGGCCAAGATGGCGGACAAGATGGCGGACAAGATGGCGGCCAAGATGGCGGACAAGATGGCGGACAAGATGGCGGACAAGATGGCGGACACAAGATGGCGGCCAAGATGGCGGCCAAGATGGCGGACAAGATGGCGGACAAGATGGCGGACAAGATGGCGGACAAGATGGCGGACAAGTTGGCGGACAAGATGGCGGACACAAGATGGCGGCCAAGATGGCGGAAAAGATGGCGGACAAGATGGCGGACAAGATGGCGGCCAAGATAGCGGCCAAGATGGCGGATAAGATGGCGGACAAGATGGCGGACAAGATGGCGGACACAAGATGGAGGACAAGATGGCGGACAAGATGGCGGACAAGATGGCGGCCAAGATGGCGGCCAAGATGGCGGACAAGATGGCGGACAAGATGGCGGACACAAGATGGTGGACAAGATGGCGGACAAGATGGCGGACAAGATGGCGGACAAGATGGCGGACAAGATGGCGGACAAGATGGCGGACAAGATGGCGGCCAAGATGGCGGACAAGATGGCGGACACAACATGGCGGACACAAGATGGCGGACAAGATGGCGGCCAAGATGGCGGACAAGATGGCGGCCAAGATGGCGGACACAAGATGGCGGACAAGATGGCGGCCAAGATGGCGGACAAGATGGCGGCCAAGATGGCGGACAAGATGGCGGATAAGATGGCGGACAAGATGGCGGACAAGATGGCGGACAAGATGGCGGACAAGATGGCGGACACAAGATGGCGGATAAGATGGCGGACAAGATGGCGGACAAAACATGGCGGACACAAGATGGCGGACAAGATGGCGGACAAGATGGCGGACAAGATGGCGGCCAAGATGGCGGCCAAGATGGCGGCCAAGATGGCGGACAAGATGGCGGACAAGATGGCGGACACAAGATGGAGGACAAGATGGCGGCCAAGATGGCGGCCAAGATGGCGGCCAAGATGGCGGACAAGATGGCGGACAAGATGGCGGACAAGATGGCGGACAAGATGGCGGACAAGATAGCGGACAAAAGATGGCGGCCAAGATGGCGGACAAGATGGCGGATAAGATGGCGGACACAAGATGGCGGCCAAGATGGCGGACAAGATGGCGGACAAGATGGCGGACAAGATGGCGGACAAGATGGCGGCCAAGATGGCGGACAAGATAGCGGCCAAGATGGCGGACAAGATAGCGGCCAAGATGGCGGACAAGATGGCGGACAAGATGGCGGACAAGATGGTGGACAAGATGGCGGTCAAGATGGCGGCCAAGATGGCGGCCAAGATGGCGGCCAAGATGGCGGACAAGATGGCGGACAAGATGGCGGACACAAGATGGAGGACAAGATGGCGGACAAGATGGCGGACAAGATGGCGGCCAAGATGGCGGCCAAGATGGCGGACAAGATGGCGGACAAGATGGCGGACAAGATGGCGGACACAAGATGGCGGACAAGATGGCGGACAAGATGGCGGACAAGATGGCGGACACAAGATGGCGGCCAAGATGGCGGACAAGATGGCGGACAAGATGGCGGACAAGATGGCGGACAAGATGGCGGACACAAGATGGCGGACAAGATGGCGGCCAAGATGGCGGACAAGATGGCGGCCAAGATGGCGGACAAGATGGCGGCCAAGATGGCGGACAAGATGGCGGACAAGATGGCGGACACAAGATGGCGGCCAAGATGGCGGACAAGATGGCGGACAAGATGGCGGACAAGATGACGGACAAGATGGCGGACAAGATGGCGGACACAAGATGGCGGCCAAGATGGCAGATAAGATGGCGGACAAGATGGCGGACAAGATGGCGGACACAAGATGGAGGACAAGATGGCGGACAAGATGGCGGACAAGATGGCGGCCAAGATGGCGGCCAAGATGGCGGATAAGATGGCGGACAAGATGGCGGACAAGATGGCGGACACAAGATGGCGGCCAAGATGGCGGACAAGATGGCGGACAAGATGGCGGACAAGATGGCGGCCAGGATGGCGGACAAGATGGCGGACAAGATGGCGGCCAAGATGGCGGACAAGATGGCGGCCAAGATGGCGGACAAGATGGCGGACAAGATGGCGGACACAAGATGGCGGCCAAGATGGCGGACAAGATGGCGGACAAGATGGCGCATAAGATGGCGGACAAGATGGCGGACAAGATGGCGGACAAGATGGCGGACACAAGATGGCGGACAAGATGGCGGACACAAGATGGCGGTCAAGATGGCGGATAAGATGGCGGCCAAGATGGCGGACAAGATGGCGGACAAGATGGCGGCCAAGATGGCGGCCAAGATGGCGGCCAAGATGGCGGACAAGATGGCGGACAAGATGGCGGACAAGATGGCGCATAAGATGGCGGACAAGATGGCGGACAAGATGGCGGACAAGATGGCGGACACAAGATGGCGGCCAAGATGGCGGACAAGATGGCGGACAAGATGGCGGACAAGATGGCGGACAAGATGGCGGCCAAGATGGCGGCCAAGATGGCGGACACAAGATGGCGGACAAGATGGCGGACAAGATGGCGGTCAAGATGGCGGATAAGATGGCGGCCAAGATGGCGGACAAGATGGCGGACAAGATGGCGGCCAAGATGGCGGACAAGATGGCGGACAAGATGGCGGACAAGATGGCGGACAAGATGGCGCATAAGATGGCGGACAAGATGGCGGACAAGATGGCGGACAAGATGGCGGACACAAGATGGCGGCCAAGATGGCGGACAAGATGGCGGACAAGATGGCGGACACAAGATGGCGGACAAGATGGCGGCCAAGATGGCGGACAAGATGGCGGCCAAGATGGCGGCCAAGATGGCGGACACAAGATGGCGGACAAGATGGCGGACACAAGATGGCGGATAAGATGGCGGACAAGATGGCGGACACAACATGGCGGACACAAGATGGCGGACAAGATGGCGGACAAGATGGCGGACAAGATGGCGGCCAAGATGGCGGACAAGATGGCGGACAAGATGGCGGCCAAGATGGCGGACAAGATGGCGGACAAGATGGCGGACACAAGATGGCGGACAAGATGGCGGACAAGATGGCGGACAAGATGGCGGACAAGATGGCGGACAAGATGGCGGCCAAGATGGCGGCCAAGATGGCGGATAAGATGGCGGACAAGATGGCGGACAAGATGGCGGACACAAGATGGCGGATAAGATGGCGGACAAGATGGCGGACACAACATGGCGGACACAAGATGGCGGACAAGATGGCGGCCAAGATGGCGGACAAGATGGCGGCCAAGATGGCGGACAAGATGGCGGACAAGATGGCGGCCAAGATGGCGGACAAGATGGCGGACAAGATGGCGGACAAGATGGCGGACACAAGATGGCGGCCAAGATGGCGGCCAAGATGGCGGCCAAGATGGCGGACAAGATGGCGGACAAGATGGCGGACAAGATGGCGGACAAGTTGGCGGACAAGATGGCGGACACAAGATGGCGGCCAAGATGGCGGAAAAGATGGCGGACAAGATGGCGGACAAGATGGCGGCCAAGATAGCGGCCAAGATGGCGGATAAGATGGCGGACAAGATGGCGGACAAGATGGCGGACACAAGATGGAGGACAAGATGGCGGACAAGATGGCGGACAAGATGGCGGCCAAGATGGCGGCCAAGATGGCGGACAAGATGGCGGACAAGATGGCGGCCAAGATGGCGGACAAGATGGCGGCCAAGATGGCGGACAAGATGGCGGACAAGATGGCGGCCAAGATGGCGGACAAGATGGCGGACAAGATGGCGGACAAGATGGCGGATAAGATGGCGGACAAGATGGCGGACAAGATGGCGGACAAGATGGCGGCCAAGATGGCGGCCAAGATGGCGGATAAGATGGCGGACAAGATGGCGGACAAGATGGCGGACACAAGATGGCGGACAAGATGGCGGACAAGATGGCGGCCAAGATGGCGGCCAAGATGGCGGATAAGATGGCGGACAAGATGGCGGACAAGATGGCGGACACAAGATGGAGGACAAGATGGCGGACAAGATGGCGGCCAAGATGGCGGCCAAGATGGCGGCCAAGATGGCGGCCAAGATGGCGGATAAGATGGCGGACAAGATGGCGGACAAGATGGCGGACAAGATGGCGGACAAGATGGCGGACAAGATAGCGGACAAAAGATGGCGGCCAAGATGGCGGACAAGATGGCGGATAAGATGGCGGACACAAGATGGCGGCCAAGATGGCGGACAAGATGGCGGACAAGATGGCGGACAAGATGGCGGACAAGATGGCGGCCAAGATGGCGGACAAGATGGCGGCCAAGATGGCGGACAAGATAGCGGCCAAGATGGCGGACAAGATGGCGGACAAGATGGCGGACAAGATGGCGGACAAGATGGCGGTCAAGATGGCGGCCAAGATGGCGGCCAAGATGGCGGCCAAGATGGCGGACAAGATGGCGGACAAGATGGCGGACACAAGATGGAGGACAAGATGGCGGACAAGATGGCGGACAAGATGGCGGCCAAGATGGCGGCCAAGATGGCGGACAAGATGGCGGACAAGATGGCGGACACAAGATGGCGGCCAAGATGGCGGACAAGATGGCGGACAAGATGGCGGACACAAGATGGCGGCCAAGATGGCGGACAAGATGGCGGACAAGATGGCGGACAAGATGGCGGACAAGATGGCGGACACAAGATGGCGGACAAGATGGCGGCCAAGATGGCGGACAAGATGGCGGCCAAGATGGCGGACAAGATGGCGGACAAGATGGCGGCCAAGATGGCGGACAAGATGGCGGCCAAGATGGCGGACAAGATGGCGGACAAGATGGCGGACACAAGATGGCGGCCAAGATGGCGGACAAGATGGCGGACAAGATGGCGGACAAGATGGCGGCCAAGATGGCGGACAAGATGGCGGACACAAGATGGCGTCCAAGATGGCGGATAAGATGGCGGACAAGATGGCGGACAAGATGGCGGACACAAGATGGAGGACAAGATGGCGGACAAGATGGCGGACAAGATGGCGGCCAAGATGGCGGATAAGATGGCGGACAAGATGGCGGACAAGATGGCGGACACAAGATGGCGGCCAAGATGGCGGACAAGATGGCGGACAAGATGGCGGACAAGATGGCGGCCAGGATGGCGGACAAGATGGCGGACAAGATGGCGGCCAAGATGGCGGCCAAGATGGCGGCCAAGATGGCGGACAAGATGGCGGACAAGATGGCGGACACAAGATGGCGGCCAAGATGGCGGACAAGATGGCGGACAAGATGGCGGATAAGATGGCGGACAAGATGGCGGACAAGATGGCGGACACAAGATGGCGGATAAGATGGCGGACAAGATGGCGGACACAACATGGCGGACACAAGATGGCGGACAAGATGGCGGCCAAGATGGCGGACAAGATGGCGGACAAGATGGCGGCCAAGATGGCGGACAAGATGGCGGACAAGATGGCGGACAAGATGGCGGACAAGATGGCGCATAAGATGGCGGACAAGATGGCGGACAAGATGGCGGACAAGATGGCGGACACAAGATGGCGGCCAAGATGGCGGACAAGATGGCGGACAAGATGGCGGACAAGATGTTGGACAAGATGGCGGCCAAGATGGCGGACAAGATGGCGGCCAAGATGGCGGACAAGATGGCGGACAAGATGGCGGACACAAGATGGCGGCCAAGATGGCGGACAAGATGGCGGACAAGATGGCGGACAAGATGGCGGCCAAGATGGCGGACAAGATGGCGGACACAAGATGGCGTCCAAGATGGCGGATAAGATGGCGGACAAGATGGCGGACAAGATGGCGGACACAAGATGGAGGACAAGATGGCGGACAAGATGGCGGACAAGATGGCGGCCAAGATGGCGGATAAGATGGCGGACAAGATGGCGGACAAGATGGCGGACACAAGATGGCGGCCAAGATGGCGGACAAGATGGCGGACAAGATGGCGGACAAGATGGCGGCCAGGATGGCGGACAAGATGGCGGACAAGATGGCGGCCAAGATGGCGGCCAAGATGGCGGCCAAGATGGCGGACAAGATGGCGGACAAGATGGCGGACACAAGATGGCGGCCAAGATGGCGGACAAGATGGCGGACAAGATGGCGGATAAGATGGCGGACAAGATGGCGGACAAGATGGCGGACACAAGATGGCGGATAAGATGGCGGACAAGATGGCGGACACAACATGGCGGACACAAGATGGCGGACAAGATGGCGGCCAAGATGGCGGACAAGATGGCGGACAAGATGGCGGCCAAGATGGCGGACAAGATGGCGGACAAGATGGCGGACAAGATGGCGGACAAGATGGCGCATAAGATGGCGGACAAGATGGCGGACAAGATGGCGGACAAGATGGCGGACACAAGATGGCGGCCAAGATGGCGGACAAGATGGCGGACAAGATGGCGGACAAGATGTTGGACAAGATGGCGGCCAAGATGGCGGCCAAGATGGCGGACACAAGATGGCGGACAAGATGGCGGACAAGATGGCGGTCAAGATGGCGGATAAGATGGCGGCCAAGATGGCGGCCAAGATGGCGGACAAGATGGCGGCCAAGATGGCGGACAAGATGGCGGACAAGATGGCGGACAAGATGGCGGACAAGATGGCGCATAAGATGGCGGACAAGATGGCGGACAAGATGGCGGACAAGATGGCGGACACAAGATGGCGGCCAAGATGGCGGACAAGATGGCGGACACAAGATGGCGGACAAGATGGCGGCCAAGATGGCGGACAAGATGGCGGCCAAGATGGCGGCCAAGATGGCGGACACAAGATGGCGGACAAGATGGCGGACACAAGATGGCGGTCAAGATGGCGGATAAGATGGCGGCCAAGATGGCGGACAAGATGGCGGACAAGATGGCGGCCAAGATGGCGGACAAGATGGCGGACAAGATGGCGGACAAGATGGCGGACAAGATGGCGCATAAGATGGCGGACAAGATGGCGGACAAGATGGCGGACACAAGATGGCGGCCAAGATGGCGGACAAGATGGCGGACAAGATGGCGGACAAGATGGCGGATAAGATGGCGGACAAGATGGCGGACACAACATGGCGGCCAAGATGGCGGACAAGATGGCGGCCAAGATGGCGGACAAGATGGCGGTCAAGATGGCGGACAAGATGGCGGACAAGATGGCGGACAAGATGGCGGACAAGATGGCGGACAAGATGGCGGACAAGATGGCGCATAAGATGGCGGACAAGATGGCGGACAAGATGGCGGACAAGATGGCGGACAAGATGGCGGACAAGATGGCGGCCAGGATGGCGGACAAGATGGCGGACAAGATGGCGGCCAAGATGGCGGCCAAGATGGCGGACAAGATGGCGGACACAGGATGGCGGACAAGATGGCGGCCAAGATGGCGGACAAGATGGCGGCCAAGATGGCGGACAAGATGGCGGACAAGATGGCGGCCAAGATGGCGGCCAAGATGGCGGACACAAGATGGCGGACAAGATGGCGGACAAGATGGCGGACACAAGATGGCGGTCAAGATGGCGGATAAGATGGCGGCCAAGATGGCGGCCAAGATGGCGGATAAGATGGCGGACAAGATGGCGGACAAGATGGCGGACAAGATGGCGTACACAAGATGGAGGACAAGATGGCGGACAAGATGGCGGACAAGATGGCGGACAAGATGGCGGACAAGATGGCGGCCAAGATGGCGGATAAGATGGCGGACAAGATGGCGGACAAGATGGCGGACACAAGATGGAGGACAAGATGGCGGCCAAGATGGTGGACAAGATGGCGGACAAGATGGCGGACAAGATGGCGGCCAAGATGGCGGACAAGATGGCGGACAAGATGGCGGACAAGATGGCGGCCAAGATGGCGGCCAAGATGGCGGCCAAGATGGCGGCCAAGATGGCGGAAAAGATGGCGGACAAGATGGCGGACAAGATGGCGGACACAAGATGGAGGACAAGATGGCGGCCAAGATGGCGGACAAGATGGCGGCCAAGATGGCGGACAAGATGGCGGACAAGATGGCGGACAAGATGGCGGACAAGATGGCGGACACAAGATGGAGGACAAGATGGCGGACAAGATGGCGGACAAGATGGCGGACAAGACTGCGGACACAAGTTGGCGGACAAGATGGCGGACAAGATGGCGGACAAGATGGCGGACAAGATGGCGGACAAGATGGCGGACAAGATGGCGGACACAAGATAGAGGACAAGATGGCGGCCAAGATGGCGGACAAGATGGCGGCCAAGATGGCGGACAAGATGGCGGACAAGATGGCGGACAAGATGGCGGACACAAGATGGAGGACAAGATGGCGGACAAGATGGCGGACAAGATGGCGGCCAAGATGGCGGCCAAGATGGCGGACAAGATGGCGGACACAAGATGGCGGCCAAGATGGCGGACAAGATGGCGGACAAGATGGCGGACAAGATGGCGGACAAGATGGCGGACAAGATGGCGGACAAGATGGCGGACACAAGATGGCGGACAAGATGGCGGACAAGATGGCGGACACAAGATGGCGGCCAAGATGGCGGACAAGATGGCGGACAAGATGGCGGACAAGATGGCGGCCAAGATGGCGGCCAAGATGGCGGACACAAGATGGCGGACAAGATGGCGGACAAGATGGCGGACACAAGATGGCGGTCAAGATGGCGGATAAGATGGCGGCCAAGATGGCGGCCAAGATGGCGGATAAGATGGCGGACAAGATGGCGGACAAGATGGCGGACAAGATGGCGGACACAAGATGGCGGACAAGATGGCGGACAAGATGGCGGACAAGATGGCGGACAAGATGGCGGACAAGATGGCGGACAAGATGGCGGACAAGATGGCCGCCAAGATGGCGGATAAGATGGCGGACAAGATGGCGGACAAGATGGCGGACACAAGATGGAGGACAAGATGGCGGACAAGATGGCGGACAAGATGGCGGACAAGATGGCGGCCAAGATGGCGGCCAAGATGGCGGACAAGATGGCGGACACAAGATGGCGGCCAAGATGGCGGACAAGATGGCGGACAAGATGGCGGACAAGATGGCGGACAAGATGGCGGACACAAGATGGCGGCCAAGATGGCGGACAAGATGGCGGACAAGATGGCGGACACAAGATGGCGGATAAGATGGCGGACAAGCTGGCGGACACAACATGGCGGACACAAGATGGCGGACAAGATGGCGGCCAAGATGGCGGACAAGATGGCGGCCAAGATGGCGGACAAGATGGCGGACAAGATGGCGGCCAAGATGGCGGACAAGATGGCGGCCAAGATGGCGGACAAGATGGCGGACAAGATGGCGGACACAAGATGGCGGCCAAGATGGCGGACAAGATGGCGGACAAGATGGCGGACAAGATGGCGAACAAGATGGTGGACAAGATGGCGGACAAGATGGCGGCCAAGATGGCGGATAAGATGGCGGACAAGATGGCGGACAAGATGGCGGACACAAGATGGAGGACAAGATGGCGGACAAGATGGCGGACAAGATGGCGGCCAAGATGGCGGCCAAGATGGCGGCCAAGATGGCGGACAAGATGGCGGCCAAGATGGCGGCCAAGATGGCGGACACAAGATGGCGGACAAGATGGCGGACAAGATGGCGGACAAGACGGCGGACACAAGATGGCGGCCAAGATGGCGGACAAGATGGCGGATAAGATGGCGGACAAGATGGCGGACAAGATGGCGGCCAGGATGGCGGACAAGATGGCGGACAAGATGGCGGACAAGATGGCGGACAAGATTGCGGACAAGATGGCGGACAAGATGGCGGACAAGATGGCGGACAAGATGGCGGACAAGATGGCGGACAAGATGGCAGACACAAGATGGCGGCCAAGATGGCGGACAAGATGGCGGACAAGATGGCGGCCAAGATGGCGGACAAGATGGCGGACAAGATGGCGGCCAAGATGGCGGACAAGATGGCGGACAAGATGGCGGCCAAGATGGCGGACAAGATGGCGGACAAGATGGCGGACAAGATGGCGGACAAAATGGCGGACACAAGATGGCGGCCAAGATGGCGGACAAGATGGCGGACAAGATGGCGGACAAGATGGCGGACAAGATGGCGGACAAGATGGCGGACAAGATGGCGGACACAAGATGGCGGCCAAGATGGCGGACAAGATGGCGGACAAGATGGCGGACAAGATGGCGGACAAGATGGCGGCCAAGATGGCGGACAAGATGGCGGATAAGATGGCGGACAAGATGGCGGACAAGATGGTGGACACAAGATGGAGGACAAGATGGCGGACAAGATGGCGGACAAGATGGCGGCCAAGATGGCGGCCAAGATGGCGGATAAGATGGCGGACAAGATGGCGGACAAGACTGCGGACACAAGATGGCGGACAAGATGGCGGACAAGATGGCGGACAAGATGGCGGACAAGATGGCGGACAAGATGGCGGACAAGATGGCGGCCAAGATGGCGGCCAAGATGGCGGACAAGATGGCGGACACAACATGGTGGACACAAGATGGCGGACAAGATGGCGGCCAAGATGGCGGCCAAGATGGCGGACAAAATGGCGGACAAGATGGCGGCCAAGATGGCGGACACAAGATGGCGGACAAGATGGCGGACAAGATGGCGGACACAAGATGGCGGTCAAGATGGCGGATAAGATGGCGGCCAAGATGGCGGCCAAGATGGCGGATAAGATGGCGGACAAGATGGCGGACAAGATGGCGGACAAGATGGTGGACACAAGATGGCGGACAAGATGGCGGACAAGATGGCGGACAAGATGGCGGACAAGATGGCGGACAAGATGGCGGACAAGATGGCGGACAAGATGGCGGACAAGATGGCGGCCAAGATGCCGGATAAGATGGCGGACAAGATGGCGGACAAGATGGCGGACACAAGATGGAGGACAAGATGGCGGACAAGATGGCGGACAAGATGGCGGCCAAGATGGCGGACAAGATGGCGGACAAGATGGCGGACAAGATGGCGGACAAGATGGCGGCCAAGATGGCGGCCAAGATGGCGGCCAAGATGGCGGATAAGATGGCGGCCAAGATGGCGGCCAAGATGGCGGACACAAGATGGCGGACAAGATGGCGGACAAGATGGCGGACAAGATGGCGGCCAAGATGGCGGACAAGATGGCGGACAAGATGGCGGACAAGATGGCGGACAAGATGGCGGCCAAGATGGCGGCCAAGATGGCGGCCAAGATGGCGGACAAGATGGCGGACACAACATGGCGGACACAAGATGGCGGACAAGATGGCGGACAAGATGACGGACAAGATGGCGGCCAAGATGGCGGACAAGATGGCGGTCAAGATGGCGGCCAAGATGGCGGACAAGATGGCGGCCAAGATGGCGGACAAGATGGCGGCCAAGATGGCGGACAAGATAGCAGCCAAGATGGTGGACAAGATGGCGGTCAAGATGGTGGCCAAGATGGCGGATAAGATGGCGGACAAGATGGCGGACAAGATGGCGGACACAAGATGGCGGCCAAGATGGCGGACAAGATGGCGGACAAGATGGCGGACAAGATGGCGGACAAGATGGCGGACAAGATGGCGGCCAAGATGGCG
This sequence comes from Anopheles moucheti, assembly GCF_943734755.1. NCBI lineage: Eukaryota > Metazoa > Arthropoda > Insecta > Diptera > Culicidae > Anopheles > Anopheles moucheti. Next base: position 37,543,111 of record NC_069140.1, on the reverse strand, counting down.
GCCAAGATGGCGGATAAGATGGCGGATAAGATGGCGGACAAGATGGCGGACACAAGATGGAGGACAAGATGGCGGACAAGATGGCGGACAAGATGGCGGCCAAGATGGCGGATAAGATGGCGGACAAGATGGCGGACAAGATGGCGGACACAAGATGGCGGACAAGATGGCGGACAAGATGGCGGACAAGATGGCGGACAAGATGGCGGCCAGGATGGCGGACAAGATGGCGGACAAGATGGCGGCCAAGATGGCGGCCAAGATGGCGGCCAAGATGGCGGACACAACATGGCGGACACAAGATGGCGGACAAGATGGCGGCCAAGATGGCGGACAAGATGGCGGCCAAGATGGCGGACAAGATGGCGGACAAGATGGCGGTCAAGATGGCGGCCAAGATGGCGGACACAAGATGGCGGACAAGATGGCGGACACAAGATGGCGGTCAAGATGGCGGACAAGATGGCGGCCAAGATGGCGGCCAAGATGGCGGATAAGATGGCGGACAAGATGGCGGACAAGATGGCGGACACAAGATGGCGGACAAGATGGCGGACACAAGATGGAGGACAAGATGGCGGACAAGATGGCGGACAAGATGGCGGCCAAGATGGCGGCCAAGATGGCGGACAAGATGGCGGACAAGATGGCGGACAAGATGGCGGACAAGATGGCGGACAAGATGGCGGCCAAGATGGCGGCCAAGATGGCGGCCAAGATGGCGGATAAGATGGCGGACAAGATGGCGGACAAGATGGCGGACACAAGATGGAGGACAAGATGGCGGCCAAGATGGCGGACAAGATGGCGGCCAAGATGGCGGACAAGATGGCGGACAAGATGGCGGACAAGATGGCGGACAAGATGGCGGACACAAAATGGAGGACAAGATGGCGGACAAGATGGCGGACAAGATGGCGGCCAAGATGGCGGCCAAGATGGCGGCCAAGATGGCGGACACAAGATGGTGGCCAAGATGGCGGACAAGATGGCGGACAAGATGGCGGACAAGATGGCGGACAAGATGGCGGCCAAGATGGCGGACAAGATGGCGGACAAGATGGCGGCCAAGATGGCGGACAAGATGGCGGACAAGATGGCGGACGAGATGGCGGACAAAATGGCGGACACAAGATGGCGGACAAGATGGCGGACAAGATGGCGGACAAGATGGCGGCCAAGATGGCGGATAAGATGGCGGACAAGATGGCGGACAAGATGGCGGATAAGATGGCGGACAAGATGGCGGACAAGATGGCGGACAAGATGGCGGCCAAGATGGCGGCCAAGATGGCGGACAAGATGGCGGACAAGATGGCGGACAAGATGGCGGACAAGATGGCGGCCAAGATGGCGGCCAAGATGGCGGCCAAGATGGCGGCCAAGATGGCGGCCAAGATGGCGGATAAGATGGCGGCCAAGATGGCGGCCAAGATGGCGGACACAAGATGGCGGACAAGATGGCGGACAAGATGGCGGACAAGATGGCGGACAAGATGGCGGCCAAGATGGCGGCCAAGATGGCGGACAAGATGGCGGACAAGATGGCGGACAAGATGGCGGCCAAGATGGCGGCCAAGATGGCGAACAAGATGGCGGACACAACATGGCGGACACAAGATGGCGGACAAGATGGCGGACAAGATGGCGGACAAGATGGCGGCCAAGATGGCGGACAAGATGGCGGTCAAGATGGCGGCCAAGATGGCGGACAAGATGGCGGCCAAGATGGCGGTCAAGATGGCGGCCAAGATGGCGGACAAGATAGCGGCCAAGATGGTGGACAAGATGGCGGTCAAGATGGTGGCCAAGATGGCGGATAAGATGGCGGACAAGATGGCGGACAAGATGGCGGACACAAGATGGCGGCCAAGATGGCGGACAAGATGGCGGACAAGATGGCGGACAAGATGGCGGACAAGATGGCGGACAAGATGGCGGACAAGATGGCGGACAAGATGGCGGCCAAGATGGCGGCCAAGATGGCGGATAAGATGGCGGACAAGATGGCGGACAAGATGGCGGACACAAGATGGAGGACAAGATGGCGGACAAGATGGCGGCCAAGATGGCGGCCAAGATGGCGGATAAGATGGCGGACAAGATGGCGGACAAGATGGCGGACACAAGATGGCGGACAAGATGGCGGACAAGATGGCGGACAAGATGGCGGACAAGATGGCGGCCAGGATGGCGGACAAGATGGCGGCCAAGATGGCGGCCAAGATGGCGGACAAGATGGCGGACACAACATGGCGGACACAAGATGGCGGGCAAGATGGCGGCCAAGATGGCGGACAAGATGGCGGCCAAGATGGCGGACAAGATGGCGGACAAGATGGCGGCCAAGATGGCGGCCAAGATGGCGGACACAAGATGGCGGACAAGATGGCGGACACAAGATGGCGGTCAAGATGGCGGACAAGATGGCGGCCAAGATGGCGGCCAAGATGGCGGATAAGATGGCGGACAAGATGGCGGACAAGATGGCGGACAAGATGGCGGACACAAGATGGCGGACAAGATGGCGGACACAAGATGGAGGACAAGATGGAGGACAAGATGGCGGACAAGATGGCGGACAAGATGGCGGCCAAGATGGCGGCCAAGATGGCGGCCAAGATGGCGGACAAGATGGCGGCCAAGATGGCGGACAAGATGGCGGACAAGATGGCGGACAAGATGGCGGACAAGATGGCGGACACAAGATGGCGGCCAAGATGGCGGACACAAGATGGCGGACACAAGATGGCGGCCAAGATGGCGGACAAGATGGCGGACAAGATGGCGGCCAAGATGGCGGACAAGATGGCGGACAAGATGGCGGACAAGATGGCGGACAAGATGGCGGACAAGATGGTGGACACAAGATGGCGGACAAGATGGCGGACAAGATGGCGGACAAGATGGCGGACAAGATGGCGGCCAGGATGGCGGACAAGATGGCGGACAAGATGGCGGCCAAGATGGCGGCCAAGATGGCGGCCAAGATGGCGGACAAGATGGCGGACACAAGATGGCGGACAAGATGGCGGACAAGATGGCGGACAAGATGGCGGACACAAGATGGCGGTCTAGATGGCGGACAAGATGGCGGCCAAGATGGCGGCCAAGATGGCGGATAAGATGGCGGACAAGATGGCGGACAAGATGGTGGACAAGATGGCGGACACAAGATGGCGGACAAGATGGCGGCCAAGATGGCGGACAAGATGGCGGACAAGATGGCGGACAAGATGGCCATATTGTCCGCCATCTTGTCCGCCATCTTGTCCGCCATCTTGGCCGCCATCTTGTGTCCGCCATCTTGTCCGCCATCTTGTCCGCCATCTTGTCCGCCATCTTGTCCGCCATCTTATCCGCCATCTTGTGTCTGCCATCTTGTCCGCCATCTTGTCCGCCATCTTGTCCGCCATCTTGTCCGCCATCTTGTCCGCCATCTTGTCCGCCATCTTGTCCGCCATCTTGGTCCGCCATCTTGTCCGCCATCTTGTCCGCCATCTTGTCCGCCATCTTGTGTCCGCCATCTTGTCCGCCATCTTGTCCGCCATCTTGTCCGCCATCTTGTCCGCCATCTTGGCCGCCATCTTGGCCGCCATCTTGTCCGCCATCTTGACCGCCATCTTGCGTTCGCCATCTTGTCCGCCATCTTGTCCGCCATCTTGTGTCCGCCATCTTGGCCGCCATCTTGGCCGCCATCTTGTCCGCCATCTTGTCCGCCATCTTGGCCGCCATCTTGTCCGCCATCTTGGCCGCCATCTTGTCCGCCATCTTGTGTCCGCCATGTTGTGTCCGCCATCTTGTCCGCCATCTTGGCCGCCATCTTGGCCGCCATCTTGGCCGCCATCTTGGCCGCCATCTTGGCCGCCATCTTGTCCGCCATCTTGTCCGCCATCCTGGCCGCCATCTTGTCCGCCATCTTGTCCGCCATCTTGTCCGCCATCTTGTCTGCCATCTTGTGTCCGCCATCTTGTCCGCCATCTTGTCCGCCATCTTATCCGCCATCTTGGCCGCCATCTTGGCCGCCATCTTGTCCGCCATCTTGTCCGCCATCTTGTCCTCCATCTTGTGTCCGCCATCTTGTCCGCCATCTTGTCCGCCATCTTATCCGCCATCTTGGCCGCCATCTTGGCCGCCATCTTGTCCGCCATCTTGTCCGCCATCTTGTCCGCCATCTTGTCCGCCATCTTGTCCGCCATCTTGTCCGCCATCTTGGCCGCCATCTTGTGTCCGCCATCTTGTCCGCCATCTTGTCCGCCATCTTATCCGCCATCTTGGCCACCATCTTGACCGCCATCTTGTCCACCATCTTGGCCGCTATCTTGTCCGCCATCTTGTCCGCCATCTTGTCCGCCATCTTGGCCGCCATCTTGTCCGCCATCTTGGCCGCCATCTTGACCGCCATCTTGGCCGCCATCTTGTCCGCCATCTTGTCCGCCATCTTGTCCGCCATCTTGTGTCCGCCATGTTGTGTCCGCCATCTTGTCCGCCATCTTGGCCGCCATCTTGGCCGCCATCTTGGCCGCCATCTTGTCCGCCATCTTGTCCGCCATCTTATCCGCCATCTTGGCCGCCATCTTGGCCGCCATCTTGGCCGCCATCTTGTCCGCCATCTTGTCCGCCATCTTGTCCGCCATCTTGTGTCCGCCATCTTGGCCGCCATCTTGGCCGCCATCTTATCCGCCATCTTGGCCGCCATCTTGGCCGCCATCTTGGCCGCCATCTTGTCCGCCATCTTGTCCGCCATCTTGTCCGCCATCTTGTCCGCCATCTTGTCCGTCATCTTGGCCGCCATCTTGGCCGCCATCTTGTTCGCCATCTTGTCCGCCATCTTGTGTCCGCCATCTTGTCCGCCATCTTGTCCGCCATCTTATCCGCCATCATGGCCGCCATCTTGGCCGCCATCTTGTCCGCCATCTTGTCCGCCATCTTGTCCGCCATCTTGTCCGCCATCTTGTCTGCCATCTTGTCCGCCATCTTGTGTCCACCATCTTGTCCGCCATCTTGTCCGCCATCTTGTCCGCCATCTTATCCGCCATCTTGGCCGCCATCTTGGCCGCCATCTTATCCGCCATCTTGACCGCCATCTTGTGTCCGCCATCTTGTCCGCCATCTTGTCCGCCATCTTGTGTCCGCCATCTTGGCCGCCATCTTGGCCGTTATCTTGTCCGCCATCTTGTCCGCCATCTTGGCCGCCATCTTGTCCGCCATCTTGTCCGCCATCTTGTCCGCCATCTTGGCCGCCATCTTGTCCGCCATCTTGTCCGCCATCTTGGCCGCCATCTTGGCCGCCATCTTGGCCGCCATCTTGTCCGCCATCTTGTCCGCCATCTTGTCCGCCATCTTGGCCGCCATCTTGGCCGCCATCTTGTCCGCCATCTTGTCCGCCATCTTGTCCGCCATCTTGTGTCCGCCATCTTGGTCGCCATCTTGGCCGCCATCTTATCCGCCATCTTGGCCGCCATCTTGGCCGCCATCTTGGCCGCCATCTTGTCCGCCATCTTGTCCGCCATCTTGTCCGCCATCTTGTCCGCCATCTTGTCCGCCATCTTGGCCGCCATCTTGGCCGCCATCTTGTTCGCCATCTTGTCCGCCATCTTGTGTCCGCCATCTTGTCCGCCATCTTGTCCGCCATCTTATCCGCCATCTTGGCCGCCATCTTGGCCGCCATCTTGTCCGCCATCTTGTCCGCCATCTTGTCCGCCATCTTGTCCGCCATCTTGTCCGCCATCTTGTCCGCCATCTTGTGTCCACCATCTTGTCCGCCATCTTGTCCGCCATCTTGTCCGCCATCTTATCCGCCATCTTGGCCGCCATCTTGGCCGCCATCTTATCCGCCATCTTGACCGCAATCTTGTGTCCGCCATCTTGTCCGCCATCTTGTCCGCCATCTTGTGTCCGCCATCTTGGCCGCCATCTTGGCCGTTATCTTGTCCGCCATCTTGTCCGCCATCTTGGCCGCCATCTTGTCCGCCATCTTGTCCGCCATCTTGTCCGCCATCTTGGCCGCCATCTTGTCCGCCATCTTGTCCGCCATCTTGGCCGCCATCTTGGCCGCCATCTTGTCCGCCATCTTGTCCGCTATCCTGGCCGCCATCTTGTCCGCCATCTTGTCCGCCATCTTGTCCGCCATCTTGTCCGCCATCTTGTGTCCGCCATCTTGTCCGCCATCTTGTCCGCCATCTTATCCGCCATCTTGGCCGCCATCTTGGCCGCCATCTTGTCCGCCATCTTGTCCTCCATCTTGTGTCCACCATCTTGTCCGCCATCTTGTCCGCCATCTTGGCCGCCATCTTGGCCGCCATCTTGGCCGCCATCTTGTGTCCGCCATCTTGTCCGCCATCTTGGCCGCCATCTTGTGTCCGCCATCTTGTCCGCCATCTTGTCCGCCATCTTGTCCGCCATCTTGTCCGCCATCTTATCCGCCATCTTGTCCGCCATCTTGGCCGCCATCTTGTGTCCGCCATCTTGTCCGCCATCTTGTCCGCCATCTTGTCCGCCATATTGTCCGCCATCTTGGCCGCCATCTTGTCCGCCATCTTGTCCGCCATCTTGGCCGCCATCTTGTCCGCCATCTTGGCCGCCATCTTGTCCGCCATCTTGTCCGCCATCTTGTCCGCCATCTTGTCCGCCATCTTGGCCGCCATCTTGTGTCCGCCATCTTGTCCGCCATCTTGGCCGCCATCTTGGCCGCCATCTTGTGTCCGCCATCTTGTCCGCCATCTTGGCCGCCATCTTGTGTCCGCCATCTTGTCCGCCATCTTGTCCGCCATCTTGTCCGCCATCTTGTCCGCCATCTTGTCCGCCATCTTGGCCGCCATCTTGTGTCCACCATCTTGTCCGCCATCTTGTCCGCCATCTTGGCCGCCATCTTGTCCGCCATCTTGGCCGCCATCTTGTCCGCCATCTTGTCCGCCATCTTGTCCGCCATCTTGTCCGCCATCTTGTCCGCCATCTTGGCCGCCATCTTGTCCGCCATCATGGCCGCCACCTTGTCCGCCATCTTGTCCGCCATCTTGGCCGCCATCTTGGCCGCCATCTTGTCCGCCATCTTGTCCGCCATCTTGGCCGCCATCTTGGCCGCCATCTTGTCCGCCATCTTGGCCGCCATCTTGGCCGCCATCTTGGCCGCCATCTTGTCCGCCATCTTGGCCGCCATCTTGTCCGCCATCTTGTCCGCCATCTTGTCCGCCATCTTGTGTCCGCCATCTTGTCCGCCATCTTGTCCGCCATCTTGTCCGCCATCTTGTGTCCGCCATCTTGGCCGCCATCTTGGCCGCCATCTTGTCCGCCATCTTGACCGCCATCTTGGCCGCCATCTTGTCCGCCATCTTGTCCGCCATCTTGTGTCCGCCATCTTGTCCGCCATCTTGTCCGCCATCTTGTCCGCCATCTTGTCCACCATCTTGTCCGCCATCGTGGCCGCCATCTTGTCCGCCATCTTGGCCACCATCTTGTCCGCCATCATGGCCGCCATCTTGTCCGCCATCTTGTCCGCCATCTTGGCCGCCATCTTGGCCGCCATCTTGTCCGCCATCTTGTCCGCCATCTTGGCCGCCATCTTGTCCGCCATCTTGTCCGCCATCTTGGCCGCCATCTTGTCCGCCATCTTGTCCGCCATCTTGTCCGCCATCTTGTCCGCCATCTTGGCCGCCATCTTGGCCGCCATCTTGGCCACCATCTTGTCCGCCATCTTGTCCGCCATCTTGTCCGCCATCTTGTCCGCTATCTTGGCCGCCATTTTGGCCGCCATCTTGTCCGCCATCTTGTTCGCCATCTTGTCCGCCATCTTGGCCGCCATCTTGGCCGCCATCTTGTCCGCCATCTTGGCCGCCATCTTGGCCACCATCTTGTCCGCCATCTTGTCCGCCATCTTGTCCGCCATCTTGTCCGCCATCTTGTCCGCCATCTTGTCCGCCATCTTGGCCGCCATCTTGGCCGCCATCTTGTCCGCCATCTTGTCCGCCATCTTGTGTCCGCCATCTTGTCCGCCATCTTGTGTCCGCCATCTTGTCCGCCATCTTGTCCGCCATCTTGGCCGCCATCTTGTCCGCCATCTTGGCCGCCATCTTGTCCGCCATCTTATCCGCCATCTTGTCCGCCATCTTGTCCGCCATCTTGTCCGCCATCTTGGCCGCCATCTTGGCCGCCATCTTGGCCACCATCTTGTCCGCCATCTTGTCCGCCATCTTGTCCGCCATCTTGTCCGCCATCTTGTCCGCCATCTTGTCCGCCATCTTGTCCGCCATCTTGTCCGCCATCTTGTCCGCCATCTTGTCCGCCATCTTGTCCGCCATCTTGTCCGCCATCTTGTCCGCCATCTTGGCCGCCATCTTGTCCGCCATCTTGTCCGCCATCTTGTCCGCCATCTTGTCCGCCATCTTGTTCGCTATCTTGTGTCCGCCATCTTGTCCGCCATCTTGTCCGCCATCTTGTCCGCCATCTTGTGTCCGCCATCTTGTCCGCCATCTTGTCCGCCATCTTGTGTCCGCCATCTTGTCCGCCATCTTGTCCGCCATCTTGGCCGCCATCTTGTCCGCCATCTTGGCCGCCATCTTGGCCGCCATCTTGTCCGCCATCTTGTCCGCCATCTTGTCCGCCATCTTGTGTCCGCCATCTTGACCGCCATCTTGTCCGCCATCTTGTCCGCCATCTTGTCCGCCATCTTGTCCGCCATCTTGTCCGCCATCTTGTCCGCCATCTTGGCCGCCATCTTGTGTCCGCCATCTTGTCCGCCATCTTGACCGCCATCTTGTCCACCATCTTGGCCGCTATCTTGTCCGCCATCTTGTCCGCCATCTTGTCCGCCATCTTGTCCGCCATCTTGTTCACCATCTTGTCCGCCATCGTGGCCGCCATCTTGTCCGCCATCTTGGCCGCCATCTTGTCCGCCATCATGGCCGCCATCTTGTCCGCCATCTTGTCCGCCATCTTGGCCGCCATCTTGGCCGCCATCTTGTCCGCCATCTTGTCCGCCATCTTGGCCGCCATCTTGTCCGCCATCTTGTCCGCCATCTTGTCCGCCATCTTGTGTCCGCCATCTTGTCCGCCATCTTGGCCGCCATCTTGGCCGCCATCTTGGCCACCATCTTGTCCGCCATCTTGTCCGCCATCTTGTCCGCCATCTTGTCCGCCATCTTGTCCGCCATCTTGTCCGCCTTCTTGGCCGCCATCTTGGCCGCCATCTTGTCCGCCATCTTGTCTGCCATCTTGTGTCCGCCATCTTGTCCGCCATCTTGTGTCCGCCATCTTGTCCGCCATCTTGGCCGCCATCTTGGCCGCCATCTTGGCCGCCATCTTGGCCGCCATCTTGGCCGCCATCTTGTCCGCCATCTTGTCCGCCATCTTGTGTCTGCCATCTTGTCCGCCATCTTGTCCGCCATCTTGTCCGCCATCTTATCCGCCATCTTGGCCGCCATCTTGTCCGCCATCTTGACCGCCATCTTGTGTCCGTCATCTTGTCCGCCATCTTGACCGCCATCTTGTGTCCGCCATCTTGTCCGCCATCTTGTCCGCCATCTTGTGTCCGCCATCTTGTCCGCCATCTTGTCCGCCATCTTGTCCGCCATCTTGTCCACCATCTTGTCCGCCATCGTGGCCGCCATCTTGTCCGCCATCTTGGCCGCCATCTTGTCCGCCATCATGGCCGCCATCTTGTCCGCCATCTTGGCCGCCATCTTGTCCGCCATCTTGTCCGCCATCTTGGCCGCCATCTTGTCCGCCATCTTGTCCGCCATCTTGGCCGCCATCTTGGCCGCCATCTTGTCCGCCATCTTGTCCGCCATCTTGGCCGCCATCTTGTCCGCCATCTTGTCCGCCATCTTGTCCGCCATCTTGTGTCCGCCATCTTGTCCGCCATCTTGGCCGCCATATTGGCCGCCATCTTGGCCACCATCTTGTCCGCCATCTTGTCCGCCATCTTGTCCGCCATCTTGTCCGCCATCTTGTCCGCCATCTTGGCCGCCATCTTGTCCGCCATCTTGTTCGCCATCTTGTCCGCCATCTTGGCCGCCATCTTGGCCGCCATCTTGTCCGCCATCTTGTCCGCCATCTTGGCCACCATCTTGTCCGCCATCTTGTCCGCCATCTTGTCCGCCATCTTGTCCGCCATCTTGTCCGCCATCTTGGCCGCCATCTTGTCCGCCATCTTGTCCGCCATCTTGTGTCCGCCATCTTGTCCGCCATCTTGTCCGCCATCTTGGCCGCCATCTTGGCCGCCATCTTGTCCGCCATCTTGGCCGCCATCTTGTCCGCCATCTTGGCCGCCATCTTGGCCACCATCTTGTCCGCCATCTTGTCCGCCATCTTGGCCGCCATCTTGTCCGCCATCTTGGCCACCATCTTGTCCGCCATCTTGTCCGCCATCTTGTCCGCCATCTTGTCCGCCATCTTGTCCGCCATCTTGTCCGCCATCTTGGCCGCCATCTTGGCCACCATCTTGTCCGCCATCTTGTCCGCCATCTTGTGTCCGCCATCTTGTCCGCCATCTTGTGTCCGCCATCTTGTCCGCCATCTTGGCCGCCATCTTGTCCGCCATCTTGGCCGCCATCTTGGCCGCCATCTTGGCCGCCATCTTGTCCGCCATCTTGTCCGCCATCTTGTCCGCCATCTTGTGTCCGCCATCTTGTCCGCCATCTTGGCCGCCATCTTGGCCGCCATCTTGGCCACCATCTTGTCCGCCATCTTGTCCGCCATCTTGTCCGCCATCTTGTCCGCCATCTTGGCCGCCATCTTGGCCGCCATCTTGTCCGCCATCTTGTCCGCCATCTTGTGTCCGCCATCTTGTCCGCCATCTTGTGTCCGCCATCTTGTCCGCCATCTTGTCCGCCATCTTGGCCGCCATCTTGTCCGCCATCTTGGCCGCCATCTTGTCCGCCATCTTGTCCGCCATCTTGTCCGCCATCTTGTGTCCGCCATCTTGTCCGCCATCTTGTCCGCCATCTTGTCCGCCATCTTGGCCGCCATCTTGTCCGCCATCTTGTCCGCCATCTTGTCCGCCATCTTGTGTCCGCCATCTTGTCCGCCATCTTGGCCGCCATCTTGGCCGCCATCTTGGCCACCATCTTGTCCGCCATCTTGTCCGCCATCTTGGCCGCCATCTTGTCCGCCATCTTGTCCGCCATCTTGGCCGCCATCTTGTCCGCCATCTTGTCCGCCATCTTGGCCGCCATCTTGGCCGCCATCTTGGCCGCCATCTTGTCCGCCATCTTGTCCGCCATCTTGGCCGCCATCTTGTCCGCCATCTTGGCCGCCATCTTGTCCGCCATCTTGGCCGCCATCTTGTCCGCCATCTTGTCCGCCATCTTGTCCGCCATCTTGTGTCCGCCATCTTGTCCGCCATCTTGGCCGCCATCTTGGCCACCATCTTGGCCACCATCTTGTCCGCCATCTTGTCCGCCATCTTGTCCGCCATCTTGTCCGCCATCTTGTCCGCCATCTTGGCCGCCATCTTGTCCGCCATCTTGTCCGCCATCTTGGCCGCCATCTTGTCCGCCATCTTGTCCGCCATCTTGGCCGCCATCTTGTCCGCCATCTTGTTCGCCATCTTGTCCGCCATCTTGGCCGCCATCTTGTCCGCCATCTTGTCCGCCATCTTGGCCGCCATCTTGTCCGCCATCATGGCCGCCATCTTGTCCGCCATCTTGTCCGCCATCTTGGCCGCCATCTTGGCCGCCATCTTGTCCGCCATCTTGTCCGCCATCTTGGCCGCCATCTTGGCCGCCATCTTGTCCGCCATCTTGTCCGCCATCTTGGCCGCCATCTTGTCCGCCATCTTGTCCGCCATCTTGTCCGCCATCTTGTGTCCGCCATCTTGTCCGCCATCTTGGCCGCCATCTTGGCCGCCATCTTGGCCGCCATCTTGGCCACCATCTTGTCCGCCATCTTGTCCGCCATCTTGTCCGCCATCTTGTCCGCCATCTTGGCCGCCATCTTGTCCGCCATCTTGTTCGCCATCTTGTCCGCCATCTTGGCCGCCATCTTGGCCGCCATCTTGTCCGCCATCTTGGCCGCCATCTTGGCCACCATCTTGTCCGCCATCTTGTCCGCCATCTTGTCCGCCATCTTGTCCGCCATCTTGTCCGCCATCTTGTCCGCCATCTTGGCCGCCATCTTGGCCGTCATCTTGTCCGCCATCGTGGCCGCCATCTTGTCCGCCATCTTGGCCGCCATCTTGTCCGCCATCATGGCCGCCATCTTGTCCGCCATCTTGTCCGCCATCTTGGCCGCCATCTTGTCCGCCATCTTGGCCGCCATCTTGTCCGCCATCTTGTCCGCCATCTTGACCGCCATCTTGTGTCCGCCATCTTGTCCGCCATCTTGTCCGCCATCTTGTGTCCGCCATCTTGTCCGCCATCTTGTTCGCCATCTTGTCCGCCATCTTGTGTCCGCCATCTTGTCCGCCATCTTGTCTGCCATCTTGGCCGCCATCTTGGCCGCCATCTTGTCCGCCATCTTGTCCGCCATCTTGTGTCCGCCATCTTGTCCACCATCTTGTGTCCGCCATCTTGTCCGCCATCTTGTCCGCCATCTTGGCCGCCATCTTGTCCGCCATCTTGGCCGCCATCTTGGCCGCCATCTTGTCCGCCATCTTGTCCGCCATCTTGTCCGCCATCTTGTGTCCGCCATCTTGTCCGCCATCTTGTCCGCCATCTTGGCCACCATGTTGTGTCCGCCATCTTGTCCGCCATCTGGTCCGCCATCTTGTCCGCCATCTTGTCCGCCATCTTGTCCGCCATCTTGTCCGCCATCTTGTCCGCCATCTTGGCCGCCATCTTGGCCGCCATCTTGTCCGCCATCTTGTCCGCCATCTTGTGTCCGCCATCTTGTCCGCCATCTTGTGTCCGCCATCTTGTCCGCCATCTTGTCCGCCATCTTGGCCGCCATCTTGTCCGCCATCTTGTCCGCCATCTTGTCCGCCATCTTGTCCGCCATCTTGTCCGCCATCTTGTCCGCCATCTTGTGTCCGCCATCTTGTCCGCCATCTTGTTCGCCATCTTGTCCGCCATCTTGGCCGCCATCTTGGCCGCCATCTTGTCCGCCATCTTGGCCGCCATCTTGGCCACCATCTTGTCCGCCATCTTGTCCGCCATCTTGTCCGCCATCTTGTCCGCCATCTTGTCCGCCATCTTGTCCGCCATCTTGGCCGCCATCTTGGCCGTCATCTTGTCCGCCATCGTGGCCGCCATCTTGTCCGCCATCTTGGCCGCCATCTTGTCCGTCATCATGGCCGCCATCTTGTCCGCCATCTTGTCCGCCATCTTGGCCGCCATCTTGGCCGCCATCTTGTCCGCCATCTTGTCCGCCATCTTGGCCGCCATCTTGGCCGCCATCTTGTCCGCCATCTTGTCCGCCATCTTGGCCGCCATCTTGTCCGCCATCTTGTCCGCCATCTTGTCCGCCATCTTGTGTCCGCCATCTTGTCCGCCATCTTGGCCGCCATCTTGGCCGCCATCTTGGCCACCATCTTGTCCGCCATCTTGTCCGCCATCTTGTCCGCCATCTTGTGTCCGCCATCTTGTGTCCGCCATCTTGGCCGCCATCTTGTCCGCCATCTTGTTCGCCATCTTGTCCGCCATCTTGGCCGCCATCTTGGCCGCCATCTTGTCCGCCATCTTGTCCGCCATCTTGTCCGCCATCTTGTCCGCCATCTTGTGTCCGCCATCTTGTCCGCCATCTTGTGTCCGCCATCTTGTCCGCCATCTTGGCCGCCATCTTGGCCGCCATCTTGGCCGCCATCTTGGCCGCCATCTTGTCCGCCATCTTGTCCGCCATCTTGTGTCCGCCATCTTGTCCGCCATCTTGTCCGCCATCTTGTCCGCCATCTTATCCGCCATCTTGGACGCCATCTTGGCCGCCATCTTGTCCGCCATCTTGACCGCCATCTTGTGTCCGTCATCTTGTCCGCCATCTTGACCGCCATCTTGTGTCCGCCATTTTGTCCGCCATCTTGTCCGCCATCTTGTGTCCGCCATCTTGTCCGCCATCTTGTCCGCCATCTTGTCCGCCATCTTGTCCACCATCTTGTCCGCCATCGTGGCCGCCATCTTGTCCGCCATCTTGGCCGCCATCTTGTCCGCCATCATGGCCGCCATCTTGTCCGCCATCTTGTCCGCCATCTTGGCCGCCATCTTGGCCGCCATCTTGTCCGCCATCTTGTCCGCCATCTTGGCCGCCATCTTGGCCGCCATCTTGTCCGCCATCTTGTCCGCCATCTTGGCCGCCATCTTGTCCGCCATCTTGTCCGCCATCTTGTCCGCCATCTTGTGTCCGCCATCTTGTCCGCCATCTTGGCCGCCATCTTGGCCGCCATCTTGGCCACCATCTTGTCCGCCATCTTGTCCGCCATCTTGTCCGCCATCTTGTCCGCCATCTTGTGTCCGCCATCTTGGCCGCCATCTTGTCCGCCATCTTGTTCGCCATCTTGTCCGCCATCTTGTCCGCCATCTTGTCCGCCATCTTGGCCACTATCTTGTCCGCCATCTTGTCCGCCATCTTGTCCGCCATCTTGTCCGCCATCTTGTCCGCCATCTTGTCCGCCATCTTGGCCACCATCTTGTCCGCCATCTTGTCCGCCATCTTGTGTCCGCCATCTTGTCCGCCATCTTGTCCGCCATCTTGGCCGCCATCTTGGCCGCCATCTTGTCCGCCATCTTGGCCGCCATCTTGTCCGCCATCTTGTCCGCCATCTTGTCCGCCATCTTGTGTCCGCCATCTTGGCCGCCATCTTGGCCACCATCTTGTCCGCCATCTTGTCCGCCATCTTGTCCGCCATCTTGTGTCCGCCATCTTGTCCGCCATCTTGTCCGCCATCTTGTCCGCCATCTTGGCCGCCATCTTGGCCGCCATCTTGTCCGCCATCTTGTCCGCCATCTTGTGTCCGCCATCTTGTCCGCCATCTTGTGTCCGCCATCTTGTCCGCCATCTTGGCCGCCATCTTGTCCGCCATCTTGGCCGCCATCTTGGCCGCCATCTTGTCCGCCATCTTGTCCGCCATCTTGTCCGCCATCTTGTGTCCGCCATCTTGTCCGCCATCTTGGCCGCCATCTTGGCCGCCATCTTGGCCACCATCTTGTCCGCCATCTTGTCCGCCATCTTGTCCGCCATCTTGTCCGCCATCTTGTCCGCCATCTTGGCCGCCATCTTGGCCGCCATCTTGTCCGCCATCTTGTCCGCCATCTTGTGTCCGCCATCTTGTCCGCCATCTTGTGTCCGCCATCTTGTCCGCCATCTTGTCCGCCATCTTGGCCGTCATCTTGTCCGCCATCTTGGACGCCATCTTGTCCGCCATCTTGTCCGCCATCTTGTCCGCCATCTTGTGTCCGCCATCTTGTCCGCCATCTTGTCCGCCATCTTGTCCGCCATCTTGGCCGCCATCTTGTCCGCCATCTTGTCCGCCATCTTGTCCGCCATCTTGTGTCCGCCATCTTGTCCGCCATCTTGGCCGCCATCTTGGCCGCCATCTTGGCCACCATCTTGTCCGCCATCTTGTCCGCCATCTTGTCCGCCATCTTGTCCGCCATCTTGTCCGCCATCTTGGCCGCCATCTTGTCCGCCATCTTGTCCGCCATCTTGTCCGCCATCTTGGCCGCCATCTTGGCCGCCATCTTGTCCGCCATCTTGTCCGCCATCTTGGCCGCCATCTTGTCCGCCATCTTGGCCGCCATCTTGTCCGCCATCTTGGCCGCCATCTTGTCTGCCATCTTGTCCGCCATCTTGTCCGCCATCTTGTGTCCGCCATCTTGTCCGCCATCTTGGCCGCCATCTTGGCCACCGTCTTGGCCACCATCTTGTCCGCCATCTTGTCCGCCATCTTGTCCGCCATCTTGTCCGCCATCTTGTCCGCCATCTTGGCCGCCATCTTGTCCGCCATCTTGTCCGCCATCTTGGCCGCCATCTTGTCCGCCATCTTGTCCGCCATCTTGGCCGCCATCTTGTCCGCCATCTTGTTCGCCATCTTGTCCGCCATCTTGGCCGCCATCTTGTCCGCCATCTTGTCCGCCATCTTGTCCGCCATCTTGGCCGCCATCTTGTCCGCCATCATGGCCGCCATCTTGTCCGCCATCTTGTCCGCCATCTTGGCCGCCATCTTGGCCGCCATCTTGTCCGCCATCTTGTCCGCCATCTTGGCCGCCATCTTGGCCGCCATCTTGTCCGCCATCTTGTCCGCCATCTTGGCCGCCATCTTGTCCGCCATCTTGTCCGCCATCTTGTCCGCCATCTTGTGTCCGCCATCTTGTCCGCCATCTTGGCCGCCATCTTGGCCGCCATCTTGGCCACCATCTTGTCCGCCATCTTGTCCGCCATCTTGTCCGCCATCTTGGCCGCCATCTTGTCCGCCATCTTGTTCGCCATCTTGTCCGCCATCTTGGCCGCCATCTTGGCCGCCATCTTGTCCGCCATCTTGGCCGCCATCTTGGCCACCATCTTGTCCGCCATCTTGTCCGCCATCTTGTCCGCCATCTTGTCCGCCATCTTGTCCGCCATCTTGTCCGCCATCTTGGCCGCCATCTTGGCCGTCATCTTGTCCGCCATCGTGGCCGCCATCTTGTCCGCCATCTTGGCCGCCATCTTGTCCGCCATCATGGCCGCCATCTTGTCCGCCATCTTGTCCGCCATCTTGGCCGCCATCTTGTCCGCCATCTTGGCCGCCATCTTGTCCGCCATCTTGTCCGCCATCTTGACCGCCATCTTGTGTCCGCCATCTTGTCCGCCATCTTGTCCGCCATCTTGTGTCCGCCATCTTGTCCGCCATCTTGTTCGCCATCTTGTCCGCCATCTTGTGTCCGCCATCTTGGCCGCCATCTTGTCCGCCATCTTGTCCGCCATCTTGTGTCCGCCATCTTGTCCGCCATCTTGTGTCCGCCATCTTGTCCGCCATCTTGTCCGCCATCTTGGCCGCCATCTTGTCCGCCATCTTGGCCGCCATCTTGGCCGCCATCTTGTCCGCCATCTTGTCCGCCATCTTGTCCGCCATCTTGTGTCCGCCATCTTGTCCGCCATCTTGGCCGCCATCTTGGCCACCATCTTGTGTCCGCCATCTTGTGTCCGCCATCTTGTCCGCCATCTTGTCCGCCATCTTGTGTCCGCCATCTTGGCCGCCATCTTGTCCGCCATCTTGGCCGCCATCTTGGCCGCCATCTTGTCCGCCATCTTGTCCGCCATCTTGTGTCCGCCATCTTGTCCGCCATCTTGTCCGCCATCTTGTCCGCCATCTTGTCCGCCATCTTGGCCGCCATCTTGTCCGCCATCTTGTCCGCCATCTTGTCCGCCATCTTGTCCGCCATCTTGTCCGCCATCTTGTGTCCGCCATCTTGTCCGCCATCTTGTTCGCCATCTTGTCCGCCATCTTGGCCGCCATCTTGGCCGCCATCTTGGCCGCCATCTTGGCCACCATCTTGTCCGCCATCTTGTCCGCCATCTTGTCCGCCATCTTGTCCGCCATCTTGTCCGCCATCTTGTCCGCCATCTTGGCCGTCATCTTGTCCGCCATCGTGGCCGCCATCTTGTCCGCCATCTTGGCCGCCATCTTGTCCGCCATCATGGCCGCCATCTTGTCCGCCATCTTGTCCGCCATCTTGGCCGCCATCTTGGCCGCCATCTTGTCCGCCATCTTGTCCGCCATCTTGGCCGCCATCTTGGCCGCCATCTTGTCCGCCATCTTGTCCGCCATCTTGGCCGCCATCTTGTCCGCCATCTTGTCCGCCATCTTGTCCGCCATCTTGTGTCCGCCATCTTGTCCGCCATCTTGGCCGCCATCTTGGCCGCCATCTTGGCCGCCATCTTGGCCACCATCTTGTCCGCCATCTTGTCCGCCATCTTGTCCGCCATCTTGTGTCCGCCATCTTGTGTCCGCCATCTTGGCCGCCATCTTGTCCGCCATCTTGTTCGCCATCTTGTCCTCCATCTTGGCCGCCATCTTGGCCGCCATCTTGTCCGCCATCTTGGCCGCCATCTTGGCCACCATCTTGTCCGCCATCTTGTCCGCCATCTTGTCCGCCATCTTGTCCGCCATCTTGTCCGCCATCTTGTCCGCCATCTTGGCCGCCATCTTGGCCGCCATCTTGTCCGCCATCTTGTCCGCCATCTTGTGTCCGCCATCTTGTCCGCCATCTTGTGTCCGCCATCTTGTCCGCCATCTTGTCCGCCATCTTGGCCGCCATCTTGTCCGCCATCTTGTCCGCCATCTTGTCCGCCATCTTGTCCGCCATCTTGTCCGCCATCTTGTGTCCGCCATCTTGTCCGCCATCTTGGCCGCCATCTTGGCCACCATCTTGTCCGCCATCTTGTCCGCCATCTTGTCCGCCATCTTGTGTCCGCCATCTTGTCCGCCATCTTGTCCGCCATCTTGTCCGCCATCTTGGCCGCCATCTTGGCCGCCATCTTGTCCGCCATCTTGTCCGCCATCTTGTGTCCGCCATCTTGTCCGCCATCTTGTGTCCGCCATCTTGTCCGCCATCTTGTCCGCCATCTTGGCCGCCATCTTGTCCGCCATCTTGGCCGCCATCTTGGCCGCCATCTTGTCCGCCATCTTGTCCGCCATCTTGTCCGCCATCTTGTGTCCGCCATCTTGTCCGCCATCTTGGCCGCCATCTTGGCCGCCATCTTGGCCACCATCTTGTCCGCCATCTTGTCCGCCATCTTGTCCGCCATCTTGTCCGCCATCTTGTCCGCCATCTTGTCCGCCATCTTGGCCGCCATCTTGGCCGCCATCTTGTCCGCCATCTTGTCCGCCATCTTGTGTCCGCCATCTTGTCCGCCATCTTGTGTCCGCCATCTTGTGTCCGCCATCTTGTCCGCCATCTTGTCCGCCATCTTGTCCGCCATCTTGGCCGCCATCTTGTCCGCCATCTTGTCCGCCATCTTGTCCGCTATCTTGTGTCCGCCATCTTGTCCGCCATCTTGTCCGCCATCTTATCCGCCATCTTGGCCGCCATCTTGGCCGCCATCTTGTCCGCCATCTTGACCGCCATCTTGTGTCCGCCATCTTGTCCGCCATCTTGTCCGCCATCTTGTGTCCGCCATCTTGGCCACCATCTTGTGTCCGCCATCTTGTCCGCCATCTTGTCCGCCATCTTGTCCGCCATCTTGGCCGCCATCTTGTCCGCCATCTTGTCCGCCATCTTGTCCGCCATCTTGGCCGCCATCTTGGCCGCCATCTTGTCCGCCATCTTGTCCGCCATCTTGTCCTCCATCTTGTGTCCGCCATCTTGTCCGCCATCTTGTCCGCCATCTTGTCCGCCATCTTGGCCGCCATCTTGGCCGCCATCTTGTCCGCCATCTTGTCCGCTATCCTGGCCGCCATCTTGTCCGCCATCTTGTCCGCCATCTTGTCCGCCATCTTGTCCGCCATCTTGTGTCCGCCATCTTGTCCGCCATCTTGTCCGCCATCTTATCCGCCATCTTGGCCGCCATCTTGGCCGCCATCTTGTCCGCCATCTTGTCCGCCATCTTGTCCTCCATCTTGTGTCCACCATCTTGTCCGCCATCTTGTCCGCCATCTTATCCGCCATCTTGGCCGCCATCTTGGCCGCCATCTTGTCCGCCATCTTGTCCGCCATCTTGTCCGCCATCTTGGCCGCCATCTTGTCCGCCATCTTGGCCGCCATCTTGTCCGCCATCTTGTCCGCCATCTTGTGTCCGCCATCTTGTCCGCCATCTTGTGTCCGCCATCTTGGCCGCCATCTTGGCCGCCATCTTGGCCGCCATCTTGTCCGCCATCTTGTCCGCCATCTTGTGTCCGCCATCTTGTCCGCCATCTTGTCCGCCATCTTGTCCGCCATCTTATCCGCCATCTTGGCCGCCATCTTGGCCGCCATCTTGTCCGCCATCTTGACCGCCATCTTGTGTCCGTCATCTTGTCCGCCATCTTGACCGCCATCTTGTGTCCGCCATCTTGTCCGCCATCTTGTCCGCCATCTTGTGTCCGCCATCTTGTCCGCCATCTTGTCCGCCATCTTGTCCGCCATCTTGTCCACCATCTTGTCCGCCATCGTGGCCGCCATCTTGTCCGCCATCTTGGCCGCCATCTTGTCCGCCATCATGGCCGCCATCTTGTCCGCCATCTTGTCCGCCATCTTGGCCGCCATCTTGGCCGCCATCTTGTCCGCCATCTTGTCCGCCATCTTGGCCGCCATCTTGGCCGCCATCTTGTCCGCCATCTTGTCCGCCATCTTGGCCGCCATCTTGGCCGCCATCTTGTCCGCCATCTTGTCCGCCATCTTGTGTCCGCCATCTTGTCCGCCATCTTGGCCGCCATCTTGGCCGCCATCTTGGCCACCATCTTGTCCGCCATCTTGTCCGCCATCTTGTCCGCCATCTTGTCCGCCATCTTGTCCGCCATCTTGGCCGCCATCTTGTCCGCCATCTTGTTCGCCATCTTGTCCGCCATCTTGTCCGCCATCTTGGCCGCCATCTTGGCCACCATCTTGTCCGCCATCTTGTCCGCCATCTTGTCCGCCATCTTGTCCGCCATCTTGTCCGCCATCTTGTCCGCCATCTTGGCCGCCATCTTGTCCGCCATCTTGTCCGCCATCTTGTGTCCGCCATCTTGTCCGCCATCTTGTCCGCCATCTTGGCCGCCATCTTGGCCGCCATCTTGTCCGCCATCTTGGCCGCCATCTTGTCCGCCATCTTGTCCGCCATCTTGTCCGCCATCTTGTGTCCGCCATCTTGTCCGCCATCTTGGCCGCCATCTTGGCCGCCATCTTGGCCACCATCTTGTCCGCCATCTTGTCCGCCATCTTGTCCGCCATCTTGTGTCCGCCATCTTGTCCGCCATCTTGTCCGCCATCTTGTCCGCCATCTTGGCCGCCATCTTGGCCGCCATCTTGTCCGCCATCTTGTCCGCCATCTTGTGTCCGCCATCTTGTCCGCCATCTTGTGTCCGCCATCTTGTCCGCCATCTTGGCCGCCATCTTGGCCGCCATCTTGGCCGCCATCTTGGCCGCCATCTTGTCCGCCATCTTGTCCGCCATCTTGTCCGCCATCTTGTGTCCGCCATCTTATCCGCCATCTTGGCCGCCATCTTGGCCGCCATCTTGGCCACCATCTTGTCCGCCATCTTGTCCGCCATCTTGTCCGCCATCTTGTCCGCCATCTTGTCCGCCATCTTGGCCGCCATCTTGGCCGCCATCTTGTCCGCCATCTTGTCCGCCATCTTGTGTCCGCCATCTTGTCCGCCATCTTGTGTCCGCCATCTTGTCCGCCATCTTGTCCGCCATCTTGGCCGCCATCTTGTCCGCCATCTTGGCCGCCATCTTGTCCGCCATCGTGTCCGCCATCTTGTCCGCCATCTTGTGTCCGCCATCTTGTCCGCCATCTTGTCCGCCATCTTGTCCGCCATCTTGGCCGCCATCTTGTCCGCCATCTTGTCCGCCATCTTGTCCGCCATCTTGTGTCCGCCATCTTGTCCGCCATCTTGGCCGCCATCTTGGCCGCCATCTTGGCCACCATCTTGTCCGCCATCTTGTCCGCCATCTTGGCCGCCATCTTGTCCGCCATCTTGTCCGCCATCTTGGCCGCCATCTTGTCCGCCATCTTGTCCGCCATCTTGGCCGCCATCTTGGCCGCCATCTTGGCCGCCATCTTGTCCGCCATCTTGTCCGCCATCTTGGCCGCCATCTTGTCCGCCATCTTGGCCGCCATCTTGTCCGCCATCTTGGCCGCCATCTTGTCCGCCATCTTGTCCGCCATCTTGTCCGCCATCTTGTGTCCGCCATCTTGTCCGCCATCTTGGCCGCCATCTTGGCCACCATCTTGGCCACCATCTTGTCCGCCATCTTGTCCGCCATCTTGTCCGCCATCTTGTCCGCCATCTTGTCCGCCATCTTGGCCGCCATCTTGTCCGCCATCTTGTCCGCCATCTTGGCCGCCATCTTGTCCGCCATCTTGTCCGCCATCTTGGCCGCCATCTTGTCCGCCATCTTGTTCGCCATCTTGTCCGCCATCTTGGCCGCCATCTTGTCCGCCATCTTGTCCGCCATCTTGTCCGCCATCTTGGCCGCCATCTTGTCCGCCATCATGGCCGCCATCTTGTCCGCCATCTTGTCCGCCATCTTGGCCGCCATCTTGGCCGCCATCTTGTCCGCCATCTTGTCCGCCATCTTGGCCGCCATCTTGGCCGCCATCTTGTCCGCCATCTTGTCCGCCATCTTGGCCGCCATCTTGTCCGCCATCTTGTCCGCCATCTTGTGTCCGCCATCTTGTCCGCCATCTTGGCCGCCATCTTGTCCGCCATCTTGGCCGCCATCTTATCCGCCATCTTGTCCGCCATCTTGTCCGCCATCTTGTCCGCCATCTTGACCGCCATCTTGTCCGCCATCTTGTTCGCCATCTTGTCCGCCATCTTGGCCGCCATCTTGGCCGCCATCTTGTCCGCCATCTTGGCCGCCATCTTGGCCACCATCTTGTCCGCCATCTTGTCCGCCATCTTGTCCGCCATCTTGTCCGCCATCTTGTCCGCCATCTTGGCCGCCATCTTGGCCGTCATCTTGTCCGCCATCGTGGCCGCCATCTTGTCCGCCATCTTGGCCGCCATCTTGTCCGCCATCATGGCCGCCATCTTGTCCGCCATCTTGTCCGCCATCTTGGCCGCCATCTTGTCCGCCATCTTGGCCGCCATCTTGTCCGCCATCTTGTCCGCCATCTTGACCGCCATCTTGTGTCCGCCATCTTGTCCGCCATCTTGTCCGCTATCTTGTGTCCGCCATCTTGTCCGCCATCTTGTTCGCCATCTTGTCCGCCATCTTGTGTCCGCCATCTTGTCCGCCATCTTGTCCGCCATCTTGGCCGCCATCTTGGCCGCCATCTTGTCCGCCATCTTGTCCGCCATCTTGTGTCCGCCATCTTGTCCGCCATCTTGTGTCCGCCATCTTGTCCGCCATCTTGTCCGCCATCTTGGCCGCCATCTTGTCCGCCATCTTGGCCGCCATCTTGGCCGCCATCTTGTCCGCCATCTTGTCCGCCATCTTGTCCGCCATCTTGTGTCCGCCATCTTGTCCGCCATCTTGGCCGCCATCTTGGCCACCATCTTGTGTCCGCCATCTTGTCCGCCATCTTGTCCGCCATCTTGTCCGCCATCTTGTCCGCCATCTTGTCCGCCATCTTGTCCGCCATCTTGGCCGCCATCTTGGCCGCCATCTTGTCCGCCATCTTGTCCGCCATCTTGTGTCCGCCATCTTGTCCGCCATCTTGTGTCCGCCATCTTGTCCGCCATCTTGTCCGCCATCTTGGCCGCCATCTTGTCCGCCATCTTGTCCGCCATCTTGTCCGCCATCTTGTCCGCCATCTTGTCCGCCATCTTGTGTCCGCCATCTTGTCCGCCATCTTGTTCGCCATCTTGTCCGCCATCTTGGCCGCCATCTTGGCCGCCATCTTGTCCGCCATCTTGGCCGCCATCTTGGCCGCCATCTTGTCCGCCATCTTGTCCGCCATCTTGTCCGCCATCTTGTCCGCCATCTTGTCCGCCATCTTGTCCGCCATCTTGGCCGCCATCTTGGCCGTCATCTTGTCCGCCATCGTGGCCGCCATCTTGTCCGCCATCTTGGCCGCCATCTTGTCCGCCATCATGGCCGCCATCTTGTCCGCCATCTTGTCCGCCATCTTGGCCGCCATCTTGGCCGCCATCTTGTCCGCCATCTTGTCCGCCATCTTGGCCGCCATCTTGGCCGTCATCTTGTCCGCCATCTTGTCCGCCATCTTGGCCGCCATCTTGTCCGCCATCTTGTCCGCCATCTTGTCCGCCATCTTGTGTCCGCCATCTTGTCCGCCATCTTGGCCGCCATCTTGGCCGCCATCTTGGCCACCATCTTGTCCGCCATCTTGTCCGCCATCTTGTCCGCCATCTTGTGTCCGCCATCTTGTGTCCGCCATCTTGGCCGCCATCTTGTCCGCCATCTTGTTCGCCATCTTGTCCGCCATCTTGGCCGCCATCTTGGCCGCCATCTTGTCCGCCATCTTGGCCGCCATCTTGGCCACCATCTTGTCCGCCATCTTGTCCGCCATCTTGTCCGCCATCTTGTCCGCCATCTTGTCCGCCATCTTGTCCGCCATCTTGGCCGCCATCTTGGCCGCCATCTTGTCCGCCATCTTGTCCGCCATCTTGTGTCCGCCATCTTGTCCGCCATCTTGTGTCCGCCATCTTGTCCGCCATCTTGTCCGCCATCTTGGCCGCCATCTTGTCCGCCATCTTGTCCGCCATCTTGTCCGCCATCTTGTCCGCCATCTTGTCCGCCATCTTGTGTCCGCCATCTTGTCCGCCATCTTGGCCGCCATCTTGGCCACCATCTTGTCCGCCATCTTGTCCGCCATCTTGTCCGCCATCTTGTGTCCGCCATCTTGTCCGCCATCTTGTCCGCCATCTTGTCCGCCATCTTGGCCGCCATCTTGGCCGCCATCTTGTCCGCCATCTTGTCCGCCATCTTGTGTCCGCCATCTTGTCCGCCATCTTGTGTCCGCCATCTTGTCCGCCATCTTGTCCGCCATCTTGGCCGCCATCTTGTCCGCCATCTTGTCCGCCATCTTGTCCGCCATCTTGTGTCCGCCATCTTGTCCGCCATCTTGGCCGCCATCTTGGCCACCATCTTGGCCACCATCTTGTCCGCCATCTTGTCCGCCATCTTGTCCGCCATCTTGTCCGCCATCTTGTCCGCCATCTTGTCCGCCATCTTGGCCGCCATCTTGGCCGCCATCTTGTCCGCCATCTTGTCCGCCATCTTGTGTCCGCCATCTTGTCCGCCATCTTGTGTCCGCCATCTTGTCCGCCATCTTGTCCGCCATCTTGGCCGCCATCTTGTCCGCCATCTTGTCCGCCATCTTGTCCGCCATCTTGTGTCCGCCATCTTGTCCGCCATCTTGTCCGCCATCTTGTCCGCCATCTTATCCGCCATCTTGGCCGCCATCTTGGCCGCCATCTTGTCCGCCATCTTGACCGCCATCTTGTGTCCGCCATCTTGTCCGCCATCTTGTCCGCCATCTTGTGTCCGCCATCTTGGCCACCATCTTGTGTCCGCCATCTTGTCCGCCATCTTGTCCGCCATCTTGTCCGCCATCTTGGCCGCCATCTTGTCCGCCATCTTGTCCGCCATCTTGGCCGCCATCTTGGCCGCCATCTTGTCCGCCATCTTGTCCGCCATCTTGTCCTCCATCTTGTGTCCGCCATCTTGTCCGCCATGTTGTGTCCGCCATCTTGTCCGCCATCTTGGCCGCCATCTTGGCCGCCATGTTGTCCGCCATCTTGTCCGCTATCCTGGCCGCCATCTTGTCCGCCATCTTGTCCGCCATCTTGTCCGCCATCTTGTGTCCGCCATCTTGTCCGCCATCTTGTCCGCCATCTTATCCGCCATCTTGGCCGCCATCTTGGCCGCCATCTTGTCCGCCATCTTGTCCGCCATCTTGTCCGCCATCTTGGCCGCCATCTTGTGTCCGCCATCTTGTCCGCCATCTTGTCCGCCATCTTGTCCGCCATCTTGGCCGCCATCTTGTCCGCCATCTTGTCCGCCATCTTGGCCGCCATCTTGTCCGCCATCTTGTCCGCCATCTTGTCCGCCATCTTGTCCTCCATCTTGTGTCCGCCATCTTGTCCGCCATGTTGTGTCCGCCATCTTGTCCGCCATCTTGGCCGCCATCTTGGCCGCCATCTTGTCCGCCATCTTGTCCGCTATCCTGGCCGCCATCTTGTCCGCCATCTTGTCCGCCATCTTGTCCGCCATCTTGTTCGCCATCTTGTCCGCCATCTTGGCCGCCATCTTGGCCGCCATCTTGTCCGCCATCTTGTGTCCGCCATCTTGTCCGCCATCTTGTCCGCCATCTTGGCCGCCATCTTGGCCGCCATCTTGTCCGCCATCTTGGCCGCCATCTTGTCCGCCATCTTGTCCGCCATCTTGTGTCCGCCATCTTGTCCGCCATCTTGTCCGCCATCTTGTCCGCCATCTTGTCCGCCATCTTATCCGCCATCTTGGCCGCCATCTTGGCCGCCATCTTGTCCGCCATCTTGACCGCCATCTTGTGTCCGCCATCTTGTCCGCCATCTTGTCCGCCATCTTGTCCGCCATCTTGTCCGCCATCTTGTCCGCCATCTTGTCCGCCATCTTGTCCGCCAACTTGTCCGCCATCTTGTTCGCCATCTTGTCCGCCATCTTGGCCGCCATCTTGGCCGCCATCTTGTCCGCCATCTTGGCCGCCATCTTGGCCACCATCTTGTCCGCCATCTTGTCCGCCATCTTGTCCGCCATCTTGTCCGCCATCTTGGCCGCCATCTTGGCCGCCATCTTGACCGCCATCTTGGCCGCCATCTTGTCCGCCATCTTGTCCGCCATCTTGTGTCCGCCATCTTGTCCGCCATCTTGTGTCCGCCATCTTGTCCGCCATCTTGTCCGCCATCTTGGCCGCCATCTTGTCCGCCATCTTGGCCGCCATCTTGTCCGCCATCTTGTCCGCCATCTTGTCCGCCATCTTGTCCGCCATCTTGTGTCCGCCATCTTGTGTCCGCCATCTTGTCCGCCATCTTGGCCGCCATCTTGGCCACCATCTTGTCCGCCATCTTGTCCGCCATCTTGTCCGCCATCTTGTGTCCGCCATCTTGTCCGCCATCTTGTCCGCCATCTTGTCCGCCATCTTGGCCGCCATCTTGGCCGCCATCTTGGCCGCCATCTTGTCCGCCATCTTGTCCGCCATCTTGTGTCCGCCATCTTGTCCGCCATCTTGTGTCCGCCATCTTGTCCGCCATCTTGTCCGCCATCTTGGCCGCCATCTTGTCCGCCATCTTGGCCGCCATCTTGGCCGCCATCTTGTCCGCCATCTTGTCCGCCATCTTGTCCGCCATCTTGTCCGCCATCTTGTCCGCCATCCTGGCCGCCATCTTGGCCGCCATCTTGGCCACCATCTTGTCCGCCATCTTGTCCGCCATCTTGTCCGCCATCTTGTCCGCCATCTTGTCCGCCATCTTGTCCGCCATCTTGGCCGCCATCTTGGCCGCCATCTTGTCCGCCATCTTGTCCGCCATCTTGTGTCCGCCATCTTGTCCGCCATCTTGTGTCCGCCATCTTGTGTCCGCCATCTTGTCCGCCATCTTGTCCGCCATCTTGGCCGCCATCTTGTCCGCCATCTTGTCCGCCATCTTGGCCGCCATCTTGTCCGCCATCTTGTTCGCCATCTTGTCCGCCATCTTGTCCGCCATCTTGTCCGCCATCTTGTTCGCCATCTTGGCCGCCATCTTGTCCGCCATCATGGCCGCCATCTTGTCCGCCATCTTGGTCGCCATCTTGGCCGCCATCTTGTCCGCCATCTTGTCCGCTATCTTGGCCGCCATCTTGGCCGCCATCTTGTCCGCCATCTTGTTCGCCATCTTGTCCGCCATCTTGGCCGCCATCTTGTCCGCCATCTTGTCCGCCATCTTGTCCGCCATCTTGGCCGCCATCTTGTCCGCCATCTTGTCCGCCATCTTGTCCGCCATCTTGTCCGCCATCTTGGCCGCCATCTTGGCCGCCATCTTGTCCGCCATCTTGGCCGCCATCTTGGCCGCCATCTTGGCCGCCATCTTGTCCGCCATCTTGGCCGCCATCTTGTCCGCCATCTTGGCCGCCATCTTGTCCGCCATCTTGTCCGCCATCTTGTGTCCGCCATCTTGTCCGCCATCTTGGCCGCCATCTTGGCCGCCATCTTGGCCACCATCTTGTCCGCCATCTTGTCCGCCATCTTGTCCGCCATCTTGTCCGCCATCTTGTCCGCCATCTTGGCCGCCATCTTGTCCGCCATCTTGTTCGCCATCTTGTCCGCCATCTTGTCCGCCATCTTGGCCGCCATCTTGTCCGCCATCTTGGCCGCCATCTTGGCCACCATCTTGTCCGCCATCTTGTCCGCCATCTTGTCCGCCATCTTGTCCGCCATCTTGTCCGCCATTTTGTCCGCCATCTTGGCCGCCATCTTGGCCGCCATCTTGTCCGCCATCTTGGCCGCCATCTTGTCCGCCATCTTGTCCGCCATCTTGGCCGCCATCTTGTCCGCCATCTTGTCCGCCATCTTGTCCGCCATCTTGTCCGCCATCTTGTGTCCGCCATCTTGTCCGCCATCTTGGCCGCCATCTTGGCCGCCATCTTGGCCACCATCTTGTTCGCCATCTTGTCCGCCATCTTGTCCGCCATCTTGTCCGCCATCTTGGCCGCCATCTTGTCCGCCATCTTGTCAGCCATCTTGTGTCCGCCATCTTGTCCGCCATCTTGTCCGCCATCTTGGCCGCCATCTTGGCCACCATCTTGTCCGCCATCTTGTCCGCCATCTTGTCCGCCATCTTGTGGCCGCCATCTTGTCCGCCATCTTGTCCGCCATCTTGGCCGCCATCTTGGACGCCATCTTGTCCGCCATCTTGTCCGCCATCTTGTGTCCACCATCTTGTCCGCCATCTTGTGTCCGCCATCTTGTCCGCCATCTTGTCCGCCATCTTGGCCGCCATCTTGTCCGCCATCTTGGCCGCCATCTTGTCCGCCATCTTGTCCGCCATCTTGTCCGCCATCTTGTCCGCCATCTTGTCCGCCATCTTGTCCGCCATCTTGTCCGCCATCTTGGCCGCCATCTTGGCCGCCATCTTGGCCGCCATCTTGTCCGCCATCTTGACCGCCATCTTGTCCGCCATCTTGTCCGCCATCTTGTCCGCCATCTTGTGTCCGCCATCTTGTCCGCCATCTTGTCCGCCATCTTGTCCGCCATCTTGTCCGCCATCTTGTCCGCCATCTTGGCCGCCATCTTGGCCGCCATCTTGTCCGCCATCTTGTCCGCCATCTTGTCCGCCATCTTGGCCGCCATCTTGGCCGCCATCTTGTCCGCCATCTTGTCCGCCATCTTGTGTCCGCCATCTTGTCCGCCATCTTGTCCGCCATCTTGGCCGCCATCTTGTCCGCCATCTTGGCCGCCATCTTGTCCGCCATCTTGTCCGCCATCTTGTCCGCCATCTTGTGTCCGCCATCTTGTCCGCCATCTTGTCCGCCATCTTGTCCGCCATCTTGTCCGCCATCTTGGCCGCCATCTTGTCCGCCATCTTGTCCGCCATCTTGGCCGCCATCTTGTACGCCATCTTGTTCGCCATCTTGTCCGCCATCTTGGCCGCCATCTTGTCCGCCATCTTGTCCGCCATCTTGGCCGCCATCTTGTCCGCCATCATGGCCGCCATCTTGTCCGCCATCTTGTCCGCCATCTTGGCCGCCATCTTGGCCGCCATCTTGTCCGCCATCTTGTCCGCCATCTTGTCCGCCATCTTGTCCGCCATCTTGTCCGCCATCTTGGCCGCCATCTTGGCCGCCATCTTGTCCGCCATCTTGGCCGCCATCTTGTCCGCCATCTTGTCCGCCATCTTGGCCGCCATCTTGTCCGCCATCTTGTCCGCCATCTTGTCCGCCATCTTTTCCGCCATCTTGTGTCCGCCATCTTGTCCGCCATCTTGGCCGCCATCTTGGCCGCCATCTTGGCCACCATCTTGTTCGCCATCTTGTCCGCCATCTTGTCCGCCATCTTGTCCGCCATATTGGCCGCCATCTTGTCCGCCATCTTGTCCGCCATCTTGTGTCCGCCATCTTGTCCGCCATCTTGGCCGCCATCTTGGCCGCCATCTTGGCCACCATCTTGTCCGCCATCTTGTCCGCCATCTTGTCCGCCATGTTGTCCGCCATCTTGTCCGCCATCTTGTCCGCCATCTTGGCCGCCATCTTGGCCGCCATCTTGTCCGCCATCTTGTCCGCCATCTTGTGTCCACCATCTTGTCCGCCATCTTGTGTCCGCCATCTTGTCCGCCATCTTGTCCGCCATCTTGGCCGCCATCTTGTCCGCCATCTTGTCCGCCATCTTGTCCGCCATCTTGTCCGCCATCTTGTGTCCGCCATCTTGTCCGCCATCTTGTCCGCCATCTTGTCCGCCATCTTGGCCGCCATCTTGGCCGCCATCTTGTCCGCCATCTTGTCCGCCATCTTGTGTCCGCCATCTTGTCCGCCATCTTGTGTCCGCCATCTTGTCCGCCATCTTGTCCGCCATCTTGTCCGCCATCTTGTCCGCCATCTTGGCCGCCATCTTGTCCGCCATCTTGTCCGCCTTCTTGTCCGCCATCTTGTGTCCGCCATCTTGTCCGCCATCTTGGCCGCCATCTTGGCCGCCATCTTGTCCGCCATCTTGACCGCCATCTTGTGTCCGCCATCTTGTCCGCCATCTTGTCCGCCATCTTGTCCGCCATCTTGTCCGCCATCTTGTCCGCCATCTTGTCCGCCATCTTGTCCGCCATCTTGTGTCCGCCATCTTGTCCGCCATCTTGTCCGCCATCTTGTCCGCCATCTTGGCCGCCATCTTGGCCGCCATCTTGTCCGCCATCTTGTCCGCCATCTTGTGTCCGCCATCTTGTCCGCCATCTTGTGTCCGCCATCTTGTCCGCCATCTTGTCCGCCATCTTGGCCGCCATCTTGGCCGCCATCTTGTCCGCCATCTTGACCGCCATCTTGTGTCCGCCATCTTGTCCGCCATCTTGTGTCCGCCATCTTGTCCGCCATCTTGTCCGCCATCTTGTCCGCCATCTTGTCCGCCATCTTGGCCGCCATCTTGTCCGCCATCTTGTCCGCCATCTTGTCCGCCATCTTGGCCGCCATCTTGTCCGCCATCTTGTCCGCCATCTTGTCCGCCATCTTGTCCGCCATCTTGGCCGCCATCTTGGCCGCCATCTTGTCCGCCATCTTGTCCGCCATCTTATCCGCCATCTTGGCCGCCATCTTGGCCGCCATCTTGTCCGCCATCTTGACCGCCATCTTGTGTCCGCCATCTTGTCCGCCATCTTGTCCGCCATCTTGTCCGCCATCTTGTCCGCCATCTTGTCCGCCATCTTGTCCGCCATCTTGTCCGCCATCTTGTCCGCCATCTTGTCCGCCATCTTGTCCGCCATCTTGTCCGCCATCTTGGCCGCCATCTTGGCCGCCATCTTGTCCGCCATCTTGTCCGCCATCTTGTGTCCGCCATCTTGTCCGCCATCTTGTGTCCGCCATCTTGTCCGCCATCTTGTCCGCCATCTTGTCCGCCATCTTGTCCGCCATCTTGGCCGCCATCTTGTCCGCCATCTTGTCCGCCATCTTGTCCGCCATCTTGGCCGCCATCTTGTCCGCCATCTTGTCCGCCATCTTGTCCGCCATCTTGTCCGCCATCTTGGCCGCCATCTTGGCCGCCATCTTGTCCGCCATCTTGGCCGCCATCTTGTCCGCCATCTTGTCCGCCATCTTGGCCGCCATCTTGTCCGCCATCTTGTCCGCCATCTTGTCCGCCATCTTGTCCGTCATCTTGTGTCCGCCATCTTGTCCGCCATCTTGGCCGCCATCTTGGCCGCCATCTTGTCCGCCATCTTATCCGCCATCTTGGCCGCCATCTTGTCCGCCATCTTGTCCGCCATATTGGCCGCCATCTTGTCCGCCATCTTGTCCGCCATCTTGTGTCCGCCATCTTGTCCGCCATCTTGGCCGCCATCTTGGCCGCCATCTTGGCCACCATCTTGTCCGCCATCTTGTCCGCCATCTTGTCCGCCATCTTGTCCGCCATCTTGTCCGCCATCTTGCCCGCCATCTTGGCCGCCATCTTGGCCGCCATCTTGTCCGCCATCTTGTCCGCCATCTTGTGTCCGCCATCTTGTCCGCCATCTTGTGTCCGCCATCTTGTCCGCCATCTTGTCCGCCATCTTGGCCGCCATCTTGTCCGCCATCTTGGCCGCCATCTTGTCCGCCATCTTGTCCGCCATCTTGTGTCCGCCATCTTGTCCGCCATCTTGTCCGCCATCTTGTCCGCCATCTTATCCGCCATCTTGGCCGCCATCTTGGCCGCCATCTTGTCCGCCATCTTGACCGCCATCTTGTGTCCGCCATCTTGTCCGCCATCTTGTCCGCCATCTTGTGTCCGCCATCTTGTCCGCCATCTTGTCCGCCATCTTGTCCGCCATCTTGTGTCCGCCATCTTGTCCGCCATCTTGTCCGCCATCTTGTCCGCCATCTTGGCCGCCATCTTGGCCGCCATCTTGTCCGCCATCTTGTCCGCCATTTTGTCCGCCATCTTGGCCGCCATCTTGGCCGCCATCTTGTCCGCCATCTTGTCCGCCATCTTGTCCGCCATCTTGTGTCCGCCATCTTGTCCGCCATCTTGTCCGCCATCTTGGCCGCCATCTTGTCCGCCATCTTGGCCGCCATCTTGGCCGCCATCTTGTCCGCCTTCTTGTCCGCCATCTTGTGTCCGCCATCTTGTCCGCCATCTTGGCCGCCATCTTGGCCGCCATCTTGTGTCCGCCATCTTGTCCGCCATCTTGTGTCCGCCATCTTGTCCGCCATCTTGTCCGCCATCTTGGCCGCCATCTTGTCCGCCATCTTGGCCGCCATCTTGTCCGCCATCTTGTCCGCCATCTTGTCCGCCATCTTGTGTCCGCCATCTTGTCCGCCATCTTGTCCGCCATCTTGTCCGCCATCTTGGCCGCCATCTTGGCCGCCATCTTGTCCGCCATCTTGTCCGCCATCTTGTGTCCGCCATCTTGGCCGCCATCTTGTCCGCCATCTTGTCCGCCATCTTGTGTCCGCCATCTTGTCCGCCATCTTGTGTCCGCCATCTTGTCCGCCATCTTGTCCGCCATCTTGGCAGCCATCTTGTCCGCTATCTTGGCCGCCATCTTGGCCGCCATCTTGTCCGCCATCTTGTCCGCCATCTTGTCCGCCATCTTGGCCGCCATCTTGGCCGCCATCTTGTCCGCCATCTTGTCCGCCATCTTGTGTCCGCCATCTTGTCCGCCATCTTGTGTCCGCCATCTTGTCCGCCATCTTGTCCGCCATCTTGTCCGCCATCTTGTCCGCCATCTTGGCCGCCATCTTGTCCGCCATCTTGGCCGCCATCTTGGCCACCATCTTGTCCGCCATCTTGTCCGCCATCTTGTCCGCCATCTTGTCTGCCATCTTGGCCGCCATCTTGTCCGCCATCTTGTCCGCCATCTTGTCCGTCATCTTGTGTCCGCCATCTTGTCCGCCATCTTGTGTCCGCCATCTTGTCCGCCATCTTGTCCGCCATCTTGTGTCCGCCATCTTGTCCGCCATCTTGTCCGCCATCTTGTCCGCCATCATGGCCGCCATCTTGGCCGCCATCTTGTCCGCCATCTTGTCCGCCATCTTGTGTCCGCCATCTTGTCCGCCATCTTGTGTCCGCCATCTTGGCCGCCATCTTGTCCGCCATCATGGCCGCCATCTTGTCCGCCATCTTGTCCGCCATCTTGGCCGCCATCTTGGCCGCCATCTTGTCCGCCATCTTGGCCGCCATCTTGGCCGCCATCTTGGCCGCCATCTTGTCCGCCATCTTGGCCGCCATCTTGGCCGCCATCTTGGCCGCCATCTTGTCCGCCATCTTGTCCGCCATCTTGTCCGCCATCTTGTCCGCCATCTTGTCCGCCATCTTGTCCGCCATCTTGGCCGCCATCTTGGCCGCCATCTTGGCCGCCATCTTGTCCGCCATCTTGTGTCCGCCATCTTGTCCGCCATCTTGTGTCCGCCATCTTGTCCGCCATCTTGTCCGCCATCTTGGCCGCCATCTTGTCCGCCATCTTGGCCGCCATCTTGTCCGCCATCTTGTCCGCCATCTTGGCCGCCATCTTGGCCGCCATCTTGTCCGCCATCTTGGCCGCCATCTTGGCCGCCATCTTGGCCGCCATCTTGTCCGCCATCTTGTCCGCCATCTTGTCCGCCATCTTGGCCGCCATCTTGGCCGCCATCTTGTCCGCCATCTTGTCCGCCATCTTGTGTCCGCCATCTTGTCCGCCATCTTGTGTCCGCCATCTTGTCCGCCATCTTGTCCGCCATCTTGTCCGCCATCTTGTCCGCCATCTTGGCCGCCATCTTGTCCGCCATCTTGGCCGCCATCTTGGCCACCATCTTGTCCGCCATCTTGTCCGCCATCTTGTCCGCCATCTTGTCCGCCATCTTGTGTCCGCCATCTTGTCCGCCATCTTGTGTCCGCCATCTTGTCCGCCATCTTGTCCGCCATCTTGTCCGCCATCTTGTCCGCCATCTTGTCCGCCATCTTGTCCGCCATCTTGTCCGCCATCTTGTCCGCCATCTTGGCCGCCATCTTGGCCGCCATCTTGGCCGCCATCTTGTCCGCCATCTTGTGTCCGCCATCTTGTCCG